>NC_072473.1:67782889-68421103 GCF_027574615.1 Eptesicus fuscus | reverse complement strand
AGTGTGGTATTGATTGGAACAGCTCTTTTTAATACATAAATTTAATCATTAATTTAAGACTATAGTAGGTTATAATACCACCAAATAAAAGCTGCAAACAGTCCTTTATTATATAACCTCAGCACTAAGGAAAAATCACCATAAAATGAGAAGGATAATGCCATCTATATTTTCTTAAATTCAATTTCTTTTTTAAAAAATATATTTTATTGATTTTTTACAGAGAGGAAGAGAGAGGGATAGAGAGTCAGAAATATCAATGAGAGAGAAACATCGATCAGCTGCCTCTTGCACACCCCCTACTGGGGATGTGCCCGCAACCAAGGTACATGCCCCTTGATCGGAATCAAACCTCGGACCCTTGAGTCTGCAGGCCGATGCCCTATCCACTGAGCCAAACCGGTTTCGGCTAAATTCAATTTCTTAATGATATACTCAATATCCTACATTGGTAAATGTTTGGATATAGATGAGGTGTCAGCAAGTCTATTTCTCTAAAACCATGTGGAAAATAATTAATTCAAGAATGTAAAATATGAGCCGAAACCGGTTTGGCTCGGTGGATGGAGCGTCGGCCTGTGGACTCAAGGGTCCCAGGTTCAATTCTGGTCAAGGGCATGTACCTTGGTTGCGGGCACATCCCCAGAAGGGTGTGTGCAAGAGGCAGCTGATCAATGTTTCTAACTCTCTATCCCTCTCTATTCCTCTCTGTAAAAAAATCAATAAAATATATTAAAAAAAAAAGAATGTAAAATATGAGTCTATTGAGAAGATCAAGATGGTAGCTGGCAGGATGGCAGTGAGAGAGAGGGTGTGGATGATTGAGGGAGTGAAAGGGGCATGTGTGTACATGTGTGGTATGTGTGTGTGTGAGTGAGGGAGAGTTAGATCTTGCAAGAGTCTTGGGGGCTGGCATAGCAGGATTTCCTAGATGGAGAGTCCCTGCCACCACTGTGGGCACTCCTGGGGCTGTGGGGTTTGGGCACATAGCCCACACCATCTTGAATGGGGGAGCAGCCTCCACTAGAAAACCAGCCTTACCACCACCCAGACTGGCCTTGGACACTGCTCGGGACCCTGCAGCCACTCCAGCAAAAGTTGTGCTGCCTCTTCTGCAGATCCACTGACCCCAGGACGTCCGCCTCCTGGCTGTGGGCTCCTGGGCCCTTCAAGCACGTGGCTCAAGTGCATTACTTCCTCCCTCTCCCCCCAAGCTGCTGGCTTCTGGACACTGAGGTCACGCTGCTGCTGTAGCAGACCCCATAATCCCAACTCTCCAGCAGATGACCCCTGGGCCCCTCAGTGAGCTGCTGGGTATGCACCTCTCCAACCAAGGGTGAATGTCTCCAGCAGCAGACCCTGCAACTTCCCCCTCCCTCGCTGCTGGTTTCTGGACACCACAGTCACATTGCTCCAGAAACATATCCTGTGATGACTACTTCCCTGGTTGCTGGATCCCGGGCCCTTCAGTGAGTTTCTGAGTGTATTCCTCTACAGCCAAGGGTGCACAAGTTCAGCAGCAGACACCATGACTTTCCTCTACTGGGCTGCTGGCTTCTGGAAACCTCAGTGAGCTGCTGAGGGCTTGCCTCTCTGGCCAAGGTTGCACTGTTTCAGCCACAGACTTTGAGATTTCGGCATCCCCAGTTGCTGGCTCCTGGACCCCTCATGATTTTCAGAGTGAAGCCACCCTGGCGAGAGTCCTGCTGCCTCATCCACAGACTTCAGGACACTTGTCCTTCACTGTCACAGGCTCCAGGATTCTCACCATGATTTTCAGAGTGATGCTACCCCAGCAAGAGTCACACCACACATGCCAGAGTCACACTGCTTCAGCATCAGACCCTGAGAACCCCTCCTCCCAGGCTGTTGACTCCAGGGGTCTTACAGTGATTGCATGCCAGTGAGATGTCAGGCAACCCTTGACACAAGAGCCAGAACCACAATCACATCCACAACAGCTTGAATGATGAGGCATGGGGTGAGTCACAAAGTCAGACACCTTTGACAAGACTTCATCTATGAATGAGAAACTAACATTCAAGACCCAACTACATCAGGAGAACCCCAATAGATCAAGTAGGGGGCTCCACTAGAACACTGAGCTCAGGAGACCTGAGAGACTGAACCACTGGGTTTCACAAATAACCAACTACATAGGACCACCCCCAAAAGAACCAGGGTAGCATAGCAGTTGGATCTTTGACATAGAAACAATTAAAAAGGGACAGGAAAAATGGGGAGACAAATAAACAATCCCCAAGGGAAAGAAAAAGAGAAATTGCCAAAAAAGGAGTTAAATGAAATGGAGGCAAGTAATTGGTCAGAGAAAGAATTCAGAGTAATGGTTATTAGGATGCTCAAACATCTGGATGACAATTACACACAACTCAATGAGAATTATAAGGAGTTGAATGAGAATTTACCAACATGAAAAAGAATCAAAAGGAAGTGAAAAATGACATAGATGCAATAAAGAACACAATGGAAGGCCTCAACAGTAGACTAGAAGAAGGTGAGGACAGAATCAGCAAGTTAGAAGACATAGTAGTAAAAATTCTCAAGCAGAACAGGAACTTGAAAAAAAAATTAAAAAGCAGAGGAGAGTCTAAGGGAACTTTGGGACAACCTGAAGTGAAATAACATCCACAAATTGGGGTGCCAGAAGAAATGGACGCTGAGCAAGGAATACAAAATCTGTTTGAAGAAATAATGACAGAAAATGTCCTAAAATTGGGGAAGTCACACAAACCCAAAAAGCACAGAAAGTCCCAAGCAAGTTGAACCCCAAAAGACCCACACCACGAAACATTGCAATTAAATTGGCAAACATAAAAGACAAAGAAATAATCTTAAAGGATGGCAGTGAGAGACAGAATGTTACCAATAAGGGATCTCCCATCAACTGATTTTTTAACAGAAACACATCAGGCCAGAAGGGAATGAAATGAAGTATACAAAGTGATGCAAAGCAAGGAACTGAACCCAAGAATACTCTATCCACCAAGGCTATCATTCAAAATTGAAGGTGAAATCAGGAGCTTCACAGACAAAATAAATAAATAAATAAATAAATAAATAAATAAATAAATAAATAAAATAAAAAGGCTAAGGGAGTTTATTACCACCAAGCCAGCAATGCAAGAAATGTTAAAGTGCCAATGTAAAGAAAAATTAGAAAGGGAGGAAGGAAAACAGGCATAAAGAACAAAGATGATAATAAACAATTACCTAACAATAATAACCTTAAATGTAAATGTGTTAAATGTTCCAATCAAAAGATATAGGGTAGCTGAATAGATAATAAACTATGACACATATATATGCTGTCTACAAGAGACCCACCTCATAAAAAAGGACACACACATACTGAAAGTGAGGAAATGGAAAAATTATTTAAGCAAATGAAAAGGAAAAAAAAAGCTGGTGTAGCTAACTTATATCTGGCAAAATAGACCTCAAAATGAAGGCTATGACAAGAGTTAATGAAGGCCACTACATAATACTAAAGGCAACGATACAACATGAGAATATATCTCTGGTAAACATATATGCACCCCAAAGAGGAGCATCCAAATATATTAAAAAAAATTCTGGAAGATATCAAGGGATAGATTGACAATCATAGTAAGGGTAACTTTAACACCCCATTGACATCACTGTATAAATCTTCTAGGCAAAACATCAACAAGGAAACAGGAATCCTAAATGACTCACTAGATCAGATGCGACTAATTGAAATCTTCAAAATATTTCACCCCAAAGCTACAGAATATACATTCTTCTCAAGTGCACATGGGACATTTTCAAAGATAGACCACATGTTAGGTCATAGACTAAGTTTCTACAAATTCAAGAAGATTGAAAACATATCAAGCATCTGTTCAGATCATAATGGCATAAAATTAGAAATCAAATACAATAAAAAATCATACACAATCAAACATATATAGACTAAATAGCATGCTATTAAACAACAAATGGGTTACAAAAGAGATCAAAGAAGAAATGAAAAACATCTTGGAAACAAATGATAATGAAAACACAACAATCCAAAAATCTATGGGACACAGTGAAAGCAGTCCTGAGAGAGAAGTTCATAGCTCTACAGGCCTACCAAAACAAACAAACAAACAAACAAACAAACAAACAAAAACAAACAAACAAAAAAACACAAGAAAAAATGGTAATTAATTATATCACCCTGTAAAATAAAGAATTAGAAAGAGAGCAACAAAAAAAAAGCCCTGAGTAAGTAAAAAGAATGAAATAATAAAGCTCAGAGCAGAAATAAAAGACAGAGACAAAAAACAAAACAAAACAAAACAAAACAAAAAAAACAGTACAAAAGATCAATAAAACCAAGAACTGGTCCTTTGAAAGAATAAACTAGATTGATGACCCTCTTGACACACTTACCAAGAAACAAAGAAAGAGGACCCAAATAAACAAAATCAGAAATTAAAGAGTTGAAGTAACAACTGACCCCACAGATATACAAAGGATCATAAAAAAATACTATGAACAACTCTACTCCAATAAACTGGACAACCTTGACCAAATGGACATTTCCTAGAAGATTACAATCTTCTAATACTCGATGAGCAAGAATAAGAAATTCTGAATAAGCAGATAACTATGGATGAAATTGAAGCAGTAAGAATAATAATTTAAAAAAAAAAAAAACTCCCAGCAAACAAAAGTCCTAGACAGGATGGCTTCACAGGGGAGTTTTACCAAACATTCAAATAACTAACACCTATCTTCCTCAAACTATTCCAAAAAATTCAAAAAGAAAGAACACTCCCAAGCTCTTTCTATGAGGCCAGCATTACCCTAATCACAAAACCAGATAAAGACACTACAAAGAAAGAGAATTATAGGCCAATATCCCTGATGAACATAGACACTAAAATCTTCAACAAAATTCTCACAAATTTGATCCAGCAATACATTAGAAAAATCATACACCATGAACAAGTGGGACTAATTTCAGAGATGCAGTCTGGTATGATATCCACAAATCAATAAATGTGACACATCACATAAAAAAACTGAAAGATAAAATACACATGATCATATCAATAAATGCAGAAAAAGCATTCGACAAAATTCAACACACTTTTTTGATAAAAACTCTCAACAAAGTGGGACTAGAGGGATCATACCTCAACATAATAAAAGCCTCATATGACAAAACTACAGTAAACATAATACTCAATGGAAAAAAGCTAAGCCATTTCTCTTAAGAACAGAAACAAGACAGGAATGCCCACTTTCACCATACCTAGTCGACCTAGTACTAGAAGTGCCAGCTGTTGCAATCAGACAATAAGAAAAAATAAGGCATCCAAATTGGAAAGGGGGAAATAAAACTGTCACTATCGGCAGTTGACATGATACTGCACATAGAAAACCCTAAATACTCCATCAGAAAACTACTAGATTTAATGAATTAATTTGGCAATATAGCAGGATATAAAATTAATACCCAGGAATCTATGGCATTTTTATATACCAATAATGAACTCTCAGAAAGGGAAACCAAACAATGTCATTTATCATTGCAACAAAAATATTTAGATATTTAGGAATAAATTTAACCAAGGAGGTAAAAGACCTGTATTTGGAAATCTACACGACATTGAAAAAAAAAAAAAGATAGAGAAAGACATAAACAAATGGGATAATATACCGTGTTCATGGATTGGTAGCATCAACATCATTAAAATGTCCATACTACCCAAGGCAATCTACAGATTCAATGCAATCCCTATTAAAATACCAACAGCATATTTCACAGAGCTAGAATACATTCTCCAAAAATTTATAAGGAATCAAAAAAGACCCCGAATAGCTGCAGCAATATTGAGAAAGAAGAACAAAGTTGGAGGAATCACAATACCAGATTTCAAATTATACTACAAGGCCACTGTACTCAAAACAGACTGATACTGGAACAAGAACAGGCATAGAGACCAATGGAACAGAACAGAGAACCGGGAAATGGACCCAAGTCATTATGCTCATTTAATATTTGACAAAGGAGGCAAGAGCAAACAATGGATTCAAGACAGTCTCTTCAATAAATGGTGTTGGGAAAATTGGACAGATACATGCAAAAAAATGAAACTAGAACACCAACTTACACCATACACAAAATTAAACTCAAAATGGATAAAAGACTTAAATGTAAGACATAAAGCCATAAAAATCTTAGAAGAAACCATTGGCAGCAAAATCTCAGACATCTCCTGTAGCAATGTGTTTAAGGATACACCTCCTAGGACAATGGAAATTAAGGAAAAAATAAACAAACGGGACTATATCAAAATAAAGAGCTTCTGCACAGAAAAAAAAAATCAATAAAATAGCAAGGGTTCCCACTCCATGGGAGAACATATTTGCCAATGATACATAGGGAACTCATACAACTTAACAAAAGGAAGGTAAACAATACAATTAAAATATGGGCAAAGGACCTCAATAGACACTTCTCCAAAATGGACATACAGAAGGCCAAAAGGCGTATGAAAAAGTGCTCAAAGTCACTGATCATCTGAGAGATGCAAATCAAAACAACAATGAGGTACCACTTCATGCCTGTAAGAATGGCTATCATCAACAAATGACAAGTGTTGGCGAGGATGTGGAGAAAAGGGAACTCTTGTGCTCTGCTGGTGAGAATGCAGACTGGTGCAGCCTCTGTGGAAAAGAGTTTAGAGTTTCCTCAAAAAATTAAAAATGGAACTACTATTTGACCCAGTGATCCCACTTCTGGGAATACATCCCCCAAACTCAGAAACACCCATCTGAAAGAATATACGCACACCTATGTTCATAGCAGCAGAATTTACAATAGCTAAGATTTGGAGATCAGGAGATGAGTGAATTAAAAAATCATGGTATTTCTATACAATGGAATACTATGCAACTGTAAAAAAAACCCAGAAAACTCTTACCATTTGCAACAGCATGGATGGACATAGAGAGCATTTTGCTAAGAGAAATAAGCCAGTCAGAGAAAGATATGTATTCTATGATCTCACTCATATGTGGAATCTAATGACCAGCATAAACTGATGAACAAAAATAGACCTAGAGACATAAAAACATTGAACAGACAGTCAAACTTCAGAGGGAAGGCAGGGGCAGGTGGTGACAGGGAAGAGATTAACCAATGTACTCATATGCATATATGCATAACCCAAGGACACAGACAGTGGGTGGTGAATGCTTGTGGGGAAGGGGGTAGGAGAGGGCAATGGGGGAAAAAGGGACATATGTAATACTTTCAACAATAAAGATTTATTTTAAAAAAGAATCTATATATATAAAAGCCTAAGCAATTGGCCAACTGGCCACTAGCTATGACATGCACTGACCATCAGGGGTCAGATGCTCAATGCAGCAGCAGAAACCACAGGCATGGAAGCATGGAACAGACTGATGAATCTCGGGGGGGGAAGGGGGAGGGCAGGAAGAGATTAACCAAAAATTTTATATGCATACCAGGGGCCCAGTGCATGAATCCTTCGGCCTGGCCTGCACCCTCTCGCAATCCAGGACCCCTCAGGGGATGTCAGAGAGCCAGTTTTGGCCCGATCCCCACAGGCCAGGCTGAAGGACCCCACCAGTGCACGAATCCGTGCACTGGGCCTCTAGTGTAAAATATAACCTTTGATTGTTAGCCTGTCTGGATAAAGATGGTAAAGAAGTATAAGTATTACTTTGAAATTAGACTGGCTCATCAGTGAAAACTTTACAAATTTTCTCTGTATATCCATTTCTTTTGTACTTTTCACTGTACTTGGTCAAATGCAAACTTTTTTTTGGATTTATATCCCCATCCGCCCCCCTTCCTTCCAGAGTCTGGTTAGTGGTAAAAAGTAGCCATTGGTAAAACTTATTAAAACTTTTGTTATTTGTCAGCTAAAAGGAGATACATTGGGTTTCTTCAGTATTGTGGTTAAATTCTCATCACTGCTTCTTTGATTCTGAGGTACAATTATGATGAACAGGGTGAGCATATGCATGTGTGTGTTTTATAATTTCTACTAGAGGCCCGGTGCACAAAATTTGTGCACTCGGGGGTGGGGGGTCCCTCAACCTGGATTGTGAGAGGGTGCAGGCCAGCTGAGGGACCCCACCAGTGCACGATCGGGGCTGGGAAGGGATGCGGGAGGTTGGCCAGCTGGGGAGGAATCACAGGAGGGCTCCAGGGCATGTCTGGCCTGTCTTGTTGAGTTCTGATCTGCCGGACCCCAGCAGCAAGCTAACCTACTGGTTGGAGCATCTGCCCCCTGGTGGTCAGTGCACATCATAGCGACTGGTTGACCGGTCAACTGTCTGCCCCCTGGTAATCAGTGCACGTCATAGTGAGCGGTTGAGAGGCCTTAGCATATCATTAGTATATTACGCTTTGATTGGTTGAACGGCCAACCAGACAACCTGACACGTAGCATATTAGACTTTTATTATATAGGATTATATTAAGAGGAAGAATGATCCTTCAGAGTCCATTTAGCTGAAGAAAATCTGAACTGAGATCATCCAAGCACCACAGAGCTTCCATCCTCTCCAGATAAAGGTCAACATTACTGGCCTCAGTTAATGGTAAGCTTGATGTGAATTACAGTAACTGCTGCCTGAAGTTGTTACCATGGACACAGATATCAACATATCTTCAGGAGGAATTATATAGTGAAAGGAAAACTAGGATAATATAAAGTATTCATAACTAGATCTTGCAAAGAAGAAGAAAAATATAAAGACCCCCTTACCAAATTATCATATGTGTTTCAAAATACTGTGTAACGCATTTTGTCATCAGTTATTGTGTGATTAATATGGAACAGGATTGTACTAAACATGTTTCCGAAATTATCTCAATCCTCAGAAAAATCCTATGAAATAGATACCATTATTTTTTCTAGTTTTTTTGGATAAAGAAACCGAATCTCAGAGAAATGAAGTAACTTAGCCAAGATTATGCAGCCAGTAAGTGGTATAAGGGTGGGACTTAACTCTGGTCTGTTTCATCCCAAAGGGTGCTCTAATCACCTCTAATACATTGTTACAGATTTACAAAATACAGCATACCCTAATCTCATATTTACAGTATAGAGTATAAATCTTGCAGTATGAACAGTGCCTGTCACACAGTAGATGCTTAAAAACAAATTATTAAATTAATGGTGAGTTTAATTTTTCTTAGTCTTGTAGGTAGAATTATAAGATGACCCTCAAGATTTGCTTCATATACCCCCATGTACATATTCTGTACAGTACCTGAGACTATGAACATTATGGATCTTACTCCATGATTAGGTTATGCTATATGGCACAGCTTATCTTGAGATAGAGAAAGCCCGACCTAATAACATAAAACCTTTAAAAACAGGAATTTTGTTTGACTAAATGTAGAAGAGGATATCACAGATTTGAAGCATGAAGATTTGACCTGTTTTTGTTAGCTTGAATATTGAGGGGAACATATTACATACAATGTGGGTGATTTTTAGCAGCTGAGAGTGGCCTCCTGTCTACAGTCAGTATAGAAATGGGGACCTTTGTCCTATAATCACAAGGAACTGAATTCTGCAAACAAAAACAACAAAGATGTTGGAAGGGAATTTTCCTCAAAAGCTTCTTGATAAGAACTCAGCTCAACCATCACCATGATTTCAGCCTTGTGATACTCTGAGCAGAGAACCTAGACAGATCATGACAGGCTTCTGACTCACAGAATTATTAGCTAATAAATGAGTGTTGTTTGAAGTTGGTAAGTTTTTGGTAATATGTTGCACAGCAATTTAAAAAAACTAATATACTAGTTATAATAGTAAGTAACTATATGGTATGTAGTCCTTATTTTATTATGATTTTTTTTCTTTTTCCGTATTGTCAGTTGACTTTTTAAATTGTCAGTGTTTCAAAATTTCATGCAGAGCAAGTAGTATAATAGTTCACAAATAGATTTTTGCCAATCTTTATACGTTTCTGAAAATATCCAATATTTCTAAGAGCAAGAACAAACTGAAAGAATCACATGTACTATTTTTTTACTTTAAACTCGCCAGATTTCATTAACCAGTATATATATTTTTTCTGTTTTCTCTTTTATACCCAACATACTGTGATTCAATGCGATTAATCATTCTAGTCTAGCACATTTTAGATAGACCTTTTGAAAAGTTGCAGTCACCATGTCTAGTTATAACATTATTAACTGAATCTTTGGTAGCTATTGCTGCAATGTGTGATATACAGCTTAAGAGCTACCTAAAATATGGTTACATCTAGGAATACAATCTGAATGACAATTCCACAATGTTTTAAGAATTGTGGAAAAAAACGATTTATGATATTAAATTGGAGAATTTTGGCTCTTTACTGATGCAATTTAAAACTCATTTTTAACCTCTGGCAAAAAGGCATGATGGGAATTTCAATATAATGGCAGAAAGCAACTAATGTATCAGAAATGGTGGTGAAGTTGGTAAAACTGATGCAGCTTTTGGTTTATGCTGCAACATGATCTGATCTAAAGCTTGGATTGCATAAATGTCATTCCAAGTGATAGTGTCAAAGGTTGAGCAAATACAGCTTTGTTTTTATCCTAATGGGAATTTGCTGGGCTGAGAACTAGGAAGAAAGTCATCTTTTAACTTGTAAACTGAGCAAATTTGATCTGGAAATCATTGAAAGAGAATAAATATGGAGTCCCAAGATGCCATTTTTATAAGTTATTTTTCTGCCCATAAATACACCTTGAGTGCAAAAGCTGGCAGTTTTATTGAATACCATACCTGCAGTTTGGTTGAAATGCTACTTACAACTCTATCAACTCCCAGTGGATTTTCCCACAAGCACCAGTATCACTTAAAGCCTTGGATGGATTCTTGTTGTAAAACGACTTCATTAAAGGTCTTGACTCCAAATAGAAAGAAAATACAACCGAGATAATACAATAGCATGTGTTGATTTGTTGCACTATCTAGATAATGTTGGGAAAACATGAAAATACATAATTATACTATTCCTTAGTTCTCTCCAGGGAGCATATTATTTTTTCCTCTAAGAAGTTCAGCATTTAAAAAAATCATTGTACAATACATTAATCATAATTTTCTACATTAAACTGAACCAGAATATAGTACAGTTGGGTCATATGATCTATATTTTGCAGCCTAAAGTTCACCACATGATTTTAGCCAAATAAATTATTCAGAAAACAGTTTGGGACTCTCTGGGAATTCTAAGCTTTCACTTCTCCTTACTGACCTGTTTTCTGACCTTCATTACTCAAAGCTTCAAAATAAGAAGAAGCCTTTATTTTCAGTGGGAACATTTTCCTACTTGTACAGTCACCAGAAAGAACTGGGTAATGGTTATGCTATAATTAATTTACAGGCAAATGTTGTGCAGCATTTTTGAGAAAGGATTTCCCTGTGCTGCAGCCATGAATAGAAAGATGGTAAAGACAGGTATATGCAGAGAGAAGATAAAATATCATTGCAGTCTCATAGTTTTTTTGTTTATCACATTCAATTATTTTCTTAGATAATTGTGACCTGAAGTTAATAATATTTTTCTAAGTGTTATATAAGTGAACAGATCAATTCAACTAATAATGCTCAAAAGAGGTATTTGAGAGTAGACCTTCAATGGATTTAGGAAAGAAGATGACTGAAAGGAAAGTCAGACTGTGGCCCTAACCCAAATTCTTTGCTTACAATAAGAAGCGTATTGAGTCTGGCTTTTGTTTTGGTCTTGTTAAGCTTATCCTCTCTTCACCTGAGACAAATATCCTCCTGAAAAAGGACTAACAAAGTACAGCCTTTGGGGAAAATTTGGCCCATCACCTTTTGTTATTTGTTTGTTTCTATTTTTGGGAAAGCAGTTACAACCATTGGTTTAATCTATGGCTTCTGTTGCACCATAAAGGCAGAGTTAAATAGCTGCAACTGTATGGACCTCAAATCTAAAATATTTCTTTCTGACCCTTTACCAAAACAAGTCTGCTGATCTCTTTTTTTAAAAGTTAGAACTAGAAACACCAACCAGAAAGGATATATGCACCCCTATATTCATAGCAGCACAATTTACCATACCTAATATTTGGAAACAGCCTAAGTGCCCATCAGCACATGAGTGGATTAAAAACCTGGAGTACATCTACACAATGGAATACTAGGCCGCTGTAAAAAAGGATTTCTTACCATTTGCAACAGCATGGATGGAACTGGAGAGCATTATGCTAAGCGAAATAAGCCAGTCAGAGAAATATAAATATCACATGATCTCACTCACTTATGGAATATAATGAACAACATAAACTGATGAACAAAAACAGATCCAGAGACAGAGAAGCAACTATCAGACTGTCAAACCTCAGAGGAAAGGTAGGGGAGGGTGGGGGGAAGGGGGAGAGATCAACCAAAGGACTTGTATGCATGCATATAAGCCTAACCAATGGACACAGGCATCAGGGGGAGTGAGGGCATGAGTGGGAGGGTGGGGGGCATTGGGGCGGTAAGGACACATATGTAATACCTTAATCAATAAAGAAAAATAAATAAATAAAAAATAAAGAAAACAGTTAATCTTCCCTTATTTCCTCCCCCATCAGCTTCTTTAGGACCAATTTTATCTAGAAGATATTTTATATAAGTAGTTGTTATTTAGTACTTAGAAAACACAGATATTTACATTACGATTCATTAACAGTAGCAAAATTACAGTTATGAAGTAGCAACGAAAATAATTTTATGGTTGGGGGTCACCACAACATGAGGAACTGTATTAAAGGGTCGTGGCATTAGAAAGGTTGAGAACCACTGCCTGATGTCAAACTATTATTTTCTTCCTTTGCTCACTTTAGACTTTGTTTCTTTTTTTCTGGTTCCTTTAAGGTGTAAGGTAGATTGTTAATTTGACATTTTTCTTATTTCTTGAAGTAGGCTGTTATTGGTATGAATTTTCCTCTTACTAGTAAAATTTCTTTGTCTATGTCCCATAGATTTGAGGTCAAGATGTTTTCATTTAAATTTTTTGAAAGGTATATTTAGATTTTTTTCCTTGATCTCACTGTTAACCCACTCACTGTTTAGTAGCATGTTACGTAACCTCCACATGTTTGTGGGTTTTTCAGTTTTCTTTTTGTAATTGATTTCTAGCTTCATACCATTGTGATCAGAGAAGATGCTTGATATAATTTTAGGATTCTTAAATTTGTTGAGACTTGTTTTGTGGCTAATATGTGGTCTATCCTGAAAAACATTCCATGTGAACTTGAAAATAATATATATTCTGCTTCCTTTGGGTGAAATGTCCTGAAAAATATCAATTATCTTTATTTGGTATAATGTGTCATTTAAAACCACTGTTTTTCCCTGGCTGGTTTGGCTCAGTGGATGGAGCGTTGGCCTGTGGACTGAGAGGTCCCAGATTTGATTCCGGACAAGGGCATGTACCTTGGTTGCTGGCATATCCCCAGTGGGGGGGTGTGCAGGAGGCGGCTGATTGATGTTTCTCTTTCATCACTGTTTCTAATTCTCTACCCCTCTTCCTTCCTCTGGGTAAAAAATCAATAAAATATATTTAAAAAATAAATAAAACCACTGTTTCCTTGTTGATTTCCTGTCTAGAAGGTTCTATATTTTTATTTAAATGGGTGTTAAATTTCCCTACTATTACAGTATTACTGTCAATCTCTTCTTTTAGATCTTTTAATATTTGCTTTGTATATTTAGGTCAATGGTCGGTCGGCAAACCGCGGCTCATGAGCCACATGCGGCTCTTTGGCCCCTTGAGTGTGGCTCTTCCACAAAATACCACGTGCAGGCGCGCACGTACAGTGCTATTGAAACTTCGTGGCCCATGCGCAGAAGTCGGTTTTCAGCCTGGGCAAGTCTATTTTGAAGAAGTGGTGTTAGAACACACAAGGGGTCCAAGAGCCGCATGTGGCTCGCGAGCCGAGGTTTGCCGACCACTGATAGGTGCTCCTACTTGTTTACTTCTTTTTCTGGCATTTTGCCCTGTTCTTTCATTTGTGACATGTTTTCTGTCTCCTAATTTTGGCTGCCTTCCTGTGTTTGTTTCTACCTATTAGGTAGAACTGCTATGCCTCCCAGTCTTGGCAGAGTGGCCTCATGTGGAAGGTATTCTATGGGGTCCAATGATTTGTCTTTCTGATCACCTGAGCCAGGTGTTTCAGGAGTATCTCTTGTTTAGGTTGTGTGTTCCCTCCTGTTTTAGTTGGACCTTGGTTGCTTTTGTCACATCCGTGAGTGTGATAGACCCTCAGACTAACTGGCTGTGAGGACTGGTTGTGCTACAGTTGACAAACTATTGTGCAGGGGCTGACACAATGAAGTGTCACTATAGCAGGGCTCTGGTACCACCTGAGTGCACCCTATGGGTGCGCCATTTGTTCAGCAGTTTGGGTGGTGCCCTAATGTCGTCTGAAGCTAGCCACACTAGGTATACTGGTTCTGGAGACTCTTGGGAGGGGCCCTGGTGCAAATCAAGATCAGTTGCCACTTGTGCCCAGCTTGAGGCCACTTGGTAAGAGCTACAAAGTGATCTACAGAGATTTTCACTTTTTCTGGGCTTGGAGGGTCTTGAGTAAGTTTATGCTGTTAAGAGAGGTCAGCTGCCAATAATGGTGGGTTTAGGACCCTTTGGTGGGCGTTGAGGCCAGCCACCACTTGTGCCAGGTTGTGGCCATTTAGCTAAAGCTACATTCCAGGCCAACACGGCCTACAACTTATGTCGGGCTTGGGGTCAGCTGATGGGAGTTACATTGCAATTTGAGACAGACTGCCATTTGTTCCAAGCTTGGGGCCATTGAGCAAGAGGTACAGGGAATGCTGAAGCCACCTACTGCTCGTTTGGGTTTTGTGGACTTTTAAAAAAATATATTTTTATTGATTTCAGAGAGGAAGGAAGAGGGAGAGATAGAAACTTCAATGTTGAGAATCATCATTGGCTGCCTCCTGCACGCTCCCTGCTGGGGACTGAGCCAGCAACCTAGGCATGTGCCCTCACCGGGAATCAAATTGTGACCTCCTGGTTCATAGATCAACCACTGAGCCACACTGTTGGGCAGTTTTGTGGACTTTTGAGATATTTTAGGAAAGTCTGCCATGAGCTGAGGTATCCTGCTTGTATGGAAAAACCACTCTAATTGGATCAGGCAATGCACTTGAGTTGGATGGGTTGGGGTCTTAGGTAATCACCAGATTAATGCAAAATGTGTTATCCGAGTTATTGGAGAGCTCAGATTTGGTGCCTACCTGAGTCTTCTGGCTGGAATGGGGGAGGAAAGGGCTCAACAAAGGGACAATAACACCTTCCAGCACTTTCATCCATAAAGAGCTGCCGTGACCTGTGACCATTAAGCCTTCACCCTGAATGTAGTCAATTCAGATTTTCCCCATATCTCCCTGGTGCTTTTCAAGCTGCTATCCCTGCTCTGGAGCCCAGAGCAAGTAAATTTGTAAATGACTGAGTCTATGCATGGGCCTTTCAAGAGAAATGTCTGGGACTCTAGAAGCCCTCCATCTTACTCAGATGCAGTCCCTTCAAAGTAAGATGTTATGGTGACTTCTCTTCCTGGCACTGGTGTCCCATGCTTGGGAGCCCATTGTGGGCCTGGGACACTGAGATCCTTTGGGTGTCCTCCACAGCCAATATATCCCTCCTGATTTGGCATCTCTGCTAGTCCTACAAGTCTTGTGGCTTATTCTTTAGAGTCTTAGTTATAGAACTTCGGTTCAGCTAGTCTTCCAATAGTTGTCAATGATGATTGTTCTATAAATTATTCATATTTTTTATGTTTTTTTTTAAATCTTTTTTGCTGAAAGTATTATTGCAGAAGAGATGAGTACAATGGTTACTTACCCTTCCATCCTGACCAGAAATGAACAGTTTGGGCTTAACATTTTATCTGTTAGGCACATATGTGAGGAGGAGCTTATTACCTTAATAAAAAATCAGGCCCTATTGCATTTTAATAAGATGCTGTCTGCCTATGTTTTTCTTTCTTTCTTTCTTTCTTTCTTTCTTTCTTTCTTTCTTTCTTTCTTTCTTTCTTTCTTTCTTTCTTTCTTTCTGTTCTGTGACCCTCCAGAGCTTTCATCCGAGAATCTCTTAGGTCTTTTTCACCTCAAAACCTGTGATTTGTGCATATTTTCACCTTAATTTTTAGAGATATTTGTTTTTATTTTTGGAATCCCAACCTTGTCAGCTTTAGAATTTAGCCGATGGCTCCAGGGTGATAATGGCTGTGTTGAACCCATTTAGTCATCCAATTTTGCTGCTAAAATGTCTCATATTGGCCCAAATACCTGCAGATTTCTCCATCTTCCAGTAATAACCCTCTGAGTATGTTTAAAACAAAACAAAACACACACACACACACACACACACACACACACACACACACACACAACAAACAAACCAAAAACAGTTCCAGGATCTCAACTCTCATTTTTTGTGTTTTAAGTCTTATATCCAGGTAGGCATTTGACCCTCTAAGTAGAGGAAAAGCAGAAAAAAATTCCACTCTATTTTTTTTTCCTTAATCCTCGCCCGAGTATATTTCTCCAATGATTTTTAGAGATAGTGGGAGAGAGGGAGAGAGAGAGAGAGAGAAAGAGAGAGAGAGAGAGAGAGAGAGAGAGAGAGAGGGAGAGAGAGAGAGAGAGAGAAACATCACACATAAATTGGTTGCCTCCCCATGGGCTCCCTATCCAAGGCTGAGGATCAAGCCTGCAAACAAGGTGCATGCACCAGACTGGAATGAAGGTGCATGCACTAAACTGGAATGGAGCCCAGGACCCTTCAGTCCATGGGATGATGCTGTATCCACTGAGCCAAAGTGGTTAGGACTCCACTCTATTCTTTATAAAATTTTGGCTTAATTATTTTGTCTCCTACTGGGTTTAGCTTCAGAATATGGCCAATTTATTGGCTGTATTTTAAAGACTCTAAATAATTAAATTTTGTCAGTCCAGTTCCATAGCACCACCAAAAAAATCTGCTGGTTTCTTTGTCCCTATCTGTAGCCCTGTTCGTTAGCCCCACCCAGATTTTCAATTCTGGCCCATTCCCTCAGAGAAGAACCAGCTGTATATTTTTAGCATTCTCCTTTCTGTAATATCATTCCTTCTAGTCCTCATTGCTTCTGCAGCTCTCTGATGCCTTAATGATTTTATCTTTTCTGGTTGTTTCCAGTGATATTATTGGTCTGTTGAAAACTATTTTATCTTACTCGAAAGAAGAAACTCATTCATTTCTCTTTGGTATCTATACCAGCATCTTCTGAAGTGCATTTGTAGCTTTTTAGGGTCCAGTTTATCAGCAAGAGACATATTAGTCTGATTTACAGAATCTTCAGAAATTATTCCCATCATCTTGTTATCCCACCAGCCTTCATGGATATTAGAATGTGGCCACATACTACCAATGTTCAAAGTTGGTCCTTCTGCATATTCTACATCAATACATTTATTTGAGAGCCTGTATGGTACTAATATCAATAAAAGTGTCTTCAGAGCTGATGTAATATTGGGTGTTGCCTCTTTGAAAGTAGGAGATAAATCAATTTTAATTTTATGTTTTCTGTTTAAAAACACTGCCTTCCCATTTTAGGCAATCATTCTTAGATACAGCTATACTCAGCCAACTCCTTCATTCTATGTTGAAATTTACACATTTTTAAGCACTTTAGATATGCACAGCACACATATTTATATTTACCTATCTTGTGCCCATGCTTATTGCTTCATTTTTCAACATATAATAGTAACTTTTCCTGTTTTGTATTTCATATACAAGACCCTTTCTATTTTAGTTATCACACTCTTATATCCTTATTGTTCTCCACTCCTACTTCCAAATCAAGTAATGTATGCCTACCATGTTAAAGACACTGTGGTGAACACTATAATTTATATAAAGACAGTTAAGACAGAGTTCTTATATTAAGAATATTTATTATAAACTGGTAGAGAGATAATGCCTGAATAAAAGTAACAATAAGGAATAAGGCAAGGCATGTGTGAAAAGAAAGTTATGTGGTTTTAAGCAGAATTGAAAGGAGGGAGAAACCACATTTAATTTGTGAACCAGAAAAGGCTCCATGGAAGTGATTTTAGTTAGGCTGGACTGTGAAAGTTGTATAATCTTGCAGGTAGACATAAGTAGAATTAGAGCACTCCAAGTACATATTCTATATCTTTACCAACCTTATTCTACACTTGCTTTTTTTTCATCTCTTTTATTGACTAGTTTGAAATGCTTCCTATGTTCAGATCACTTCATTTAAACTTATTAAAGCTTAGAGGTATGTTTTTTTAAAGAACAGTGAGTTTAATAAAATTTTATGGCATAAAAAGGTTATGTATAAGTCTAGAGGAAAGGAGAACTAACATTAATTGAACACCTATTAGCTGTTGAAAATCTCACATGCTTTTTTATATCTCCCTATCTCCCATTCTGTGAGGTACATTATTATTTCTACTTTTAAAAGAATAATTGAGGTCTACTGGAGATTAGTAATTTGTTCAAAGACACTCTACTGATGTCAAGATTGTGATTTTAATCCATCTGCTTTTATGAATACACATTAACTTTAGCCACATGATGGTGACTCCTTACTACATGAGTCTTGAAAGGTTGGTTTGAGTGATATTGTGCAGGCAGCTAAATGTCAATGTTTTAGAAGTCAAAGGCATAATATATGTTTAAGTTAAGTGGTCTGAGGATGCAGCATATTGGCATTTCAAACTAGTCAAGGAAAAGTAAGTAAAATAAGAGAAAGACAAAAGCTGCATGATTTTACTTATGTGGAATCTAAAAAACTACAACAAATGAACAACAAAAAATGGAAACAGACTCATAGATACAGAGAACCAACTGATGGTTGCCAGAGGGGAGAGTGGTAGGGGAATGGGTGAAAAAGGTGAAGGGGAATAAGAGGTACAAACTTCTATTTAAAAAAATAAAGAAGATACAAGGATGTAATATACAGCATAGGGAAAAATGCCAATAGTATAATAATAACTTTTTATGGTGACAGATGGTACTAGACTTACTGTGGTAATCATATAAGGTATATAAATGTTGAAGCAATATGTTGTAATATAAAACAAATACTGTATGTCCATTATACTTTAATAAAATAATTTTTTTTTTAAAAAGCAAGTGCTGGATAGAGTTTGTAAAGGTACAAAAAACAAAACAAAACAAAACAAAAAAACCTGAATGCTATCATAGTTGACACAATCTTCTGAAGAAAGAAACCAAGAAGAGTAACACTCCAAAGATCACATTCAAAATGAGCCCTCCAGCAAAATGTGGATAAAACTGTCTGGGAGTTTTGGTGACTCATTTTCTGAATAAAAATGATTATAATTTCAACTTGACAATAAAGCTATCAATTGCTTCACAATTTTGGTAATTACTCACATGCATTTTAATTATAAGTATAATTAGTTTCACTGTAGAAAAATTAAATATTTAATGAGATAAAAATCAATAGTAATTGCAATAGTCTGAATTTCAGACACCCAAGAATAATCACAATTGCCCAAATTTTGCATATATTCTTTCAAGCTTATGAAGATAATATATTTATGAAGCATATTTTCTACACATACACATGAACTATGGAATTCTATCATTATGCTATTTGATCATTTAAAATTTTTTTGGTAGGTGGCAATAAGCAAGAGAATTTACAGAAGAGGCTTGCCTTGGGTAGCTGCAAGATGAGTAGATCTTTGCACTCTGCCTGCCAGAATCTTAACAGTGTAGGGACCGTAATGAGGTTCAGTCATGTTTACCATACAGGTGGTGTCAACATAAGTCAGCATAATTATTTTGAGACTCATGCAAGTTGTTGCCTATGTCAGTAGTTCATTCTTTTGTTATTGCTGAGTATATTTCATTGTATGGGTGAACCACGGTTTTTATATCCATGGACCCAATGATACATATTTGACTTGTTTCCAGTTTTTGGCTATTACAAATAATACTGCTGTAAACATCCATATGCAAGCATTTTAATGTATATATGCTTTATTTCTTTTGGGTAAACACCTAAGATAGGAATGGTTGGATTATATGGTAGGTATATGTTTAATTTTAAAAACTGTAATCAGAAAGAATATATACACCCCTATGTTCATAGCAATTATTTACAACTAGTGGCTTGGTGCATGAAATTTGTGCATGAGGGGGAGCATTCCCTCAGCCCAGCCTGCACCCTCTCCAATCGGGGACCCCTTGGGGGATGTCCTACTGCCGGTTTTGGCCTGATTCACAGAGGCCTCACTGGAAACAGGTCAGGGAGGGCACCTCAGGGCAGATGGGACTGAGGGAAGTGCAGCAGAGGGGTGGGGGGAACGCACACGCATGGTGGTCCAGGACTCTTGCAAGCACGCATGGGTGACAGTGTGCTGGGGACATTCACACGTGAGGGTGGGGGAGAGGATGCACTCAGCGGAGGGATCAGGCCTAAACCAGCAGTCGGACATCCCTCTCGCAATCCTTGACTGCTGGCTCCTAATTGCTCACCCGCCTGCCTCCCTGATCTCCCCTAACTGCTTCTGCCTGCCAGCCTGATCTCACCCCCAACTGCCCTCCCCTGCTGGCCTGATTGCCCCCAACTGCCCTGCCCTGCCAGCCTGATCTTGCCCAGTCTCTGTCTCTCTTTGTTTTTCTCAGCAGTCCTCCAGGCCTCCCTGCCTCCCTGTCTCCCTCTTCCTCTTTCCAGGTTGGGAGGGGACGGGGCAAGTGGGGGCCGCTCCACCCTCTGCTCACCTTCCCTTCCATCCAGGCCTCTTCAGGCCTAGTCTGTTTTGTTTCCATCTCTCCATCCCAGTCTTTCCCAGTCTCTGTTTCACTTTGTTTTTCTCAGCAGTCCTCCGGGCCTGCCTGCCTCCCTATCTCCCTTTTCCTCTTTCCCAGCTGGGAGGAGGCAGGGCCAGTGGTCACAAGGCAGGTGCTAACTCTGTCCCTGGGGTCTTCCCAGGCCCTCAGCACACAGGGAGCCTGGCTTCCCACTGCCTCCAGAGCCAGTTGCACTCTGAGGGTGGGATCTTCACAGAGGCCTCACTGGAAACAGGTCAGGGATGGCACCTCAGAGCAGATGGGACTGAGGGAAGTGCAGCAGAGGGGTGGGGGGAATGCACACGCGCGGTGGTCCAGGACTGTTGCAGGCACGCATGGGTGACAGTGTGCTGGGGTACATTCACACTTGAGGGTGGGGGAGAGGATGCGCTCAGCGGAGGCCTGCACAGATCTGCAAAGTTACGTGGCATGGCCAGGAGGACGTCAATGTGGCCCACCACAGTGGCTGTCCCTGTGATCGTGCACCTTCTGGGTCAGGAGGCTGTACCTGGGATCAGCCAGCAGCAAGGGCAAGGGCGAACGAGAGGGCAGCCGGTTTATAGAGGGATGCCACCACTGCAACCGCCTCCTTGCCTGGCAGTGCTACCTCTGTAGGTGGGGTCCTCCCAGGCCCTCAGCACACAGGGAGCCAGGCTGCCCACCATGATGCCTGTGGTTCCGCCCACCTCCTCCAGAGCCAGGCATGCTTGGAGGGTGGGATCTTCACAGAGGCCTTGCAGGAAACAGGTCAGGGAGGGCGCCTCAGGGCCAGTGGGACTGAGGGAAGTGTGGCAACCGGGCGAGCCTGCAAGCGGGCTCTGCTGTCTGCTCTCTGTGGGGCCACTGACAGGACCGCTGACAGGTGGGTCTGACAGGACTGGGGACTCAGACAGGGCTGAGGGGACTGGGCACCACCATCTTGTGGCTATGGGCACCACCATCTTTGTGACGGAGTGATGTCAATTTGCATATTACCCTTTTATTAGATAGGATAGCCAAGATTTGAAAAGATAATCCATTTTCTTTAGAACATGTCTTATAAGGCATTTGTCCCAGTGTCAATTTGAAGGCTGTTTCTTTTTAACATATTAAAAACAAAATTTGAAGAATATGACAAGGGGACAGAAAATATTATGTGCTTGAAAAAATCACAGAAAATACAAGGGGTTGGAATTTTAGTAATTATTAAAAAAATAAATCTGACAACTATCATAAAGGAAAAGGAATGTTGAAGAATATAAAGAGATCACTAGGAAGTGAAATTTTAAGAAGAAATTTTAAAATAAAAATATTTCTCAATTTAAACTTTCTAATATATTATTCACTATTTCTACTACTAATTGAAAATATCTAATTTATATGTGACCAAATAAATATACTTTATTATTTTGAAGAACAAAACATCTATTAACCCCATTCAAAAGCTCTAAAAGTCCTTATTCAAATAATTGTGTATCATGATTCAGAGGAAGTTGACTCATCAAATTCTAGTTAAGTCTCATCTCTCATATCAAACCTGCCTACTAGCCAGTGACTTTTCTACAGTGGTTGACCTAATCAGTTTGTTTAATTACCTTTGCCTTGGTTACTTGGAATAGAAATATAGGATATGCTTGAGCTGTTCAATGACATAGACATGAAGTGGTTTCTCACCATCTTCCCTGAAGGATATGGAATAGCATAAATCATTATATATTTTCTAGCACTAAAGGCAATGTATAGTGCCTACCAAAATTCAATATAAAAATAGGATTTCATGAATTTGTCATAAAACTGTAAAGTTATTGCAGCATTCAACAAGAAGCAAATCCAGAGTATAGAAAAATTGTAAGAAACAGTACTGTTCAGAGTATAGAACCATACCACAAAATTGAAGTTGGGAGAAAAAAGCAACACCCAGATTAGAGTGGGGTTTCAGAAAAGTTGAACTACTTTTCAGTATGAAATAGGAGACTACTGAGAAACTAAGTTTTCACAAAAGGAACAGAAGGTGTCATGTAATATAACTTTGAAATTATGTAAAATTCAAATTTAAAAATATTTTTTAAATGCTGGCAATCAATAACTACCTTTAATTTGCTTTTACTTCTCTATCAAAAGCAAAGGAAGTAAACAATGTCCATTTTTTTAAATAAATTTACCTACTACAGAAAATAGAGGAAAATGGATCAAAATAAATCCTGTAGTCTAATGACCTAGAGCCAAGGCATATGGAAACATACCACAAATTTCTCTCACTCTCTCTACACTTAACCTGTTTTAATAGGTATTTCATATATATTATACAAAACTCAAAATGTGTTAAAAAGTATATAATAAAGATTCATTTATCCTCTTTCTACTCTGCAACAATCTACTTTTTCCCAGGGGTAAAACCTGCTGTTATTTCCCTGTGCATCGTTTCAGAGGCAATTTATGCTTATATATGTCTCTGTGTACAATAACTTTGCCTTCTTTATACCGAACTGTAAACATATCTATATATACAAACATATATATATACTAGGGACCCGTTGCAGGAATATTTCCTGCAAGACTTCTGGCGGGTTTCCCTCCCACCACGGCCACCTCTCCTGCCCCCCAACCTCTCCCACTGCAGCGGGCAGGGCAGGGAGGGCGGAATGGGTGGGGTGCTTCCCGCCTGCCCTGCCCACCCAACCCAGCCCGCTGCCACCTCCCCCTCTGCGGCCCCTCGGGGGACACAGCAGCTGCCGCTGCAAGCCTCGCCCTGCACTCCTGACCCTCCGTGCCCACTGCCACAGCCTCTGAGCACCCTGACCCACCACGCACACTGCCTCCGCCTCCTCGGCCACGCGTGCTGCTGCTGCTGCACGCCCCACCCCACCCACCTACCCCACCACGCCCCTTCCGCAGCCACCACCTCCTCAAAGGCCACCTCGGCCTCACACACTGCCTGCCACTCCCTGCCCCCCACCTCTGCTGTGCGCCACGCCCACAGCCACTGCCCATCACAGCCTCCGAGGCCGCCCTGGCCACGCACACCACCCGCCACGCACCACACACTGCCACTACCACCTCAGAGGCCACCATGGCCGCGTGCTCCACAGCCGCACTGCTGTCGGCCCACGCAGCCGCCTTGCTTTCTGCTTTCTTCACTCCTCCCTCCCTCAGTGTATCCAAATTAACCACCATCTTGTTCGCTCTGATTGGCTGTGGGCGTAGCGAAGGTACGGTCAATTTGCATATTACTGTTTTATTAGATCGGATATATATATATATATATATATATATATATATATATATGCATGTATAACTAAACACATTTTTTTCTTTTTATTAAATTTATTGGGGTGACATAGGGTAATAGGGTAACAAAATTTTATAGGTTTCAAGTGTACATTTCTATGATACAAGATCTGTATATTGCATTGTGCACCCACCACCCAAAGTCAAATAATCTTCCATCATCATTTATTTGACCCTCTTTACCCTTTACTACGCCCTCCCTTTAGTAAACACCATGCTGTTATCTATGAGTTTCTCTTTCTCTTTTTCTTTTTCTTTGATCTTTTGTTGCTTTCGGTTTTTTGTCCCACTTGTGAGTGAAATTATGTGATTAACTTTTTCTGTCTGACTTATTTTGCTTAGCATGATATCCTCAAGGTCTATCCATATTGTTGCAAATGGGAGTGTATGTATATATATGGATATATATTGTTGCAACTATATATAGTCAACTATATAAGGTGTCATCTATCAAAGGACACCTTAGTTATTTCCATGTCTTGGCCACCTTAAATAATGTTGCAATGAACATAGGTGTGCTTTCAAATTTTGGGGATAGATACCCACAAGAGGGATTGCTAGGTCATATGGTAACTCTATTCTTAATTTTATGGGGGACCTCCATATTGTTTTCTATTTTATATATATTTTTTTAATTGATTTTTTACAGAGAGGAAGGGAGGGACAGAGAGTTAGAAACATTGATGAGAGGGAAACATCAATCAGCTGCCTCCTGCACACCCCCTACTGGGTATGTGCCCGCAACCAAGGTACATGCCCTTAACCGGAATTGAACATGGGACCCTTGAGTCCACAGGCCAGCGCTCTATCCACTGAGCCAAACCTGTTAGGGCCTCCATATTGTTTTCTATAGTGGCTGTATTAGTTTACATTCCCATGAACAGTGAATGAGGGTTTCTTTTTTTCCACAACCTATCCAACACCTGTTATTATTTATCAAGTTGATAATAGCAATTCAACAGGTGTGAGGTGGTATCTCATTGCAGTTTTGATTTTCATTTTCCTAATAACTAGTGAGGTTGATCTTCTTTTCATATATCTCTTGGTCGTTTGTATGTCTTCTTGGGAGAAGTGTCTATTCAGGTCCTCTGCCCATTTTTAATGGATTGTTTGTTTATTTGGTGTTGAGTTGTATGAGTTTGTTTGTTTGTTTTGCTTTTGTTACTCCTCACCTGAGGAAATTTTTCCATTCCTTTTCAGAAAGAGTGGAAGGGAAGGAGGGAGGGGAGAGGGAGAGAGAGAGAGAGAGAGAGAGAGAGAGAGAGAGAGAGAGAGAGAGAGAGAGAGAGAGAGAGAGAGAGATGAGAGACACAGATGAGAAACACAGCCCCTGGTTGCCTCCTATAAGCACCAGGACTGCCAACTGGGGCTTGGAATGAACCAGAAACCCATGTACATGCCTTTGACCCTTGACCAGGAATCAAACCCTGAAGCTTCAGTGCACAGGCCAATGCTCCTATCACTGACCAACACCAATCAGGGCTGTATGAGTTTTTAAAAAAATATTTTGGATATTAATCCCTTTTTGGAACTGTTTGCAAATATCTTCTCCTATTTAGTTGGTTGTCTTTTTGTTTTGTTGGTGGTTTCTTTTTGCTGTGCTGAAGCTTTTTAGTTTGATATAGTCCTATGTTTGCCTTTGCTTTTCTTGCCTTTAGGGACAAATTCATAAAACCTTCCCTAAGACCAAAGTCTATTAGTTTAATACCTATGTTTTCTTCTATGTCATTGATTGCTTCACGTATTATATTTAGGTCTTTGATCCATTTTAACTTAATTTTTGTATGTGGGGACAAAGTGTAGTCTATTTTTTACTTTTTCATGTGACTTTCCAATTTCTCCAGCACCATTTATTCAGGAGGCCTTCTTTTCTTCATTGTATATTTTGGCTCCTTTGTCAAAAATTATTTTCCCATATACACAGGTTAATTTCTGTGCTCTCAATTCTGCTCCATTGGTTGGTGTTTCTGTCTTTCTGCCAATACATGTTGTTTTAATTTTTTTCTCTTTGTTAATATTTATTGAGAGAAAAAGAGAGAGAGAGAGAGAGAGAGAGAGAGACAGAGAGACAGAGAGAGAGAGAATGAGAGAGAAAACTGGCAACCTGGCAACCTTTCAGTGCATGGAATCATGCTCTAACCAACTGAGCCACATAGGCCAGGGCAATGCTGTTTTGATTATCCTGCTTTCTAGTATAATTTGAAGTCAGGTAGGGTGATATCTCTGGATTCATTCTTTTTTCTCAGGATTGCTTTGATTATTGTGGGTATTTTGTGGTTCCACCCAAAACTGAGGATTTTTTGTTGTTAATTTTTTTTAAAAGTTTGCTGAAAATTATTAATTGACCATAAACACATTGGTTTATTTTTGGCTCTTTATTCTGTTCCATTGATCTATATGTCTGTTTTTATGCCAGTGAAATGCTGTTTTTATTATTATAGCCTTGTAGTATAGTTTGATATCAGGTAGTGTGATTTCTCCAACTTCTTTCTCAAGATCGCTGTGACTAATTGGAGTCTTTTGTAGTTCCATGCAAACTTTTGCAATATTTGTTCTAGTTATGTAAAATATATCATTTGTATTTTTTAAAATTTATCTTTACACTTGAAAGTATTACAGATGTCCCCTTTTTCCCCATTGACCCCCCCTCCACCCTGCCTTCCCCTCCCCCAGGCCTTCCAAACACTATTGTGTGTGTCTTTAGGCTATGTATATATGCATATAAGTTCTTTGGTTAATTTCTTCCTAACCACCCAACAACCCCTATCTATGCTCTGAGATTCATCAGTCTGTTCCATGCTTCTATATCTCTGGATCTATTTTGTTCATCAGTTTATTTTGTACATTAGATTCCACATATGAGTGAGATCATGTGATACTTCTCTTTCTATGACTGGCTTACTTTGCTTATTGTGTTGAATCTATAGATTGTTTTGTGTATTATGAACATTTTATTTTATTTTTTAATTTTTATTTTCTTTATTGATTAAGGTATTACATATGTGTCCTTACCCCCCATTGCCCCCCACCCCCCTGGTGTCTGTGTCCATTGGTTATGCTTATATGCATGCATACAAGTCCTTTGGTTGATCTCTCCCCCTTACCCCCACCTTCCCCTACCTTCCCTCTAAGGTTTGACGGTCTGATTGATGCTTCTCTGTCTCTGGTATTACGGACATTTTAATGATGTTAAGTCTTTCCATCCTTGAATATTGTGTATATTTCCACTTGTGTATTTCTTTTTAATTTCTTTCTTCAGTGTCTTATAAATTTCTGAGTTCAGGTCTTTTACATCTTTGTTTAAATTTATTTTTAGGTATTTTATTTTTTTATTGCTTTCTTAGTGTCCCTTTCTGATAATTTATTATTGGTATATAAAAATGAAACTGATTTCTGGATATTTATTTTGTATCCTTCTACTTTACTGAATTCATTTATCTGTTCTAGTAGTTTTTTTGGTGGAATATTTAGGTTTCAATATATACAATATCATGTCATATGCAAATAATGACAGTTTTACTTCTTTCTTCCGAATTTTCATACCTTTTATTTCTTCTTCTTGTCTGATTACTATTGCTAAGACTTCTAGTATTATGTTGAACAAGGGTGGTGAAATAGACCATCGTGTCTTATTCCTAATCTTAAGGAAAATAATTTTAGTTTTTGCTGATTAAGTATGATGTTGGCTGTGGGTTTGTCATATATGCATTGCTGTATGTTCCCTTTATTCCCACTTTGCTGAGAGATTTTTATCATAAATGGGTGATGAATTTTATCAAATGCTTTCTTTGCATCTATTGATATGATCATGTGATGTTTACAGTCAGAAGGAAATCTTACTATTTCACTTATTCCTGTTCTGATCTTCATTATTTCCTTTCTTTCATTCACTTTAGGTTCTGTTTGTTATACGTTTTCTAGTTCCTTTATGTTAATATTTGACAAAGTAGATAAAAACATAAAGAGATAAAGATTGTCTATTCAATAAATGGTGGTGTGAAAATTGGAGATATAGGTGCAATAAAAATGAAAATAGACCACCTTCTTACTGCCAAGATTTAAATGGTAGAGGGGCAGATACAGTGTGGAGGGGGTCAATGGGGAAAAATGGGACATCAGTAATATTTTCAACAATAAAGATACATTTTTAAAAAAGGACTTAAATGTTATCCTTGAAACCATAAAAATCCAGAAGGAAAAAATAGGGGCCGAAATCATGGACATTTCTTGTAGCAATATTTTTTCTGATATATTGCCTCAAGCAAGAGACACAAAAGAAAAAAGTTTTAAAAAAGGACTATAGCAAACTAAAAAAAGTTTTTGCACAGCAAAGAAAACCATCAACAAAATAAAAAGACAACCCACTGAATGGGAGAGTATACTCACCATGGATACATCTGATAAAGGGTTAATTTCAAAAAGTTATAAAGAACTTACAACACTCAACACACACACACACACACACACACACACACACACACACACACACACACACACACCAGCAACAAATAATTCAATTAAAAATGGGGAAAAGATCTGAACAGACACTTCTCCAAATAGGACATACAGATGGCCAATAGATAAGAAAAGATGTCACTAATCACCAGAGAAATGCAAATTAAAACACAATGAGATATCATTTCACACCTGTTAGATTGGTTAGAATCAATAAATCAATAAATCAACAAACAAGTGTTGTCAAGGATGTGGAGAAAAGGGAACCTCTGTGCATTGTTGGGGGGAATGCAGACTAGTGCAGCCACTGTGGGAAACAGTATGGAGCTTTCTCAAAAAATTAAAAATAGAACTTCCTTCAGACCCATAGATTCCAGTGATTAGTTTCAGTGTTTTCCTTAATTATATTTTGTTTACTTCATTCATGTCATCTTTGAAAATTTTTATTTCTTTCTTCGATATATGTGTAACCTATATTTCCCTTTCTTTTCTTATTGCCTGAGCTAGGACTTACAGTATGATGTTGAATAGGATTGATAAAAGATGATCACCTTGCCTGTTCCCAATCTTTGGGAGAAAGTGTCCAGTTCCTCACTATTAAATTTGTTGGTAGTTGTGGATTTTTCTGTACATGTTATTTATCAACTTTTGAACTTTGTCTCTATTTCTAGTTTCCTGAGACATTTTCTCATGAATGGGTATTGAATTTTGTCAAATACTTCTTATGCCTTAATTTATATAATCATACTAGAGGCCCGGTGCATGGATTCATGCACCTGTGGGGTTCCTCCAAGTGGCCTGCAGGGATTGGGCTGAAACTGGCAGTCCAATGCTGCCTGCCACTCCTGTCTGCTGCTCCTGCTCATCCCATCCCCACTACACCTGCCACAGCCTGCTTGGTAGGCTTGTTGCCACTCTGCTTTGGTCTCCGGGCTGCAGAGGCCAGCCTTGAGCCCTGTGTCTGGTGCCCATAGGTCAGCTGAGCGGTGCTCCTGCTGTGGGAGTGCACTGACCACCAGGAGGCAGCTCCTGTGTTGAGTGTCTGCGCCCTGGAGATCAGAGCGTGTCATAGTCGTTGGTAGACCTGTCAAAGGGTCGCTTAGGCTTTTATATATAGAGATGACTATTTTTCGTTGACTTATTTTTGGATGTTTCATCAGTCTTACATACTTGGAATAAATTATAAATTATAATTACTCTTTTTATACATTGTTAGACTTGATTAACTGCTATTTAGTTGAGGATTTTTGCATCTAGGTTTCTGATAGATTTGACCTGTAATTTTCCTTTCCTGTAATGTCTTTATCTGGTTTTGGTATTGAGGTAATGCTGACACCATAGAATAAATTAGGGCATATGCCATCTGATTTATGGTTTAAACATATAGTAGATAATTATATCATTTCTTTCTTAACTGTCTGGTTGTCTAATAAAATTCACCAGTGACCTTATCTAGCTTGGTGCTTTCATTTTTAAAAGTTAATAATTTATTAAATTACTTCAATACAAATAGGCCTATTCAAATTATGTCTTGTTTCTTATAAGGAATTTGTGTTCTTCATCTAAGTTATCAAATTTATGAGCATAGTGTCATTCATAGCATTCTTTATTATCCTTTTAATGACTATGGGATTAGTTGTGATGACCCTTTCATTTCTGATATTATTAATTTGTGTTCTTTCACCTTGTTTAGTAAACATGGCTAGAGGTATATTAATTTTATTGATCTTTTCAAATAACCAGTTCTTAATTGTGCATTTGCTGTTTTCCTTTTCATTGATTTCTGCTCTAATTTTTATTATTTCTTTTCATCCACTTGCTTTAGGCTTAAATAATTATATTTTTTCTTAAGTTTACTAAAGTGGGAGCTTAGATTATTTATTTTAAGCTTTTCGTATTTTCTAATAAATCCACTTAATGCTGTATATTTCCATGTAAGCACCACTTTTGTTGTATCATTCAAATTTTGATATGTTCTATTTAATTTTCATTTAGTTTAATATATTTAAATATTTTCCTTGAGAACTTTACTTTAAACCTTATATAATTTTTTTTGTTTAATATTGAGATATTTGGGGATTTTCCAATTATGTTTATGTTATTGGTTTATAGCTTGATTCAATTGTAGTCTGAGGATATTGTACAATTCTTTTTTAAAATGTTGTTAAATTGTATTTTATGACAAAAAATGTGGTCTACCTTGGTGAATAGTCCATGCAAAGTTGAGAATAATGTGCATTCTGCTGTTTCCAAATGGGGTACTATACATGTCTATTACATCAAATTCTGGTAATGCTGTTCAGGTCAAATGCTAATTTCCTTTCCATTTCCTCTATCAATTACTGAATCCAGCTACAATAGTGAATTTATATATTTTTATTGCATTTATATAAGTTATTTTGCTTCACATATTTTGACACTATATTTTAGTTGTGTACATATTTAGGATTACTTAGATGTTTTAGCAATTGGCGTGAACAGTGTAAAGTAATCAAAGGCATATATCCAAGATGCTCCTTTCATCCCTGAAAAACTTTTTTATTCTCATGTCTACTTTGCATGAAATTTATATATTTATGTAGGCTTTATTTTGATTAGTGTTAACATGATGTGTATATATATATATATATATACTTCTCCATTTATTTTCAATTTTTCTGTGTTTTTATGTTTAAAGTAGGGTTCTTACAGATAACATACAGGTGGATTATTTTTTATTCACTCTGACAATGTCTGTCTTTTCATTGGAGCATTTAGACCACTCACATCTAAAATTATCATTGATAGAATTAGATTAACATCTAAAACATTAGTAACTATTTCTATTTATTGTGTTTATTTTTTTATTCTTTTCCCTTCTTATTTTCTGCCTTTATGGTTTTGAGAATTTTATTTGAACACATTTTATTTTCCTATTAGCATATCAATTATATTTTCTTAAAATATTAGTAGTGATTGTCTTACAGTTTGCAATTTGTAGGTTTAAAAAGTCCACCATACCATAATATGTACTGCAGGGATCTTCTAACGAAGTGTTCCCAGTTCTACCTTCCCATTGATTGTGACATTGCTGGTGTTCATTTTACTTATAGATATGATATAATCATCCAATACATTATTGATTTCAAAAAAAGTCATTTTATTTAATTAAAAATAAGGAAAATAAAATATTTTATTTTACCCTTATTTATTCGTTATCTGATGTGTTTCCTTTGTTTATGAGGGTTCAAATTTCTGACCTATATAATTTTATGCTATTTTAATAATTATAATAAAATAGCTACATTTAATGTTTATTGCAGGAAAATTCTGCTAAAGATGATGACCCTCACTTTTTATTTGTCTTACAGAGTCTTTAGTTTTCCTTAACTTTTGAGGGATAACTTTAATGAATACAGAATTTGTTTTTTATTACTTTAAATAGTTTGTTCCACACCTTTTTCCCTGCATGATTAGTGATGAGAAATCCATTGGGACTTTTCTTGTCTTTCTATTTGTAAGGTATTTTCTTTCTCTCTCTTTTTTTTCTTTTCAAGATTTTCTCTTTGGTTTTCTACAGTTTGAATATAATATCCCTAGGTATGTAATGTGTGCTATTTATGAGGCTTGATGTCTGTCAGATTCTTCTGTCTGTTGTTTGATGTCTGGAAAATTCTTGGTCATTACTAAATCAAATATTTCTTGCACTCCTTTCTGTATTTTTTCTCCTTTTGGTATTCCCATTACACATATGTTATATCTCTTGTTATTGTGCCACAGTTCTTGATGTGCTGTTGTTTTTAAAATTAATTTTTTCCTTGTATTTTATTTTTGGAAGTTTCTATTGACCTGAATTCAAACTCACTGATTTTGTTTTCAGCAGTGTCCAGTCTACTGATGAGCCCATAAAAGCATTCTTCAATTTTGTAACACTCTCTTTAATTTGAATATTTCCTTTTGATTCTTTCCTAAAGTTTCAATCTCTATGCTTAGGATATTAATCTCTTGTACATTGTTGTCTAATTGTTTTAATAAGAACCCTTGACTTATTAATCATAGCATTTTAAAACTCTCTACCTGATAATTATATCATCTTGTCATATTTGAATTTGTATGTAGTGATTGCTTTTCATCTACTGACTATGTTTTGTTGTATTTCATAATCTACTGTTTAAATCCAAACATGTATCAGGTAATATGAACTGAACTAAATAAATATGTGTTTCAGTTTGGCTAAGAGTTAGGCTTGCATAATGTTGGTGGTAGCTAGAGATGTCAAGACTGCAAATTCCACCTTAAGCGGTTTGGCTCAGTGGATAGACCATCGGCCTGGGGACTGAAGGGTCCTTGGTTCCATTCCAGTCAAGGGCATATTCCTTGGTTGTGGGAAGCTGATCAATGTTTCTCTCTCATCAATGTTTCTATCTAACTCTCTATCTCTCTCCCTTCCTCTCTGTAAAAAAAAATAATATAATATATTTTAAAAGACTGCAAATTCCTCTAAAGTTTTTGTCTCCTCTTTTGACTTTGGACTACTCCTCAGAAAGAGTTTACATCTTATAGCTCTTTTAGCTGTTATTATACTGGAGCCATGTTATGTCATGGTAATGTGGGGAGGAAGGGAAGCAATCTATAATAGTATCATTAATTTTTAGTCCTTCAACTGATCTGTGCACTTAGGTTATAACCTTCATATTCATTTCCTGTCTTCCCCCAACCCCTTTATGTGAGACAGGAAGGTTAGATAGTGCTACAGGTGAATAAATGGCCTTCCCTCACATGAGACAAGGCTCTGTTAAATTCTAATAAGACATTTTTATTGTGAGTCTTTTGGTATATTTCAAAATGGCCACTATTCTTCTCTCCTTATCAAGAGAGATCTTTCTTAACTCTTTACCTTGAAAACTTCAAGGGATTTCTAAGTTTTGAAGAGATTGGATGCATTCCTAAGACTGACTTCCAGGAGTTTGACATTCTCAATGCTAGTGCACACTTAGACTCCAGAAATTCATAAGAATCATTTTTTCAGTGTGTTCATATTTTTCTTATTGTGAGGACAGAAGTGACCATTTATAAGCAATTTATTTGTCAGAGTTGAAACTGAAATCTAATTATTCACCTCTGTATATGTTACATTCTTCCTGAAATGGCTATATTTAGGAAGTTTGTGTGAGAGAGGGAGCAATGTGGTGATCTAAACTATCAAATATTTTCCTGACATCAAATGACTACATGTGAGAGTAAGTTTTTTTTTTTTTTGTTTTGTTTTTTTTTTTTTTTGTGCAGGAAACTAGAATCAAGACATATGGTGCCTTTATTTTTTCCCCTTCATTGATAATGATTTCTGTAAGCGTTTTATGTTTATATTATTTCTGGTTTGACCTCACATTCACAGATTTTCAAGACTTCAAAATTAATGGGGTCCAGGAAAGTTTCAACTACTATCCTTGAACATTTTTTGTTGTATTAAACAAGTTATCATTGTTTATTTTTAAATTTCATATTATATTACTTACTTTCTAGAGTTTTCTGAGATCTTCAGCCACAGGTATTCTGTTTCCTTATAGTGCCTCAATTCTACTTTCTACCAAAACTTTGGGTAGTCTTTCTTTTGTTTTCTCATTAAGAATTTGAAATATCTCCTAATTTTACTACACTTTTCTTATTTACAGTGATTTGTGAGGAAAAAATGAGAAAAATTCCAAGTTAACGTCACCATTTTTAATTATAAATTTTTCCATACACTTTTCATTGGACTCAAGAACATAATGAGTATTGAGATTAGTTAGAGGTGCAGGGTTGAAGAAGACATATTGTTGGGACTTGATAATTATTTTTTGTGTTTTTTTTTAATTTAAGTTTCAGTTGGAATAGTGGTTAGTACATACAGGGAGAAAATATTTCTGCTACACCAATACAATTATTTGCATCAATAGCCTTACTTATGTAGTGAGGGTATGTACAGTAATTTATTAAATTGAAAGGTCCATACATTTATGGTCTCATGCATACTTTTGACAATTAAAACACCAATGTAGTAAGAGCAGGTAAGAAGGGATGTAGCACAGAGCAAAGCCCATACGTAAACAATTGTAGGCAGCAGCCTTTGTGTAGGGTAGTCTCAATTAGAGCATTATATTGATATTCACAGGCATGAACCATGTAAAGTAATCAAAGGCATATATCCAAGATGCTTAAAGTTTATTTTTATAAGTATTTTTGTTAACCAAAGTGTCCTTTGTTAGATAATTAAATAAAGAAGATGTGGTTCATATATACAATAGAATACTACTCAAACATAAGAAGAAATGAAATACTGCATTTGTGACAACATAGATGGACCTTGATAATATCATGTTAAGAGAATAACAGTAGACAGAAAAAGTTAAGAACCATATGATTTCACTCATATATGGGATATAAAACTGAAAGCAAAAAATAAACAAACAGGAAAAACAAACATAAAACTCAGACAGAGACAAAAGTCCCAGGGGGAAGGGTGGGTGGAGGATAGTAAAAGGTAAAGGGGGCAAAATATATAGTGACAGAAGATGATGTGACTTTGGGTGGTGGGCACACAATGCAATATATAGATAATGTATCATAGAAATCTACACTTGAAACCCATATAATCTTATTAATCAATGTCACCTCAATACGTTTAATTTAAAAAGAAAAAAGTAGTTTTGTTTTAAAATAATATTTACTTATATCCTTTCATTTATAATACATTTCTAAAATGTATAAAACATATTTACATCAAAACCGGTTTGGCTCAGTGGATAGAGTGTTGGTCTGTGGACTGAAAGGTCCCAGGTTAGATTCCGGTCAAGGGCATGTACCTTGGTTGCGGGCACATCCCCAGTGGGGGGTGTGCAGGAGGCAACTGATCCATGTTCCTCTCTCATCAATGTTTCTATCTCTCTATCTCTCTCTCTTCTTCTCTGTAAAAAATCAATAAAATATATTTTATAAAAAACATATTTACAAGTACATTTTTAAAAAGAGCACAAGTTTTTTTGTTCACTTGAGAAGAAAGATATTGAGGTAATACATTATAGATTTAAATAAGACATTTTTGCATTTAAAGGTATATTTTCATAAGAAATTTTTGATAAATACATTTGGCAGATTAAAATAATTTTAACAATGTTAAATATCACAATACCCTTCTTGAGTACCAGGCTTTTTTCTTAATCAAATACAATTTTTAAAATTGTATATTTTTTCTATTAAAAATTTCAAGGTGAAATGATTTAAGCATGCTATTATTTCCTCGTAAAAGCAATTTTATTATTATTTTTTTTAAAGATCACTATTTTTTTTAATATATTTTATTGATTTTTTACAGAGAGGAAGAGAGAGGGATAGAGAGCCAGAAACATCAATGAGAGAGAAACATCGATCAACTGCCTCTTGCACAACCCCTACTGGGGATGTGCCCGCAACCAAGGTACATGCCTTGACCGGAATCGAACCCGGGACCCTTGAGTCAGCAGGCCGACGCTCAATCCACTGAGCCAAACCGGTTTCGGCATGTAAAAGCAATTTTATAATAAGAAATTACATTACTGGTAAAAGGCAAAATGGTCATATGTCTAAAAATGAAAATGGTCATTAATATATTAAATCAATTATCAATGATGCTTATATGATGAAGGGCTTAAACTTTTTGAATTATTTATATATCCATTTGACAGTTAATTACAATAATAAATTACAAATATTTTTATGTGCTCTCACTAAATATAATATTTAAATATGTTCATCTTTTTCATCTATCCAACGTTTTTGGTACATTTTACCACTCTTTATGTGAATGCTGTATTCCCTTCTATGACATTTTATTTTTCTGCATTACCTCTATTCCTTCGGCTTCTTCTTCATAATCTCCTTTGTTAATACCCATTTCACTCATTTATTACTCACACCTATTTCATCATCATTTTATTTATTCTATCTATATTTATTTTCTCCAATTCCTTTATCTAACTTATTTCTGCCTATTTCAGTCTCAACTTTGCTGACTGTTTCAGTTAGCTATTGCTATGTAGCAAAATACTCCAAGTCTTAGTGGCTTAAAAGCCACTTCTGAATTTGTGAGCTAACTACATAGTCTTTTGATCTTCTCATCTAGTCTCACTTTTGAAGTTAAGGTTAGGTGGCGGTTGTAATGGCTATAAGGTCCAAGATGATCCCATTCACAAATTTTGCAGTTGATACTAGCAGTCAGTTGGGGCACCTCAGTTCTTTTCTATATATTCTTTCTCATCCTCCAACAGGCTGGATCAAGTTCTTCACATGACAGTCTCAATACAGCATTTTAAGGGGACAAGGGCCCAATTGCAAAGTCCCAATTAGCATCGTGACAGCATGTAATTCAATTAATCTACTTTAAATACTATCTATATGCTGATGACAACTAAATTTATACCAATGTCATTGACCTTTTCCTGGTCTCTAGACTTGTGTATTAAACTACTAATCATGTCTACTTGGATGTGTAATAAGTATCTCAAATTTAAAGTAACAAAAACTTTGATTTTCCCCAATCTATACTTCCATAAATGCTCTCCATATTCAGAATATTTATCCCTTAGTAAATATTTATTGAACATCTATTATGTCAGTTGTCATTTTAGACATGGATACAACAGTAAACAAAACAGACAACATTCTTGTTATAGAACATGTATTTTTGTGGGGAGGTCAACAAATAAAAAATAAAATGTTAGATTATAAGTGCTAAGAAGGAAAATAAAGAAAGATAAAGGTATAAAGAGTGATGGGAATTGCTATTTTAGATGAAAATGTCAGGGAAAACCTTTCTTCTTAGGTGACATCTGAATAGAGACCAAAATAAAGAGAGTGAGCCATTTGGATACGTGAAAGTTGCATGAATACCATTAGCTGCTGAAATTCCAAACTTAAGAATTATCAATTCTGCCCTAACTGCTTTGGCTCAGTGGATAGAGCATCGGCCTGCGGACTGAAGGGTCCCAGGTTTGATTCCGGTCAAGGGCATGTACCTTGGTTGCAGGCACATCCCCAGTAGGAGGTGTGCAAGAGGCAGCTGATTGATGTTTCTCTCCCATCAATGTTTCTGGCTCTCTATCCCTCTCCCTTCCTCTCTGTGGAAAATCAATAAAATATATTTAAAAAAAAAGAATTATCAATTCCTTGTTTTATCTCACTACTCTAAGATGGGAGCTAATTGAATTGACTTTACCTTTAAAATATATTCCATAGTAGTCTACTTCTTTCCAGTTCAATTGTTATTACTTTGTTCCAAGTTATTATCTTTCCTGGTGTGCTATAATAGTCTAACTGAAATCTAGTGCCCAATTCATTTTACCTTGCAGCCAGAATAATATTTTAAGACTCTAAATCAAATTATATAACCCTTCTGCTAAAAAATTGATATCCAATTACACTTAGGATAAAATACAAAATCCTTAACCTTGTCTAGAAGGCCTTATGATCTGACTCTTGCTTACTACTATGGCTCTATTCTGTTGCATATTTCCCTTGATCTCTAAGCTTCAACAATTCTGCTCTTCAAACTTAGACTCAAAGGTTCAGGTCATTGAATTTGTCTTAGTGTCAATTCTCCATTCTCCATATAACTACTGACTAATGCTTCACATCTCAGCTCAAATGCCACTTCTTATCTGCAGTCCCTAGATTAGCATAGTGCACTGTATTTTTGAGATTATAACTTTTAGAACATTTTGTTGAAATTACCTATTTAAACTGTCTAGCTTTTCAGTTGGAAAGTAAACTCAGTGTAGTTAAGCAACATACTAATATTTGTCGTGTTTTTCTTAACATTTATATTTTACTATTTTATTTGCATAATTACTTGCTTATTATTTGCCTTCCTATTTTCCCTAACTAAAGGTAAGCTCTCTGAAGGCAGGGACCATATCAGCTTGTTCATCTCTATTTGTCCCTCACCCTTAAAAGTTCTAGACTAAAGTAGCATTCATAAAGATGTTTTCAAATCTGTACTTAAATTTTAATATAATGCAGAAAAGAAACATCTTATAAGTATACAATTTAATACATTTATGTAACCAGTATTTAGATCCAGAGACATAATAGTACCAACACTCTAGAAAACCACATGCACTACTGCCTCTCATTACTCATGCCCTCAGGAAAGTCATTATCCCAATGTCTACCAACAAAGATTAGTTTTGTCTATTTTTATATTTTATATCATGGGAAAATACAGTAGATACTATTTAGTGTCTACATTCTTTTGCTAAGCATTATTTTATGTTTGTGAAATTTACCCATTATTCTTGTTGTGGTCACAGTTTTTCTTTGAGATTGCAATATAACATTTCATTCTGTAAATACACCAATACTTATCCATTCTAATATTTTCAAAAATTTTCAAGTTTGGGGATTTTACAAATAGTGTTTTCATAAACATTTTAATTCATGTATTTCAGTATAAAAATGTAGGCATTTCTGTAGGTTATATGCCAAAGTAGAATCACTGGGTCATGGCGTAAGCACATGTTCAGCTTTAGTAGGTAGAGTAGTCCCCACTTACTTGTTTGAGATTCCAAGACCCCAGTGGATATCTGAAACCACTGATAGCACCAAACCCTATACATACTTTTTTCCCACTATACACAAGTACATTTGACAAAATTAAATTTGTAAACCAGGCACATTAAGATATTAATAATAATAACTAATAATAAAATGAAACAATTATCTATATACTAGAGGCCCAGTGCATGATTGAATCATGCACGTGTAGGGTCCCCTACACGCTTTCGCTTTCGATAGCGGGGGAGCTGGGTGCCTGTCAGCTCCCACGCTTTCGCTTTCGATAGCGGGGGAGCTGGGTGCTTTTGATGGTCCGTGAGCTCACTGCCCCAGAGGCCCCTTCTGTTCCGCAGCACAGCCATGTCTCAGATGCTGGCCCAATCGGCTACCCCGGCCACCCCGAGTCCTGCCCCCTGTGCCTCCCGCTGGCCCAATCATGGGTGTGGCGGAGTGATGGTAATTTACATATTACCATTTTATTAGGTAGGATATAAAAAAAGCCAGAGACCATAACACCATCACGATCATAATGACCTAATGACCAGTCGCTATGACACCCACTGCAGCCAATGAACTGGCCTGATCCAGGCCGGATCACCCCCAACACCCCAATCAGGGTGGGGCCAGCCAGCCAACAGCTTTGGCTGGCAGAAATTTGGGGTCTGGGGACCTTGGAGTTGCTCGGTCTCAGTCTTGGGCAGCTGCCCGGGCAAAGCTCTCCTTTGGCAGAAGTGGACCTGAGATTAGGGTGCAGGAGTCATGGATAGGGTGGGGAAGCTTTCCTGGTGGCCATAGCAGTCCCCGCAGGCTGTGCACAGCACCTGGGTGTCTGACCCCAGTCAGAACAGCAGCAGGAATAGGGGCCACGGGGTGCAGCGGGCAAGGGCATATAGGAGCCAGGAGATGCGAGGCTGGAAGTGGGCTCTTACCTCACCTGCTGGGCCCAGCAGCACCGGCAGGTGGGCCATGATGTGCAGCAAGGTGCTGGGCCTCAGATGGGAGGGGAAGTGAGCCAGGAGGGAAAGGCCCCGTGCCAGACAGAGCCCGGAGCAGTGTGGGCAGGGCCGGAAACCCTGGTGGGGTGGGTGGGGCTGCAGCCCCATGCCTTTTTGGCCTTGGCCTTGGAATTCAGGGGTCAGCCCCACTTCGAGAGGACGTGGCAGAAAGTGGCAAGGCCACAGGAGAGATAGGAAATGTTGTGGCCATCTTCGGGAAACACAGCTGCCACAGTCTTCAGTAACTATGAACAGATAATCTTTGCTCTCAGTTCTACAGAAGAGGAAGCTGAAACTCAAGGAAGGGAGCCTTCCACAACACCTCACCCACTTCTCAGACCTGACCCTGTGCAGCATTGTTTTCGTTGAAAGTAGAGGATCCAAAACGTTTTTAGATCTTTGCTATTTTAGGCAGGAAAGAATTTAGCACAGGGAATTGGTGCTTGGGAAATCATCGGAAATCTGGAGGAGTGAGTATTAGGCTGGCCCCCCAGGAAAGACTCCCTGCCCAGTGGGAGGAGCTGACCCCTCAGCCACAACTGAATTATAGGACACTCTGACACAGCTGTGACCCAGGGATCAGGAAAGTGCTGCCCCCACAAGTGCCCTCCAGCTCCCACAAAACAGGTCACTGGGCACTGCCTCTGCCACAACTGCCTGTGCACAGCCTGGATTCTGCTGCAGAAAATATCCACATCTCTGCAAACATGATCAACAGCAGCATGATCATCACCAGCCCAAACTGTGGGAAGATGCCTCTGCCCCACTTCTGCCTTCAAATATTGTGCAAGCGCATCCAATTGGCAGAAACGAATTCATATCTAGAAAGCTAGCTGCAAAGGAGTTTGGGCAATTTCAGACTTTTGTCTAGGAGTGAGATCTTGCCAATGTACCTCATGTGCCTGGTATTGATAAAAACAGGGCCAGAATGGTGGGGCTCAGTGGTTGAGCATTGATCTATGAACCAGGAGGTCACAATATGATTCCTGGTCAAATTTCGGGCTTGATCTTCAGTAGGGGCGTGCAGGAGGCAGCTTACCAATGATTCTCATCATTGATGTTTCTATCTATCTCTCCTTCTCCCTTCCTCTGAAATCAATAAATATTTTTTAAATGGCGTCATGCTGTATATATGTGTTATAACAAGTGTTTCACATCATAGATCACTAATGTCTTTCCTGTTAAAACCATTCTTAGAGAACATTATTTATTTGTCATTCATTTTAATTAATCTCAGAGAGAAGAAGGGAGAGAGAGAGAAACATTGTTTTGTTGTTTCCTGCACTCACTAGACTGGGTATTGAATCTGCAACCTGGGCATGTGCCCTAACTGGCAATCAATCCACCACTTTCGGGTGTATGGTTTGATGCTATGCTGGTACCCTGACCCCAAATTCCAGCCTCCAGAATTGTGATAAAAATACATTTCTGTTGTTTAAACCACACAAATTTATGATATTTTGTTATAGCTGTCTGAGCCGACTAATCTGTATGAATAAAAGGGTAATATGCTAATTAGACCAGGTTTACCGGACATCTTCGGGTCATACTTCCAGACAAAGCCATGATGAAGGGGGCCAAGGCAGTTAGGGGTGATCAAGCCGGCAGGGAGAGCAGTTAGGGGTGATAAGGCCGGCAGGGAGAACAGTTAGGTATGATTATATTACTAGAGTCCCAGTGCACAAAATTTGTGCACAGAAGGGGTGTCCCCTCAGTCCAGCCTGCACCTTCTCCAATCCGGGAACCCTCGGGGGATTTCTGACTGCTGGTTTAGGCCTGATCTCGGTGATTGGGCCTAAACTAACATTCAGACATCCCTCTCACAATCCTGGACCACTGGCTCCTAATCACTCACCTGCCTGCCTGCCTGGTTGCACCTAACTGTCCCCCCTGCCAGTCTGTTGCCCCTCACTGCCTCTGCATGCCAGCCTGATCACACCAAGCTGGCCAGGTCGCCCCAACTGCCCCCTCCCTGCCAGCCTGGTCACCCCTAACTTCCCCCCCGCCAGCCTGGTCACCCCCAACTGCCTTCTCACTCACCTGCTCACCCTCAACTGCCCTCACCCTGCCGGCCTGGTCACCCCCAACTGCCTCCCCTCCGTAGGCCTGGTCACCCCTAACTGTCCCCCCACCGACCTCATTGCCTCTTACTTCCCCCACTGCTGGCCTGGTCACCCCCAACTGCACCCATCTGCCGACCTGGTCGCTCCCAACTGCCCCCCCTGCCACCCTGGTTGCCCCATGCAGCCTATTGTTCAGTCGTTTGGTTGTCCCTCACTAACCCCCCTGCCAGCTTGGTTGCCCCACGCAGCCTACTGTTCAGTTGTTTGGTCATCCCTCAATAACTCCCCTGCTGGCCTGGATGTAGCCAGCCATCTTGTAAGGGTGTGAGGGTTAATTTGCATATTACCTCTTTATTATATAGGATATTGTAATAAAAGTTATGTGAATGTGGTTTCTCTCTCAAAGTATTTTATTGCAAACTTTTCACTTAGAAGAAGCACTTTATGGTCTCTTTGGCATATGTTAATTTCCAGCTTCACTATTCTTGCACTTTGTGGCCATTATTACAAAATCCAATGTTTACTTGAACATAAGTGCTAAGATACAGCAACCATTGATCTGATAATCGAAAAGGTTACTAAGTAACTAACAATTGGAGAGTGTATACAGAAAGCATGGATATGCTGGGCAAAGAGATAATTCATATCCCTGGCAGAATGAAGTGGAATATTGGGAGATTTCATCACACTGCTCAGAATGATGCACAACTTAAAATTTATATTAATGGGATTTTTTCATTTAATATATTTTTAATTTAAAATTGAATGTTGGTTTTTTTTTTGTTTTATTTATTTTTATTTTTAAATTAAATTTATTGGGGTGACAATAGTTAATACTATTACATCAGTTTCAAGTGTACAGTTCTATGATACATCATTTGTATATTGCATTGTATTTCCACAACCCAGAGTCAAATCATCTTCCATCACCATATATTTGGCCTCTTTACTCTTTACTAATCCAAAAGCCCTTTTCTTTCTGGTAAACACATTATTATCTGATCTGTGTTTTTTTGTTTGTTAATTTGTTGCTTTCAGTTTTATATCACACATATGAGTGAAATCATATAGTTCTTGACTTTTTCTGTCTACCTTCATTAGCATAATATACTCAAGGTCCATCCATGTTGTCATAAATGGAAGTATTTCATCTCTTCTTATGGCTCAGTAGTATTCCATTTTATATATGTACCACATCTTTTTAAAAATATATTTTATTGATTTTTCACAGAGAGGAAGGGAGAGGGACAGAGCGTTAGAAACATTGATGAGAGAGAAACATCAATCATCTGCCTCCTGCACACTCCCTACTGGGTATGTGCCCGCAACCAAGGTACATGCCCTTGATAAGAATTAAACCTGGGGCCCTTGAGTGCACAGGCCAATGCTCTACCCACTGAGCCAAACCAGTTAGGGCCACATCTTCTTTATTCAATCATCTATCGATTGACACTTTGGTTGTTTCCATGTCTTAGCCACCATGAATAATGCTGCAGTCAACATAAGGGTACATATATCTTTGAGAATAAATGTTTTCAAATTGTTTGGGTAGATACCCAGAGGAATGATTGCTGTGTTATATGGTAACTCTCTTTTTAGTTTTTTGAGGAGCCTCCATACTCTTTTCCATAGTGATTGTACCAGTATACATTCCCACTGGGAGTGAATGAGGGTTTCTTTTTCTGTTGGACCATAGTTAACTACAAGTAACTGAATAAGTATAAAGTGAAACCAAAAATCAGGGAGGCTACTGTAACACCAAATAGTTTTTCAAAGTTGTTGCACCAATTTACACTTTGACCAACAGGGTAAATGAGTTATGGTTAGTCTATATCCATGCCAACATATGTGTGTTTTTTTTCTTTTAATTTCAGTCATTCTGGTGGGTTTAAGGATATTTCATTGTGGTTTAATTTGCATTTTAGTAACCAATAAGGCTTCACACATTTTCATATGTTTCCTAATCATATTTTAACTAGTAGCCCTGCACACAAATCCAAGAGCCAGTAGCTCTCTGCGGGGCCTGGATGCTCCATGCCCGCTGCCCAGAGGCTCTCTCTGACCAGAGGTGCATTCGTGGCCAGGTGCAGAACACTTGCCTCATTGCTGCGGTGACGAAGCAAGCATTCCGCCAGGATGCTCACTCTGCCCGCTCTCAGTGGCCGCCCGCCCGGGGACTGGGGAACTTCGGCGGAGCTGAGAGGACTGGGTGCCACCATCTTGTGGCTATGGGCGCTACCATCTTTGTGATGGAATGATGGTTAATTTGCATATTACCCTTTTAGATAGGATTGTTCTTCTTCCTATGTTTCTACTTGATTGCCATACATCACATCTCAGTAAATGGATAGATCTAGTTCTGTACTCATTCTTCTGTCCTATTGGCCAGAATTATTTGTTTACAGTAATCAATAATAAATTAGTGCATGTAAGATTTTTCTGCACAACAAGTGAAAGCAAATGTAAAACCTCAGGGAAACAATAAAGGCCATTGAAAACATTGGCCTACTTTATAACCAAATGTTAATAGAAAGAGTCCCATTTAGTGTTATCTACCAGAAAATATCTTAGTTGATACATTTACATTTGTGTGATAAAATTTAAGTAATAACATGTTTATAGCAAAGAAAATTTGTCAAATGTGGATCAAGACCCAGGAAATTGTATATTGATATAATCAGTATATATACACTGACTGGCCAGATTATTATGATCTTTGAACGCATAATAATCTGGCCACTCAGTGTGTGTATGTGTATGTGTGTGTGTGTGTATATATATATATATATATATATATATATATATATATATATATATTAGAGGCCCGATGCATGAATTCGTGCATGGATGGGGTGTGGCCAGCCTGGCCAGGAGGAGGGAACGTGGGCAGTTGGCCGGTCTGCCTGCTGGTCGAATTCCTGGTCAAGGGGACAATTTGCATATTAGCCTTTTATTATATAGGATATACACTGATTGGCCAGATTATTATGCATTCAGAGATCATAATAATCTGGCCACTCAGTGTATTTTTGCCCATAAAGTATTTGTAGTTTATCATATTTTTGTTGTAATTTTCTTTCAACCTGAGAAACTCTAAAGCATACATCTCTTTTAGTGCTTACAAGGTACAAACTAGTCTTATTCATTGATTTTTACATTGTGTATATGCTTCAGTTGTGTATTGATATGCAGGAAAATTAAACATAAAAAGAATTAATCTCTGCAAGTACCAATTTGTACTGTTTACTAGTAATTCCTTCACCTTTTCCACCAGTCCCAATGGTTGAAAATAAAATAAAATATAAAGAATTAAAGTGAAAATTAATATAAATAAATAATAAAATAATCTCATAATGATTATTTTTACCACTTGTGTACTGATTATGTAAACAGAGTTCTAGGATGAGATATGAAGAATAAGAAGAAATCAGCTGTAGTAGCATTACAGAGAGAGTGAGGGAGAGGGTGTTGGTACATTTTAGGATGAATAAACAACTGATGTCAAGTCTTTTATTTATTCTAATCCTACATAATAAAAGGGTAATATGCAAATTAACCATCACTCTGCTATGCCCACGATTGGGCCGGCGGGAGGCGCAGGGGGCGGACTCAGGGTGGCCGGGGTGGCCGATTGGGCCGGCAGAAGGGGCAGGGGGCAGGGAGGTGCGGGGGGTGGGGTCCCACTGATGAGATCAGCTGCTGCATCGCTGAATGGGGCCAGCGGGAGTCGCAGGCGGCAGCGGGGACTCGCTGCCCCAGAGGCCCCTTCTGTGCCGCAGCACAGCCATGGCTCAGACACTGAGTTCGCACCACTGCTGGCAATGTAAGCTTGGCATCCCACTGGCCCCATTCAGTCCCGCTCAGCGGCACAGAGCCTGATCACGTCGGCAGGCCCCGCCCCCCCAACCTCCCCACCCCCCTCGCAAGTCCCGCCCCCTGCGCCTCCCACAGATGAGATCTGAGCCATGGCTGTGCTGCGGCACAGAAGAGGCCTCTGGGGCAGCGAGCCCACGCCCCAGCCCCAGCCAGCTGTGTGGCGGGATGAACGGGCCTGTGGGGCCCAGAGCTCAGCGTCCACGCGGCAGCGGAGGAACCAGAAAAATGGATCTTTCCAGGTCCTGATGCTGACAGCCCTATGGGTGCCGGCGTCCTCCACCTGCAGCCCCCAGTCGCAGCCCATCAGCCCCAGTCGCAGACTGGAAGCCCCCTGCCAGCAGTCCAGACAGGACCAGTGTGGCGCCGCGGTGGTGGGTGTCAGTAGGCATGCTACAGACATCAAATCACTGCCACCAAGGCCACCCCACACACACACACTTGCAAGTAGTATGGTCCAAGGGGGTAGTATGACACCTAAGGCAACGCTCCCATGGCAGCTGATGCTCAGCATGCCAGGTGAAGAAGCCAGACCTGAAAGCCCAAGCCCCCGAGTACCCAAACTGCAGGGCGTCGTGGGCCAGGGCCTTGAGGAGGCCCCAGGACAAGCATATTCCCAGAGGCTGTGCAGAAGCAGGGGAGGAACCTCTGGCTAGAGGTCAGGGTGAGGGATGCTGGCATCTTTGCACGCCAAGACAGGGCTGAGGGACCCCCCTCCCCACCCCCCCATGCATGAATTTCATGCACCGGGCCTCTAGTAATAAAATAATGTTGGGCCTTACCCTGTTTAGCTAAGTGGATAGAGTATTGGCCTATGGACTGCAGGGTCCCAGGTTTGATTCTGGTCAGGGACACATGCCTGAGTTGCGGGTACAATCCCTACTAAGGGGCATGAAGGAGGCAGCCAATCAATGATTCTCTCTCACCATTCATGTTTCTATCTCTCTCTCACTCTCCCTTCCTCTCTGAAATCAATTTTTTTAAAAAAATAAGGCTGGGGTGGTTGGACTGTCATAATGGTAAGTATGATATAAGATGAGCTCATGGACATGGGTAGAGAAAAGATCATATAGAACTTTGTGAGACACAGAAAGGAATTTGAATTTTATTTTAATGTTGGTAGTAAGTCTTTAGAAAGAATTGAACTGAAAAGTGACAAGGATACAGAACAGATTGGCATTCATGTTGGACTGACATGAGACAGGTTTTTGGAAAAGACAGAAAGTGCAGCATGCCACATGCCCTTGTTAAAGAGGTTTAACATCAATAATGTCCACAAGGTAAAATTTGGAGTAGACAAATGTGACAGTTACAAAAGCATACTCCCAACCTAATCTCTTAAATCTATCCCTCACACTGATTGAGTAAAGTTTCTGAAATACTAATCTGAACATTCCCCTAGTTTATTCCCTTCTTTCTTTGAATGATTTTCAAGGCCCAATGGAGGGTGGATTTGTGGACAAAGATAATTGAGACTAGGAATTTTGTTGGGAGATTGTTTTGGTTTTACAAACAAAACTAGAGTAGTGGAAGCCAGAATTAAGGCAAAGGGATAAATCTGATTACTATAATAAAACTTATTTTCTTAGCAGAAAATAAGAACGGAAGAAAGTTAAAATATGGATAGAGCCAAATAGGATATTCAATTTGAATTTTTATTTATTGATTGATTTTTAGAGAGAGAGGAAGGGAGAGAGACAGAGACAGAGAGAGATATACTGTTTGTTCCACTTATTTATTTATACATTCACTGGTTGATTCTTATATATTCCCTAACTTGAATTGAGTCCACAACCTTGGTATATCAGGACGATGTTCTAACCAACTGAGCTACCCAGCCAGGGTTGGATGTGAAATTTTTATGCATCCATTTATACTAAATAGTTAAACACTAAGAAGCCTCATTTACCTTGTCAGACCCAAATTATTGTATTGGAAATGAGTCGAAGACTAAGAAAAAAGACATTATATAATCACCTAGACGCAGCTATAAGGATCATCATCATGGAAAGGACTATAGTTTTTCCAACACATCTATAGGTTAGATGTCTTTGATCTCACACACACACACACACACACATACACACACACACACACACACACACACACACACTCACACACACACACACTCTACAGTAATACCTACAATATGTATATTGTGTCTTATGGTGAGTTCTTTAGATGTAGAGCTGGAACTCAGGGTTTGATAAGAACTAGAAATTAATTGTTAGAACTAATATTTAAGAATATTATGTTATTTTTAAACCCTAAGTGCTTTGAATTAATCATTCGAATCAGGTTTGCAGTTTTATAAGTTGGTGGTTTCTCTGGGAAACCAGTTGCTGGAATTTCTCACTGCTGAATGAAATTGTCTAAGACAATGTATATATCAGACTTAGATGAAATTCCCCTAACTATATATCAATGTTCTGAATAATGAAGTTTAATCAGCTGCCAATAAGAAGCAGAACAGCATCTTTAAAAATGTTGGGATTCTAATGGGGCATATTTAATACTTTTAATAATAAATATTTTTAAAAAGTTGGGATATTCAGCTAATGTCACCAAATGAACATACAAAATAGTCTATTTGGACAGGGTTCATAAAGGAGTAAACAGTGAACTGACTCTTCAAAATTTGTCAAGGCTAAAATGTAGATTGACTATTTGTTGACTTGCAAAAGTAACAGACTCTAAGCTTCCAGAATGCCTTAGATTTGAGGTTGTGAAATTCAATCTCAAAAAAAAAAAAAATAATAAGGCAACTTCTGGAGCATTTGCCTTCTCCATGAGTTAATATCAAACAGTGGATGTTATTGGTCTATTCTTGTTTGTTTTCCTTTTAAAAGTTTATTTTTGTCCTAGTAAGACCCCTTAGCCAGTTGGTAGTGATATGCTGCCAACATGTAAGTGTTGCTTTGCATTTTCTTTGGGAAACAACCAGGGAATGCAGCAGTATAATTATCAACCATTATAACCTGATGAATATTCTATTTCTAAGCAGTCTGTGTTTCCTTTGAGGCCCCCTGTGTTTAACAGTGAACATTGGCAATAGCCATGAAACAGTGCTCTTTGTTGTACTAAAACATTCTGCATGATTTTTTTTTATTTTTCCTATTTTGTAAGGCCTGAAACAACATTTTCATATAGTAGAATTGAAAGTCTGAAATGAATGTCTAGGTTTAGCATTGGCAGTTTAGTTCTAGTCCCATTGTAGGCACTTCTATGCTTCTGGGAATGATTCCAGAATGACGAATTATGTCAAGTATGTTTTACTAAAATACAGTGAAACATATAGGGAAGAATCTCATGATGTGTATTAAATCCTTGCCCTTTCTCCTTCTAAGTGCTTCTTCAAATAAATCAACTCTAAATTTCTAAAAAAAAATAGATAGAGAAAACAGAAATTTCCTAGGTTTGGGGTGTATTGACCTTCTTGCTTATGATGACCAAGAATCAGAACAGTGAAGCTTTATTTGCTGAAGTTTGCTTAATGATCAAATAAGAAAACTCAGGAGATTATTCTTACACAGGAAAAAAATTCATACAAAAACGTATTATGTTAGAAATATTTGGCACAAAGCAACAAATGATTGTCCCCTATAGACTAAAGTAGAACTTTTAAATGGGAGTAGATATGGGTAGTGAATATTAATATTAAAAAGAAAAGTATCTGAAATTTAAATGAAAAGTCAAATGTAATTTTGAGTGGAATTGTTTTTATTTTATGATTTCCATTAAGATGCTCTTTTTTTGCATTTTAATTTATTTATTGATTAAGGTACTACATATTTGTCCTCATCCCTCCATTATTTTCCCAAACCCCCACTCATGCCCTCACCCCACTGTTCTCTGTGTCCACTGGTTAGGCTTATATGCATGCATACAAGTCCATTGGTAAATCTCTCCTCATTATCCCCACCCTCCCCTACCTTCCTTCCCTGTGAGGTTTGACAGTCTGATCGATGCCTCCCTGTCTCTGGATCTGTTTTAGTTCATCAGTTTATGTTGTTTATTATTTCCCATAGATGAGTGAGATCATGTGATATTTATCTTTCTCTGACTGGCTTATTTCGCTTAGCGTAATGCTCTCCAGTTCCATCCATGCTGTTGCAAAGGGTAGGAATTCCTTCTTTTTTATCACAGCATAGTATTCCATTGAGTAGATGTACCACAGATTTTTAATCAACTCATCTGCTGATGAGCACTTAGGCTGTTTCCAAATATTAGGTATGGTAAATTGTGCTGCTATGAATATAGGGATGCATATATCCATTCTGATTGATGGTTCTAGCTTCTTGGGATATATTCCTAGAAGTGGGATCACTGTGTCAAATGGGTGTTCCATTTCTAGTTTTTTGAGGAAATGCCATACTGTTCTCCACAGTGGCTGCACCAATCTGCATTCCCACCAGCAGTTCACGAGGGTTCCTTTTTCTCCTCATCCTCGCCAACACTTGTCGTTTATTGATTTGTTGATGATAGCCATTCTGACAGGTGTGGGATGGTACCGCATTGTTGTTTTGATTTGCATTTCTCTGATAACTAGTGATTTTGAGCATGTTTTCATATGTTTCTTGGTCTTATTTCTATCTTCTTTCAAAAAGTTTCTATTTAGGTCTGTTGCCCATTTTTTATTGGATTTTTTATCTTCCTTTTGTTAAGTTGTATGAGTTCCCTGTAAATGTTGGAGATTAAAACCTTATTGGTGATAACATTTGCAAATATGTTCTCCCATACAGTTTGCTTTCTTGTTTTGTTGATGATTTATTTTGCTGTTCAAAAGCTTTTTATTTTGATGTAGTCCCATTTGTTTATTTTCTCTTTATTTTCCATTGCCCTAGGAGCAGTATCAGTGAAGAAGTTCCTTCTGCATATGTGTGATATTTCTCTGCCTGTGGATTCCTCTAGTATTTTTATGTTTAAGTCCTTTATCCATTTTGAGTTTATTTTTGTGTATGATGTAAGTTGGTGGTCTCGTTTCATTTCGTGCATGTAACTGTCCAATTTTCTCAACACCATTTATTGAAGAGACTGTCTTGACTCCATTGTATGTTCATGCCTCCTTTGTCAAATATTAATTGAGCATAGTGGTTTGGGTCAATATCTGGATTCTCTATTCTGTTTCACTGATCTATATATCTGTTCTTGTGCCAGTACCAGGCTGTTTTGAGAACAGTGGCTTTGTAGTACAGCTTGATATCTGGTATTGAGATCCCACCTACTTTGTTCTTCTTTCTCAGGATTGCTGTAGCTATTCAGGGTCGTTTTTATTCCAGATGAATTTTTGGAGAGTTTGTTCTAGATCTGTGAAAAATGCCGTTGGTATTTTAATGGGGATTGCATTGAATCTATAGATTGCTTTGGGTAGTATAAATATTTTGATGATGTTGATTCTACCAATCCCTGTTCTTCCATCTGTTTATGTCTTACTCTCTCTCTGTTTTTCAGTGTCCTGTAATTTTTTGCATATAAGTCATTTACCTCCTTAGTTAAGTTTATTCCTAGGTATCCTAATTTTTTTTGGTGTGATGGTAAATGGGATTGCTTTTTTAGTCTCTCTTTCTGTAAGTTCATTATGATGTATACAAATGCCATAGATTCTTGGCATTAATTTTGTATCCTGCTACCTTGCCAAATTCATTTATTAAGTATAATAATTTTTGATGGAGTCTTTAGGGTTTTCTATGTACAGTATCATGGCATCTGTGAATAAGGACAGTTTTACTTCTTTTCCAATTTGGATGCCTTTTATTTCTACTTCTTGTCTGATAGCAATGGCTAGTACTTCCAGTACTATGCCAAACAGGAGTGGTGAGAGTGGGCATCCCTATCTTGCTCCGGTTCTTAGGGCAAATGGTTCTAGTTTTTTGTCAATTGAGTGTGATGTTGGCTGTGGGTTTATCATATATGGCTTTTATTATGTTGAGGTATGATCCTTCTATTCCCACCTCGCTGAGAGTTTTTATCAAGAAAGGGTGTTGGATTTTGTCAAATGCTTTTTCTGCGTCAATTGATATGATTATGTGATTTTTCTCCCTCAGTTTGTTTATGTGATGTATCACGTTTATTGATTTGCGGATATTGTGCCATCCTTGCATTCCCGTGATAAATCCTGCTTGGTCATGGTGTATGATCTTTCTGATGTACTGTTGGATCCGATTTGCTAGAATTTTGTTGAGGATTTTGGCATCTATGTTCATGAGGGATGTTGGCCTATAATTCTCTTTCATTGTGTTGTCTTTATCTGGTTTTGGGATTAGGGTGATGCTGGCTTCATAGAATGATCTTAGAAGTGTTCCTTCCTCTTGAATTTTGTGGAATAGTCTGAGGAGGATAGGTTTTAGTTCTTCCATGAATGTTTGGTAAAACTCCCCTGTGAAGCCATCTAGCCCCGGGCTTTTGTTTGCTGGAACCTTTTTGATGACTGCATCTATTTCTTCCATAGTTATCAGCCTTTTGAGATTTTTAGAATCTTCCTGATTGAGTTTTGGAAGGTTGTATTTTTCTAGGAATATGACTATTTCCTCCAGGTTTTCTAGTTTGTTGGAATAGAGTTGTTCATAGTATTTTTCAACAATCCTTTGTATTTCTGTGGGGTCTGTTGTTATTTCTCCTCTTTCATTTCTGATTTTGTTTATTTGGGTCCTCTCTCTTTGCTTCTTGGTGAGCCTGGCTAGAGGTTCATCAATCTTGTTTATCCTTTCAATGAACCAGCTCTTGGTTTCATTGATCTTTTGTATTTTTTTTTGTCTCTATGTCATTTATTTCTGCTCTAATCTTTATTTTCTTCTTCCTTCTCATCACTCTGGGATTTTCCTGTTGCTCTCTTTCTAATTCTTTGAGTTGTAGAGTTAGATGACTTACTACCATTTTTTCTTGTTTTTTGAGGTAGGCCTGTAGAGCTATAAACTTCCCTCTCAGCACTGCTTTCACTGTGTCCCATAGGGTTTGAATTGTTGTGTTTTTATTGTCATTAGTTTCCAGGAAGTTTTTAATTTTTTATTTGATCTCATTGGTAACCCAATCAATATTTAATATCATGCTATTCAGCTTCCAAGTGTTTGAGTGTTTTGGATTGTTTTTATTGTAGTTTATTTCTAATATTATGCCATTGTTGTCTGAGAAGATGCTTGATATGATTTCAATCTTCTTGAATTTGGGGAGACTTTGTTTGTGGCCCAATATGTGTTCTATTTTTGAAAATGTCCCATATGTACTTGAGAACATATATTCTGAGGCTTTAGGGTGAAATCTTTTGAAGATGTCAATTAAATTCATGTGATTAGTTAGTCACTTAGGATCACTGTTTCTTTGCTGATTTTTTTTTTTTTGTCTAGAGGATTTATCCAGTGATGTCAGTGTTGTATTAAGCCCCCTACTATGATTGTATTGTTGTCGATCTCTCCCTTGATATCTTCCAGGAGTTTTGTTTTGTTTTGTTTTGTTTTTTAATGTATTTTGGTGCTCCTGTATTGGGTGCATATATATTTACTAGGGTTATATCCTCTTATTGTATTGATCCCTTTAGTATTATGAAGTGGCCTTTCTTATCTCTTGTTATGGCCTTCAATTTGAGGTCTCTTTTGTCAGATATAAGTATTGCTACCCCAGCTTTTTTTTCATTTCCATTTGCCTGAAAGATATTTTTCCATCCCTTCACTTTCAGTCTGTGTGAGTCCCTTGCTCTGAGTTGGGTCTCTTGTAGACAGCATATATATGGGTCATGCTTTTTTTTTTTTTAATCCATTCAGCCACTCATTGTTTTTTGCTTGGAACATTTAGTCCATTTACGTTTAAAGTTATTATTGAAAGGTATTTGTTTATAGCCATTTTTATTTTTTGTGCCTATGTTCCTTCTTACCTTTTTATTTCTTTTTTTATAACATTCCCTTTAGTATTTCTTGCATTGCTGGTTTGGTGGTGATAAACTCCCTTAGCCTTTTTTTTGTCTGCAAAGCTCCTGATTTCCCCTTCAGTTTTGATTGATAGTCTTGCTGGATAGAGTATTCTTAGATTCAGTCCCTTGCTTTGCATCACTTTGCATATCTCCTTCTATTCCCTTCTAGCCTGATGCGTTTCTGTTGATAAATCATTTGATAATCTGATGGGGGATCCTTTGTAGGTAGCTCTCTGTCTCTCTCTTGAATCCTATAAGATTCTCTCTTTGTCGTTAACATTTGCCATTATAATTATGGCGTGTCTTGGTGTGGGTCTTTGGGATTCATCTTGCTTGGGACTCTCTGTACTTGTGTAACTTTTTTCTTCCCCATATCAGGGAAGTTTTCTGTCATTATTTCTTCAAATAAATTTTCTAACCCTTGCTGCTCTTCTTGTCCTTCTGGCAGCCCTATTATGTATATTATTTCATTTTGCATTGTCCCAAAGCTCCCTTAGGCTCCCCTCCTGCTTTTTAATTTTTTTCTCTAGTGGCTGTTCAGATTGGGCTTGTTTCTGTACTTTATCTTCTAACTCACTAATTCGGTCCTATGCTTCTTCTAGTCTACTGTTGAAGCCTTCCATGGTGTTTTTGATTGTAGCTATATTATTTTTCATTTATTCCTGATTTTTGCATAGGTTGTTGATTTTTTCATCCATCCGGTGTATGAACTGTATTCTCATTGCTCTGAATTCTTTTTCTGTCATGTTGGATGCTTCCGTTTCACTTATTCCTTTCTTGGTGATTCTTCCTTTTCTTTCCTCTGGGGATTATTTCATTGTCTCCCATTCTGACTATCACCAGAAGGTTCAAATGTTGAGTTGTGGGGCCTGGGCCGTGTGCAGTGGGAGTTTTGCACCCCCCAAGTGTCACTGAAGAGCTCTGACACCAAGACGTGCAGCTGTTGTGGGTTGGTGGGAGCCACACTTGCCCTGCGTCAGAGTCACAGGCACTTAGTGTGGCCTCATGTGCTCACCTAGAATCTGGGACCCTGCTTGTACCATATTGAAACAGAGAACCCGCTGGCGTGTGCCAAAAATCAAAGTCCTGTAGTGCATGTCAGGAGTCAGAGGCTCCCTGTGTCTCCACCGAGAATCGAGTATCAGAGTCTCTGTTGCTTGGTGCTACCTTGCACCAAGAATCAGGGTCCCTGTGTGTGCATGCACCAAGAATTGGAGTCGCTGGCTCTTTGTGTGAATGTCCTGGGAATCAGGGATCCCAGGAGCATGCGATGAGAAACAGAGTCTAGTCACTGGTGCTCATTGCTGCCTCTTGCGTGGAGATTCAAGGTCCTCGATCTGCTTGGGAAACCGGGTTGCACAGTCACACTGTGTCGGCAGGAGATCCACTCCTGCCCTGCAGAAAACAGCTTTCTGTGTGTGCTTGCCCTGAATCCAAGTCAGGTGGCACTTTCGCTCAGTGTGGGTGTGGAGTCTGGTCACACATGTGTGCACTGCAGAAAACAAACTCCCTGTGTCCATGCACCCAGGCTCAAATTCAGCACTGCTCTTTGTGTGGGCACAGGGTGTGGTCATGGGGAACAAACTCCCCAAGTTTGCACATTCAGGTTCAAATTCAGCACAGTCTCCGTGTTTGGGTGCAGTGTCTGGTCATGGGAAACAAACTCCCGGGGTTCGCGCCCCCAAGCTCAAATTCAGTGCTGTCTCTCCGCGTGGGCGTGGGATTTAGTCAAAGAATACAATCTCCCCCAAGTTGCATACCTATGCTCAAATTCAGCACAGCCTCCCTGCCTGGGTGCACGGCCTAGTTGCGGGAAACAAATTCCCCGTGTTCGCATGTCCAGGCTCAAATTCAATGCTGTCTCCCTGCCCTGAGTGGTCGCAGGATCTGGTCACAGAAAACAGTCTCCCTAAATATTGCACCTAGGGTCAAATTCAGCAGAGTCTCCCTGTCTGGGCACATAGGATGGTCGCAGGAAACAAACTTCCCATGTCCAACACCAAGGCTCAAAGTCAGGTAGAGCTGCCACTGCTGTGTGTGGGCCGAAAGCCTGATTGTGCTGCCAGGGTCTGGCAGTTCCTATGCAGCTGCTGCAGGGGTGGCAGGGGAGGTGGATTGGCTTTGAGACTCACAGAAATCTATGTCCGGGGTGCATGGGGTCTAGGTGTCCCTGTGTCTGCAGCTGTGGTTGCAGGTCTTTCACCAGAGTGGCTGTAGGGTCCTGGTTTGCTACTGAGACCAGACTGGGTGGTGGCAAGGCTAGGATCCTAGTCTCAAGCAGTTCTGTTCTTCAAGATGACGTGGTCTTTGTGCCGCTAGTGTCCTCCCTGGAGTGTTTGTGGTGGCAGCGGGGTTTTGCCATCTAAGACTGCCCGGATTGGCATCCCCTTGGAAGACCTGCAGGATCTTACTGTCCTTATTTCACTCACACACACACCCACACACGTCCACACACTCCTCTATCTCTCCTTGACTCTCTCACACTCTCTCCCTCTATACCTTCTTGCCAGCCACCATCAAGATCTTGAGTGGAATTGTTTAAGTCTGTTAATATTCTGAAGAAATTTCTTGATCTGATAGTAAAACCTATGTAAAGTAGAATTAGAAGTCACTTATAATAAGTGGGTGCCTAATGACTGTCTTTTCACTCAAACGAATTTGTTCCAAGGTAGAGGAAAGAGAGAGAAGTTCAAGCTAGAATCAAATATTAAGAACAATGGCTATTTATCTATCCTTTCAAATAGACAAAAAATAATACAAAATATCACATTTCAATGCTGATAACTCCAGGCAACAACATTCTACAGAAGCTGAAAAGCTACATTCCACAGTGGGAAAAAATATTCTGGATACTTTTGAATTTGCATTCCATTTTTAAATGATGTAAAGCAATGTAAGTAGAAATAAATGAACAGAAAACACACAGATGTCTTGGTTTCTGTTTTTGATTTATAAAAAAAGTTTCCAATCATGGGAAGTAAGCAAAGTGCATAACAAAATATAAAATTCTTTTTTTCTCTCTCCATTAGCTTTTATTTTCTTAACAACCCCAGTGGTGTAAGGGTCCTAACATTGTGATTCTGTGCTTGTATACAAATGTGTGTATTTTAAAATTTAATTAATTTATTTTTTATTGTTTAAAGTATTACATGTATGAGGGCATGTGCCAGGGAGTGGGGTGACTGGGGGAGGTCAATGGGAGAAAAAGGAGACATATGTAAAATTCATTTTTTTAAATCAAGAATTCACATTTGCCTTTTGATTTTACTTGCCTGAAAAATCAAGAATATAGTAAAAGTACTAATAAGATGCAATTCAATGCTGTACTCAGTGCAACATTAATTATTCTACAACTGTATTCTTATTTTAAGTACCATGTTTACTGAATTTAGGTAGGAATGTGTAAAACAAGTTTTGAGGGAAGAAAAGGGAAATTTTATGCTATTTAGTGATGTTTGAAATTTAAATTAGATTTGTTCTGAAAGCACTGTTGTATTTACCCATCATTGTCTACACTTAGAGTTTTATATAACACCAATGAGATACTACTCTATTAATTGACACACACATCACATTCATAAGGAACTCTGAAAATGTGATATTTCTTCCCTTTCCATAATGTTCTATTTGTGAACATTCTTTGGTGTATACATGGGTGGTATATGTCCCAAGAGATATATATTTTTTTCTATGATGCTGACTCTGAGGCATCTGATCAAAGTACATTTTCTGAATATTGATATTTACAAACATTGTTTCAGAGGAAAACAGAAATAAACTCAGGTTCCTTATAGTTGGACTTTTATTAGGTATAGTACATAAAGGTTGCTTATTGAGAGATTTCATTTTACACTAGTAAGATGACCAAATGTACCAGTTTGGCAGTGAATGGAGGCTTTTCTTGGGTATATGGGACTTTCAGTGTTAAAACAAGAACAGACCTTAGAAAATTAAGATGATTAGTGTGGAATACTGAACTTTAAGATGATCACTAAGACTGATTTACACATCTTGTATGATTCCCACCCCTTGAGTATGGGCAGAAACTAAATTAGATATTATTCTCATTATTATATTACTAACCAGTTAACTTATAGCTAATCACAAGGAATATTAGCCTAGGTGGGTGTGGCCTAATCAAGTGGGCCCTTAAAAAAGGACTGAGCCATTTCTGAAAAAAGAATCTCCTTTGACCTCCCATCATCCAAGAAGTCAGCCACCATAAGTTCTATAGTCACAGACCCAAGGAACTGAATTCTTCCAACAAACTGTGAACTTTGAGGAAGAAATTGAGCCCAGATGAAATTAAAACCACAGAGAACACACTGATTTAATCTTGGTGAGACCCTGAGCAGTTGACCCAAGTAACCTTTTTCAGGACATCTGACCCATAGAAACTGTGCTGTTTAAATCCACTGAATTTATAGTAATTTGTTATACAGCACTAGAAAACTCCAATAACATTGTTTTTTTCTATTCTAGCATGAAATAAAATGTATGGACTTGTTAACATTTCTTGGACCTAAAAAAAGGAAGTTGCACATTTGGGAAAAGTTCAGAATTTTAAAAAGCACCAGTTTTCACATTTGTACATTTGAGATAAATATATTGCCTACCTTATTTTGGGTGTTATGAAAGTGAAAAAAGGTAAAATGAACATAGCCCAATTTTTAGCACTGAGTAACAACAGTAAAATAAACAGGTAATTGTTACTAATGTATAAATTTTTTAAAATGGCTACAAATTGGTGGAAAGACAACATAGGACCAGATTTACACAGTTCCAGATTGTAAGAACAGGACTGAGGTCATGAGGCTCAGGACATATGTGGCTGAATTCAAAGACTATCCCTCCACTGAAGTGACAGTGTTTCTGATAGGGAGGTGCTGCTCAACATGGAAAATTAACGAGGTCAAGAGCCTATTGCTGCCCTGCCAGTTGGTGACCCGCACTCTTCATCATAGTTGGGAGCTCCTCATCCTTTCAGTTCTCCAGGTAAGATTGCTTGTTCAGTGAAATTCCAAGGTCCCCTCAGCAGCCAGCCTGTCTGAGCCACTTGGCTGGTGACCCACCATTCCACTCTGAGGTTCAATCGAGGTAAGCATTCAGCTTGTGCTGAAAACTGTCAATGTAGGGAAACTCCAGTATTTTTCTTTTGCCTTGCAGTTTGTTAGACTCTAGGAATTTTTGGCTTTTTGTGGATACATTGGCTCACTGAGGAAAAATATCTTTATATATCTATATCTATATCTATATCTATATCTATATCTATATCTATATCTATATCATCTATATCTATATCTAATCTCTAAAATGTTAAGTGTTTGACCGTCCAGGTAATGACATTTCGTAGCAGAACCTGGCTTTCTCGCCCTAGCAACTAGCCTCCTTGCAGTTTCTTCAGCCCAGGAACAGCCAGGTAGAAACATTTTACACTGTAACCAAATGTTAGTGAAGCATTTTCCTATGCCTCATCTCATTTGATCCTCACAGAAGTCCTGGAGTAGGTAGATAGGAGACTCTGTGGAATCCTATTTTCTTTTTATTAGCTAGAAAATTGAAATTTAGAAAGCTTAGAAACTTGACCCAACTGAAAAGAAATAAGAAATGGTGGACCTTGAAAATGACTTCAGGTTTTTTCACTGCACAGAATATAGTCAAACACTGCTGCAGTTAAATATTTTACCCTTTGTTCTTCCTGCGTGATCTACAATAATAATCTGTTTTGTGTTGATATTTACTGCTGTGTCACTGACAATGACCTGAAAGAGAAGTTGGGTTGCTTCACTGGGCTAGAAAAAGTTTAGCTACATCAGAAAGTAAGTCTAGCAAGTTTATTCTATATTTATAAAAGGCTAAGTTGACTCACGCATGCGCAATACATATAAAGCTGTCGCTAGCACCAATCACACGTGTGCATTTCCATCTGTCATTGTCAGTTGTGAATTTCGTTGTTTTTGTTAACATTCTGAAGCTGAAAGAGAGTGGCGTCGTAACATGGAAGTAACAATGGTGATTAAATATGATCATAATACTGATCCAGATAGATATAATTATCCCTGTGTAACCAAAGTTGCCATCATATTCAGCAACAAAGATGGAGGAACTCATTTTGAAAGGGACGTGCTCATTCATTGTAAACCAGATCCCAATAAACCAAATGCCACTAAAATGAAACAAATCAGTATCCTGTTTTCTACATTAGATGCAATGATGTATCCTATTCTTTTCCCACATGGTGAAAAAGGCTGGGGAACAGATGTTGCATTAAGAATTAGAGATGAGAGTGGAGATCCAAGATGGCTGCCAATTGGACGGCAGGATGCAAGATAGTCTGTGAGTGAGAGAATTAAAGGAAAGTATGTGTACATGCTAGGAGTGTCTGTCTTTATGAGTGAGGGACAGCTATATTCCACAGGACTGTTAGGGACTGGCGGACCAGGATCCCCTAGCCGGGCAGCCTCTACTGCTGCTGAAATCTCTCCCAGAGCAGCCAGCTCTGCTGCAGAGACTGCACCATCTTGAAGGGTAGATTGGCTGTGATCTGAAGCCCAGCTTTAACTTCAACCAGGGACACCTCAGATACCTCTCGGGACGCCACAACCACAACCTGTCCAAAGTGGTGCCAAATATGTAGATGGGCCCTGCACCTTCTCACAGAGCAGATAGAAGGAACAGCTGAATGGAACAACACCCACCCGGAATTGGTGAATTAAACACAGCTGGTAAGCCAATCTGTGGATGGAAAGGTCAGATATCACCAAAAGGAAGCTCTGCCTCCTCAGATCCATCTTGATGTTTGTTGCTTGGGTGTTTGTTGTTTGCATTTTTTGGATTAGTTTTTGTTTGTTGTTTGCATTCATCTCTGGGTGTTTGTTGTTTGCATTTTTTTGATTATTTTTTTTGAGTTTTCTCCCTATATACATACATATTTCCCCTTCTTTTTTTCTTCTCTTTCTTACATTTTTTCTTTCCTCAGTATCATTTTTGCACTCTTTTCTGTCCCCTAATACTCTTTACTCTGGTGGTCACATTTATTGGGGTTATTAGTATCATGAATACATTTGTGTTTGGTGCTCTATGTATTGTGTCTTGTCATGTTGTATTTTGTGCATTTAAGTTAATGCAGGAGAGAGAGAGAGCTACATAATCAGACATCCTGAGAACAATGATCATGGGGAGACAAAGAAACAGCCTGCATAAGAAAGAAAAGGAGGAATCACCGAAAATGGAAGTAAATGAAATGGAAACAAGCAATATGTCAGAGAAAGAACTCAGAGAAATGGTCATAAGGACTCTGAAAAGGATGGAAGACAAATTCAATAATATCTCTAAGAACCAAGAGGAAATGAAGAAGAAACAAAAATAAATGAAAAATGACATCACTGCAATAAATAACTCAATATAAAGCATCAACAGTAGACTAGAAGAAGCGAGGACTGCATCAGTGAGCTAGAAGACAAGGTAAGAAAAAATACCAAAGCAGAGCAGCATCTAGGAAAAAAAAAAAAAAAAACCTAAAAAACAGGAGGAGAGCCTAAGGGAGGTCTGGAACATCACAAAACGAAACATCAGCATAATAGTGTTCCCAGAAGGAGTGGAAACTGAGCAAGGAATAAAAAACCTGTTTGAAAAAATAATGACTGAAAACTTCCCTGAAATGGGAAGAAGAAAAAACTCACACAAGTCCAAGAAACTCACATAGTCCCAAACAAGATGAACCCAAAAAGACCGATACCAAGACACATTATAATTAAATTGGAAAATACCAATTACAAAGTAAGAATCTTAAAGGCTGCCAGAGAGAGACAGAAAGTTACCTACAACTATCATCTGATTTCTCAACAGAAACAAATCAGGCCAGATGGGAATAAAATGAAATATACAAAGTTATGCAAGGGAAGAGACTGAATCCAAGAATACTGTACCCAGCAAGGCTATAAATCAAAGTTGAGGGTGAAATAAGGAGCTTCACAGACAAAAAAGGACCAAACCAGCAATGCAAGAAATGCTAAAGGGTCTGCTCTAAAAAGAAGAAATAGGAAGGGAAGATGGAACACAGGCATAAAAAATAAAAATGGCAACATACAACTACCTATCAATAATAATTTAAAATGTAAATGGATTAAATGACCCAATGAAAAGACATAGGGTAGATGACTGGATAAGAAAACATGACCCATATATCTGCTGACTACAGGAGACCCACCTCAGAAAAAAGGACTCACACAGACTGATGGTGAAGTGATGGAAAAAGGTTTTTCAGGTGAATGGAAATGAGAAAAGTCTGGGTCACAATACTTATATTTGACAAAATAGACCTCAAAGTGAAGGCCATAACAAGAGATAAGGAAGGCCACTTAATAATACTAAAGGGAGCAATTCAACAAGAAGATATAACTCTGGTAAACATATACACACCCAATACTGGAACACCCACAGACATAAAAAAAAAAAAAACTTATGGAGGATATCAAGAGAGAGATTGACAGCAATACAGTCATAGTAGGGGACTTTAATACCCCACTAACACCACTAGAAAAATCCTCTAAACAAAAAAAAATCAGCAAAGAAACATCAATCTTAAATGACTCACTAGATCAGATGGAATTAATTTAAATCTTCAGAACATTTCACCCCATAGCCACAGAATATACATTATTGTCAAGTGCACATGGGTAATTTTCAAAGATAGACCACACATTGGAACACAGGAAAAGTCTCTTCAAATTCAAGAGGATAGAAATCATATCAAGCATTCTCAGATCACAATGGCATAAAATTAGAAATCAACTACAATAAAAACAAAAAAATAATCAAACACCTGGAGGCTAAATAGCATGCTATTAAACAAGGATTGGCTTGCCAAAGAGATCAAAGAAGAAATAAAAAGCATCATGGCAACAAACGACAATGAAAACACAACAATCCAGAATCTACAGGACACAGTGAAAGCAGTCTTGAGAGGGAAGTACAGAGCTCTACAGGCATACCTCAAAAAACAAACAAACAAACAAACAAACAAAAAAAAACACCAAACAGCAACAAATGGTAATAAATTATCTAACCCTACAACTCAAAGAGTTAAAAGAGAGCAACAAGAAAAGCCCAGCATAAGCTGAAGGAAGGAAATAATAAAGATCAAAGTGGAAATAAACAATATAGAGAAAAAAACAAAACAAAAAATAAACAAACAAACCAAAAACAATATAAAAGGTCAACAAAACCAAGAGCTGGTTCTTTGAAAGGATAAACAAGATTTATGAACCTCTAGCCAGGCTCACCAAGATGCAAAGAGAAAGGACACAAATAAACAAAATCAAAAATGAAAGAGTTGAACTAACAACTGATCCCACAGAAATACAAAGGATTATTAAAAAAATACTATGAACGACTCTATTCCAACAAAATAGACAGCCTAGACGAAATGGTCATATTCTTAGAAAAATACAAGCTCCCAAAACTCAATCAGGAAGGAAAAAAAAACCTGAATAGGCTGATAACTACTGAAGAAATTGAAGCAGCAATCAAAAATCTTTCAGCAAACAAAAGCCCTGGTCCAAACAGCTTTAGAGAGGAGTTCTACCAAGCATTCAAAGAAGAACTAAAACCTATCCTCCTCAGAGTATTCCAAAAAATTCAAGAGAAAGGCACACTTCCAAGCTCTTTCTATGAAGCCAGCATTACCCTAATCCCCAAACCAGATAAAGACACCACGAAAAAAGAGCACTACAGGCCAATATCCTCGATGAATATAGATGCTTAAATCCTCAACAAAATCCTATCAAATAGGATTCAGCATTACAGTAGAAAGATCATACACCATGACCAAATGGAATTTATTCCGGGGATGCAAGGAAGGTACAATATCCACAAATCAATAAGTGTGATACATCACATAATCAAAATGATAGACAAAAATCACATAATAATATCAATAGTGGCAGAAAAAGCATTTGACAAAATCCAACATCCTTTCTTGATAAAAACTCTCAGCAAATTGGGAATCGATGGATCATACCTAGTATAATAAAAACCCTATATGACAAAACTACAGCCAACATCATACTCAATGGGCAAAAACTTAACTCATTTCCCCTAAGAACAGGAACAAGATAGGGATGCCCACTTTCACTACTCTTATTCAATATAGTACTAGCAATAGTCATCTGACAAGAAGAAGAAATAAAAGGCATCCAACTTCGAAAAGAAGAATTGAAACTGTCCTTGTTTGCAGATGACATGATACTATACATAGAAAACCCCAAAGACTCCATCAAAAAACAACTAGACCTAATAAATGAATTTGGGAATGTAGCAGGATACAAAATTAACAACCAGAAATCTATGGTCTTTTTATACACCAATAATGAACTCACAGAAAGAGAAATGAAAAAAAAAAAATTCCCATTTACCACTGCACCAAAAAATATAAGATACCTAGGAATAAATTTAACTAAGGATGTAAAAGACCTGTACTCAGAAAACTACAAGGCATTGAAAAAAAGACTGTGCAAATTATAAACAAATGGAAGAACATACCATGTTCATTGATTGGTAGAATCTACATCATTAAAATTTCCATACTACCCAAAGCAATCTACAGATTCAATGCAATCCCAATTAAAATAACAAAGACATGTTTCCAAGATCTATAATGAACTCTCCAAAAATTTATCTGGAAAAAAAAAAAGACCCAGAATAGCCACAGCAATCCTGAGAAAGAATAACAAAGTTGGAGGAATCAAAATACCATATATCAAGCATTATTACCAAGCCACGGTTCTCAAAACTGCCTGGTACTGGCACAAGAACATACATATAGATCAATGGAACAGAACAGAGAACCGAAAAATCAACCCAAGCCATTATGCTCAATTAATATTTGATACAGGAGGCAAGAGCATACAATGGAGTCAAGGTAGTCACTTGAATAAATGGTGCTGGGAAATTTGGTCAGATACATGCAAAAAAAATGAAACTAGATCACCAACTTACACCATACAAAAGAGCAATCTCAAACTGTCTAAAGGACTTAAATGTAAGATGGGAAACCATAAAAATCCTATAAGACTCCATAGGCAGAAAAATAGCAGACATATGTTGTAGGAATATCTTTACAGACACAGCTCCTTGGGCAACGGAGACTTAGGATAAAATAAACAAAAGGAACTACATCAAAATAAAAAGCTTCTGCACAGCAAAAGAAACCATCAACGAAACAACAAGAAAGCCCACTGCATGGGAGAACGTATTAGCCAATGATATTTCCGATAAGGGTTTAATCTCCAAAATTTACAGAGAACTCATACAACTCAATAAAATGAAGATAAACAATCCATTCAAAAAATGGGCAAAGGATCTAAATTGACACTTTTCAAAAGAGGACATACAGAAGACCAAGAGACATATGAAAACATGCACAAAGTTACTAATCATCTGAGAGATACAAATCAAAACAACAATGAGATACTATCTCACACCTGTCAGAATTGCTATCATCAATAAATCGACAAATGGCAAGTACTGGTGAGGATGTGGAGAAAAAGGAACCCTCCTGCACTACTAGTGGGAATGCAGACTGGTACAGCCACTGTGGAAGACAGTATGGAGTTTCTTCAAAAAGTTATAAGTGGAACTCCCATTTGACCCAGTCATCCCACTTCTAGGAGTATATCCCAAGAAACCAGCAACACCAATCAGAAAGGATATATGCACTCCTATGTTCATAGGAGAACAATTTATGATAGCTAAAATTTGTCAACAGCCTAAGAATCCACTAGCAGATGAGTGGATTGACAAACTATGGTATGTCTACACAATGGAATACTATGTCGCTATAAAAAAGAAGGAACTTTTACCATTTGCAGCAGCATGGATGGAACTGGAAAGCATTATGCTAAATGAAATAAGCCTGTCAGAGAAAGATAAATATGACATGATCTCACTCATATGTGGGATATAATGATCAACATAATTTGATGAACAAGAATAGATCCAGAGACAAATGTTAGGGGAAGGGGGTTAGAGAGCAACCAAAGGACTTGTATGCATGCATATTAGCATAACCAATGGACAAAGACACTGGGGTGCTGGAGGCTTTCCTGGGGTGGGAATGGCTGGGGGTGGGCCAATTGGGGAAAAAGGAGACATATGTAAAACTTTCAACAATAAAAAAAAAAAAGAAATTTGGGTAACCAATACAGACATATGTGTATATTAAGAAAATCATCTGTTGGAGAAATAGACACCCTGATAGAAGCAGAGCTCCCCTGATGCAGAGAAATATAGAGAATTAATTAAGTTAAAAATCAAATTGCAAAGTAGCCAAATAACATACTTCACTCTTCCTGTTCTCCTACAGCACTCCTTAATTTATTGTCTTAGAAACTGTACTCTGCTAGATGTAGGGGAAAAAGGAGAAAACAGAATTGACAACAATTAGGAATCTTCCAAGAGCTCCCAATACTCTTTTAAAAGTCAAGTTTCCATTTCAGATACAATACGACTGAATCCAAAACACTGCTGTATTCCTATAATAAAAGCCTAGGTGGCATCGCACAACATCGTCACAAGATGGCCACCCCCATGTTGCCACAAGAAGGCCACCACAAGATGGCCACCTCCACATCATCACAAGATGGCCACCATATGATGGCCACCACAAGATGGCCACCACAAGATGGCCAGCAGGGAAGGATAGTTGTGGGTGATCAGGCCAGCAGGGGAGGGCAGTTGGGGGCCATCAGGCTGGCAGGGTAGGGCAGTTGGGGGCGATCGGGCCGGTAGGGGAGGGCAGTTGGGGGTGATTGGTCTGGCAGGGGAGCAGTTAAGTGTCCATCAGGCTGGCAGGGGAGCAGTTAGGGGGCAATCAGGTAGGCAGGCAGATGAGCGGTTAGAGGACAGCAGTCCTGGATTGTGAGAGGGATATCCGACTTCTGGACATCAGATATCCCCCGAGGGGTCCCAGATTGGAGAGGGTGCAGGCTGGGCTGAGGGACACCCCCTCCACACATGAATTTCATGCACCTGGCCTCTGGTAAGAAAAATAAACCTCTTAATTAAAGCATTAGATAAATTCTTTCATAGCTTCTGTGGAGTCCACATATTGTACTGTTGTCAAAAACGATGTCCTTTATTTGTTTACCAAAAGGAAGTTAGGTTAAATTTAACATAAAATTGGAAATTTTTGCTTGGTTGAAAAAAAACATCTATCTCTGAGAATGCCCAATGAGCTCTGATGAACACAAAAATAATTTTTCTCTGTAGCACCCTGGCCTGGGGGCAGAAGGGCTTGGAATCTGGGCTAGTCTACAAAAATGAACACCTGAGACTTCTGTTCAGGAAATCTTGAATCTTCTTGAGATTTTAGAAAGATAAAGATATTAGTAAGTGGCCAGATGTCTTGGTGAAAGCCAGATAGCCTTTGCTTTCCAAGTAATCTGTCTTTATTCAAATATCTGGCAAATACTACTTTGACGACTATCAGGGCACTTCTGGTAGTGTTCATAAATGACATGTTATATTCATCAAGAAATTAATGGATGATATCATGATTGCCAATCTAGGACTGCATACAGAACATCACAATGGAGAGGGATTTTTTTCCCCCTCTGTAAACATTGTCTTTTCTCTTCTTCCTTTTTTCCCCTCACATGGCTTTCTTTTGTTGTGGTATTACAAAACTCAACATGCCTTATAAAAAGAGCTGTGAAGAGAGTTGGGGATTAATTCTCATTAGGAAAAAATGTAAAGAATCCTACAGGTGACAAAATAGGTAATGAGACATGTAAGGCTGTATTATTACTCCTTCAAAATTCTTAAGCTATATATTGTGCACACAATAGTAAATCTATTTTATATGAGACAGACAATCCCCTTTGTAGGAAAATAACTGCTGAATAATGCATGTATTCTTTGCTGATTAAAGATACACAAGTTTCTAGAGTTTGGGAAGAGGAAACGATGTGCTTTACATTAGTACAAAGTGATTGGATCCCACAATATTATTTCGAATTTTGGTCCAATGAAAAGGAAATGTATGTAAAATAGAAGAAGAATATGAATTGTTAATTAAACTGCTCATTTTTTCAAAGCCTATTACATACCAGTTGCTACAGAGAGGTATGGGTTTTTCTTTACCAATAATAGTAATGGAGAGCTTGGATATTAAAATTCTTCATTACACGGAAACAGTGCTTCTTGGAGAAATGCCTGATGCCAGGATTGGGTCACAAAAAGTGCTAAATGAGACTGGCCATCTTGCTATGCAAGAAAGTAAAGAAATGCTAAAAAAAATATTGGGAAACTTGTTAAAAAACATAAAAGTCAATTTGAAAGATCCTCCAATGCCCAATATTAGGACAATGTAAGCAACAAAATATATAACGTTAGCAATGGAATGTAATCAGTAGAATAAAATGAATATCCAGGAGTCCACGGATGGATGTGAATAATTAAATAATAATAAATGGGGGAAAATAAAGCTCTTTTTAAGCATTCCAATTCATAAATGGAAAAGGTATGATGGAACTAGAAAATTGTCATTTGGAATGTAATTATTACAATAGTCCAGAATTATCAATGTATGCTAAAATTAGTTGATAAAAATGTAATGAGCCCTAACTGGTTTGGCTCAGTGGATAGAGCGTTAGCCTGCAGACTGAAGCGTCCCAGGTTCGATTCCAGTCAAGGGCATGTACGTTGGTTGTGGGCACATCCCCAGTAGGGGGTGTGCAGGAGGCAGCTGATTGATGTTTCTCATCAGTGTTTCTAACTCTCTATCCCTCCCGCTTCCTCTGTAAAAAATCAATAAAATATTTTTTAAAAAGTAATGAGAAAATAAATATTTGTGTAGTACTTATCAATTACAAAGAGAAAACAGTAACCTTACAGAGGAATTACCTGAGAGACACTGACTTAACCAAGTAATCAAAGTTAAAATCACCATATTAAGACATATCAATATTATGTACCTTCTTATATGATGCATTAAGAAGGGCACAGTCTTAATTTCTGTGGTAAAAAGTTCATAACCTCACTATAAACATGAGTAAATATTAAGTAAACCCAAATTAAATATTTTTTTTTTTTTTACAAAATAACTGGCCAGTTTCTTCAAAAATGTCAAAGTCATTGTTATGGGCTGAATTGTGACCCCACACACACCAAATTCATATGTTGAAATTTTACCATCAGTACCTCAGATTGTGACTGTGTTTGGAGATAAGTCTTTAGACAGGTAATTAAAGTAAAATAAAATTTTATTGGTGGGTTCTAATTTAATATGACTAGTGCCCTTAAAAAAAGATATTAGGACACAGAGAGGGCACAGAGGGAAGACCATGTGAACACATTGGAAGACCTAGGAGAGATGACTCAGAAGAAATCTACCCTAATAATACCTTGATCTCAGAAATATAGGCTACAGAACTGTGAGAAAATAAATGTTGCTTGTATAAGCCACCCAGACTGTGGTACTTTGTTATGGCAGCCCTTGCAAAATTAATACAGTCATGAAACACAAAATGAGACTGAGAACTTGTCCTTTATTGGAGGATTCTAAAAGAACATGATAATTAAATGCAATTTGGGATATTGGATTGGATTCAAAAACATATATTGCCCAATTGGCAATAGTGAAGTGAGGTTTGTAGATTTGCTAGTAGTATTGTATCTATGTTAATTTCCTGATTTTGGTAAGTGTACTGTGGTTATATAAGATACTGAAGTTTGGGCAATCTGGGTGGAGGGTATATGGGGATCTTTGTACTATTTTTCAAATCTCAAAATATAAAATAAAAAAGTTAAAAACTAAAAAAGAGTGCAATAATAAAATATTCTTAAAAGGTTTGTTACTTTTAAATATTGCTTGAAAGATGTTTGTTTAAAAAATGTATGTTTTTCAAATTTTTTGACATTTTTTTTTTCAAGTTCAGGAGAAAAAAATAAAATTGTCTTCCCTGACCAATTCCTCTCTGAAATCTCCTTATTTTCTAGGCTTGAAGAAAGTATCCTATATAATAATAGACTAATATGCAAATTGACCATACCTCTGACACCACAAGCCACGCCCACCATCCAATCAGAGCGAGTATGCAAATTAACCCAAACCAAGATGGCTACAGCCACAGAGAGCATGGTTTCTTAGGTAACAGAGGAAGCCAAGCTTTCTGCCAGCCGTTGCAGGCCTAAGCCTCCACTCAAGCTACAAAGTTTCAATTTTAGAAGGTAAAAAAATTCAAACAAATGGCGGCAGAATGGAGCTTGAGAGAGCAGGCCAGGGTTGCCGCCGGCAGCAGGGGAAGCAAAGCTTTCCACACACTCTGGCTGGGCCCACCCACTTAAGGCAACAAAGTTTCAATTATAACCCCAACACAAATGGCTGCGGGCCTCGGAGGGAGCCCCAGGCTTGGCTCTGCTCCAGGCTACAAAGTTTCAATTGTAGAAGGAAAATAAATTCCAGATACCAGGGCCTCCGCTTGCGTTGCCAGGGGGCGTGGCAGGCCTGCAAACCACCACAGGCCCCTTGCTCAGGCCACCCCACGCCCCAAGGGAACCCCACCCTGATCAGGCCGCCCCAACCCCCAAGGGAACCCCACCCTTGAGGGCAAACCAGCTGGCCCCCACCCCTGTACCAGGCCTCTATCCTATCTAATAAAAGAGTACTATGCAGATTGATCATCACTGCAACACACAATATAGCTGCCCCCATGTGGTCAAAGATCCTGCCCCCATGTGGACACAAGATGGCCAGCAGGAGAGGGCAGTTGGGAGGCACCTGGCCTGCAAGGGAGGGCAGTTGAGAAGGACCAGGCCTTCAAGGGAGGGCAGTTGGAGATGATCAACCCTGCAGGAGAGGGCAGTTAGGGTTAACCAGGCCGGCAGAGGAGGGAAGTTGGGGGCAAACAGGCTGGCAGCAGAGTGGTTAGGGGGTGATCAGGCTGGCAGGCAGAAGCGGTTAGGGGCAATCAGGAAGGCAGGCAGGCAAGCAGTTGGGAGCCAGCAGTCCTGGATTGTGAGAGGGATGTCCGACTGCCCGTTTAGGGACCGGGCCTAAAAGGGCAGTCGGACATCCCTTGAGGGGTCCCATATTGGAGAGGGTACAGGCTGGGCTGAGGGACAACCCCACTCCGTGCACGAATTTCGTGCACCGGGCCTCTAGTTTTATAATATCTCTACTGAAGAATAATCTCCATATGTCACATTTCATTTTACATTTCTTTAAAGTCCTTTAAGCTTGTCTATTTGATATCCAGGGAGCACAGTCACATGCATATAAATTTATTACAAAATAATTTATAATTATTAAGTATTAACTATGTATCTGCACAATTTCATTTAACAAATATTCATTGAGCATTTAGAATGTGCAAGACCTTGTGGATGAAAAAAGAAACAATAGATATTTGTTTTTACCGTACAGTAATTTACAATCTGGAAGGTGAAAGAAAAAACGGATGGAAGATAAATTAAGTTTTATTGCATATCTAATAAGATAACTAATTTTAGATTGTCACTATTGAATTCAATTTTCCAGATATGAAAATTAACACTCAAAGAAACCTTCTTATGAAAATAAATATGAGAACAGAACATTTGTATTCTGGTTGTGAATGCAGATAGACAGGTAAGAATGGAGTATATAAAAAAGGGATGGGCAAGTGAAGCAAAATTTAAAAATTTAAAAAATCTATGTAAAATTTATGTAGCAGTTCTTTGTACTATTTTTGATACTTTTATGTACTTTTGGAATGATTTTTTTAAAAAAATGTATATTCTTTTGAATAATTGTTTTGGTTTCTTCAAGTAAATTCCCAGAGGTGGAATCACTTGGTCATAAGGCAGTTCCATTTTTTAATTTTTTGAAGTAACTACATGTTGCTTTCCACAGTGGCTGCACCAGTCTGTATTCCTACCAACAGTGCATGGGGGATCCCTTTTCTCCACATCCTTTCCAACACTTGTTGTTTGTTGATTTATTAATGATAGCCATTCTGACCATTGTGAGGTGATACCTCGCTTTTGTTCTTTTTTTTTCCTTTTTATTGACTATATCAGGGTGACACTGACTAACAAATTATATAGTTTCCAAAACTATGTAATTTTGTTTTTCTTATAACAAAATTCTACAATACATCATCTATACACTTTTTTGTGTGTTCACTATCCCAAATTGTTCAAATCTCTGTCCATTACCATTTATCCCCCCATACCCACCTCCACCTTCCTCCATACCTAATTCCCCTAATTTTAATTTTCATTTATCAGATGACTAGTGATGTTGAACATCTCTTCATATGTCTATTGGCCATCTGTATGTCCTCTTCGGAGAAGTGTTTATTCAGGTCCTTTGCCTGTTTTTGAATTGGAGTATTTGTTGGGGGGTGTTTAGTTTTATAAGATTTTTGTAAATTTTGGACACCCACATGTTCACTGCAGAATCCTATCTAATAAAACAGTAATATGCAAATTTACCATACCTCTGCTACACCCACAAGCCACACCCACCAGCCAATCAGGAGTGAGTATGCAAATTAACCCAACCAAGATGGCTGTGGCCACGGAAAGAGCAGGAGGCTTGGGTTTCCCCGGCAATGGAGGAAGCCAAGCTTTCTTCACACCCTGGCAGGCCCAGGCCTCCACTCAAGGCTACAAAGTTTCAATTATAGAAGATAAATAAATCCCAACAAAAATGGCTGCAGCCACAGAGCTGGAGAGAGCAGGAGGCTTGAGTTGCCCTCGGCAATGGAGGAAGCCAAGCTTCCTGGCTGACCTAGGCCTGCGCTCAAGGCTACAAAGTTTCAATTATAGAAGATAAATAAACACCAGATACCAGGGGTCACTAGGGGGTCTGGCTGGCCTGCAAACCACCACAGGCCCCTCACCCAGGCCGCCCCACATCCCAAGGGAACCCCCACCTTTATCTGGGACACCCTTCAGGGAAAACCAGCCAGTCCCCACCCATGCACCAGGCCTCTATCCTATCTAATAAAATAACAATATGCAAATTGACCATCACTCCAACACACAAGATGGCTGCTTCATGTGGTCAAAGATGACCACCCCCATGTGGACACAAGATGGCCACCACAAGATGGCCAGCAGGGGAGGGCATTTGGAAGGGACCAGGCCTGCAAGGGAGGGTTGTTGGGGGTGATCAAGCCTGCAGGGGAGCGCAGTTAAGGGTGACCTGGCCGGCAGAGGTGGGAAGTTGGGGACGACCGGGCCTACAGGGAAAGGCGGTTGGGGGGGACCCAGGCCTGCAGGGGAGAGCAGTTAAGGATGACCAGGTCTGCAGGGGAAGGCAGTTAGGGGCAAACAGGCTGGCAGGGGAGTAGTTAGGCATCAATCAGGCTGGCAGGGGAGTGGTTAGGGGGTGATCAGGTTGGCAGGCAGAAGTGGTTAGGGGCAATCAGGAAGGCAGGCAGGCAAGCAGTTGGGAGCCAGCAGTCCTGGATTGGGAGAGGGATGTCTGACTGCCTGTTTAGGCCTGATCCTACTGGGATCTGGCCTAAATGGGCAGTCGGTCATCCCTTGAGGGGTCCCAGATTGGAGAAGGTGCAGGCTTGGCTGAGGGACACACACCCCTGTGCCCGGATTTCGTGCACTAGGCCTCTAGTTAATTATAATAGCCAAGATTTGAAAGCAGCCCAAAGACCCATCAATAGATGAGTGGATAAATAAGCTGTGGTATATTTACACACTGTAATACTACTTGGTCATAAAAAAAGAAACAAATCGTACCCTCTGGGACAGCATGGATGGACCTGGATAGGATTATGCCAAGTGAAATCACCCAGTTAGAGAAAGGCAAGTAGCATATGATTTCATTTATATGTGGAGTCTAATGAATAAAATAAGCTAACAATATAGAAACAGAAACATAGATACTTTAAACAGACTGACAGCTGTCAAAGGGCAGGTGGATTGGGAGACTGGGTAAAAAAGATGAAGGAATTAAGCAAAACAAAACAAAATACCTCATGGACAAAAGTATGGTACTTACAAGAGAGAATGGGGTGGGGAGAGGTAGAGAGGCTATGGGGGGTGAATGGTGATAGGAGACTTGACTTGGGGTGGTGAACACACAATACAATATACAGATGATGTATTAAAGAACTGTACACCTGAAACCTATATAATTTTATTAACCAATGTCATTCCAATAAATTCAATTTTTAAAAAAGTGTATGAGAGTAGATCTTGAATGTTGTCACCAGAAAAATAAAGTGGTAATTGTGTGGCAGGATGGAGGTGTTAGCTAATCTTATAGTGATAATCATTTTGCCACATGTGTATCAAATTAACAGTTTGTAAAACTTAAGCATACACAATGAAAAAAATTATTCTATGAGAGACACAATTAAATCTAAACAATAACCTCTTTAATAAAGAACTATTTTATGTTTTAAAATAAAGTGTCAAAAACAAAGAAAACTTCATAAGGCAAAGAAACAACTTTCTTCCCTCCACCCTTTCTAAGTTTATTTGTTAAAATAAATATGTGGTATAAGTAACCTATGAATACTAATAATGAACTTTCATATTCCATAATATTTTTGTGTATAATGCTTAGGTTTTTATGTAAATTTTACAGTAATTTTTTTCTTTTTTCTTGTAGCACTCCTGTGCTTGAAATATGTATTTTCTTCACCTTGCAGTTGACATAAATCCCATTGCAAAAAAAAAAAGTTCTCTTGGATCTTCAAATGTAAAACTAATGTTCTCATTAATTTCATATTTTCTCATAATTGTTTCCTTGACACCATCTTTTAGTAGGATTAAAATGCATTCAATTCTCTATTTTAATGTTTTTTTGTGTCCTTAGGTTTGGAGTAATTTGTAAGGCCATCCTATATGTAAACTGTCACATTTCATTAGAAAATATGAACCCCTTTGTAAAATCCAGCAAGCATACTTGGGTTTATTCTCTATCTGGTTTATATATGAAATTTTAATTTCATGTATAAAATTTTTATTATGTATATTTGGCTTTTAGCCAAATAGCTCATTGGATCATTCATTTATCTGAGTATTAGTTTAATATGAGATAGTGATCTATATTATCCATTGGGGAACAAGACTCAGAATTAAGAAGGTAAAGGTGTAAACAGCAGAGAATGAGTTGTAAATGAATGGGTACATATAAAGGCACATGACCTTGAGCCTTAGACACACTGATTTTATTCCATGGTCTTTGCAATTGCAACATTCTTATATGACTTGCCAAAGAAAAAGTTGTGTGCTAACATTTATGTTTGCTCCTCCCTCTTACTTTTCTTGAGACTACCAGCTACTGTGTTAACACATTTCTCTGGATCAGAATAAATCTCATAAAATAAGAAGACTTGAGTCCCTCTATTCACCCCACATACTTGAAATCCTCTCTAGCCAATCTTGTCTTTCTCACATTGTTCATTTGGCCTGGGATTCTGGGAAATATATGATTTTTTATGCCTATCTAGAGAGTTGGTTTCATCACTGCCTGCTCATCCCAAAGTATCTTTGGTTCCTTTCAGACTGAACTTACAAAATTCTATATGACTGAGTGCCCTTTCTGAATATTCATTGGCTTTTTTGACAAGTTCCTACTTTTCTGAAACTTCTGTGATTTTATTCTTTATTAATATCTTTAGGATATTTTTTCTACCACCCAGAGGTGGAAATGGTGCTTAATTTTAGATTCCTTAATTTTTCTTTTCATCTTCCTTCTTTGTTTAAACTTGCCTCATGTGGCATAAATACTTCCCCTTTCTCTAAGGAGTCATTAAGAAACTCTGCATTTCCATCATTAAAGCAGTAATCTTCCCTATCATCTTTTTTTAAAATAGTAGGTGGTTATATCACATTCTGTCAGACCATATTATCTATCCACTGTGGTTTTTACTGATTCTAGCCACCTGCATTATCTTCTTGCTTCCTTTTGTTCTTTCATACCATCCATTGTTCTGATAACATCATTTTTTTTCTCTTTGCACACTTTTTAAAAATGTCATAAAAAGGAGGTTATATCAATAATAGGCTGCTCTCTTCTTGCCTCAATAGGTTTGTAGAATTCTTATTTTCCCACCTTGGCAATCCTATTGGTCCTAATTGGAAAGTGGATTAAATGCTATGAAAACCTGATGAAGTCTTAAGTGCCAGTCCATTTCTGCCATGTCTGTCAGGGACTATAAGTCTCAGGTATTTTCATCATGTGATACAGCTTTATCTTGCATAGTACTTGTCATATAAGGCAAATCATGAAGAACTTGAGTGAATGAAATAATGTAAGGCAGCTAATCTCAAAATAGTTTTCTCCCTCAAACTATGGATTTGTCACTTCTCATAATCTAGAGGTATTAGGGACATGGATGAAAGACAAGAAATGAAAGCAGCATGATTTTTAGGACATCTTAAAGGATTGCTATGGCAAAAAGCAGAGAAGTCTATCCTTTATATCTTAACTGTGCAACTATACCATCATGCTCTTCACTACCTTGAGTTAAAGAATAGGCTTGCAGATCAAATTTGAAATTACTGGATATGGCCATCTAGCACTAAGTAGACCCAGTGATTGGAATCCTCAACTCTCAAAAACACTTCTTGCAGTTTCAGTTACACACAACACTTTCTCAATCTGAATATCCAAATTTTCAATTGTTTCACAAAGCACTGCAGGATTTTTCAGCCTGGAGTATTCTGTGGTTCAGCAACTTGTCCTTAATTTGCAGCTCGACAGACCAGCCTGTGATAGGAACAGCTGAGAACCCTGGGCACCTGCCAGTTCTGCTGCTTGCTGTGTATGCACACTGCAGCTGATTGGGTGCACCCAAATTTCTGTGAGTGCAATATTACTGTTGATTGCATAGGCACAACCTAAATGTTCATGGTAGATATTTAATATCTAAAATTCAGAGAAGTCCTATTCCTTCAACATTACAAAGGCAGCAGCCAATGAATTTAAATCAGAATGCAAAAGCATAGTATTACTACAAAGGCTCTAATGCTTTGTGCCTAGAAAGAAGCCTCTATACTTTACAAAGTATTTCCCCTAATATTTCCAGTACCCATCTGGCACCATACATAGTTATTGCAATATTATTATCTATATTTCCTATGCTGTACTTTACACCCCCATGACTATTTTGTATCTACCAATCTGTACTTCTCAATCCCTTCAACTTTTTCACCCAGTCCCCCAACTCCCCTCACCTCTGGCAACCATCAATCTGTTTTCTGTATCTATGAGTTTGTTTCTGTTTTGTTTGTTTATTTATATTGTTCTTTAGATTCCACATATAAGTGAAGAAACAAATAATAATAATATTGAATGTAAACTATAATTGACATTTTTTAAAAAGAACCTTGTAATAATTTGTCAAATTGCCATGATGCAGTTATCTTAATATCCAGAGAAGAATTTTCATAAGGAAATTCCTTAAATTTGCCCAATTAGTCTGAATACCAACAGAGAAAAGAAGTATAGTATTACATTAGATAAAAAGTTCATTTTTTTCTCTAACATTTTACTGTGTGGTGATATTTTGATGGAAATACAGTAAGTAATTTGTTATCTTTACTATACAAGAGGTGAGCATATTAAAAAAAAAAACTAGCTTGCTATCTACCCAATAACAGAAATGTATTTTCATTTTTCTGATTACTATCTATGTAGGTATTTATCCCTCTTCCTTACACATAATTAAAATGAAGGTTGATTTCAGTTCTTTCTTCTCAGTGGTAGAATTATCAAGTTACTTGTCAGCTAATTATTTTCTGTAGTATAGCACTGTTACAGATCCCTGTCATATTCCATTTAGCAAATACAGAATAGCTCTGAATTACAGTTATCACAGCCTGGGTCTTTTATACTATTAACATGTAGGGAGGAAATCTTTAGATGAATGTTATCCAAGCTTAAATTGAATCCTTTTGAAAGAATGCAATTGGTTTTTGTTTTTCTTTCATCTGGTACTAAAATATTTTGCCCATTAACAATCTCTGTTTTTGGTGGGTTTTCCTGTTTTTAATTTAAGGTTGCTTAATTTGTTCAGGTCCAATGCATCCTTTTCTGACCACACAGTTAAGTTGAACTATTTATCATTACTCTGGGTATGTACTGCATCATTTTTCAAGTGTATAGGTGAAGATGCTTATTTTTGGAAACAAGGACAACTTCTGCTGATATTGCACAGTAGAAATATGCACATAGTAAAAACAATTTTTAATCATGGAGAATTAGTGAACTCGCTTTGAAGAAAGCTTTACACTTTCATTATGTCCATGAGGCAGGGGACCCATTATAACAGAATCTTTGCCTTACAAAAGAAGCCAGTCCCACTGAAGTTCCCTTAAGAGATGCATTTCCATTGTGAACTATGAATATTATTTTGATGGCGAAATTTTAGCATAATAACTCTTTTTTTAAGCACGATTTCACCTTGCAGTGCTAGATGACACTGCACTCCTGGGAAACTACAATATTAGACTATAAGATTAATTTAAAGGTAATTGACTTTGGAAATACAACTGCTATAGCCTGATTCTAGTGGACACACCTGATATGAATTATTTCAACATGCTGCTGCTGATTATTTCATTTAATAGTGCATGTTGTCTTGTTTTTAGTAGTTGCTCGAAAATGTTTGCTAAAATTTATATTTTATACTGTATTTGTTCTGTGAGGAATGTGCTGTTATTGTTGTTTTTTGTTTGGTTTTGTTTTCCATTATTGGACTATGGCCGTATTTAGCTGCTGTAAAATATGTAGGGTGAAGTGATCTTCTTAACTTTCTTCCAGCTCCTACACTGCATGGTGGCCAATGTATATATTTGTTATATTCCATTGTCAGTCTCTAAACTTCCTTTAAAGTCTGTTCAATCACATTCCCTTCATCTAACCTCTTCACTACTGCTAGAAATGGTCTTTTTTTTTCTCTTACCCTTCTTTTTTTTTTATCCGAAGAGTACATTCATCAGCAAATGTACTCTAAGTTTAGAGAACCTCTGATCTTCACTTATTTAAAAAAATCATTTCAATGTTTTATTTTAAAGATAACATATGCATATGGAAAAGCATTCAAGCATCACAAAGAACATACAGTATCTGTATTTTTCCTTCCTACTCTGACCCTCAGTTGTTTGATCCTGAAGGGCAAATGCTGATTCCAGTCCCTTATATATTATACCAGCAATATTCCATCATAAATGACCATATATAGATATCTGTATTTTTTTTATAGAGGCAAAATTCATAAAATTAAACACTGTAAAGTGAACAATTCAGTGGCCTTTTGTACACACACAATATTATGCAAGTATTTTATCTAATTTCAGATTTTTTTTCAATCCCAAAGAAAACTCCATACCCATAAGCAGTTACTACCTATTCTCCTCTCCCTCTACCCACTGGCAACTACCTTTATGTCTTGTATCTATAAATTTTCCTATTCTGAATATTTCATATAAATGGACTCATACATTGTATACTCTTTGTCTGGCTTCTTTTAATTAGCATAATGTTTTTGAAGTCATACACATTGTAGCATGTATCAGGATTCATTGCTTATTTATGAGAAAATATCATGTCATTGGACATATATGCCATAATTTATTTATCCATTAATCTGTTGACAGATAGATTTCTTCCATTATTTTGCTTGTAACCCTTATGCATAGTGTTACTATGAACATTCATGTACAATTATTTGTTTGGAATCCTATTTTTAGTTCTTTTGGTTATATAGATGATAGTGGAATTGTTGGGGCTTTTGGTAATGCTATTTTTAACCTTTTGAGTAATCACAAAACAAATTTTCCATAGCAGCTGAACAATTTTATACTCCCACAAGCAGTATTAACAGGCTCCAATTTCTTACCAATATTTGTCATTTTCTTTTTTTTAATTAAAAAATTATTTACCAACCCTTGTAGGTGCAAAGTGGTATCTCATTGTGGTTTATATTTGGATTTGCATATTAAGCTTTTGTTATATAGGATGTTTTGGTAAATGTGGAAATAAACACCAGAGTCAAGATAATGAACATATTCATCATCCCCAAATTTTCCTTGTGTCATTTTGAAGTTCCATCTCCAAGATTTTCCCTTTCCATCACCTCTGTCCCCAGAAAAACATTGATTTGCTTCTTATCATTATTATTTATATTTTATTTTTTTGAATTTTACATAAATGAAATAATACAGAATGTGTTTTATGTTTTCTGGCCTCTTTCACTCAGTATAATTATGTTGAAGTTAATTTATGTCATGATGCATGTCAATAGTCCATTATTTTTCATTGTTGAGTCATGTTCTATTGTATGGATATACCACAATTTATTTTACTATTCATCTGTTGATATACATTTGGATTTGTTACAATTTGGTTATATTATAAATGAAACTACTAGAACAGTTGAGCTCAAGTTTTTGTATGGACATATGCTTTCATTTCTTTTTAATAAATACCTAGGAGTATAATTGCCAGACAGTATGGTAGATTTATGTTTAATATTTTAAAAAATATTTATTGCTGAAAATATTACAGATGTCCCCTTTTTCCCACCATTGATCCCCTTCTCCTATCTCCCACCCCCTTCCTAGGCCTTCCCAGTACTATGTTTTGTCCATGGGGTATGCGTATGTACATATAAGTTCTTTGGTTAATCTCCTCCAACCCCACTTCTCTCTGAAATATGTCAGTCTGTTGCACGTTTCAATGTCCTTGAATCTGTTTTATTCATCAGTTTATTTTGTTCATTAAATTACACATATAAATGAGATCATATTGTATTTGTCTTTCTCTGACTGGCTTATTTTGCTTAACGTAATAATTTCTAGGTCCATCCATGCTGTCACAAAGGCTAAGAGATCCTTTGATTTATGTTTAACATTATAAAATATATTTCTATTGATTTAAGAGAGGAAGGGAGAGGGAGAGAGAGAGAGAAATATCAATGATGACAGAGAATCATTGATTGGCTATTTCCTGTACACCCCACACTGGGGATTGAGCCTACAACCTGGGCATGTGCCCTGACTAGGAATGGAACCAGGACTTCCTGGTTCATGTTGGACACTCAACTCTTGAGTCACGCCAGCTGGGCTATGTTTAACATTTTAAGAAACTGTCAAAGTACTTTCCAAAATGTTTGTGGCATTTTATTTATTTATTTTAGTGGATTAATTGGAGTGACGCTGATTAACAAAATTATTCAGATTTCAGATGCACAATTTCACAACATATCACAAGCTTCTGCAGATTTGTGGGTGCACGACACCAGTCTAATACCCCCCTGATAGACCTTAATCACTGTGCCTACCCTTAGGGATAATGCTTTTGGGTTTGAACTTGCCTGTCACCAGCCTGACAACATCATTGGCCTCCACTGTAGTGTGCATAACTGGGGCGAGAATATGTAGCTAAGGTGAGTTTACTGACAGCCAGGGCACCTTGCTTACAGGTTGGTTCAGGCCCTGACTCTGTCACTGGCTGTCACTACTATGACCACTTGTAACTAGCCCCTCCAGCTATATGACTGCCTTCTCCAAGCTTAAGTCCCATCACCAGTATATACTGCAGTATGTACAACCAAAGAGAGAGGGTTTAGCAACAGGAGAGTGCAACAACATCCAGGGGACCTATATCTGCCTATAGACCCAGGTAGGCCCTGTCATTGGCCTGCACCACTGTGACAACCTATTCCCTCCAGCTATTCATGCACAGCTTCAGTCAGTCCCTTATCTCTGGCCCCCACAACAGTGTACATGCCCAGGGGGAGAGTGAGCAGCCACCAGAGAGCCAGCCAACAGCCAAGGGCCTTGCAGCTACTTATGAGCCCATATCAGGACCTGCCTACTATCACTAGCCAGCACCATCATATCCACCTATAGACAGTGACTTAGGCTATGCATCTGCACAGTTCAAGCTAAATCCCCATCACTAGTGTTTAGTGTATGCTTGAGGAGAGAATGGGAGTCACAGGAAAGGACGTTGACAGCAATGGCTTCCACAGTTGCCAGTGATCCCATAGTCAGTCCTAGCCTTTACCACCTGCCTGAGCCTCTATCATTATGAGTGAGTCTGCAATTGGTCCCTGTCACTACCTGTGTTGGCTTCTGCACCTAAGTTTGTGCAAACCACTGGTCTTTACCAAATAAATCTCCAGTAACTGGTCTCAAATAAATGGAGATTAAGAAAATGACTGACAAAGATTTCAAAATAATTGTTTCAAAGATGTTCAGGGAAAACACAAATAAACAGTATAACAATATCAGAACAGCAACACAAGAACAAAATGAGAAGTTCTAAAATGAGAGAAAAAAACATTTTAAAAAACAGCTATTTGGGATCAGAAGAATATAATGACTGAACTGAATAATTCAATAGAGAATTTCAACAGAATACTTTAGCAAACATAAGAGACAGTGAGAAAAAAACAACAACACAGAACAATTGATATTATGCAATCAAGAAGAGCAAATAATAATAATAATAATAATAATAATACTTAAAAGTAAAGATTAAAAAGGAAAGAAAAAAGCCTATGGGAATTATGGGAAACCATAAAAAGAAACAATGTATGCATCATTAGAGTTCCACAAGGAGATAAGAAAAAAGGGGTAAGAGCTTATTTAAATGAATAATGGCTTAGAAGTCCCAAAACCTAGGAAAAATTTGTTAATCCAGTAATATGAGGCTAATATGTCATGTCAAAATCAATTCAAAATCCCAAACATATTATAATAAAACTGTATAACATCAAAGACAAAAAGAGAATTCTAAAAGCAGAAAGAGAAAAACATTTCTCAAACAAAGGAACCCTCATAAGGCTGTAAGTAGATTTTTTAGCAGCAACCTTGTAGGCCAGGAGAGAGTGATACAAAAAACTATCAAACAAGAATGCTCAATCAGCAAAGTTATTCTTTACAACTGATAGTTATAAAGTGATAGTTATAAAGTGGGAGAAAGTGTTGAGTTTTAACTTTCTCTTACAATACTCAAAACTTAGACTCTTGAAAAAGTCTAGGATTATATTTAAACAACTAGAGGCCTGATGCATGAAGATTTGTGCAAGAACGGGCCTTCCTTCCCCTGGCTGCCGGCACCACCTTCACTCTGGCCAGAGCCACCTTTTCTCTCTGGCTCGGAGCTGCCTTTCTGCCCTCCCACACTGCCCAGAGGTCCCCAGCCGCTCAGCGCCTGCATGTGCAAGTTAACCCACCATCTTTGTTGAGTTAATTTGCATACTCACTCCTGATTGGCTGGTGGGCATCATGAAAGTATGGCCAATTTGCATCTTACTCTTTTATTAGTGTAGATATGGGTAGAGGTATTGAGAAAAAAAAAACAGAAAGAACTAATGGACATAGACAACCCTATAGTGATTGTGGAGGGGAGGGGTGGGGGTGGAGGTACAGGAGGCCATAGTGGGGATAAACGGTGATGGAAAAAAAAATGTACTAAAATATATGATATATTGGTAAAGATACAGTTATTACAGGACTTATAAATAGTAACTATAAGTATATTAAAATTTTATTACATTTCAAAATAAAATGGCAATCAAAGATGATTGTCATTTGAATGTCAAAAGTCAATTTAACATTCATAAATGCTTTTGATTTGTTTTCTTTTAAGATGTCCTAATTGTAGGCAGTTGGAAAGATAGTTAGGTTTTGCATTTACCACTTACGAGACTCTTTTTGGGGAATTAGAGACAAGTATTGCCAGTAGGATATACATGCAAATGTGTGTGTCAGTTGAGCGGCTTAAGAATATGAGTGCATTTGTTTTCATTCTGAACTCATCTACATATTGTTAAAAAATTACTAAGGCAATAGCAAATTGTAGAGTTTATAATCTTTTCAAATTGCATGAAAACATTGCACAAAATAAAAGATGGGACAGTTTTCCACTGTGAAGTCCACAGCTCAGTCACTTTAAAGTGATTTCACTGTTTTAAAAACTGATAGACTATTATTTATTTATTTATTTAATGATTATAGTCCCAGTATCCTGTTCTTTATGTTGTTAATTTTTTTGAGAGACTACAAGGAATTTTCAAAGATTAAAATGTACCCAATTCTATCACAGTTATTCAAGAAAGTAACTCTTTCAATTCTTCTAATTCCCCCAAGAAGAATCTGCACTTAGTTTTAAAAATGTTAAATATTTTAAAAGGGAGTTTTTGCTAATACATTGCATGCATTATGGTTATTCTGCAAACTTTCAACCATTTCTACTTTCTCAATAAATTAGAAACTGTTGGCCTTCTAATTCATGGCTAAGATTTTATTCCATTCTATTTAGGTTCAACAAGATGAAATTGTTGTTTAATGGTCAATTCACCAATTTCAAATAATTTATATAACATAATTTACATATATAGCATTAACGTTTTGCAATTTATAAGCAAGCATTCTAAATTTATTTTTTCAAGTACTGATATTTTAGAATAAACACATTTGCTCAAATCCTTTTGTGATTATTTGGACTGAGATAGTTTAAAAACTTTATTAAAGTATAAAATAAGTATTTGTTTTCAAATTCCTAATAAAAAAACAATTTCAGACCATGGGCAAAGGGGTATAACATTTAATCCATTAAAAATAAGATATTTATTATCATTCTTGAAGAAAGAGTTGATAACTGATGAAGTAATTAATGATTTATTCATTAAAACAGTTGCTTAAGAACTTACATATTTTAGCAATTCTTAAACTTTAAGTCTATCTCCCCTTTGCCTTATACAACTACATTAAAGTGCTATGTAATGTAGTGTATAACACTCCTTTAAAGATGCACTGTAAATTGTCATTAAAATAAATATAGATAAACAAACATATAGATAAACAAAATATCACATCATTATCACATAAGAGTATGTAGCCTATTGGCAGAATCTGGGTGGAATTTCTACTACTCATATTCTAATGATGCTTAATGAAGACATATATAGAAAATTCACCTCATGAAAACATGACCTATCTGAAAGAATGTAAAAGACCCTTACTTCTCTGTTTGCCTTGTGACACATATATTTGGGATTTATATCATCCAGAAGACTGGACAGTTATAGGGTTTTTTTTTTCTATTTTATTAATAACTAGAAACCCATTGCATGAAGTTTCATGCAATAGACCTTCCTTCACCTGGCTGCTGGCACCAGTTTTCCTTCAGCAGCAGTTTTCCTCTGGCCACCCGCCGATCGGAGTGCCTCCCACCAGCACGATCGCCCACCCCAAGAGGAACTCCGATCAGGAGGCGCTCCGATCGGCAGGTGGCCAGAGGAAAACTGCTGCTGGCGGAAAACTGGTGCTGGCAGCCACGCAATCGGCCACCCCGAGTTTTGCCACCAGCGCCTTCCGCCAGCTCCATCAGTCCTTCCACAGTGCAGGCCTTTGGGGCCAGCAGGAGGAACGGGGGGCGGGGACTCACAAGTCAGCCCTCCTGTCAGCCCAATTGGCCACCTCAAGTCCTTCTCCCAGCTTGCCACCGGCCCAATCGTGGGTGTAGCGGAGTGATGGTTATTTGCATACTTCCCTTTTATTAGGTAGGATTTTGTATAATATTTGATCTTATTACTTTCCTGTTACTTTTCTTATGTGAATATAGTTTCCCTAAACCTATAGAAGGAGACATGGTTCATGATAGCTTTTCCAACATTGCAAATATCACCCTTCTTTTGTTTGTGTGAAGAGTTAAGAACATAAATGCTTCTGTTCAGACATTGCCTGCCTCATTTCTTCCCTTCCATTTTATCTGAAACTTTTCTTTTCGTTGTCTTTGTTATGCTTTTCTGGCTGAACTTTAACTTCATTTCTAGCAGTTCCTCCTCAGTAGAGAGCCCTGTCATGGAAGGGAGATGTGGCAGAGGAGTTTTGACAGTACATGGGGTTAGATTGCTGTAGCCCCTCAGCAATTACCATAGGATTCTTGCACTTAACCATTATTGCTGTGGGAAAAACCCCTAGCAATTAAAGCTTCTATTTTCAAAATGTCCCACTGGAGTTCTCAGTGAACACCTGTTGGGGCTATGTTTGAATTCTCCTATTACCAACTTTGTTGTAAAGCTTTCTGTTTCATTCTGCTGCTTCTCACATGATATTGATAATATTTAGGTTTCATGGTCCTTGGTGGGTTTGTTCTTACTAACCCATACTTCTGAGTTAGGGAGGAAACTTTTTGTACAGTTTCCTTGTAATATCACCTGTTGATATTTGATATAGATATTCATTTATGTTTGTTTTTATGTTGTGATTCAGAAAGATCTAAAATATATATTTCTACTTCAATAACTGTCTTTCAAGAATTACCTTCTTTTGCTTAAGTTTTCAAAAAATATTTATAACAATTATGTTCTAAGTTTTACACTTGAAATTTTATAATACCATCAAACAATGTTACCACAATACATTTATTTTAAAATAAGCTTACAAATTTAAAAATGGAGCATTAGACTGAGAGATAAAAAACACACAAACAAGAGCACATATGATATGTTTCCATAACACAAAGTTCAAGTAGAGAAAAATTAATCAATAGTGATAGAAATTAGATAAATGGTTGCCTGGGGTGAAGTTGAAAATAACTGCAAAGGTGAATAAAGGAATTTTACGTGATGATAGAGATGTCTTTATTTTGACCTTGGTCATAATTACATGGATAAATATATTTGTCAAAATTCATAGAACTTTAAGCTGAAATATGACAATTTCTTGAAAATAAATGAAATGTCAATAAAGATGAATAACACTGGGCAAAAGATATTTACTGACCATGCACGAATAATATGCAAGTGACGTCTCTTAAAGCACATAGCCATTAAATCTTACTAGTCATAAAAGTAAAGCAGATTCATAAATTAAAATAATATTTACCATTTCCATCAATTAAATTATGAAATCAATAAATAATAATAATTTTCTGATCAGAAGTACATGAAACTCTCATTCCCATACACTATTATTAGAAGTGCAAATTGGTACAAATGTAAGGAGGGCAATTTGAAAATGCATATCAAAAGCCTTAAAAAGCCGAAACCGGTTTGGCTCAGTGGATAGAGTGTCGGCCTGCGGACTCAAGGGTCCCAGGTTCGATTCCGGTCAAGGGCATGTACCTTGGTTGCGGGCACATCCCCGGTAGGGGGTGTGCAAGAGGCAGCTGATCGATGTTTCTCTCTCATCGATGTTTCTAACTCTCTATTCCTCTCTCTTCCTCTCTGTGAAAAATCAATAAAATATATATTTTTAAAAAAAGCCTTAAAAATATTCACAAGATTTAACCTAGTTATTTTATTTCTAGAAATGTATTGTAAGGTTTAATATGAGAATAATGTATAGCATATGCTTTTCATGATTTAAAAAATAGTGAAAAATAAAGATACATTTGAAATAAACACCTAGCTTTCTCAAATCTTAACACTTTTCCATATTTGCTTCATACTTTAATACATTACAAATAAAGATAATTCTTTTTTTAATAAGGTATTTTATGTGTACATATCTTACCATTGTCTCCCACACCCCACACCCATACATGCCCTCACCCCCCAGAGTATTGCGTCCATTGATTATGCTTATATGCATGCATACAAGTCCTTCGGTTGATCTCTTATCTCCCCCACCTCTCCCTAAACTTCCCCCTGTAATTTGACAGTCTGTTTGATGCTTTACTGTCTCTGTATCTATCTTTTTGTTCATCAGTTTATAATGTTCTTTATTATCCATAAATGAGTGAGATCATGTGGTATTTTTCTTTCATTGACTGGCTTATTTCACTTAGCATAATGTTCTCCAATTCCATCCAGGTTGCTGCAAATGATGAGAATTCCGTCTTTTTTATGGCAGCATAGTACACCATTGTATAGATGTACCAGTTTTCTGATCCAGTCATCTGCTGACAGGCACCTAGGCTGTTTCCAAATCTTAGCTATTGTAAATTGTGCTGCTATGAACATAGGGGTTCATATATCCTTTCTGATTGGTGTTTCCGGTTTCTTCGGATATATTCCCAGGAGTGGGATTACTGGGTCAAATGGGAGTTCCATTTTCAGTTTTTTGAGGAAACTCCATACTGTTCTCCCCTGTGTTCCTTCTTTGCTTCCTATTTCTTTTTTTTACAGCAGACCCTTTAGCATTTCTTGCATTGCTGGTTTGGTGGTGATAAACTCCCTTAGTCCTTTTGTGTCTGTGAAGCTCCTTATTTCACCTTCAATTTTAATTGATAGCCTTGCTGGGTACAGTATTCTTGGATTCAGTCCCTTCCTTTGCATTACTTTGTATATTTCATTTGATTCCCTTCTCGCCTGATGAGTTTCTGTTGAGAAATCAGTTGCTAGTCTGATGAGGGTTCCTTTGTATGTAACTTTCTGTCTCTCTCTGGCTGCTTTTAAGATTCCTACTTTGTCATTGGTGTTTGCCAATTTAATTATAATGTGCCTTGGTGTTGGTCTTTTGGGTTTCATTTTGCTTGGAACTCTTTGAGCTTCTTGGATTTGTGTGGGTTTTTTCTTCCCTATATGAATGAAGTTTTCTGTTATTATTTCTTCAAACAGGTTTTCTATTCCTAGCTCAGTTTCATTTCCTTCTGGTACCCCTATTATTCGAATGTTTTTTTTTGTGTGTGTGTTGTCCTGAAGTTCCCTTAGGCTCTCCTCATGCTTTCTAATTTTATTTTTTTCTAGAAGCTGTTCTATTTGGGTATTTTTTTCCAACTTGTCTTCTAGCTCACTTATGTGGTCCTTTGCTTCTTCTAGTCTACTGTTGATGCTTTCTATTGAGTTCTTTACAGCAGCGATGTCATTTTTCTTTTCTTCTTGGTTCTCCTACGTTTCCTCTTGGTTCTTACTCATATTGTCAAATTTGTCTTCGATTCTTTTCAGCCACCTTATGACCATTTCTCTGAATTCTTTCTCTGATAGGTTGCTTGCCTCTAATTCATTTACTTCCTTTTCTGGTGATGCCTGCTTTTCTTTCCTATGGGGGCTGTTTCTTTGTCTCCCCATGGTCTCTCTTCTCCAGATGTCTGGTTATATAGTTCTCTCTCCAGCGTTGATTTTAAGGTACAAAATACAACACAACCAGATACAACACACAAGGCACTGAACAGAATTGTATTCATGATATTAATAACCTCCAATAAAGGTGACCATCAGAGAAAGACAAATTAGGGGATAGGAGAGGAAGAGGAAGAGTAAAAAGAAAGAACAAAAAATGGAGTGTGAAAATGAACTTGGGAAAAGAGAAGAAAAAAAGAAAAGAGAAAGAAAAAAAGTAAGAGAGACAAGAACGATACTAAGAGAGAAAAGGGGAACAAACTATATATATGGGGAGTAAACTCTAATAGAACAACCACTAATCCCAGCAAATGCCAGCAACATGAACCTGGAGATTAATACAAACTACAACACCAACTAATATCAAATGAGGCAAGGGAAAACAGAAGTAAAAAACAAAGCAAACCAAAGAACCAAACAAACAAGCTAAAAGAATAAGCAAAACAATCTCATAAAAAAGCATAAAAATTCAATCTAATCAACATTCAAGCAAACAACAACAAAAGGCCAGAGAGAAAAACAATTTTTTTTTTTAATTTAAGGTAGCATAGAGAGAGGTGTGTATGGTCTTGGAGCAGGGGTTTGGAAATTAGATATATAAGTAGGGTGAGATTTTAGCAGAGGGTAAACCTAAAGAGTAGGAAAATCTAAAGCCAAAAAGGGTTAAGATAAACAGGAGACCAAAAGGGGAAAGATTAGGAAGAGAGTGATGGCATAAAGTTAGCGTTGAGATAGGGTAAAACGATGCTAAAGGAAAGATGCAAATAGAATGTAGGACACTAATCCCAAAATAAAACAAAGAGAAAATCAAATGATACTTTAAAAAAAAAGTAAAATAATAGTAATAAAATGCTGATGAAAAATAAAAATGTAATAAGTAAAAAGGTGAAAATCGAGTGGGGAAAAAGACAAAAATTTAGTTACTTAAGTAAAAGATGCAAAAAATGAAAATAAAAAAAATAAAACATTAAAAAAATAAAATAAAAATAAGAAGAATAAAATGTGCATTAGTGGTGGTCATTCACTTCCTCTATTGTTCTGTTTGGTATGCCTGTTTCCCAGTCTGGGCTATATTCCAGTTCCCTTTGTTCCACTGCTCCTCACTGTTATAAGCCAATCCTGATGTTTAAGCCTGCAGTGTCTTAATTTTTCGTATTTATTTTTTATTGTACCAGAGACAATCTGTGTTTCAGCACCTGGGTGGCAGTGTTTCTGGATTGACTTCCAAGCCTCTCTAGCTTTTTTTTTTTTTTTTTTTTTTTTTTTTTTTTTTTTTTTTTGTCCCTATGGCACTCACTACCAGTTTGTGGAGGTGTGTGCCTCAGAGCTGCCTCTCCCATGGTCACTCCCAGCTCTGCTCCCCAGGTCCCGGAGAAACAACTTCCCACTGCAGTCTCTCAGGGTATTCCCCAACTGGGTTTTCCTATGTATTGGGCTTAGTAATCAGAATCAGAAAAAGCCCAATTGTGTGGACATTGGGTCTGCATGCAAGACTAAGCAGCCTGCACTCCTTTGAAAATTCTTAGTCTGACCCTCCTCGTCAGATCAAAATGGCTTGCTTTTTAGAGATCCCTTCTGTTAGCAGCTCAGAGGACCCCCTTCCACATTCATGGATCACGGCAGCCCCAACAGCCACAGATTTTTCTAGGCACAGACTTTCCTGGTCCTCCAGCTCCCACAGCTCAAGCATTTCCCTCCCGCTGCCGTCCCTGGCGAAATCTCACCTTATCCCAGGGGAAATCTGATCTTTCCTTGGTGCAGTGAAGAGTTCCTTTGAATCCGCGTGTTTGCGCTGTTTGGGGACAGGTACTCTGGTGCTCACAGCTGTTCAGTGTTTGCCTTTGTCGCGGAAAGTCAGGCTTCCAATAAAATCCTCCTTCCCTTGCAAGATGACTAGGTTTCCCCCTCTGAGCCCACAGCTCTTGGAGGGGGCCCAGCCTCTGTGGGTGCTGCACGGTCAGGGGAACTCTGCCTAGCACTCCCCCACCTTCTCCTGGAGTTTAGCTGTCCCTTAGCTTGCCAACAGACACTCTCTGTGCGAACCTCAGCTGTTCTTACTCTCTGCCCCAGGACCAGGCTCAGAACACGTCTCTATTCAGCCACCATTTTCTCCATCCTTCCAAAAATAAAGATAATTCTTATCGTGTATTTACCCTTATTAGATCATTCCATTGCCACTATCCAGAATACATTTATCGTTCTCATATATATTTTTTGCATTGATTGGCATGTTTCTAAGTGTTACATAAATGGTATCATCATATAAACATATTTTTACATTAATTTTTCCTGAATATGCTATAGAGTATTCTATATTATGAATATACAAGCAATTTGTTATTACTTTAATAGATTTTACATAGATCCTAAATTTTCACTATTGTAAACAGCAAAGAAAAAATTTCTTATGCATCTGTATTAGTTTGCTAGGGCTACTGTAACAAAATACAATCTGGATGGCTTAAACAACAGAAATAAAGGGTGGGACAAATGTAGTATAACAATATCTATACATATAAAGAGGTAATATGCTAATCGCCCATTAAGGTGTGCCCATAATTACCAAATTGCGTATTCATGCCCGCACAGCAGGGGGCGGGCAACTGGAGCCAAGTTGAGGAGAGCACCTGACAAGAGCCCAGACAGCAAAGAAGGAATAGGAAGTGGCCACGGGGAGTTCTTCCAATCTCCCTGCGCAGGCATCCTACCCCAGCCCCCACACCCTGGGGAGACAGACAGACACCCTACCCCAATCCCCACACCTCTGGGGGCGACAGGGAGGCTGACTGGATGGGGAGAAGACCCAGCCTTGAGGGTAGCTGCAGCCCGCACCTCTGACTCCTGATCTTTTCCCCCACTTCCCTCGCCAGGGGCGCCCACAACAATAGCACGCTGGCTGAAACCGGTTTGGCTCAGTGGATTGAGCGTCGGCCTGCGGACTCAAGGGTCCCAGGTTAGATTCCAGTCAAGGGCATGTACCTGGGTTGAGGGCACATCCCCAGTAGGGGGTGTGCAAGAGGCAGCTGATGTATATTTCTCTCTCATCAATGTTTCTAACTCTCTATTCCTCTCTCTTCCAATCTGTAAAAAAATCAATAAAAATTAAAAAAAAACACAATAGCACGCTGGCGACCACCTGTCAGCTTCCCTGAGGCACCTGGGGCCAGCGGCCTGGTGCTGCTGGCCCCCTCCGCTGGGGCCGGACATGCCTCTCCTCCCTACAACTCCAGACCAGGGTGGAGGTAGGCCTGAGCAGCCCCCCAGGTTCAGACCCCGCCCCCGAACAGCAGCAGCACAGTCTCTGCAAAGGAAGCTCACTGAACCTCACTGGGGGCGCAGCTAAACCTGCCCTCCTAGCCTGCCTGGCTCCACCCTGGCCCGGTCATACAGCTGCAAAAAAGCCAAGTACAATTTAAAGAATGGCGCCAAGCGGGAAGGTTTGAAGTTACTCCACCTTTGGTCTTGCAGCACCCCTAGTGACCCCTAACACCCTGCCCCCAACCAGCACCTCCAGGGATGACCACTGCTATAGGGCTGCAGGCCAGAGCCTGCCCCTCAGAGGCCTGCGGAACTCTCTGCAAAGCTTCCATAGCTACACTCCCAGGAAACAATCATGTCCTCCTCCCCTAATGATCACCTGCTACCTGCGAGGGTACATGTGGGCTTAAAATTAACAATCCCTTCCGGTTTAGACATCACTTACTTGATGAAACATTTCTAGGTTTATTAGCTCAGAACCTCCTCATGACAACCCAGTGAGGTAGGCGGAGAAGAGATTACAATTCCCATGGTTTATGTGTATGTATTCAGAAATGAAGCTCAGAGAGGAAAAGTGTCAAGCCCAGTGGTTCCCAAGGTACAGCACATGCCCCATAGGGGGGCGATTTGGTTTTAAGTGGGGCAATTTGAGAATGAGTTAACAGTGAGTTTTTTGCATTTCTTATGGTTCTAGGGGTCCTCATTTACAGCATATCCTACATAATAAAAGGCTAATATGCAAATGACCAAATGGTGAAATGACTGGTCACTATGATGTGAGCTGACCACCAGGGGGCAGACACTCAATGCAAGAGCTGCCCCTTGGTGGTCAGTGTGCTTCCACAGGGGGAGCGCCGCTCAGCCAGAAGCCTGGCTCATTGCTGGTGAGCACAGTGGCAGTGGTGGGAGCCTCTCTCGCCTTCATGGCAATGCTTAGGCCCACTAAGCCCTCAGTCGGACATCCTCCCAGGGCTCCCAGACTGCTAGAGGGTGCAGGCCAGGCTGAGGGAGCCCCCCCTCCACAAGTGCACAGATTTCGTGCACCAGGCCTCTAGTTAATAAATAATAGTACCAGAATAAACTGTATTTAATTTGCAACTGTCAACCTATTTTTTGTCCCACCCTGTTTATTGTCTCACACTTCTGGAGGCTGGAAATCAAAAAACAAACAAAAGAAAGTTGTCAGCAGGTTTGGTTCCTTCTGAGGGCTATGAGGGAAGAATCTGTTTTCAGGCCTCTCTCCTTGGCTTATAGATGTCATCTTCTCTCTGGGCCTCTTTATATTGCCTTCTCTTTATAGATGTCATTGTGTCCAAATTTCTTTTATTTTAATAAGGACACCAGGCATATTGAACTTGGCTCACCCTTATGATCTCATCTTAACTTATCTGGTTACACTTTTAATGACCCTACTTCCAAATCAGTCACATTCTGAGATACAGGAGGTTAGGTTTTCAACATATGAATTTGGAGGTACATAAGTCAACCAATTACAACATGTTTCCTTTCATATCATATATGATATTTCATGACAGAATTTCAACATATCATATTTATCTGTAGTAATTTACTGTTTTCAGCAGGAATGTGTATTGAATTTTATCAAATTTCTTTTAAAATTTCTTGATATAAATATATACTTTTCTTCTTTCACTTATTAATGCTGTTTATTGCATTTTGTACTGCTGCACTGTCCCTGAATCCAGGGACTAACCACACTTGGTCATGATGTATACATTTATTAATATGCTTATTCGGGCAGCAATTGCCAACATTTTTCAACATGTTGTTATAAGCAGGAGAGCTCCATTATAGCCTTCAGCTTCAAGCCATGAATGTGGCTTCGGGCCTCAGTTATGAGTAGAGCACTTTTAGTGCCCATAAGTCATAGGAGCTGATCACTCAGATGCCATTGGAACATGCAGACTTGGAGCCATTTGAGTGGTTAGCTTCAGCTTCTCTTAATACTTGATATTTTCATTTTTTTCTAGTACACAGAAATAATTTTTGTGTGTCTAAGACTAACCATGACCTATTTTTAAACATTCCTGATTTTTTTCTTTTTTTATTAAGAGAGAGAGAGAGAGAGAGAGAGAGAGAGAGAGAGAGAGAGAGAGAGAGAGAGAGAGAGGAGAGAGTAACATCTATCAGTAGGCAACTCATACCCTATGTGCTGACCAGGGATTGGACCTGCAACCTGGTTATGTGCTCTAACCTGGAATCAAACCCATCACCTTTTGGTGCATGGGGACAACACTCCAAGCAACTGATCCACACTGGCTAGGGCATAACCATATTATTTTTACTTTCTCTTTTTATATTTGATTTACTCTTTTCTCAGTGTTTAAAGCATAATTATGTCAAGTTTAAACTTTATAATCTTTAAAATAAAGCTCTAAGCTATTATTATATTAGTGAAAATTGTGCTTAATATATTTTAGTAGTGACCAGTCACATTCCAATTTTGTAAATCAAAAATAAATAAAGACATATAAATGTAGAAAAATACTAGAATGAAATAAAGCAAATTGTTGAAATTATGGTTGATCTGAATATTTTCATCTATCTTATTTCCTATAGAAATCAAGTATGAAAGACCATCTTAGCCAACTGTCACTTAACCGCTTTGCCATATTAATTAGCACTTTCCATTGATTCTATAAAACATATTCTATTTGTTCTCAGAGTATAATAAATCCCCTTTTTAATTATGTTCCCAACCATTGAATGGCATAATATCGAAGAGTCAGTTGGGATTGTTCCTAAAACTGTTTAAACCTTTTTTATTAATTTTAATCACCTGCTTTAAATTAATATTTTGAAAACCAATAAAATATAACCATGAAGTTGAGTTGTAACTATGCAAATAATTTTCATGATTTTAGAAAGGTAAGATAAAGATGAGGATCTTCAAAACTTGCTTTAAAAAACTCAAAAATTAATATTCTGCTCTAGTATTATTTCAAAATCATCTTTAATTATTTGTTTCAATTTTTAGAAAGGTTATAAGCCTTATCCCTAAGTAAAAGATTGATAGATTATGTCATAGATATATCTGTTTCTGTGTGTGTTTTCATAATTTAATCAGCGCTTAATATTAATCAGCCAATTTCTGGGTACAGTTTTGTTGAATAACATGATCTCTCTCTCTCTCTCTCTCTCTCTCTCTCTCTCTCTCTATCTTCTACCTACATGTTTATATCTTTATCTACCTACCTTAATTTAAATATATAAATTCTAATACTGAACATTTCTTTTACAATATTAATATGTAAAATTTTACTTAAAATTTAATTTGGCATAAAAAGTAAATAAACTATGATTAACAAAGTGTAAAATTTCAAGTCAGGACTCTGGGAAAGAATGCGATGTCAATAGACATAGCTTTATCAAAACCAACCATGAAGCAAAGGTTCTTTTCTAATCCAATCATATTCTTTCTGCCTTGGTAAGACAGCCTAGGTTATAGGGGAGTGGCTAAATTTCACACTGGTTTACAAATTGACATATATTAAGATGACTCAGCCCTACCCATGTATCTGAATAGTCAAAAAAACATTTCTTTCTTTAATTTCCTGTGATCCCTAGAAGCAACTGTGTAAACGAGAGTCTTATTAGTAATCCTGTATATTGCAGCAATCATTTCCAGATTTTATAGTTTGACTAATACAGTATTTTCCGGCATATAAGACGACTGGGCATATGGAAGATTTTCCTGGGTTAAAAAAGTTGTCTTATATGCCAGAAAATACGGTAATATATCAAGTAGATTTTGTTACTCAGACATTAAATTTTTAAAAATCATTTGCATGACAAACTCCTTCTGGGTGAGAACTGTTCCCTTAATAATTCTATAGCACCATTAAAGCTTTATAAATATTATCTTATAATTAATCAGTTTTTTTTAGAAAGTTATTTTATTCTTGCTTGGTCTTTGTGTTTAACTTAACTACAATCCCCATCACCACCATACTCTGTATGCCATTAAAAAACTAGTGTAGAGCCAACATTATTTTGTTTAATAGTAAAACACTAGACCCCTGGCTTGTTGCTCAGTGGTTAGAAGGGTCATGGGTTCAATATGGTTAAGGGCAAGTACCTTGGTTGCAGGCTTCATCTCCAGGTGGGAGGCAACCATCTATGTGTCTCTCTCACATCAATGTTTCTCTCTGTCTGTCCATATCCCTTCTACTCTCTAAAATAATTAAAAATGAAAAAATATCCTTGGGTGAGGATCAACAACAACAAAAATTGAAAACACTAAATTTATCCAATCGGGTTATTGTTTGTTTGTTTGTTTACTGTATGATGACTATCAATATATTAAGTTTTTCTTCATGATACAAAACTCAGTTTTGATATCTAATAAACTAGATTCCTTGGTGGAAAAACTAAGTGGTAAATTATTTGTTCAATATTTTTAGTCTTTAAACAGAGAAATTTGATGACCCATCTAATTTTGAAAAATAAATCACACATGTTAAAACTGACAAATAAGAATGGCTATATGTGTCTTTGTGAATAATTTTCTTAAGAATGTAACAACCATCTTTGAACCAAATACATCAGTAAAATGTTTTGAAGTATTGAGAAAGGTATGGATCATAATAGAATTAAAAATAAAACTTTTTTATTTTTATTTTTTAAATATATTTTTATTGATTTCAGAGAGTAAAGGAAATGGAGAGAGAGATAGAAACATCAGTGATTAGAGAATCATTGATAGGCTGCTTGCTGACACACTCGCTACTGGGGATCAAGCCTGAAACCCTGGCATGTGCCCTGACCAGAAATCAAAAACTAACCTCCTGGTTCATAGGTTGATATTCAACCACTGAGCCACACTGAGTGGGCGGCTAGTAAGGTTTTCTTGGACCTACATGATTCTGTACACTTGGGCTAATTCATTGCTAGTAGGCCTTCTTTTGGCTGTTGTTATATGGCCAGGGTGACTACCAAACCTCCTGTATTTATGGCTTTTACTGAGAGTTGGTCTTCTGAGTAATCACTGGCAGCATTGCATGATTCTAGAACGCGAAAGTGTGACCCTCTTGCCTCAATGTGGGACATGTTTAAAGTGCCAATCCTTCTTTCCTCCATTCCTCACAATTCTTTTTCTAAAAAACTATCAAATAAATCACCTGAGAGTCTGTTTCCAGAGGAATGGAAGCAATAGCAGCTGGTTCCAAACATATTCCTAGGAAACATACTCTAAAATGGAATTTTGGAGCTTGTTTACCTACCATCCAGGTGTTAAAAAGGACCTTATCACTGAAGGTAGGTGGAGAACTGATAGTCCCTTGTTAAGTGCAGTAGTGGAGCAATTATTAACATTTTCAACAGTGGTGAACTATCAAAATTTACTTACTTATAGAAGGGAATACTTTGGTTAATGCAATATTTCAGGTGTTTTGGCAATTCATAGGAGGATGGGGGGAAAAGGGATACAGAGTAGGTGATGTGGGATATAGAAAAGATGGTGGCCAGTGATTATAGATGTGTTGGAGATATAAAATGACAAACTGAAGGTGAGGGTGACAAATTCCCAATTGAATGTGAGGTGTGATGGTCACAAAGCTTCCTTAGCAGCACATAAAGAAATTCTAACCTCCAATAACTTAATATTAAAGGTAGAGAACTGAGACAGATGGAATTATCAACCTCAGCAGACTCTTATACCTACGTCTTAAGTTGAGTTTAATAGTTATTAGACAAGCTTTGTCCATAATTAGTTCCCATAAACCTGTCTTTCAGAAGTACCTTTATTGTGTACTTACATTTAGCAGTCTGAAACCACATGACAATCTTCTAAATGCATTTATGTGCCTGCATAAATCTCCTCTTGATACATGGATATAATTTCATTCTAAATTAAAAGTTGAAATCACATCATTTTCAACCATTTTCTTTAGTTAAATAAGAAAATATTTTTTGCTCCCTCTGCAATATAAAATAGGTCTAGGACTTAGAGTACAATGAGAAATAGTAGGCAAATAATATATAGTTTTGGCCCTTCCAGTAGCACACTCTATTTCCAAAGTAGCCTGACAAGGGTCATGTTAACTTACTGTTAATCTTTCCTTTGTTGTTCCTGCTTTTATAATGTGTCATTCATTCACTTTAAATTATTTAAAATCCAGGAGAATTTAAAAACAGACAAACAGAAAATGGAGAGTAGTGCGGAGATTGAATGGAAAGATATTTCAGTTTGTAAAGCAGGTGAAGGTGTAAGTTTAATTGCTTAAGAGTTCTAAAAATGAATATAAATGGTTTGAACTTTTCTCCTAAAAGATAAATATTTTCACATTAATAAAATCTAAATGCATGCAATTTGTAAGAGAAAACCTTAAAATATAATAGCAAAAATGTTGAAAATAAAATAGGGAATTAAAATATATTCCAAGAAAATACTAACAAAGAAATTAAAATAATTACTTTAATTTGCATAAAGTACAATTGTCTCTTTGTGGTGTACAATTTTCTGATTTTTCATAAATGCAATCAGATGCATTTATCAAGTCTACCACCAAATTCATTATATAGAACAAACTCATCACTCTTAAAAATCCTTTAAGGTGCTCCTTTATACATAAACACTCACCCCACCACTAACCCCTAGCAAACACACATCAGTTCCATGTTCCTTTACTCTTCCTTTCCCAAATTTACATACTAGTATACGTGGTAAATAGAATCTTAAAGTATATACTCTTTTGGGGTATGGTTCCTTTTATTTTGTAAAATACATGAGATTCCTCCATGCTTTTTTAGCACTTAATAGCTAATTGCTCTTGGCACTGAAAAGCATTGCAATATATGCATATACTAGACCTATTATTCATCCACCTATGGAAGAACATGTTTGTTGCCTCCAGGTTTTGGATATTATGAATAAAGCTGCTATACACATTCACATATGCTTTATCTGCCATTGATTTTTAAATTTATCTTTATTGTTGAAAATATATAGATACCTCCTTTTATCCCGCCATTCACCTCTTCCACCCCACTCCTGCCCCCTACCCAGGGCTTCACTGCACTATTGTCTATGTCCATGGGTTATGCATATACTATCTAATAAAGAGGTAATATGCAAATTGACCATCACTCCAACACACAAGATGGCCACCCCCATGTGGTCAAAGATGGCTGCCCCCATGTGGACACAAGATGGCCAACACAAGATGGCCTGAAGGGGAAGGCAGTCAGGGGGGACAAGACCTGCAGGGGAGGGCAGTTGGGGGGAACCAGGCCTGCAGGGGAGGGCAGTTGGGGGGGAATCAGGCCTGCAGGGGAGGGCAGTGAGGGGAACCAGGACTGCAGGGGAGGGCAGTTGGGGGGAACCAGGCCAGCAGAGGAGTTGGGAAAGACCAGGCTGACAGGGAAGGGCAGTTAGGGTGACCAGGCTGGCAAGGGAGGGCAGTTAGGGGCAATTGGGCCAGCAGGGGAGCAGTTAGGTATCAATCAGGCTGGCAGCAGAGTGGTTAGGGGCAATAAGGCAGGCAGGCAGGTGAGCGGTTGGGAGCAAGCAGTCCTGGATTGTGAGAGGGATATCTGACTGGTAAAATGATAATACTTCCATCATCTTTTGAGGGTAGTAACAGAAATATGCAGCAGCAATATCAGGATGCTATGGCAATTGTAACAAAGTATGGCAAGCCTGATTTATTCATAACCATGACATGCAATTCCAAATGGGCAGATATTACACACAATTTACAATGCTGTCAAAAAGTTGAAAACAGACCTGACTTAGTAGCCAGAGTTTTTAATATTAAGCTTAATGTTCTTTCAATTGATATATGTAAATTACATTTATTTGGCAAAGTAATAGCTAAAATTCATGTCATTGAATTTCAGAAACGTGGAATGCCTCATGCTCACATATTATTGATATTAGATAATGAAGCCAAATTACAAACAGAATATGACATTGACCATATAGTTAAGGCAGAAATTCCGGATGAAGACCAGTGTCCTCAACTTTTTCAAATTGTAAAATCAAATATGGTACATGGACCATGTGTAATACAAAATCCATATAGTCCATGTAGTCGGATATCCCCTGAGGGGTCCCGAATTGGAAAGGGTTCAGACTGGGCTGGGGGAACCCCCCATCTGTGCACGAATTTCCTGCACCGGGCCTCTAGTGTTTTCATATGTCTCTTGGCCTTCCTTAAGTCTTATTTCAAAAAGTGTCTATTTAGGTCTATTGCCAATTTTTTTATTGGGTTGTTTATCTTCCTTTTGTTAAGTTGTATGAGTTCCCTGTAAATGTTGGAGATTAAACACTTATCGCTGAAAACATTGGAAAATATGTTCTCCCATGCAGTGGGCCTTTTTGTTGTTTTGTTGATGGTTTATTTTGCTGTGCAAAAGCTTTTTATTTTGATGTAGTCCCATTTGTTTATTTTCTCTTTAGTTCCCATTGCCCTAGGAGCTGTATCGGTGAAGAAATTGCTTCAGTATATGAGATTTTACTGCCTGTGGATTGATTTGGAAGCTGCCTAAGTGCCCATCAGCAGATGAGTGGATTAAAAATCTGTGGTGCATCTACATAATAGAAAACTACGGTGCAGTAAAAAAGAAGGAATTTTTACCCTTTGTAACAGCATGGATGTAACTGGAGAGCATTATGCTAAGCAAAATAAGCCAGTTGGAGAAAGATAAACATCACATGATCTCACTCATATGTGGGATATACTGATCAACATAAACTGATAAATAGAAATAGATCCAGAGACAAATGGCAGAAAAGGTGGGGATGGTTAGAGAGCAACCAAAGGACTTGTATGCATGCATAACCAATGGACACAGACACGGGTGGTGTGGGCTTGACCAGGATGGAAATGGTTGGGGTGGGGATCAATCAGAGAAAAATGAGATATATGTAAAACTTTTGACAATAAAAATAAAATAAATGAGCAGAGGACCTCAATTAGTGACTTTGAGCATTTTTTTTCATATGTCTCTTTGCCACTAATTATCAAAGAGATGAAAAGTAAAATGACAATGAGGTACTACCTTACACCTGCCAGAATGGCTATCATCAATAAATCAACATCCCCAACAGCTCTTGTCATTTGTTGATTAGTTGATGATAGCCATTCTGACAGGTGTGAGATGGTATTCATTGTTGTTTTGACTTGCATCTCTCAGATGATTAGTGACTTTATTATTGGTGTATAAAAAAGCCATAGGTTTCTGGGTGTTAATTTTCTATTCTGCTACATTGCCAAATTCATTTATTAAATCTAGTAGTTTTTTTGATGGAGTCTTTGGGATTTTCTATGTACAATATCATGTCATCAGCAAATAATGACAGTTTTACTTCTTTTACAATTTGGATGCCTTGTATTTCTTCTTGTCTGATCGCATTGGCTAGCAATTCCAGTTCTATGTTAAACAGGAGTGGTGAAAGTGGGCATCCCTGTCTTGTTCCTGTTCTTAGGGAAAATTATTTTAGTTTTTGCCCATTGAGTATGATGTTGGTTGTAAGTTTTTCATACATGGCTTTTATTATGTTGAGGTATGATCCCTCTCTTCCCAATTTGCTGAGAGTTTTTATCAAGAAAGTGTGTTGCATATACTCAAATGCTTTTGCATCAATTGATATGACTATGTGATTTTTGTCTCTCAATGTTTATGTGATGTATCACATTTATTGATTTATTGTACTATCCTTGCATCCCCGGAATAAACCCCACTTTGTTATACTGTATGATCTTTCTAATATAATGCTGGGTCTATTTTGTTAGAATTGTTTTGAGGATTTTAGCATCTATGTTCATCAAGGATATTGGCCTGTAGATCTCTTTCTTTGTGGTGTCTTTATCTTGTTTTGGAATTAGGGTAATGCTGGCTTCATAGAAAGAGCTTGGAAGTCTCTTTGTTGGAATAGTCTGAGGAGGATAGGTTTTAGTTATTTGAATATTTGGTAGGACTTCCTTGTAATGTTGTCTGAAACAGGGCTTTTGTTTGCTGGAATATTTTTGATTAATTTCTTTGGTAGTTACCAGCCAAAATTTGTTATTATTCCTGATTGAGTTTGTTATTCGTTCTGATTGAGTTTGTTATTCTTCCTGATTGAGTTTTGGAAGTTTTATTTTCTAAATATATCCATTTCATCTAGGTTGTCCAGTTTCTTGGAATAGAGTTGTTCATAATATTTTTTCATAAACTTTTGTATTTCTGTGGGATCAGTTGTTATTTCACCTCTTTTATTTCTGATTTTGTTTATTTTGGTCCTCTCTCTTTGTTTCTTGGTGAGCCTGCCTATAGGTTCATCAATCTTGTTTATCTTTTTGAAGAACAGATCTTGGTGTTTGGTTTTTTTTTATCTTTTGTATTCTTCTTCTTTTTTTCTTTTTTTTGTCTCTATTTCATTTATTTCCATTCTGACCTTTTTTTAAAAAAATATATTTCTTTATTGATTTCAGAGGGAGAAGAAGAGAGGGAAAGAAACATCAACGATAAGAGAGAATCATTGATTGGCTGCCTCCTGCATGCCCCCTACTGGGGATCAAGCTCACAACCAAGGCATGTGTCCTTGGCCAGAATCATACTTTCAGTATGCAGGCCAACGCTCTATCCACTCAGCCAAACCAGCTAGAGCTGCACTCTGATCTTTATTATTTCCTTCCTTCTGCTTACGCTGGGCATTTCTTGTTGCACTCTTTCTAATTCTTTGGGTTGTAGAGTTATATTATTTATTGCCAATTTTTCTTGTTTTTTGAGGTAGGCCTGTAGATCTATGAACATCTCTCTCAGACTGCTTTTACTGTGTCCCATAGATTTTGTATCGTTGTGTTTTCATTGTCATTTGTTATTAGGATGTTTTTTATTTCTGCTTTGATTTCTTTAGTAACCCAATCCTTGTTTAATAGCATGCTATTTAGCCTCCAAGTGTTTGATTTTAATGTTTTTATTATAGTTGATAATAATGAACAGGTTTATCTTTATTGCAAACCACTGATTTGTCAAAAACAAAAGTATCAATTGAAAATATGTGACATTTGGTCCTTGGAAAGAAATGCTTGGTTAAAATGTTGACTTTGTTTTTCACCTACTAAAATTCAAAAACATACCAGTGATTTCTGTATGAAGAAAATTCAGCTCTCATTTATGCATGAGTGAATGAATTCATAACAGCACACACACACACACACACACACACACACGTACTAGGGACCCGGTGCATGAAATTTGTGCATGGGCGGGGGGTTCCCTCAGCCCATCCTGCACCCTCTCCAATCGGGGACCCCTTAGAGGATACCTGACTGCCAGTTTAGGTCAGACATCCCTCTTGCAATCTGGGACTGCTGATTTCTTACTGCTCACCTGCCTGGCTGCCTGATCGCCCCTAACTGCCTCAGCCTCCCTGCCTGTTTGCCCCAAACTGCCCCAAACTGCCTTCCCTGCCTGGCCTGATCACCCCTAACTGCATCAACCTGCCTCATGGCCCCTAATTGCCCTCCTCTGCCAGCCTGATCTCGTCCTCAACTGCCCTCCCCTGCTAGCCTGGTTGCCCCCAACTGCCCTCCCCTGCCAGTTTGATTGCCCCTAACATCCTGCTGGCCTGATCTCGCCCCGAACTGCCCTCTCCTGCTGGCCTGATAACCACTAACTTCCTCTTCCTTGGTCCCCAACACCCTGGCTTTGTCTGGAAGGAAGTCGGACATCCAGAAGATGGCCAGTAGACCCAGTCTAATTAGCATATTACCCTTTTAGTAGTATAGATAGATTATATAGGGTAGGATTGCTAAATGGGGGGAGGGAAGCCTTTTTCAGCAGGAAGAGATGCTCTTGTCAAACAAAAACACATAATCCCTATATCTGGACTGGTAGCCAGCCATATCCACTATACTACCAAACCAGTCATGAAAAAATTGAACAGATTTCTTACACCTTATACCAATTAGCTGTTGCCCTTAAAACCCCTCCTCAGCTCTCACCTTAGGTTCTGCCTTCACAGTTCACCCAGAGTAGGTTCTGATTGGCCAGTTTCTATGCCAATCAGCGTCAAAAGCTCCACCTCCTAGGCAGCCATTGGCTCCTGGCACTTCACCCAGATTTGGTTCTGATTGGTCAGTTTCTATGCCAGTCAACGTCTCTGGGCCTATCTCTGGGCCTGATAAAAGAGGCAGAGGTGATCAGCAGCCCCCAAGGAGGCCCAGAGAGGAACATAGGTGTGGCTGCTGGCGAAGCCAGGAGAGAGTCAATGGCTGATCAACAACTGCCACAAAGGCTGGGGATCAGACCCTGCCTCTCCTTGTGTAGGCCTCTCTCTGGACCTGATCCGCAGCCCCTTTGGCAGTCAGTGCTGGGTTGCTGAGTCAGCACCAGCTGCCATGGAAACCCAGCACTGACTTCTAGTGTTTGGTCAAGTCTTGGTTGTTATGGGCCCTGGCTCTTTATATACACTGAGTGGCTAGATTATTATGATCTCTGAACACATAATAATCTGGCCACTCAGTGTGTATGTGTGTATATATATTAGAGGCCCAGTGCATAAATTCGTGCATCGGTGGGGTCCGGCCAGCCTGGCCAGGGCTAGGGGACATGGGTGGTTGGCCGACCTGCCTGCTGGCCTAACTCCTCGTCAAGGGGACAATTTGCATATTAGCCTGTTATTATAAAGGATATACACTGAGTGGCCCGATTATTATGCGTTCAGAGATCATAATAATCTTGCCTCTCAGTGTATATATATATTTCATATATTGTATATGAGAAAGTAGAGGAATTTCAATGAAGTGTTAATATAATATGGTGACTTTAGTTTGATGACTGAACATAAAAACAGAATCTTATCTAAATTTATTTAGTAAAAATGTCCCACCAATAAGAATAAAGGCAAACTTAGGGAGTGTGTGCACTGGGCATGGTCTTTAGAAGTTAGTAAGATTGAGGTATTTCAGTCAAATATTCTGGATCATTGATAACTTTCTGGACTGACTGACTTGACATTATGCTGAAGAAGCTATTATTACATTGTCTAGTCCATCAAGCAGCTTTTCTCTTGAGGGTATACAAAGTTGATACAGGGAGACACTGAGTCATTGGGGACCCATTTTACTAATGGGGAAACAAAGACTCAAAGATGTTAAGTAACTTACCAAAGGACACCAGATAGTAAGAGTGGAATCAAAAGGCAGTGAATTAAACCATCATATCAAAATATAAAATCTATATAGGGGTGTTTAAAAATTCTCTCTTGCAGGATACAGAAGCAAATGTATATAAACTTGACATGGCCAACTGAGAGTTATGCTGTCTTCTTAGATTATATGTATGTAGGAGACATAGTGAATCTGCCAACACTTTATGAATTCATTTAGAAAATAAATTATTAAATCCATAGAAACCTAGAATTTTTATTGTTTAATGATTTATAAATCCTAAACAAAAATGTAAGAACTTGAAATTTACATGACTTTATTTATTTCTTCATTTAAGTTTTGACTTTGGAAGAATGAAGTGAATTTTAAGTTCAGAATCAAGTTTGTATATTGTGTTAAAACCAAGATTTTTTTTAAGACTGAGCCTTAAGATAGACTCTTGTCAAAGGAGTGCATATGAGTAAAGCAAGAGGATATGATGTTTGGTCGGACACTGGCTAACTTGGCAGAAGAAATAGCAAAATAAAATTTATGAGTTAAAGAGATACTGGTGATAAAAAATGAAAAATAATTTAATACCTTCACATGCACAAAGAATTCCCCCATATTGTTCTAATGTTTTTCATGTGTGTGTGTGTTTTTTTTTTTTTTCCTAAAAGAATGTAGCTTATAAACGAAATCAATTGTTGAGCATTTGTTTTTGACATCAGTCTGTTTTGGTCACTTGTCACAAATAATTTGTTTTCCCTTTCTTTTTTTATTGATTAAGGTATTACAAATGTGTGGATATCCCCTCATTGCCCCCCGCCACCCCCTCAATCCTGCCCTCACCCTCACCCTCTGCTGTATGTGTCCATTGGTTATGCTTATATGCATGCCTACAAGTCTCTTGGTTGACCTCTCCCCCTTAAACCCACCCTCCCCTACCTTTCCTCTGAAGTTTGAGCATCTGATCGATGTTTCTTTATCTCTGGATCTGTCAATAAACATTAGGATTATGTTAGTTCCTCTGGAATAATTTACTCCCAGCACTATTCTTAGTTCTAACATATTATAAAATCACCATAAGTCTCCACTCTCTACTCACTTTATCTGCCATATTGAATAATCTAAAACAGTGAATAAGCCAGAAATCATTTATTTTAAACTTTAAAAAATGATTATGTTCTTCTGCTGGAAGGTAGATATGTTTGATGTTCAAGGATTTCACATAAATTAAAATAAAAAATGGAACACCAACATTTGCTACACTATAAAATGTATCATCTCCCCCATGTTTACCATATGTCAAATTTCCCTACATTCTCCTTTCTAGATATCATTAATAAGAAGTAGTAGAAAAAAACTAGTTTGAAAAAGTAACTAGTTTGTTATTATTTCTCAGTAATTAAATTTCTGATTGACAGATATTTGGCAGTGTCTTTCCTATATGTTGGGGACAAGAGCCCGTGTATATAATTTACTTAAACAAAAATATGCATTGCTTATCTGAAGTTCAAATTGAACTGGGCACCCTGAATTTTATCTAGCAACTGAACATTAATAAGCTTTCTGCCTCTTGCCACTTAGAATTTTAAAAAGGTATAACATGGCACTTGGTATCACATCCCTTTGTTTTACAGGGATTTCTTATTTTGACCATTTATTGACAATGATAATTTCAGATCTAAATATTGTTTATGAGTTTTACAAAGTGGTTAAATTTATTAATTTGTTTGTTCTTCACAAAATCTTGTGAGGTTGGTAGAAATATGCACTTTACAAATGATAAAGCTGAGATTGTAGAAGTTCCTTGATTTGCCTGAGGTCACATTTTCTGCTAGTAGTGGAGAACAGATTAAAATCCAGCTTTGATTCTGGTTGGGGAGTTCTGTTGGTTGGAGTATCATCTGGATACTCCAAGTTTGTGGGTTCAATCCCTGGTCAGAGCACATACAAGAAACAACCAATAAATGCATACATAAATGTAACAACAAATTGCTGTTTCTCTCTCTCTCTCTCTCTCTCTCTCTCTCTCTCTCTCTCAAATCACTCAATAAAGAAACTTTTAAATCTATGGTGGGGTGCTCTCTGGAGCACACATTATGAAATGTGTTACAGTGTTCCTTAAATATTTAAAACAAATAACAAAAATATTAGAATACCAAACTTTCTACCTGAGCAATTTTCAGATACATTTCTTCATTATTATTTTTATTGATTTCAGAGATAAGAAGAAAGAGGGAGAGAGAGAGAAAGAGAGAGAAGGAAACATCAATTGGCTGCCTCCCACACTCTCTTGGACCAAGGATCCAAGCTGTAACCTTATGTGCCCTGATCAGGAATTGAACCCACCACCTGTTGGTACATGGGGGACACTTCAACCAAATAAGCCACACTGGTCAAGACCAGATTGAAAAAAATCAAAACATTATTTACTTTCTTTTCTACTTTTTCAGTGCTTCAGTAGCACTTACCAAGTCTAACAGGGACATAGAATTATATATGTATCTTACTTGCAATTCTTTCTTAATTATAGAAAAAAATAATTGCCACCTAAAATTTTGATAGTGATTTATCTTTATAGTAAGTAGAAAAATGGATAAAAGCTATAGCTTAGTTCCCAAAGATATATAATATGAAAAGTTTTTTGTATCTGTAATAGATGCATCCATTTAGTCAATAAATATATATCTATATATTATACAAGTATTTATTGATATATCTGTATAAGAATTATATTATGCCTCTGAGATAAAAATGAATATAAGACAGTTTTTCATAGGCTCTGGAAAATAAGAAAGAATAAAAAGGAAAGCAGAATGAGTTAAGCACAGTCTCTGATTTCATGGAGCTTGTGTCCTACAGGGTATATAGAGTGTGGAAAATTCATTTTGAAAGATAGACTATTGCCAACAATAATAGGCTCTGTAATTTCACTTAATAATGAGGGAAGGGAGGTCAGGGGCTGGATGGAGGGGGGCAAAGGGGTATGGCTACATCTGTAACAGTGTCAAATATAAAAATAAAGTTAAAAAAATAAAACCGGTATTCTAATAATACACACACACACACCAAAACAAACAAACAAACAAACAAACAAAAAAACAACAAGAATCCAACAACATTGCTATTATTCACTTAATATACACAATAAAGTGGTAAGCAGAGAGGAAAGAAAGAGAGGAGCAGTATGAGTAAAAGTGTTGATATGGGGATGAATCCTTCTTATTCAGGTGACCTTTGAATTTTAAGCTAAGAGAATTAGATTTTATCTTGTAAGTATTTGGATAGGGCACACCATGATGAAAGCAGAGATTTAGCTACATAAGGTCTGTATGTACTACACAATACCCTTGTAATTCACACTGTCTTTGAAGAAGCCACATTCTTATTTCCTGTTTTGTTTTCTGTACTCTTGTAACAAATTCATAGACTGAAGCTTAATGAAAATAACTGAGTTGTTCATACAGGAAAAATAAATTCTGGCGTCTGGAATCTTAGAATCTCAGATGTTTTATTTCCTTGGAGGTGGGAGGTGGGAAGGACTCAATAACAAGAAGAGCCTGATGAAAGGTGTGAGCTGGGGAATGTACTTTTCAAATATAGTCATTTTCTTTTAGATTATCAGAGGATCATTAATGGGACAAAGAAAAACTTTTTTTCCAGTAAAGTATACAAAGTTTAGGTAATAGAATTAATATTGTACCAGAAGCTGAATATATCAAAGTTATTTCTCATTGTAGATTGAAAAAAGGGATTTTCCCAGTGCTGAGTGGAATGAGAGTGCAGTCATGTAATGTCCAGTACTGGGACTATATCATAGTAGCTTTATTTAAAAATGAGTAGAGAAGTAGCATAAAAACAATGACAAAAATAACATGGAGCCTATGAAAAAATATTTATTCTTCCAAAAATATAGAAGCTAAAATATACATTTGGTAAATAATTTCCTATCATAACCAGAAAAAGTAGAACATTGTTACAATATCCATAAAAATAAACTACATTCAAGGCCTCTAAAATGGAGTGAAAAGCTAAAAAGATAGAACAATCTGAAATGAGTAGACAACTGATTAACATAAGAATAGGATGACTTGCAGGGGAATTAACAAAACAAATGAGTAATGAGATCTGTATTGGAGGCTATGAAAGTTATAATTGAGTGAGAAAAAAAATAAATCAACGATATTGAGATGCAGTCTTACATAATAAAGAGATTGATGTAAAGTTAGTGGTATGCAAATCTATATATCTAAAAGGCTAATATGCTAAGTGTCTGACCATCTGACCAGTCGCTATGATGCACACTGACCAACAGGGGGCAGATGCTCAATTCATGAGCTGCCTTGACACACATTGGCCATTTACAAAGAAATGGCACCATGGACCTGGCACCCACAAAGCAGCACTCGGCTTCCCCCAAGTGCAGTGGTTCTCAACCTTTCTAATGCCGTGACCCTTTAATACAGTTCCTCATGTTGTGGTGACCCCCAACCATAAAATTATTTTTGTTGCTACTTCATAACTGTGATTTTGCTACTGTTAATGAATCATAATGTAAATATCTGTGTTTTCTGATGGTCTTAGGCTCTACAGCAGTGGTTCTCAACCTGTGGGGCGCGACCCACAGGTTGAGAACTGCTAGCAGGGTCGCCTAAGATAGGTGACTCGGTGGAATCCTATTTTCTTTTCATTAGCCAGAAAAGGGAGATTTAGAAAGCTTAGAAACTTGACCCGTATGAAAAGATGTAAGAAATGGTGGACCTTGAAAATGACTTCAGGTTTTCTCACTGTACAGAATATAGGCAAACACTGCTGCAGTTAAATATTTTACCCTTTGTTCTCCCTGCATGATCTACAATAATAATCTGCTTCATGTTGATATTTACTGCTGAGTTGCTGACAATGACCTGAAAGAGAAGTTGGTGTTCTTCACTGGGCTGGTTAAAGTTTAGCTAAATCAGAAAGCAGGTTTAATTAAGCAAGTTTATTCTATATTTATAAAAGGCTAAGTTGACTCATGCTGGTGCCAATAGCACGCAAGTGTTTCAACCTGTCATTACCGATCATGAATTTGGTTGACACTTCTATTATAGTGAAAGGATTAATATAGATATTAAAATATTTCTTCTAATTAATTCCCTTTCAATGTGCACAAATTAGTGCACTGGGCCACTAGTATGAAAGAAAAAGAATGAGATCTAGTACAAGAAAAATAAATGAAAATGTTTGATCACAAGTGTAATAATGAAAGAAAACTTTCTAGATTAAAACTTCAACAGACCTGCAAAATTTAGTAAAGATAGTAATGTGGAATCATGCTCTCAACCTTTAAACTCTGAATTCAATAAAAAAATAAACAAATGAAATTGAAAATAATAAAGGAACTAATTTACACTAAAATAATTAGACAGCCACAAAAATATATTATAAAAAGTATATTTTAATATAACTACATTTAAATAAAATTAAAAAAGGACACTGGAAATTTAACTGAAATTCCACTACATTAGGTAAGAGAAAAGTTGGGATAAAGTAAGTAGAGAAAATTTTTAAGAGTCTGTTTCAAATCCTTTAACTAGGCAATTAACTGAAATTGTATATGGAATATTTTAAGATGGTATGCATAAATAGCTTTGGTAGAGGGGAAATATTATTTTGTGTATTCAATTTTTTCTCTATTGCAGAAGGAAAGGTGTCTGGTAAAAGTAATAAGATAATGAAAAGTTTGGAATTTTGTGGAAAATGGAGACAATTTGAAAGACTTACTATAGAAAAAGAAAAATCCAAGATAAGTTTCTAGACTATTGATTTATATTGGTTCTTCTTCATAGTTACATACTTTTTTTCTGTTACTAATCACCAGCCTGTATGTAGGCAGTGAGAAGATTGCAGAAGTTGAGTTCTGCTGAGATAATAGCATACAAGTTATGGATTTGAATATATTGGTACAAGAGTGATTGCAAAGTAAGTAGAAGAATCTAATGGAATATGGAAATAAATTGTAAAGAATGGATAGTTGACAGGTGGGAGAAATATAGAAGTCTTAAGTGACCTGAGTTAGAGGAACAAGGATATTGGGAACAATAAATGAGAGAATATATGAGAAGAGCATTGTGGTCACAAAATAAAACCTCTAAGTTTTGAATTCCAGAGGCAATACCATTGTAGAATATCACTGGGTGCACATATTGGATTTGGTAAATACATGGCTAAAATGTAGTGAACCTAAAGAATACAAGAGAGTCATACAAATGGCAAGGCCTGTACTTGGGGTAAAGATTACAAAACATATGTCAAAGGCTTCAATAAATGTGCACTATATAGGAGCTAAGTATATGACAGTAATGTGGCTATATGTAGGTCAATATAGTCAAATTGCATAAAACTCAAAAAAGAAGGCATTTACGTGATGGTGGAAACCTATTGATTTAGGAGTGTTACCAATGGAACACCATTGACAGTATAGCATTGGAATATGGACTGTGGAGTATGAAACCAAGTTGCTTTGCTCCAAATGATGGCTTCTTCCATAGCTGTGTAACATTGGAAAAATTACATATACTCTCTGTGACTGTTTCTTCATCTCTAAAATAGGGATAGCAATTCCACTCAATTTCATCATATAATGTTATTGTATTAGTTTACTTAATTAATTAATGTAAAATATGTTGTATCAGTTAAGAATAGGTCCAGCAATATGTAATAGAAAACTGAATTTAAAGAAACATAGTATGTAAGAATGCAACAGATGAAATATCAAAAAAGAAATGAAGAAAACAATGCCATTTGAAATTTCAAACAAATTCTATGAACAAGCTGAACAAAGGAAGTGAAAGACCTGTAAACTGAAAACTATAAGACATTATTGAAAGGAATTGAACAAGACACAAAGAAATGGAAAGATATTCTGTGCTCATGGATTAGAATTAACATAGCAAAAATGGTCATATTGCCTAAAGCAATATGCAGATTTAATGCAATCCCAATTGCATTTTTTCAAAGAAATGGAACAAAAAATATTCAAATATGTAAGAACCACAAAAGACCATGAATTGCCAAAGCAATTCTGAAGAAAAAGATCAAAGCTGAAGATATTACATGCCCTGACATCAAATTATACTGTAAAGCTACAATAATAAAGACTACGGCACTGATCGAAAAATAGAGACACATATCAATGAAATATAAATGAGAGCCCAGAAATAAACCCACATACCCACCCATATATGGGCACTTGATTTTTGACAAAGGAGCCAAAAAACATACAATGGAGAAAGGAAATGTTCTTCAATAAATGGTGTTGGGAAAATTGAAAAGTCATATACAAAAGAATAAAACTAGACTGCTATCTGACTCCATACTAAAAAATTAACTTGGAATGGATTTAAAACAAATATAAGACATGAGGCAATAAAAACATAGAAGAAAATTAGGTACCACACTTAAGGACCTTGGTCTTAGAGGGATTTTTGTGAACTGGAGCCCAAATTCAAGAGAAGTAAAAGCAAAGTTAAAATTAAAGGGACTATATAAAACTAAATAGCTTCTGCACAGAAAAAACAACAACAACAACAAAAAACTATGAAACACTAAGGTACCCAACTAACAGGGAGAACATATTTTCAAACTATCCTTTGATCAAGACTAATATCCAAAATATACAAAAACTCATGCAAGTTGACAACAAACAAACAATCCAATATAAAAAAATTAGCAGAAGAACTGAAAAAATTTTCTGAAAAAAAAACATACAGATGGCCAACAGATTTATAAAATTATGCTCAACCTCACTAGCTATAAGGGATATGCAAATCAAAACCATAATGAGATACCACCTCACATAGGTTAGAATGGCAATTATCAGCAAGATAGAAATAAGAAGTGTTGGAGAGGATGTAGAGAGAAGGGAACTCTCCTACACTGCTGGTGGAAATGTAAATTGGTGTATCTTCTATGAAAAACAGTATGGAGATTCCTAAAAATTAAAAATAGATCTATATTCCCTCTTCTGAATATCTACCTGAAAATTTTGAAAATACTTATTCATAAATATATAAGTATCCCTATATTTATTGCAGTACAAGTCACAATAGCAAAGACATTAAGTGTCCTTCAGTGGATGATTGAATAAACAGGTGGTACATATATATGCAATGGAATACTACCCAGCCTTAAAAAGGATAAAATAATGTCATTTGTTAGCATATGGATGAATATTGAGGGTATCATGCTAAATTGGATAAGTCAGATGGAAAAGGACAAGAATGATATGATTGCACTCATATTTGAGATATAAAACAGAATTCAACAAACAAGCAAAGCAAAGGAAACAAACAAGCTCATAGACAGAGAGGACAGTATAGTGGTTTCCAGAGGGGAAGAGGGATTATAAAGAGGGTGAAGAGGTTCAAATTTATAATGACTGACAGAGACCAGACTGGGTGGTGAGCACACAATTCAATATACAGATTTATTATAGAATTGTACACCAGAAACTACTATAATTTTATTAACCAATGTTACCCCATCAAATTTAAATAAATAAATAAATAAATAAATAAATAATAATAATAAATAAAAACATAAAATGAAACATTGCCAAACAGTTTTTTATTTATATGTTTGTTTGTTTTGATAAGAGTACAAACCTAGGTAGGCAATTTAGGAATTCAGAAATTCAGAGCCGGAGTGGTGACTCATGTTGCCATCAGTGTTTTAAATCTCCATGTTTTTGAGTTCCACTAGTCTTTGAAAGTGAATCTAATTTTCCTGTTTGTAAGATGGCTCCTTTCCTCTAAACTCTCTGCCAAAAAGGTAATACAACTATCTTTCAGGCAGGAAGAAGGGAAAAGGGCAAGTAGAAAAAAAAAAGAATACCAATGGAATTTTCTCCATTTCTAAAGTGCTTTCCCAGGAGGTCCAACACAACTTTCTCTTATACCTCATTCTGTCACATGGCTATCTAGCTGCAAGGGAAGCTGAAAAATATAGTTTTCCATTGAGAATTTTGTTCTCCTAACAATATTGGTGTTCTACTAGTATGAAACCATAAAATAAATGGTATTGAGTAGATAACATTTTCTGCCGCAAAGTTTTAGAATAGTATTGACACATATACCATTAGTAAAATTTCTCTATTATTGGTATTATTTCCAACTCCTGATCTTCTTGAGTTCATTGCATAATGAAAAATAAGTATCCTCCCCTTATTAAGGTTTTAGGTAAAAGTGATCCCGTGAATTAGCCTGTTTCAGTTAAGGAAAAGAGATAGAATGAACATTTCAGTAAAGCTATCCTATCTAATAAAAGAGTAATATGCAAATTGACCATCACTCCAACACACAAGATGGCTGCCCCCATGTGGTCAAAGATGGCTGTCCCCATGTGGACACAAGATGGCCGGCAGGGGAGGGCAGTTGGGAGGGACCAGGCCTGCAAGGGAGGGCAGTTGGGGGTGATCATGCCAGCAGGGGAGGGCAGTTGGGGGGGACCCAGGCCTGCAAGGAAGGGCGGTTATGGGCAATCAGGCCTGCAGGGGAGGGAAGTTGGGGGTGACCAGGCCTGCAGGAGAGGACACTTTGGAGGGACCCAGGCCTGCAGGGGAGGGCAGTTGGGGAGGGCCAGGCCAGCAGAGGAGGGCAGTTAGGGGCAATCGGGCCAGCAGGGGAGCAGTTCAGCATCGATCAGGATGGCAGGAGAGTGGTTAGGGGTGATCAGGCTGGTAGGAAGGCAAACAGTTGGGATCTGGGGAGTCCCAGATTGGAGAGGGTGCAGGCTGGGCTGAGGGACACACACCCCCATGCATGAATTTCATGCACCGGGCCTCTAGTTTAAAATATAAATATTGCTGGCAAAGATAGATCTGGGCTTCTAAGGAACAAATCATAACAGTCAGAATGAGAAGGGAGGATTCTGAATTTTGATTAGGGATTGTAATCACAGAGTATTATAAAGGATACTAGAGGCCCGGTGCACGAAATTCGTGCACTGGTGGGAGTGGGGGTAGGGGGGGTGTGCCCCTCAGCCCAATCTGCACCCTCTTCAATCTGGGACCCCTCAGGGGATGTCCAACTTCCAGCAGTCGGACATCCCTCTCACAATCCGGAACTGCTGGCTCCTAACCACTCACCTGCCTGCCTGCCTGATTGTCCCTAACCCCACTGCCTGCCTGCCTGCTCACCCCTACCTTGATCTCCTGCCAGCCTGATTGCCCCTACCTTGCCCTCCCCTATCAGCCTGATCACCCCAAACTGCCTGTGCCTTGGCCCCCAGTCTGGCCTCCCTCTGGAGGCACCACCCCCATAACCCCAATGCTGCTGCCACTGCAGCTGGTTATGGCTGCCTGAGCCTTGGCCTTTGTAGCCACTGCGGCTTTGTCTGGAAAGATGTCCGGAAGACAACCACTCTAATTAGCACATTACCCTTTTATTAGTATAGATTTGGGGACCATTACAACCACGCAGAACTTGAAGAAAACACATGGCCCTGGTCAGTTTGGCTTAATGGAGAGAGCATTGGCCTGTGGACTGAAGAGTCCAGGTTTGATTCTGATCAGGGGCACACATGCCTGGGTTTCGGGCTTAATCCCCAGTAGGGGGCCTGTGGGTGGCAGCTGATCAGTGATTCTTTTTTTTTTTTTTAATATATTTTATTGATTTTTCACAGAGAGGAAGGGAAAGGGATAGAGAGCTAGAAACATCGATGAGAGAGAAACATCGACCAGCTGCTTCCTGCACACCCCCCACCGGGGTATGTGCCCGCAACCAATGTACATGCCCTTAACCAGAATCGAACCTGGGACCTTCCAGTCCACAGACCGACGCTTTATCCACTGAGCCAAACCGGTTTCGGCTGATCAGTGACTCTTATCATTGATGTTTCTATCTCTCTCTCCCTCTCCCTTTCTGAAATTTTAAAAATATATATATATTTTAAAGAAAACACATGATCTTCACTTTGGGCTTTGTCATCTTACAATATCCTTTGTGCAGTGTTTTAACTTCCCTCAACTTTCCTTTACCCACCTTTAAAGTGCAATCTATTTTGGGGAAGATGATCAGGAAAGTGATTCCAGTGGGTAGAAGTTTTTTTTGGAGGGGATGGGTCATGAAGATATTTAAAAATTGAGCATGGTGATGGTTGTACCACTCTGAATTTACTTTAAAAAACCAGTTCATTGTACACTTTAGGTGACATGTATAGTATATGGGTTATATCTCAACAAAGCTGTTCTTTTATTTCTTTTTAAATAAAGACCAGTCTTATAATCAGTTGCAGATGTTTTCAGAGGCCCCTCAAGATTTGCTTACCATGTCCCAAATCACAGCTGTGATTCCCAGTTGCCTCCAGTCCTGGTGGATCTGGATGGTGTGGTTTGCAAAGGAGAAGGTGGCAAGAGGCTTAGGGAATTTCGGCAACCCCATTCCCCCGGTCTCCTCATAGGGCACCAGGGCCATTCCCACTGTGCCAGCTCTGCTCCCTTTAACCTGTTGGGCAAAAGAATCCTGGGTGCTCTGGCCAGAAAGTGCATTCTTTCTTAGGTGGCCCGAATGCTTTTTTTAAGGTCGTTTTATGGATTCAAAAGAATAAACAGAGATGTGGAAAGCTTTTGTCAAAATCCTTTTACATGGTTCTTCCAGTCTCATGGGAAATGAGATGTGGCTCTGAATTCATCCCAAAGTGTGTCTTTGGGCAAAAGCACCCAGAACGGCACAACTCCTGCAGAATGCCCCACACACTTTGCTGTCAGGACTCAGGGGGGCTTGAGGGTGAGCGAGGTGGCGGTGCCAGCACAGGACCTGGGAGAAGGTAGCGCTTTCTACACTGCCCAGGCCACGTGGACTACAGCAGTACCCGCCCAGGTGGGCAGGGTGTTTCTGCTGTTTTGTTTTGGTCTGGCCTCCACCCCGTCAGCCACGGACCTGTGCCCGCACTGAGACTGAATGGTTTGATGGCCCTACTTTTTGGTGGACAGTGGATGCACTCCCAGAGACTGGCAGTTAGACTCTGGCGGCTACTGAGTCCCTTGCGGGGAGAGCCCGGCCCTAGGTCAAGAGCAGACTCAGGCGTCCTCGGCCAGGAGGCCTCCTTGGGCTAGGGGCCGCCACAGTTTGAAGGCTGGCCATGACCCCAATCCTGGCAGGGGTCTCCTCTGGGGTGCTGGTAGGCCTGGGCTAGGGCTGGGGGCGGTTTGGAGGCCGGTCACGCCCCCGATCCTGGCGGGGGTCTCCTCTGGGGCACTGGCAGGTCTGGGCTCTGGCGCCGCAAAGGGAGAGGTTCCTGAACCTGCTTCCCACACACCTAGGCTAGGATACATCTTGTAGGAGGCGGCTTCAATGCCGGGGGTCGGTGACCAGATCCTCCGGAGCCTCGCTTTCTGGACTGCAGTCCCATGTCTCCCAGTGCCCCAGCCTCGGATGCGCCCCCGCAGTTGCCCCCACCACCAGCCACCTCAGCGCAGGCCACAGCAGCTGAAGCTAGCCTCTTGGAAGCCAGGCCACCACACCCACCACCCCTAGTAGCTCTCTGCTGCTCGCTCTCTGTGTCCTGTCCACTGGGGTGGGGGAGTGCTCCCAGCCCAGAGGCCCTCCCTCCCTCAGCAGCCTGGCTTGGGAAGCTGGCCTCATGCAGCATCCCCACTGGGCCACTATGGGTGCAACACGGACCCCACGGAGGCCAACCTGGAGAACGCAGACCTGAGCTCTGCATCCAGCTGCTGCAGATGCCCTCATTGGTCAACTACCTCCCGATCCTTCCACGGGCCCCATTGATCCCTCTCAGCACCAGCCATTTAGGCCAGGGTGTCGATCGCCCAGGGACCCCCGCCCCAGGAGCGGCTGGCTCGGCCCGGCCACGCCCCCCGGGGTGGCGATGGCCCCTGGGACACCCGCGGAGCGCCGGGCTCGGCCCGGACACGCCCCCCCCCGTGGCGATTGCCCCCGGGACATCTGTGGAGCGCTGGTCTCGGCCAGGACACGCCCCCCCTTGTGGCCATCGCCCTGCGGACCCCCAGAACTTACAGGATTGCGCGCAGCCATCTTGGTCTTCCCAACGGCCGGATGGGCCACCCGGAGTCCCGCCCCCAGCATCTGGCAGGCCCAATCATGGGCATAGCGGAGGTGCAGTCAATTTGCATGTTTCTCTATTATAAGGTAAGATAGGAAATAAGTAATTGGAAAGCCTTATATCTTAGATTGTGTATTAGTTTTCTATTGCTATGTGACAAAATACCACAACTTTAGCATCTTAAAATCACAGAATTTTTTTTTTAATCTCACAGATTTTGCAGGTCAGAATTCTGGTCATGACATGGGGTGAATAGTCTGCTCAGGGTCTCACAAATCTGAAATCAAGGTATCAGCTGGAGCTGAAACTCTAATGTTGGCTCAGAGTCCTATCCCAAGCTCACTGGGTGGTAGAATTCACTTCCTTGTGGATTGTAAATCAGATGCTCTTTTTTTCCTTCTAGCTGCCAGCAAAGATAACTCTAGGCTCTTAGAAGACTCCCACAGTACCTGGCTATGTGGCCCCACAGAACAGATAAAAATATGGATGTTTAATTTATTCCCAGAAGATGAGGTGTACACCTCATTAGCTGGATACTCAGCTTTTAATGGGCTGATGAGATTAGGTTAGGCCCACCTCCATAACCTTTCTATCTAAAGTTCATTTGAGCTCTCACTAGTTTGGCTCAGTGGATAGAGCCTTGGCCTGCGGACCAAAGGGTCCTGGGTTTGATTTTGCTCAAGGGCACATACCTCAGTTGCAGGCTTCTCCCCATCCCAGGCCCTGGTTGGAGCTCATGCAGGAGGCAACTGATGGATGTGATTTTTCTCTGTCTTTCCCTCTCTCTTCCACTCTCTCTAAAAATCAATTGAAAAATATCCTTGGGTAGGATTTAAAAAAAAAGTTCATTTGACTTGGCACCTTAATTACATCTACAAGATCCCTTTGCAGCAGTACTTAGATTAGTGTTTCATTGAATAACAAGGAGAAAGTCTATGTGTATACCTGCAGACACACCTGGCAATCTTTGAGGAGGGAATATCTTAGAATTCTGCCTACCACAGAAGGTGACCAAGAAAAATGGGATGTGTACCATGATGTTGCTTAGCTAGCCACAGAATTAGCAAGAGTTGAGTAGCCTTTGCCTTAAACTGGGCACAGCATTTGAGATTTCCAAGATTCACTTATGGTCTGAACTGATTTTTATATCTTCTTGAAAAGTGAATTAATTATTCTAAAATATTTACCCAAATACTTGGAATCCCTTTATATGCTTTTGACCATTGAAAAATAGCAAGTAATTTTGTGCTCTAGTATTTGTTAACAATCATTGCATTCTGCCAGGAAAATTTGTAAACAAAAAATTATTTTTAAATATTCCACAAAAGTAAAATTGCAGAAGAATATAGTAACCATTTTATTGTCAAAATACTGAAGTGATTTTTTGCATTGTAGAAATTCACATCAAATTACTTTTCTAAAATTGAACAAGAGGAATAATTTACAATTGATAGGTATTTTCTCTAACAAGCCTTTTCTTACCATTATTCATCAAATACCTGTGAATGTTTATGTTTAATATGCTTCAATATCTGTATAAACAATTATACTCAATAATTGTATGCATTTTTATGTTATGCATTTTAAAGGACTTAAAATAACCACCCCGAAATAAACACTGTCATCATTTTGGTGCATTTTCCTAAAATCCTTTTAATATAATTAGCATAATTTAGATTGCATTTTTTATTTAAAATATAATTTTCTTTAATGTACTTTTTTGCCCTTTCAGTACTAAAAATGTACAATTTTTATAATGTTAATGTATTTCAAAATAATTTGTACATAAATGTATATGTATATGTTATATGTCATGGGATCAGAAGTATATTTAATGTAACTAGAAGGAAAGTAAATATAATTTCAAAAATAAAGAGAAAAAATAAAGCAAAATTTGGAAGAAAACAAACCAAAATACTAACAGTGATTATCTTTATGAGCAAATGCTAAATTATTTATTTTCCTTCAATTTTTCTGTATATTCCAAAATTTTTATAATGATCATGGTACTAAATCTATTGTAGGAGCAAACAAAAAGACTGTCTTAACAGAAAAAAATATTATTTGGGGATTATTTTCCTGAAATCCAATAAGAAATCTTTTTAAATTAAAACTGTCAAAATTAAAATTCCTCTTACTGAAAAATTGGGATGACTAATATTTTACAATATGCTATGTTTCTAATTGTGCCTTTATTCTATATTTTTTATGGTTTTAGTTAATTTACATAAACAATATAGCTTCATAAAATTTTATTTCTCTTTTATTACTTGTAAATGCAGTTTTTCCTGAAGTTGCTTAGTAACATCAGATAAGGAAAAGCCAGACTGCATTATCTTGTCATACATCTACGCACATTGCTATTATTTTGTGACTGAGGTGGACTAATGATCCATCATTGTTTTTACTTGTCAACAAACTGATGTCGATTTTCCTGATCATGAATAAGCTGTTAAGTGGAGAGCTCAGAAGTTTAATCCATCTCAGGCTTTATGGGCTCCATATGATTGAGTTGCCCAGGCATATGCTTTGGTATCCTAGCAAACTGGCTCTTTATCCTTTTGCACTCGGATGTCGAGTGTGACTCGACATGGTTAGCATTAGAATAAAGGAATCAAGAAAAAAGCAAGTGAGTGCAAAGGGTTAATAAGAGAAAAGGAGCTCTAATTTGTAATATTTTCTAGAATAAGTACTCTACTATGGAGACAATTTCAAGCTACTAATGATTGAAAAGACAGTTCACAAAATTCCTGAAAATTTAATAATCTGATCACATGAGTCTATGTGAACTGGCTCCAGAACACCACTAACTGTCTTTAGAACTTATCTATATGACTCAGTAATGCTCCTAATTCACTTCTAAACAGAAAACAGCTTGATTTCATTTCATTTTGAGCATAGCATTTCACCTGTTACTGCACCCCATGCTAAATTAGAAGTATTATCTATAGTAATAAAAGGGTAATATGCTAATTAGACTGGGAGACCTTCCAGATGTCCTTCCAGACAAAGCCACGGTGGCAGGGCCAAGGCAGAGGCAGTTAGGGGCAATCAGGCCAGGAGGGGAAGGCAGTTGGGGGAGAGCAGGCCAGCAGGTGAGTGGTTAGGAACCAGTGGTCTGGGTGGGATTGGGCCTAAACCAGCAGCTGGACATCTCCTGAGGGGTCCCAGATTGGAGAGAGTGCAGGCTGGGCTGAGGGACACCCCCCTGTACATGAATTGGGTGCACCGGGCCACTAGTAAGTATTATAGTAAGTGAGGCTTAGAATAGCTAAATTAGTTGCCCAAGACTGCACGACTGGTTATGATCTGATTTTACAGCCCCCATTTTCCTTCTGTAGATATATTACCAAAATCCAGATCCGGACAGCATATTCTTATAAGTGCTGTTAAGAGATGAATCCAATTTTTTTGTTTGCTTCTTTCATCACTAAACTCAAAGCACTACAAACAGCCTTTAATTAGCCAGCATTCAAGATACCAGTAACCTTATTTACATTTGGGTTATTTTTCCAAAAATCATATTTACATAAAATTTCAAATATAATATGTTCTGGGATACACACTATGCATATTTTTGGGTTTCCTTTTTTAATTTTAACAAATGAATAGATTTTGGGAAATGGAAAGCTATATGGAAAGGAAGTGATTACTGTTTTCCTTCTGATATTGTTGCTGGTTAGATAGATGGTGACATCCAGGTGGAAGAACTACATGAAGCTTATTGATAGTTGATACCTTAGAAAAAGAAAGTGATATGCCAGCATAGGGAAAGCCTAGGCACATCTGATTGAAATGTGGAATCAATAAATCTTGATGTTTTGAAAAATAAGAATAGAAATTATTGAGTACACAGCAATAAAAAAGAATGAAATCTTGCCATTTGCAACAGCATGGATGAACCTAGAGGGTATTATGCTAAGGGAAATAAGTCAGGCAGTAAAAGACAAGTACTGTATGGTTTCACTTATAAGTGGAACATAAAATCAAAGCAAACAAACAAAAAATAAAAACAGACTCATAGGATTCTGAAAAAAAAATGGCGACTGAATAGAGTCGGGTTTGGAGTCTGTTCCTGGGGCGGAGTGTAGGAGCAGCAGAGGCTCGCAGAGGGAGTGTATGTGGGCAAGCCAAGGGACAGCTAAACTCCAGGAGAAGGCGGGGGAGTGCTGGGCAGTGTTCCTCTGACCGCGCAGCACCCACAGGGGCTGGGTCCCCTCCCAGAGCTGCGGGCTCACCGGGCGCCTCGCCATCTTGCAAGGAAAGGAGGATTTTAGTGGAAACCTGACTTTCCGCGACAACTGCAAACACTGAACTGCTGCGATCACCAGACCACCGGTCCCCTATCAGCGCAAACATTCGGATTCAAAGAAACTCTTCACTGCACCAGGGAAAGGTCAGATTTCGCCTGAAATAAGGTGCGGTTTCTAATCCCCGCGGTGGGTGAGGGAAGCGCTGGGTGAGGGAAGCGCGGCAGCCGCAGGACCTGCAGGAGCCAGGAGGTCTGTGCCTAGAAAAATCGGCGGCAGTTGGAACTGCCGTGATCCGTGAATGAGGAGGGGGGTCTTCTGAGCTGCTAACAGAAGTGACCTCTTGAAAGCAACTCATTTTAATATGACGAGGAGGGTCAGACTAAGAATTTTCAAAGGAGTGCAGTATCCTCAGTCTGGCGCACAGACCCACGGTCCGCACACTTGGGCTCTTTCCGACTCTGATTGCTAAGCCCAATACATAGAAAAACCCAGGTGGAGGGGCCCTGAAAGACTGCAGGGGGAAGTTGTTTTTTCGGAACCTGGGGACCAGAGCTGTGTGTGACCATCAGAGAGGCAACTCTGAGGCGCACACCTCCACAAACCGGTAGTGAGTGCCATAGAGGGGGACAAAAAAAAAGAGCTAGAGAGGCCCGGAAGTCAATTCAGAAACACTGCCACCCAGGGGCTGAAACGCTAATTGTCTCTGGTGTAATCAAAAATAAATACGAGAAATTAAGACATGGCTGGCTTAAAAAGCAGGACTGGCTTCCAACACTGAGGAGCCCTGGAATGAAGCTGAACTGAAATAACGCCCAGACTGGGAAAAAGGCATACCAAACAGAATAATAGAGGAAGTGAATGACAGCCGCTACTGCACATTTTAGTCTTCCTATTTTTTAATTTTCAATTCTTTTTTCAATTTTTTATTCTCATATTTTTTATTTTCATTTTTTGCATCTTTTACTTAAGAAACTAATTTTTTTTTCTTTTTCCTCACTCGATTTTCACCTTTTTAATTATTACATTTTTATTTTCAATCAGCACTATTATTACTATTATTTTACTTTTTTTTTAATGTCATTTGATTTTCTCTTTCTTTTAATTTTGGATTAGTGTCCTACATTCGATTTGCATCTTTCCCTTACAATCGCTTTACCCTATCTCAAAGCTAACATTATGCCATCACTCTCCTCCTAACCTTTCCCCTTTTGGTCCCCAGTTTATCTTAACCCTTTCTGGCGTTAGATTTCCCCTACTTTTTCAGTTTACTCTCTGCTAAAACTTCACCCTACTTATATATCTAATTCCCAACCCCCTGCTCCAAATCCATACAAACCTCTCTCTACGCTACCTTAAAAAAATTATTTTTCTCTCTGGCCTTTTGTTGTTGTTTGCTTGAATGTTGATTAGATTGAATTTTTATTCTTTTTTATGAGATTGTTTTGATTATTCTTTTTGTTGGTTTGGTTGGTTCTTTTGTTTGCTTTGTTTTTGTTTGTTTCTTACTTTTGTTTTCCCTTGCCTCACTTGATATTAGCTGGTGTTGCAGTTTGTATTAATCTCCAGGATCTTGTTGCTGGAATTTGCTGGGAATAGTGGTTGTTCTAGTGGAGTTTACTCCCCATATATATAGTTTGTTCCCCTTTTCTCTCGTAGTATCGTTCTTGTCTCTCTTACTTTTTTTTCTTTTCTTTTTCTTTTCTTTTTTTTCTTTTTCTTTTCTTCCTTTCTGCTCTTTTCCCAAGTTCAGATTCACACTCTTTTTTTTTTTGTTGTTGTTGTTGTTCTTTCTTTTTACTCTCCCTCTTCCACTCCTATTACCTAATTTGTCTTTCTCTGGTGGTTACCTTTATTGGAGATTATTAATATCGTGAATACAATTCTGTTCAGTGCCTTGTCTGTTGTGCCTGGTTGTGTTGTATTTTATACCTTTAAATCAACGCCAGAGAGAGAAATCTATATAACCAGACATCCGGAGAAGAGAGACCATGAGGAGACAAAGAAATAGCCCCCCCCCCCGAAAGAGAAGCAGGCATCACCAGAAAAGGATGTAAACGATTTAGAGGCAAACAACCTATCAGAGAAAGAATTCAGAGAAATGGTCATAAAGTGGCTGAAAAGGATGGAAGACAAATTCGACAATATGAATAAGAACCAAGAAGAAATGAAGAAGAACCAAGAAGAAATGAAAAATGACATCGCTGCTGTAAAGAACTCAATAGAAAGCATCAAGAGTAGACTAGACGAAGCAGAGGACCGCATAAGTGAGCTAGAAGACAAGATGGAAAAAAATACCCAATTACAACAGCTTTTAGAAACAAAAATTAGAAAGATGGAGGAGAGCCTAAGGGAACTTCAGGACAACATAAAACAAAACAACATCAGGATAATAGGGGTGCCAGAAGGAAAGGAAACTGAGCAAGGTATAGAAAACCTGTTAGAAGAAATAATAACAGAAAACTTCCCTGATATAGGGAAGAAAAAACCCACACAAATCCAAGAAGCTCACAGAGTTCCAAGCAAAATGAACCCCAAAAGACCGACGCCAAGGCACATTATAATTAAGTTGGCAAACACCAACGACAAAGTAAGAATCTTAAAAGTGGCCAGAGAGAGACAGACAGTTACATACAAAGGAACCCCCATCAGACTAACAACTGATTTCTCAACAGAAACTCATCAGGCCAGAAGGGAATGGAATGAAATATACCAAGTCATGCAAAGGAAGGGTCTAAATCTAAGAATACTGTACCCAGCAAGGCTATCAATCAAAATTGAAGGTGAAATCAGGAGCTTCACAGACAAAAAAGGACTAAGGGAGTTTATCACCACCAAACCAGCAATGAAAGAAATGCTAAAGGGTCTGCTGTATAAAAAAAAAAAAAAGAGAGAGAGAGAGAAAGAAATAGGAAGCAAAGAAGGAACACAGGGGTATAGAATAAAAATGGCGTCAAATAAGTACCTATCAATAATAACTTTAAATGTAAATGGATTGAATGCCCCAATCAAAAGACACAGGGTAACAGACTGGATAAGAAAACAAAACCCAGATATCTGCTGTCTACAGGAAACCCACCTCAAAAAAAAGGATGCACACAGACTGAGAGTAAAGGGATGGAAAAAGGTTTTCCAGGCGAATGGAAATGAAAAAAAAAAGCTGGGGTAGCAATACTTATATCTGACAAATTAGATCTCAAAGTGAAGGACATAACAAGAGATAATGAAGGCCACTTCATAATACTAAAGGGAGAAATCCAACAAGAAGAAATAACTCTGGTAAACATATATGCACCCAATACAGGAGCACCAAGATACATTAAAAAACTCCTGGAAGATATCAAAGGAGAGATTGACAGCAATACAATCATAGTAGGAGACTTCAATACCCCACTATCCCCATTGGACAAATCCTCTAAACAAAAAATCAGCAAAGAAACATCAATCCTAAATGACTCACTAGAACAGATGGAATTCATCGACATCTTCAGAACATTTCACCCCAAAGCCACAGAATATACATTCTTCTCAAGTGCACATGGGTCATTTTCAAAGATAGACCATATGTTAGGACATAGGCAAAGTCTCTCCAAATTCAAGAAGATAGAAATCATATCAAGTATCTTCTCAGATCACAGTGGCATAAAACTGAAAATCAACTACAATAAAAACAACCCAAAGAAATCAAACACTTGGAGACTAAACAGCATGCTATTAAACCATGACTGGGTTACCAAAGACATCAAGGAAGAAATAAAAAACATCATGGCAACAAATGACATTGAAAACACAACAATCCAAAATCTATGGGACACAGCGAAAGCAGTCCTGAGAGGGAAGTTCATAGCTCTACAAGCCTACTGCAAAAAACAAGAAACAATGGTAATAAATTACCTAACCCAACAACTCAAAGAGTTAGAGAGAGAGCAACAAGATAAGCCCAGTGTAAGCAGAAGGAAAGAAATAATAAAGATCAGAGCAGAGATAAACAACATAGAGACCAAAGAAACAATACAAAAGATCAACAAAACCAAGAGCTGGTTCTTTGAAAGGATAAACAAGATTGATGAACCTCTAGCCAGGCTCACCAAGAAGCAAAGAGAGAGGACCCAAATAAACAAAATCAGAAATGAAAGAGGTGAAATAACAACAGACCCCAACGAAATACAAAGGATTGTTACAAAATACTACGAACAACTCTATTCCAACAAACTGGACAACCTAGAGGAAATCGACATATTCCTAGAAAAATACAACCTTCCAAAACTCAATCAGGAAGAATCTAAGCAGCTCAACATGCCAGTAACTATGGAAGAAATTGAAGCAGTCATCAAAAAGCTTCCAGCAAACAAAAGCCCGGGGCCAGATGGCTTCACAGGAGAGTTTTACCAAACTTTCAAGGAAGAACTAAAACCTATCCTCCTCAGACTATTCCAAAAAATTCAAGAGGAAGGAACACTCCCAGGCTCCTTTTATGAAGCCAGCATCACCCTAATACCAAAACCAGATAAAGACAACTCAATGAAAGAGAATTACAGGCCAATATCCCTCATGAACATAGATGCCAAAATCCTCAACAAAATTCTAGCAAATCGGCTCCAGCAGTACATCAGAAAGATCATACACTACGACCAAGTAGGATTTATCCCAGGAATGCAAGGATGGTACAATATCCGCAAATCAATAAACGTGATACATCACATAAACAAACTGAGAGATAAAAATCACATAGTCATATCAATAGATGCAGAAAAAGCATTTGACAAAATCCAACACCCTTTCTTGATAAAAACTCTCAACAAGGTGGGAATAGAAGGATCATACCTCAACATAATAAAAGCTATATATGATAAACCCACAGCAAACATCATACTCAATGGGCAAAAACTAAAACCATTTCCCCTAAGAACAGGAACAAGAATGGGATGCCCACTCTCACCACTCCTGTTTGACATAGTACTGGAAGTATTAGCTATCGCAATTTGGCATGAAGAAGAAATAAGAGGCATCCAAATTGGAAATGAAGAACTGAAGCTGTCCTTATTTGCAGATGACATGATATTGTACATAAAAAACCCAAAAGATTCCATCAAAAAACTAATAGACTTAATAAATGAATTTGGCAATGTAGCGGGATACAAAATTAACGCCAAGAAATCTATGGCTTTTCTATACACCAATAATGAACTTACAGAAAGAGAGACTAAAAAAGCAATCCCATTTACCATCGCACCAAAAAAATTAAGATACCTAGGAATAAACTCAACTAAGGAGGTAAAAGACCTATACGCAGAAAACTACAGGACACTGAAAAAAGAGATAGAGGAAGACGTAAACAGATGGAAGAACATATCATGTTCATGGATTGGTAGAATCAACATCATTAAAATGTCCATACTACCCAAAGCAATCTACAGATTCAATGCACTTCCCATCAAAATACCAACAGCATATTTCACAGACCTAGAAAGAACTCTCCAAAAATTCATCTGGAATAAAAAAAGACCCCGAATAGCCACAGCAATCCTGAGAAAGAAGAACAAAGTAGGTGGGATCTCAATACCAGATTTCAAGCTGTATTACAAAGCCACTGTTCTCAAAACAGCCTGGTACTGGCACAAGAACAGACATATAGATCAATGGAATAGAATAGAGAATCCAGTTATCAACCCAAACCACTATGCTCAATTAATATTTGACAAAGGAGGCATGAACATACAATGGAGTCAAGACAGTCTCTTCAATAAATGGTGTTGGGAAAACTGGACAGATACATGCAAAAAAATGAAACTAGATCACCAACTTACACCATACACAAAAATAAACTCAAAATGGATACAGGACTTAAACATAAGACGGGAAACCATAAAAATACTTGAGGAATCCACAGCCAACAAAATCTCAGACATATGCCACAAGAACTTCTTCACTGACACTGCCCCTAGGGCAATGGAAGCTAAAGAGAAAATTAACAAATGGGACTACATCAAAATAAAAAGCTTTTTTACAGCAAAAGAAACCATCAACAAAACAACAAGAAAGCCCACTGCATGGGAAAACATATTTGCAAATGCTATCACTGATAAAGGTTTAATCTCCAACATCTACAGGCAGCTTATGCAACTTAATAAGAGGAAGATAAATGATCCAATAAAAAAATGGGCAACAGACCTAAACAGAATATTTTCAAAAGAAGACAGAAGGAAGGCCAAGAGACACATGAAATCATGTTCAAAGTCACTTATTATCCGAGAGATGCAAATCAAAACAACAATGAGGTACCATCTCACACACCTGTCAGAATGGCTATCATCAACAAATCAACAAACGACAAGTGTTGGCGAGGATGCGGAGAAAAAGGAACCCTCATGCACTGCTGGTGGGAATGCAGACTGGTGCAGCCACTGTGGAGAACAGTATGGAGTTTCCTCAAAAAACTGAAAATGGAACTTCCATTTGACCCAGTAATCCCACTCCTGGGAATATATCCGAAGAAACTAGAAACACTAATCAGAAAGGATATATGCACCACTATGTTCATAGCAGCACAATTTACAATTGCTAAGATTTGGAAACAGCCTAGATGCCCATCAGCAGATGACTGGATCGGAAAACTGTGTACATCTACACAATGGAATACTATGCTGCCATAAAAAAGAAGGAATTCTCATCATTGGCAGCAACCTGGATGGAATTGGAGAACATTATGCTAAGTGAAATAAGCCAGTCAATGAAAGAAAAATACCACATGATCTCACTCATTTAGGGATAGTAAAGATCATTATAAACTGATGAACAAAAAGATAGATACAGAGACAGTAAAGCATCAAACAGACTTTCAAATTACAGGGGGAAAGTTAGGGAGAGGTGGGGGAGTTATGAAATCAAACGAAGGACTTGTATGCATGCATATAAGCATAAACAATGGACGCAAAACTCCGGGGGGGTGAGGGCATGTGTGGGTGTGGGATGTGGGGGTAATGGTAAGATATGTACACTTATAATACCTCAATAAAAAATATTAAAAAAAAACAAAAACAAAGCAAACAAACAAAAAAAAAAAACAGACTCATAGAAACAGACCAACTGGATGGTTACCAGTAGGGTGGAGGTGGGGAGATGGGTGGAAAGGGGAAGGGAGAATATAGTTAATAATATTGTTATAAGTTTACATAGTGGCAGATGATTACTAGAATTAGTGTAATGATCATATTGGAAAGTATAATAATGTCAAATCGCTATATTGCACACCATAAACTAATATAAGTAATATAAGATTGTAGGCCAACTAAATAAAATAATTAAAAATAAATTTTTAAAAGTGGCATTTCTTGTTTCTACTTGGAAAAGATAGTTGAAAGACAATTACTCAACCTTACAATAAAACGTCTGGATCAACAGCAAGTTCCCAACTTTTCTTCAATTCATTATAGTATTGATACCTTGAGACAGTCAAGTGGCCCAGAATCTAGAGAGAGACAGCACTTTCTGTGGAAGATGAGACCCAAACACTAAATTATCTGGGCAAGATGCAATGAGCCATTACCAAGAAGAGTTCAGTTGGGATGACTGGCAAATTGGTGGAGGTTAGCAAACTGTGTATTTGCAAGAGAATATGAAGCTCCTTGTGGTTACCAATAAAAAGGAAGTCCACATTATCTTTAAAGCTTTTTCTTCAAAGACCCCACTTGGTGATCACAAGATTGGGTAAATACTAAGAAAGTCCGTCTCATGTATACAGGAAGGATGGGAACAGTAGACACTGCAGATGGGACTAGAAACTCCACCTAGACTCCTCTTCTCTATTTCCTCCCAAATGATAACCTTACTTTGTGGTAGGAGGGGCAACAAACACTGTCACTCTTAGGCTACTAATAAAATATGATTGCAACAGGGAAAGGGGAGAGGAGGAAGGATTAGTAGAGAATGCAAAAATAGGTGATAGGTTCAGAACTATGGCAGGAAAGAGACACTAGTGAGAGTGGACTCCATGAGTCCCAGGGACAAAGTGCCTGCTTAGTACTGAGGCTTAATCAAAATAACAATGGATATACTCCACTTCACACCTCCACTGAGCTAAAAATAATGAGAAACAAATAATATACAAAATATATATGCTTGCTGACACACAATACAAAGAGAAGACTTAAGGTTAGGGGTAGAGGTGACATTGAAAAATACAATCCACTGCCAAACAAACTCCCATTCTAAATGTAAGTTATCACTAGAAGATCAAATGGAAATGTTAGAAATGAAAAACACAGTATCCTTGATAAAGAATTATTTTGACAGACATATTAGTAGATTTAATACAGCCAAGGAAAGAATTAATAAACTTGAAGATAGGTCTGTATAAATAACCTAAACCAAAACAGAGGGGGAAAAAAAGATTGGGAGGGAGGGAGAGATAAAAAAGGGAGAGAGAGAGAGAGAGAGAGAGAGAGAGAGAGAGAGAGAGAGAGAGAGAAAACAGATCATCCAAGAGCTGTGGAACAATAAGCTGGACAATTGGAATCCTTGAAGAAGAAGAAAGAATGTAGAATAAATATTTGAAGAATAGAGGTGAAAAAATTTAAAATTAATAACAAACACCAAACCATTTGCTGAAGAAGTTCAGAAAAAATAGTAACACACACAAACATTCAAGTATATTTCTAGCTATATATTTAAACTGCTTTAAAATATAGAGACAAATAATATTACACACAGGACAAACACACAGGGCATGCTGATAAAAATAGAAAAAATGGGGGTATAATGGTAGCAGATGTAGTTTCTAAGAAAAGTTAAGTGAAGTTCTTTAAGCATAATAAATGACATACAGAAACTTCACTCTATAAAAATAAATTTAAAAACTCAAAATGGAAAAAATAAAGGTAAAATAAAATTTCTTTTTTTTTCTAATTTTAACTGCTATAAAATATTACTGCATAAAAACAATAGAAAGCAACAAAGTAGAAAGGTATTGTGTGTTTAGACCAGGCCTCCTCAAACTACGGCCAGCAGGCCACATGCGGTTTTTTTTGCCATTTTGTTTTTTTACTTCAAAATAAGGTATGTGCAGTGTTCATAGGAATTTGTTCATAGTTTTTTTTTTGTTTTGTTTGTTTTTTTTTTTTTAATTATAGTCCGGCCCTCCAACGGTCTGAGGGACAGTGAACTGGCCCCCTGTTTAAAAAGTTTGAGGACCCCTGGTTTAGACACCAGTAAAAATAGAATATATGACAATACTAGTAGTAAGAAGGGGAATGAAGATTGGGAATATATTGTTTTAAGGTTCTTATATTACATGAAAAATGTTAACTTTAATTGCAGATAGACTTTCAATAATTAAAGATAAACTGCATGGAAATCATAAATGAGATTTAAAAAAATGTAGAAATAGCTCTATTTGGTTTGGCTCAGTGGATACAGCATAGGCCTTCAGACTGAAGAGTCCCAGGTTCAATTACTGTCAAGGGCACATACCCAGGTTGTGGGCTCGATCCCCAGTAGGGGGAGTGCAGAGGGCAGCTGACTAATGATTCTCTGTTATCATTGATGTTTCTATCTCCCTCTCCCTCTCCCTTCCTCTCCGAAATAAATAAAAACGTACTTCAAAAAAATCCTATATAATAAAGAGGGAATATGCTAATTGACCCTCACATCATTGCAAAGATGGTAGCCCATAGCCAATAAGGCGGGAGTATGCTAATTGACTGTCCCACCCTCAAAGATGGTGGTGCCCAGTCCCCTCAGCCCTGCCAGAGTCCCCCAGTCCCCTTAGCCCCCCCCCCCAGCTGCTCAGGGCCGGCCCGAGGAGCAGGCAAGCCTCACATGTCAGCTGCCCAGCTGCCCAGGGCCGCCCAAGGCTCAGGTCACCAGGGCCGGCTGAGGTTTGCGCTGCTGGCAGTGGCAGCAGCAGAGGTGTGATGGGGGCATCGCCTTCCCCTGATCACCAGGTCACCTCCTGTCACTGAGGGCTCCCAGACTGTGAGAGGGGGCAGGCCGGGCTGAGAGACCCACCCCCTCCAGTGCATGAATTTGCATGCACAAGGCCTCTAGTATATAAATAATTAATCAATAGAGCCATGAAATAAAATAATAAAAATAGTCAATTTTGCTAAGGAAGAAAAGGAAAAAAAAAGGCACATGGAAAACATCTAAAATGCTGAAATTTAATTAAACTATATAAGTAATGACAATAAACATGAATGATCTAAGCACAAGTTAAAAGACAAATTATCAAATTTATCTTAACAATATGCTGTCTACAGCAAATTTGTGTTAAAGATAAAGACATAAATACATTAGAAGTAAAATGATAAAAATAGCCCTTATAAAAACTAACCAATAGGAATCTGGAATATTAATATCAGATAAAGCAGACATTAGATGAAGAAATAGTATAATATTATCAGGGATAAAGATTGACATATCATGATAAAGAGACAAATATCCAAGTAGACACAATTACCCTAAATGTGGTGGGACCTAACAGCAGAGCTTTAAAACACCTGAGTCAAAAGCTGATAAAACTTAAAGATGAAATAGATCCATCCAAAAAAAGAATTGGAGAGTTCAACACTTTTTGACAAAACTTATAGAAAAAAGGCTGAAAAATGGTAAGAACATACATGATTTGAACAACAATCCTAACCAAGTTGACTTAATTGATACTCAGAAAACAGGCCACTCAACAGGCAGGCTACATACAGATTCTTCTCAAGTGAACATTGACATTGAACAGTCACCAAGATAATATATATTCTGAGTGAGAAACAAACCTTTGAAATGTTCTTAAGAGTAGAAACCATAAAGTTTATTTTTGAGTTATAACAAAATTAACTAAAAATAAATAGTATAAGATATCAGGAAAATACACAATTATTTGGAATTAAAAATACTTCCAAGTAGCACATGTATCAAAATGAAAATTTCAGGAGAGAATTAAACAAATGTTTTTGACTGGATTAAAATGAAAATACTCAAAATAAAGAAAAAAGACTAAAAAAGATATTTAAAAAATCATAATATATGTTTTGTCAGCTAACACCACAACTCTGACAAAGGCCCCTTCCAACTGTATAACAGACCCCTGCAGAGAAACATCAGAAATTCTTCCAGATCCTTTGTTCATGACCCTGAATCTTCAACTGTCAACCTCCAACTATTTACCTAGGAGGGTCTGAGAAAGTAATCTAACTCTCTAGGTTAAGCAAGTAAAACTCTAATCTAAGAAAGAAATAAAAAGCAAAAGCAGAATTAGATGCTAGTAGAAGAAGGAAAGGGCCAGAATCAAAATAGAGATAATGAAGAAGCACATTTTGGTAAATGGAGTTAGATCTTTGTAACCATTATCTTTTTTGTATGGGAATAAAGAGTCATTCTTATAATCATTGTAACAATAGTATGTGTCTGTTTTTAAGGTGTTCACATCATTGGAATGGATATGCAATATATCATAATGATTAAAAGATTAATTCATTGAAATTAAAAAATGAAAATACAAAATATCAAATATTCTGAGTGCAACTAAATGAATGGTTAGAGGGAAATCTATATAAATAAAGCCCTAATATGCAAAAATATGCAAATAGACCAAATGGCGGAACAACAGAACAACTGGTTGCTATGAAGTGTGCTGACCAGGGGGGCACACGTGGAACATGGCAGGCATCGGCCACAGCGGGATGGTAGAGCAGGTGATTAGCGGTGCCAGACCAAGGTGGAGTTCTGGTCATTGTCATCAGGGCCAGCCTCTAGTGGTTACTGAAAATTATTTGCTCCTGCACACCATGGTCCTGCCTGGTGCTCGCACCTGCTGCCGGCACTGGCCCTGCTCACACCCATTGCAGGCGCCAGCTCCGCTCGCACCCACAGTCAGCCCAGTGCCAGTGCCAATAGCTCAGCACCATCAGCGGGTGCGAGCAGTGGTTGCTGGCCCAATCGCCCCTGAGGGCTTCTCCACCTCCCCTTGCTCCGGAGGGGTGATTGGGGCAGTAGCCACTGCTCGCACCCACTGACAGCACCGGCTTGCGTTGGCCCCAATCACCTCATGCCGGGAGTGGTGGTGGCGGGAACAGGGTTGCCAGAAGACAGGGGATCAGTGCCTGCAGTGGAAGGTGCTGGGCGGGGTCGTGGAGGTTGGGCCAAGACCCGCCCCTGTGCCCACGGCAACCAGGCGGCCCACAGTTCCTTTCAAGGTGCACAAATTCATGCACTGGGCCCCTAGTTTATAAAATAAAATGCTTACATTAAAAAAGTAGAAAAATATCAAACCATATTTCTAAATATCCACTTTAAGAAACTAGAGAGAAAAAGACACTTTTCCAAAAAAAGACATACAAATGGCCAAGAGACATATGAAAAAATGCTCAAAGTCACTAATTATCACAGCGATGCAAATTAAAACCACAATGAGATATCATCTCACACCTGCCAGAATGGCTACAATCAATAAATCGACAAACAAGTGCTGGCCAGGATGTGGAGAAAAGGAAACATTCATGCACTGTTCATGGGAATGCAGACTGATGCAGACACTGTGGAAAACAGTATGGTGTTTCCTCAAAAAATTAAAAATGGAACTACCTTTTGGCCCAGCAACTCCAGATATTAGAATATATTCTAAGAATGCTGAAACACTGATCATAATTAATATATGCACCCCTATGGTCATAGCAGCATTATTTACAATAGCCAAGATGTGGAAATAGCCCAAGTGTCCATAAGTAGAGGAGTGGATAAAAAAAAGTTGTGGTGTATTCCCTAGCTGGTTTTGCTCAGTGGATAGAGCATCGGCTGGCGGACTGAGGGGTCCTAGGTTTGATTACGGTCAAGGACACATGCCTGAGTTGCGGGCTCCATCCCCAGTGGCCAATCAATGATTCTTTCACATCATTGATGTTTCTATCTATCTCTCCCTCTCCTTTCCTCTCTGAAATCAATAAAAATATATTTTAAAAATAAAATAAAAATAAGTCCTGCTTGAAGGACTAGAAAAAAAAAGCTGTGGTACATTTACACAATGGAATATTACCAGGCTGTAAAAAAGAAGGCAGTCTTACCTTTTGTAACAGCATGGAGATTTCATATATTTTTAATCCTCACCCAAGGATTTTTTTCCATTGATTTTTCAGAGAGAGTGGAGAAGGAATGGAGGGAGACAGAGAGAGAAAGAAAAAGAAGAGAGAGAAAAACATCAATGTGAGAGAGACACATCAATTGGTTGCTTGAACCTGCTATCCGGACACGTGTTTTTGATTGGTAATTGAACCTGTGACCCTTCAATGTGTGGGCCAACACTCTAACCACTGAGAAACACCAGCCAGGACAGCATGGAGATTATTATGTTAAACCAATAAGCCAGTCAGGGAGAGAAAAATACCATATCATTTCATTTACATGTGGAATCTTACAATTAAAATAAACTGATAAACAAAATAAGACCAGAGACATGGAAACATGGAACCGATTGACAAATGTCAGAGGGGAGGGATGTAGGAAGAATGGAAGAGATTAGGGAAATAACATTTATGATTATAATATGCATAGCCCATAGACACAGAGAACTATGTGGTGAAGGCTTTGGGGGAGTGGAGGGGGCTGGATGGAGGAGGGCAAAGAGGGGGATAATGGGGAATATCTGTAATAGTTTCAACAATAAAAAAAGAATGGAAGGTTGTTTCAACATTTTAAAATTCACATGCCATTTACAAGACTAACACCTTAAAGAAGAAAAAGCATTTAAAAATATTGCAAAGGATGCAGACAAAATATTTGCCAAATTCAACATCATTTATAATTATAAAAACTCTCAAAAAACTAGAATAGAAAATACATTTCTTTCACCTGATAACATATCTGCAAAATGCTCAGCCTATGGCAATACTGAAGACAGAATATTGTATCCCTAACAACAGTCAAGTATATCTTATCTTACTTTTTAAAAATACATGTAGGATATTTTAACTAATAAAATAGGCAAGAAAAATAAATGAAAGCTACATCATTGACAAAGGAAAAAAAAAGTGTTTGCATTCATAGATGATATCATTGTATACATAGAAAATCCCAAAGAATTCACAAGAAGCTAAATCAGCAAGTATCACTGAATGAGTTGTAAGATGTAAGAACAATATGTGGGGAGGTTGGGGAGTTAATGGGGGGAAGAGGACACATGTGTAATACCTTAATCAATAAAGAAATTAAAGATTGGGGGAAAAAAAGAACAATATGTGAGAGACAAGTTTTCAACTGTCAGAGAAGCGGGTTACAAATAAGCAAAGACTAGAATAAAGTCTGTTCAGCTGGATTGGAAATGGACATATCAGTAAAAACTATTTTTTCAATAGAAAAATGGATAGGAAATGAATGTAGATACCTGTAAATGTGTGGCTTAGTATACATACTAGCTCTATTTGTCAAGAGGGCCTATAACCTGTGGACACCCGAGTAACAATGAGTACACCTAGAACCTAGATCATAGTTTCTAAATATCATTATCCAATAAAAGAAACCAGTCAATACTCCTTGGATAACCAGAAATGGGTAAGGAAAATAAAAGATGAACATAGATACCCTGTGGTGTCAGAAAGTAAGAAAGTATTAGAAAAAAAGGGGGGCCGTGGAATGGAGACATATCAAAAGGACATAGGAGCCAACATGAAAAAGCTCCCAAGGGCTGAAACAGGAACAATTTGACCAACAATGTGCTATCTTTGCAACTTTTTATGTTTAAAATTATATCAATATGAAAAAGTTAAAATGATAAAATGTAAATGGTTAAATTATACTATTCTAAAGAGCAACCACAGGATTATATAGTGTCTTTGACTCTCAGGACCAAATTCCAAACTTGAAACATTGTTGAAAGTTTACATATTTGGGGAATAAAAATTGAAACATATTTAAAAAATAAAAAATAAAGTAGAAATTATCCTATCTTCACAGTTTCTTACAGTAATTATCTGTTTTCAAATTCAATTATCCCATACAAAGAACAGTTGCAAAAAATATCAGTCTCTTCATTATACAAAAGGAAAACTAAGGTTAAGAGAAAGTTCATTTTTTTCTAAATCACACAGCTAATTAGTTACAGAATCATGAATTTAACACAAATATCCTAACTTGAAATTTTGTGTGTTCTATTAACCAAATCTTGGTATTAATTTACTCTAAGTTGTTGCTGAACTATACTTCATGTATTGAGGAATAGTAGTTCTTGACTAATGTCTCTTTTTTATAGTACTGCTTTTGCTAATATGTTCCTATTTAAAGAAAATCTCTTTCTCCTAACTAAAGGAATAAAGTTGATACAAATCAACTTCTAAATGATGAACCTCTGAAATCACCTTTTAAGAAATAACATTGTTTTGCTTTAATTTTGATAAGATTCTTTACATTGAGTGTTTGACAACTATTTATTCATAATATTTGGCTTTCACATAAAGATTTAAGTTTTTAGAAGGCAAATAATCCTCTCCACTAATAATTACAGGGTAAAACAAGATGGTTGTTAGAGTATTAAATTTGACAGTAAAATAGTAGTCAAGTTTTCAGACTAATTTAAATTCGCCAATCAAAATAAGCAAATACTCTAGAAAAATCAATTGTACTGGACAAAAAAGCTGTTCCTAAAGTGTTAACTAAAATTTTTATTGGTAGTTCATCTCATGGTAAAATTGCATAACATATAATGAACCTAAAGCAGTCACATTTTAGTGCAAAAAAGTAAAATTTAAAAGCTATCAAGATTGCAGCATAAAATATCCAATATTTAAACCAAAAAAGAGGGGATAGTAGAAGAATATCATGTAAGGAAAAATATCCTGTAAATAAATTACATCTAGAAAACTTTTACTTTAGAAAATTAACTTTCATTTGTAATGCTAACAGCAAGACACCCAGGTAAAACATACATGGTGTCAAAACAAGCCAAAGGAAAATCGTTTGGGAAAAAAAATGAAAAAGGATCGCAAGTCAAATTCATAGAAAATATTCCTTTATTAACCTTTGGTTGAGAATATGTTTGTATATTTTCAGAAAACAACTCTGAGACCATGTGGATTCCTGCAACAGAGAGGAAATGACAGGAGTGCTCCAGCCATGAAGTCAGAAGAGAAACAGTCCAGAGATGGAAGACGCTGACCATGCCTTGCCATACTAGCAGTCAGCAGATGTGCGTCACTGCAGATTGCCCAGGACCAAACCAGAGAGGGTCGGACCTGCATTACCACCATTTGTCCACCATCCAGAACTGAAATATCATTGCTGTTATGAACACATAAACAACTGCTGGACATAGAAACTGGCACTCAAAAGAACTGTTGGCCCAGAAAGAAACTCACTATAGACTGATTCATTTGCCTCTCAGCATAACTATTATTGCTTGTCTCATTTTCGGTTCCTATAAGTGTATTCCTAGTATCACATGAGCTCACTCATCTAGGGGAAAAGATGAACAACATAGACTGAAGAACAAGAACAGCATTGATCAGACTGTCAGACCTCAGAGGGAAGGTAGGGGAGGGTGGGGACAAGGGAGATAGATCAACCAAAGGACTTGTGTGCTTGCATATGAGCCTAACCAATGATCACGGACAACAGTGGGAGGGGGGCATGCGTGTGGGGGAGTTTGGGAAGGGAATGGGGGGGTTGATGACAAATATGTGATACCTTAATCAATAAAGTAATTAGAAAAAGATTTAAATTTTTATATTTGAGCTTATAGACTCTTTTACGAGGGCTGTGCATTGGGGCATAGATCTGATTATATTTATTCATTAGTGTGCTGCTAATTAAAAACGTGTTTCATTAAACTTGTAAAAAAAGACTTAAGGGGAGAATGAAAATGTTGAAATTAAGTACCCCTAGGCTATAAAATATCGTCAACAGTTGAGCTGTTAAAAATAAAGTGGATAGCAAGAGTGTCAAAAGTATCTGTCACTTACTGCAATGTATGCAAACCAAAATAAAAACTAAAAACATACATGTCAGGTATGGCAGGTAATGTTAAATAGTATTTTCCTAAGTCAGACTATATATAGGGATGTGAGTCATTTGGCTTGTGGCTAATTCCTTAGATCATAGTATCACACTTACACATATTTCACTTTTGATAACCTAATGGAGCTCTTGATTATAAAATTGGGTCAACCTGCCATTATTAATAGAAGAATGATGATTTTGAATATTTTACTATTAAGCACTTAAGCTGGTAATGATTAGATTATGGTTTTTTGGCTTTATACTTAAAGAACGAGTAACTATAATATCTCTATTCCTGATCTAGCCCTTGGGTAAATTATGCAGTAGGCAGATTTTGCCTTTGACATACTTGTATATTTTTATGCGTTATGGAGCACTTCTCCATTATCTCTATGCTTTCCAATGCTCTCATGCTGTATTTGCTTTTATTAAGTCCCCAATAATGCTGTCCCACTGATAAGAACAAATTGATGTTATATTGATGTTCCAAATTGCATGATCACTCTTTTTATATCTGCCATTCAAAATTTTTATTCTTTAGCTTGTAAGAACTAAACTAGGTTCTTGTCTGTAAACCATCTAATTATTGCAATGTACAGTAAGATACATTATCATCCCTAGTCATCCTACAAATAGAGAATACTTGCTAAACAAAAAAGCATGTTTGGGTACAGTGATGGGAAATATAAACAATACAAGGATCTGAAATCCAAACAAGTTTCAAGGTGGGCTGCTGAGCCTGTCTGGTGTGGTTCGGTATTTGAGCATCAACTTATGAACCAGGAGGTCAGAGTTCCATTCCAGGTCAGGGCACATGCCCAGGTTGCAGGCTTGGTACCCAGAAGGGGACATGCAGGAGGCAGTTGATCAATGATTCTCTCTCATCATTGATGTTTATATCTTTCTCTCCCTCTCAATTCCTATCTGAAATATATATTTGAAAAAAGTGGGCTGCTGAAAAAGTAAGAGTCCTCTAGATCAAAAGAAGAAAATGAGTCTGCAGAGTTCAGGCAGGAAAAAGATGTGAAGCAAAATGCAAGCTACTTTGGGCATATCCAATAGATAAGTAAAAACAAATAAGGAAACAACAAAAAGTAAAGCAATGTTAATTACTTCAGCTATAATATATAGTAGCATGTTTAATGTATTTATTCATTTTTCCACCCTATCTAATAAAAGAGTAACATGCTAATTAACCATCACTCTGCTACACCCTCAAGCCATGCACACCAGCCAATCAGGAGTGAATATGCAAATTAACCCAACCAAGATGGCTGTGGCCACTGAGTGAGCAGGAGGCTTGGGTTTCCCCAGCAATGGAGGAAGCCAAGCTTTATGCACACCCTGGCAGGCCCAGGCCTCCACTCAAGGTTACAAAGTTTCAATTATAGAAGATAAATAAATCCCAACAAAAATGGCTGCGGACACAGAGCTGGAGAGAGCAGGAGGCTTGAGTTGCCCCCGGTGGTGGAGGAAGCCAAGCTTTCCGCACACCCTGGCAGGCCCAGGCCTCCACTTAAGGCTACAAAGTCTCAATTATAGAATATAAATAAATCCCAACATAAATGGCTGTAGCCATGGAGCAAGCAGGAGGCTTGGCTTCGCTCAAGGCTACAAAGTTTCAATTATAGAAGATAAATATATCCCAGATACCAGGGCCTCCACTTGGGTCGCCAGGGGGCATGGCCAGCCTTCAAACCACCACAGGCCCCTTGCCCAGGCCATGCCATGCCCCAAGGGAACCCCCTCCCTGAACTGGGACACCCTTCAGGGCACACCAGCCAGCCCCCACCCATGCCCCAGGCCTGTATTCTATCTAATAAAAGAATAATATGCAAATTGACCATCACTCTAACACACAAGATGGCTGCCCCCATGTGGTCAAAGTTGACTGACCCCATGTGGACACAAGATTGCCACCACAAGATGGCCAGCAGGGGAGACCAGTTGGGAGGGAGCAGGCCTTCAAGGGAGGGCAGTTGGGGGCAATCAAGCCTGCAGGTGGGACAGTTAGTGGTGACCAGGCTGGCAGAGGAGGGAAGTTGGGGGCAACCGGGCCTGCAGGGAAGGGCAGTTGGGGGGGACCCAGGCCTATAGGAGAGAGCAGTTGGGGGGAGCAGGCCTACAGGGAGGACAGTGAGGGGCAAACAGGCTGGCAGGAGAGCAGTTAGCCATCAATCAGGCTGTCAGGGGAGTGGTTAGGGGGTGATCAGGCTGGCAGGCAGAAGCAATTAGGGGTAATCAGGAAGGCAGGCAGGTGAGCAGTTGGGAGCCAGGAGTCCTGGATTGTGAGAGGGATGTCCTACTGCCTGTTTAGGCCCAGTCCTACCTGGATCAGGCCTAAATAGGCAGTCAGACATCCCTTGAGGGATCCCAGATTGGAGAGGGTGCAGGCTGGGCCGAGGGACACACCCCCACGTGCATCAATTTCATGCACCGGGCCTCTAGTTATTTTATAAAATACATATTGAGTTCCTATGTACATATTTTCTGCTAGATGCCAGGGATAATATGGTTAGTGAAACCAGTTTCTGTTATCAAGATGTTTACTATTTCTGGGAGTGAAACAGGCATTGATCAAATAATCATACATATTTCTATGATATAAAGATGAATGGGTCAAGAAAAAAAAACAAAGGCAAAATAATTTACTTCTTAAGAGAGTTAAAAATTCTTTCAGGGGAAGTGATATTTGAGCTGAGATCATAAAATTGAGTTAAAGTGAAGATGAAAGACTGTGACTGGTAAAAGAAACAGCATGTTTAAAATCCATGTGATGAGAGAAAGCATGACTAGTACAAAAGGTAGGAAGTAGGCTGCAGCAAGGACAGCAAGAGAGAATATATAGAAATGAAGCCTAATTAAAGTTAGATCACACAGGACTTTTTATGATGTTAACTTCTCTTTCTTTTCCTTGCAAAAGGAAACCATTGAAAAGATTCAAATGGGTGGAGGATATAACCAAAATTGTAATATTTAAAAGGAAAGTTGAAGTAGAATGCAATGACAGGTAGATGGAGCAGAAAGTTGTTATAGATTAAATATATACTTCAGCAATAGCAGAAATTAGATAAGTGGTTGAAGAACAATTTGGTTGAAGAACATAATGGGATAAAGAGGGTCCATTTAATAAATGGTGTTGGAAACATTGGACAAATATGGGCAAAAAAAAAAAAAAGAAAATTGACCACTTTCTTACACCATAAACAAGAATAAACTCAAAGTGGATTAGACACCTAAATGCTAGACCCGAAATCATTAAAATCCTAGAAGAAAATATAGGCAGTAAAATCTTGACAATTTTGCAGCAATATTTTTCTGATATATATATATATATATATATATATATATATATATATATATATGTTGGGGCAAGGGAAACAAAATTAAAAATTAACAAGTGGGACTACATAAAAAGCATGTGCACATCAAAGGAAACCATCAACAAAATGAGAAGACATCCCATTTAATGGGAGAACATATTTTCCAATAGTATATCTGATAAAGGCTTAATATCCACAAATTATAAAGAACTTAGACAAATCAACACCAAAAAAAAAAAAAACAACCAACAACAAAAATACCACAAACAATCAAATTTAAAATGGGCAAAAAATATGAAAAGACACTTCTCAAAAGAGGATATACAGATGGCAAATAGACACATGAAAAAAATATACAACATTATTAATCATCAAATAAATGCAAATTAAACCACAATGTACTATCACCTCTCACCTGTAAGAATGGCTATCATCAATAAACAGAAAAACAACAAGTGTGGGTGAGGATGTGGAGAAAAGGGAACCCTCGTACACTGTTAGTGGGAATATAGATTGGTGAAACCACTATGGAAAGCAGTATGGAGTTACCTCAAAAAATTAAAAATGGAACTGCTTATGACCCAGTGATTCCACTTCTGGGAATATATTCAAAGATACTTGAAACACAATTTTGAAAGAATATATGCACCCCTATGCTCAATGCAGCATGGTTTACAATAGCAAAGAATTAGCAGTAGCTCAAGTGCCCATCAGTAGATTAGTGAATAAAAAGCTGTGGTACATTTACACAATGGAATACTACTTGGCCATTAAAAAGGAAAATAAGAAAATCTTAATCTTACCTTTTGCGACATAATAGCTATACCTGGAGAGTATTATGCTAAGTGAAATAAGCCAGTTAGAGAAAGACAATTATCATATGATTTCACTTCTATGTGGAATCTAATGAATAAAATAGAAACAGACTCATTGATGCAGAGATTAGACTGACAGCTATCAGAGGGGAGGGTTGTTGGTGGGTTGAGTGAAAAATGTGAGGAGATTAAGAAACGGAAAAAAAATCATGGACACAGAGAACAACATGGTGATTACCAGAGGAAAAGGGGAGCTGGGGCGTGGCTAGAAGAACATAAAAGGAGGATAAATGGTGATGTAAGGAAATTTGACTTGTGGTGGTGTACACATAATACAATACCCAGAACACGTATTATAGAACTGTGCACCTGAAATCTAGATAATTTTGTTAACTGATGTCACCCCAATAAATTCAATAAAAATGAAGGCTGAGGTGACTACAATAATTCATAGGTGTTTGTATACCTTAAAAGGTCAAATGTCTTTTCTCCATTAGGTATTCTCAACTGTCCTGCTTTACTCTCACACAGTCTGAAGAGAAATAATATTTTCAGCAGTTTTTTGGCTTTAATAGATTATTACTGTAATGCACTTTTATGAAGGTCTGTTTGAAAATTGACCGTATCAACTTATCTTATTTTAAACATATGAAAGAAAAAAGTCATTAGACTTTTGATGAAAGCCAACAGCATTGCATGTAAGGACTATTATTACAAGCATAAAAACTGCCTGTGGAAAAATAAAGAAAAATATCAAAGAAATAGGAAATAACTTTAAAAGTATAAATAATATATTTTTATTCTGAAAAGCATTTATGATGCATCCCTAAATCATTTTTTAATGTACAAATTTGTTAAAAGTGTGTATGAGTAAGTTCAAGCTGCCATAGCACATTACCACAGTCAGGTTAGCTTAAACAATTAAAGTTTATATTTTTACTGTTCTGGAATCTGAAAGTTTGAGGCCATGGTACCATCATGGTCAGGGCCAGATGAAGATTCTCTTCCTGTCTTGCAGACAGCCACCTTCTTGCTGTGGCCTCAAATGGTGGTCAGAGGAAAGATGAGTTCTCTGGTGTCTCTTTTTAGAAGGACACTAATTCTATTGTATCAAGGACCCACAGTTTTAACCTCATTTATCATAAGTTACCTCTTTGTAAGACTTATCCTACCTAATAAAATGGTAATCCATAAATTACCATCACTCCGCTATGCCCACGATTGGGCCAGCGGGAGGCACAGGGGGCGGGACTCGGGGTGACTGGGGTATCCGATTGGGCCAGCGGGATGCTGAGCTCACATCGCCAGCGGCAGCGCGAGCTCAGCATCTGCGCCATGGCTATGCTGCGGAACAGAAGGGGCCTCTGGGGCAGCAAGCTCACGTCCCACCGCGGACCATCAAAAGTGGGGGAGCTGGCTACCTGTCTGCTCCGGCACCAGGCCTTTCAGAAGCCTCTGCTGAGCCGGAGGCTTCTGAAAGGCCTGGTGCACCAGTGGACAGGCACCCAGCTCGCCCGCGATCGAAAGCAAAAGCATGTAGGGGACCCTACACATGCATGATTCAATCATGCACTGGGCCTCTAGTCCTATCTAATAAAACAGTAATATGCAAATCATCACTCTGCTACACTTACAAGCCATGCCCACCAGCCACGCCCACCAGCCAATCAGAAAGAGAATATGCAAATACACCCAATCAAGATGGCTGCAGCCTCGGAGAGTGGCCATGGTTGGAACTGGGTGATTGGAGCCAAAGATCAGAGGGGAAGATTGGAGCCAGCTGGGGTCCCCTGCAGGCAATCAGAGCCAGCTGGGGGTCCCTGCCCAGAGCCCAAGCCTCGGTCAGAGGCTTTCGGCCTTGGGCTTGGATGGAGCCGGGTGATAGAGCCAGCTGGGGTCCCCTGCGGGCGATTGGAGCCAGCTGGGGGTCCCTGCCCAGGGCTCGAGCCTCAAACGAGGCTTGCGGCATTGGCTGGGGACGGAGCTGGGCCATTGGAACCAGCTGGGGTCCTCTGCGGTGATTGGAGCCAGCTGGGGGTCCCTGCCCAGAGCCCAAGCCTGGGCCAGAGGCTTGCAGCCTTGGCCATTGGGGCGGAGCCTGGCAATCGGAGCCAGCTAGGGTCCCCTGCGGGCAATTGGAGCCATCTGGGGCTCCCTGCCCAGAGCCCAAGCCTCGGCCAGAGGCTTTCAGCCTTGGGCTTGGATGGAGCCAGGCAATAGAGCCAGCTGTGGTCCCCTGCAGGCGATTGGAGCCAGCTGGGGATCCCTGCACAGGGCCAGATCCTCAAACAGAGGCTTTAGGCCTTGGCTGCGGGTTGAGCCGGGTGAGCGGAGCCAGCTGGGGGTCCCTGCCCAGGGCCCAAGCCTCAGCCAGAGGCTTGCAGCCTTGGCTGTGGGTGGAGCCTGGCGATTGCACCAGCTGGAGGTCCCTGCGGGCCATCGGAACCAGCTGGGGGTCCCTGCTCAGGGCCTGAGCCTCAAACAGAGGCTTTAGGCCTTGGCAGGGGTGGAGCCGGAGATCACAGGAGATAGGTGTGAACTACAGAGGAAATACCTTTTCTGACCGCTCATTGGCTAAGCTCCCTGTATGCCACTGGTAATATTCTAGTAACTTGGGTATAAGAATCCAAAAAGGTGATCTAGGGCTTTTCCACCACACTCCTGGGGGGAAAAACGAAGGTCTGCTGCTGGAGGGCTAAGAAATGTCATATCCTGTCCTACACGGTTTGGCTCAGTGGATAATGCCTAGGTTTTCCAACCGCAGAGTCCAGGTTAGATTCTGATCAAAGGCATGTACCTAAGTTGCAGGCTCCTCCCTGGCTGGGGCCCAGGTCAGAGCTCATGCAGGAGGCAACCAATCTAAGTATTTCTCTCACTTTGATGTTTCTCTCTGTCTTTCCCTTTTTCTTTCACATTCTCTAAAAGTCAATGGAAACATATCCTCAGGTGAGGATAAAAAAAAGAAAGAAAGAAAGAAATGTCATATTCTATGAAAGACACATCTTGAAAATGCCTAAAGAAAGTTGTCATTTTTTCTTGATAAGGGACTGGAGTCCATGTTGATGAAAACACCTTGGTGGCTGCGGTGACTGGCAGTGGCTCCAGCAGCAGGGTGATGGGGCTGGTGCCTTTCCCTGATCAACCCGGTTGTCTCTCACAAAGGGAGGCCAGACTGCGGCTTAGGCCCGCTGCTTATGGGGAGCGGGCCTCAGCCATCAGTAGGACATCCCCTGAGGGCTCCCAGTATGTGAGAGGGGCAGGCTGGGCTGAGGAGACACCCCCCCCAGTGCACGAATTTCGTGCACCGGGCCCCTAGTCTCTAAATAAAATCACATTGGGGAAGAGGGCTCAGCATATGAATTTCCAGGGACAAAATCTAATCCAAACAGTGCATACTGATTTTAGAAATATAAAGGTTAAAGGCAAATAATTGTGTATATTGGCATGTAGAATATTAAAAAGTATTATGTATCCATAAAAATAGCAGAATGTTCTGGAAAAAGGAAAAAATTAGAAAACTATTTGAAATTAAAAATAAAATTGACAAAATAAACACTAAAAATGAGCTAAATAATGAAGTGATTATGGATTAAAATAAATATATTCTTTTAAATATCAAATAAGAAGATAAAGGTGTGAAAAAGATGGCAAAGAAGAAGAAACATATAACATATAGCCATACCGATCAGAGAAGAAATAAAAGGTACCCAAATGGGAAAAGAAGAAGCAAAATGTCCTTATTCACAAATGACATGATATTGTACAAAGAAAATCATAAAGACTCTATAAAAAAACTACTAGATTTGATAAATAAATTTGTCAATATAGCAGGATACAAAATTAACACCCAGGAATCTACGGCCTTTTTTATACACCGATAATGAACTCACAGAAAGATAAACTAAAATGAACAAACAAACAAACAAAATAACACCCATTTACCATTGCAACAAAAATGTAAGATATCTAGGAATAAACTTAACTAAGGACAGGAAAGACCTGTACTCAGAAAACTACAGGACTTTGTAAAAAGAGACAGAGGAAGATATACTAGTAAACAAGTGGTAGAATATATGATGTTCATGGATTGGTAGAATCAACATCATTAAAATTTCCATACTACCCAAAGCAATCTATAGATTCAATGCAATCCCTATTAAAATAGCAATGGCATATTTCACATACCTAGAACAAATTCTCCAAAAATTCATATGGAATAAAAAAAGACCCAGATAGCTGTAGCAATCCTGAGAAAAAAGAACAAAGTTGGAGGGATTACAATACCAGATATCAAGCTATATTATAAAGCCACTGTTCTCAAAACTGCCTAAGAACAGAGACACATAGACCACTGGAACAGAACAGTGAACCCAGAATATTAATATTTGACAAAGGAGGCCAGAGCATACAATGGAGTTAACACAGTCTCTTCAATAAATGGTATTGGGAAAATTGGACAGATACATGCAAAAAAATGAAACTAGACCACCAACTTACACCATACACAAAAATAAATTCAAAATGGATAAAGGACTTAAATGTAAAATGGTAAACCATAAAAATATTAGAAGAAGCAATAGGGAACAAAATATCAGACATAGCTCATAGCAATATCTTTACGGATACTTCTCCTAGGACAATGGAAACTAAGGAGAAAATAAAGAAATGGGATTACATCAAAGTAAGAAGCTTTTGCACAGCAAAAGAAACCATCAACAAAAGAACAAGAGAGCCCACTGCATGGGAGAACATATGCACCAATGTGACATCCAATAAGGGTTTAATCTCCAAAATTTATAGGGAACTCACACAACTTAAAAAAGGAAGATAAACAATCCAATCAAAAAATGGGCAAAGGGCCTACATAGACACTTTTCAAAAGTGGGCATAAGGAAGGCCAAGAGACATATGAAAAAATGCTCAAAGTCACTAATCACCTGAGAAATGCAAATGTAAACGACAATGAGGTATCATCTCACACCTGTCAGAATGGCTATCATTAACAACTCCACAAAGCACAAGTGCTGTTGAGGATGTGGAGAAAAAAGGAACCCTCGTGCACTGCTGGTGGGAATGCAGACTGTGCACCCACTGTAGAAAACAGTATGGAGTTTCCTCAAAAAATTAAAAATATAACTGCCATTTGATCCAGTGATCCCACTTCTGGGAATATATCCCAAGAAATCGGAAACACCAATCAGAAAGGATATATGCACCCCTATGTTCATAGCAGCATAATTTACAATAGCTAAGATTTGGAAACAGCCTAAGTGCCCATCAGCAGATGAGTGTATTAGAAAACTGGTACATCTATATGCTGCTATAAAAATGAACTTTTAGCATTTGCAACATCATGGATGGACCTGGAGAGCATTATGCTAAGCAAAATATGCTAGTCAGAGAAAGATAAATATCACATGATATTACTCATATGTAGAATATAATGAACAACATTAACAGAAATAGACCCAGAGACACAGAAGCATCATACAGACTGTGAAACCTCAGAGGGAAGTCAGGGTGGGGGTGTTAAGAGATCAACCAAAGTATTTATATGCATGTATATAAGCATAACCAATGGGCACAGATAGTTGGGGTCGGAGGGCATGTGCCGGGATGGGTGGGGGCAGGAGCAGGCAGGAGAGGTCAATGTGGGGAAAAGGAGACATATGTAATGCTTTCAGCAATAAAGAATTTAAATAAATAAAAAAGAAGTATAGAGCATACAAGAATTTGTTCCAATATCCTATGATAGATGTCCCAGAAGAGAGAAACATTAAAGGGATAGAATGATATAATCAAATAAGCAATTTTCTCAATGATAAAGAAAGGAAAAATTTTTTAAATGTAAAGATCACACTGACTCAATTCAGATGCTTAAAAAAATCTAGATACAATGTGTTGATGTTTCAAATTCTGTTTAAAAAGTAAATTGCATACTATGAAAAATTGCTTACTTTGTGACAGCAAGGGTGGACCTGGAGACTATTATGCTAAGTGAAATAAGCCAGGCAGGGAAAGACAAATACTATATGATTCCACTTATATGTGGAATCTTATGAACAAGATAAACTGACCAACAAAATAGGATGAGTGGCATGGATACATGAAACGGACTGTCAAACCTCAGAGGGAAGGACCAGTGGGGAGACTGGAAGATATTAGCTAAAGAATTTATATACATATATGAGTAGCCCATGGACACTGACAACAATGTGGTGAAGTTTGGTTGGGTCAGAGGCTGGGTGGAGGGGGACAAAGCAGAGGGAAATAGGGGACATCAGTAATAGTGTCAACAATAAAAGAACACATAGGCTTTCATTCTCATAATAAAAAAATACATTGCATAAGTTGTCTGAGATAGAAAATGTATGAAAAACAAATAACTAAAAGTCAGAATTGCAAAGCATTTATTTTAATTGTAAATACTAGGGAGTACAGCGATATTTACCAAGTTTAGTTACAAAATAATCTTTAAGCTATAATATGTGAGGACTAAATAAAATAATATATGTATAAACATGTTATTTTATTATTTATCATATCTATATATTTGTATAAATATGTATATATAATGTTCAGCACCCAATTATTTTTAATTATTTATTTTTATTATATATATTTATTTACTTTTTATTGAATTTATTAGGGTACCGTTGGTTAATAAAATTATATATGTTATATGTTTCAGGTGTACAATGCTATAATACATCATATGTATACTGTATTGTGTGCGCACCACCCGTCAAGTCTCCTTTCATCACCATTTATTCCCCTTATAAAGTGTTCTTCTCCCCTCACACCCCTTTCCTCTAGTAATCACCATACTATTGTCTGTGTCTATGAGGTGTTTTTTTTTTCTTTTGCTTAATCCTTTCACCTTTTTCATCCAGCCCCACAAACCCCTCCCCTCTGAGAGCTGTCAGTCTATGCTTTATAAGTCTGTTTCTATTTTTGTTTGTTAATTTTTTTCATTAGATTCTACATATGAATGAAATCATAAGGTACTTGTCTTTCTCTGACTGGCTTATTTAACTTAACAAAATGTTCTCCAGGTCCATCCTTGCTTTCCCAAAGGGTAAGATTTCTTTCTTTTTTGTAGTAAGTAGTATTCCATTATAAAGCTATAACTTGAAACATGATGATAATATAATTTAAATATAAGGACAAAATTAAGACTATTTGAACATTTAGGAATAAAAAACCTTCCACCCAGTAACTCTTTCTGTCAAAACAAAATTAAAAATTCATCATAATAATTTGGTGAACTCTAAAATTATATTTTAACCTATGGTTTCCCGTCTTATGTTTAAGTCCTGTATCCATTTTGAGTTTATTTTTTGTGTATGGTGTAAGTTGGTGATCTAGCTTCATTTTTTTGCATGTATCTGTCCAATTTCCCCAACACCATTTATTGAAGAGACTGTCTTGATTCCATTGTATGTTCATGCCTCCTTTGTCAAATATTAATTGAGCATAGTGGTTTGGGTCAATATCTGGATTCTCTATTCTGATCCATTGATCTATATGTCTGTTCTTGTGCCAGTACCAGGCTGTTTTGAGAATAGTGGCTTTGTAATACAGCTTGAAATCTGGTCTTGAGATCCCTCCTACTTTATTCTTCTTTCTCAGGATTGCTGTGGCTATTCGGGGTCTTTTTTTATTCCAGATGAATTTTTGGAGAGTTCTTTCTAGGTCTGTGAAATATGCCGTTGGTATTTTAATGGGGAGTGCATTGAATCTATAGATTGCTTTGGGTAGTATGGACATTTTAATGATGTTGATTCTAACAATCCATGAACATGGTATGTTCTTCCATCTGTTTACGTCTTCCTCTATCTCTTTTTTCAGTGTCCTGTAGTTTTCCACGAATAAGTCTTTTATCTCTTTAGTTAAGTTTATTCCTAGGTATCTTAATTTTTTTGGTGTGATGGTAAATGGGATTGCCTTTTTAGTCTCTCTTTCTGTAAGTTCACTATTGGTGTATAGAAATGCCATAGATTTCTTGGCTTTAATTTTGTATCCTGCTACATTGCCGAATCTAACTATGAATTTTTAAAAAGTTATGAATCAAAATTGTTTAAAATGGGCAAATATAATGGAGAATGGTTCATCTTACAGATATTAAATAATGGACAACTAATAAAATGAGAGATAGGAGAAAGAGTAAATATTTGTACAAACATTTCTCTTACGTTCAGAGATATTTATCAATTTTGATGAATAAATAGAAACTATAGTCAATTTGTTTAATGGAAACATAATAACATATTGAATAATAAAAATCAGTTTTAATACTCAATCAGTGAAGAATAAAAGAGAACAAAGACAACTCTATCAAACCAGCAAAATCAAGAAAGAAAAACATAAAGAAAAAACAACACTTAAGCATGGTTCAGCAAAAGCATAGTATTATATGAAACAAATATGATCCCATAATTCAATAATAAAAATCATGAATGTCTTAAATCCCCAAACTGTTTTTAATATTTTTAAAGTTATACCTTAAATAAAGATTTAATTGATAAGAAGTGTATATAAAACATATATTGAAAATAGGTACAACATTTCTAAGTCAAGGTAAAATCCAAAGTAAGAAAAACATTAAATTAAATGAAGACAAATATTTTTTTAATTTACAAAAGTGTTACTCAAGCCAGAAAATATGGCTAATTATTTTTATAGCAAAGGACAAAGCATGTAAATATTATTTTTAAATGTTTAATAATATTGGATTCAGAAGAATTTCTGAGGAAGGTACATAATCAAAAAGCTGCAAAAATAGATTATAGATTTTACTTTGTAAAGATTTTTATAGCAAAATGCAGCATAAATAAAATTATAAAACAAAATATAGGACTGGATAAGATATGTACAATGTATATCATTAAAAAAGATAAATATATAAAAGAATTTTAGAAACAATTAAGAACCTGACAAACAACCCAATGAAAATTGTTCAAGGGAAATTAATAGCAATTCACACAGGGAAAAGCATTTCAAATAAATACTTTTAATGTTCCTCAACCTTATTAGTAATCAGGTAAAACAAATAAGAATAGCAGTAAAGACTGTTTTCACCTCTCATAATGCCTATAGGTACCTTGTAATCTAAAGACTGAATATTAGAAGAACTTTAACCTATCTCTGTCTATTCAGAAAGCCATTATCAGTACACTGAAATGTGGCTGCATTCATAGATACCTCACCTTTACTTAACAAATTTTTGATGAATGAATCTGATTAGAAGACTCTTACGTGTATGCAGAACTCTAGGTAGAAAGGAATATTGGAAACATAAGAAAATACTTGTAGCATTTTAACCACTACAGTAAAGAAAGGCACTCTAGAGGTTACTGAAATTAATGTTTAGTGAGACAATTTACCATATTCACCACAGAAGCTGACAGAAATGTTTTTTTTTTAAATGAGAGTAAAGTCTTACAGTAATTCCCTTTTATAAAAAGGAAAACATATTTTCTACCCATGCTTTCATGTAATAGTGCAGTGCATGATCTAGTATACGTAACAAGAAAACAAATATCCCAAAACCAAAATTAGAATATACTCAAAAGGAAGAGGAAAATTATTATATTTGCAGAAAATTTATTGTCTACCTAGGAAATCCAACTGCATCATAAAATCACTAGAATTAGTTAGAGTTTATTAATATATTTGGTCATAAGATCAACACACAAAACTCTAATATATTAATTTAATATTTTCAGAATTAAAATGCTGTTTTTTGTATGTAACATAAAGTATTATATATTGTTATACTATAAATTTGCTTTATGTAAAAGAAAATCATTTTGGCATAATAACATCCAGAAAAAATGTAACAAAATAGAATTTTTAAAAAAATGGACAAATAAGAATATGAATATTAATTTACCAAGAATGTGATATTTAAATCAGTAGAGAAATAGTGTATGTCAATCATGTCTGACTATCTATTGAGGAAAGAAATAAACATACGTAGATCCCTGCTTGTGCCTTACCAAAACATTTTGCATCATGAGTTTTGGTTTCATCTCCAAAATGCAAAGAAATTAGAAGTCATCTGTCCTGTCCTTACAAGAAACAACTAGAACTAGCTTATTTCGCATAGCACAATGCTTTCCAGTTCCATCCATGCTGTTTCAAATGGTAAAAGTTCCTTTTTTTTTTTTTTTTATAGTGGCTTAGTATTCCATTGTGTAAATGTACCACGGTTTTTTAATCCACTGATCTGCTGATGGGCACTTAGGTTGTTTCCAAATTTTAGCTATTGTAAATTGTGCTGCTATGAACATGGGGGTGCATATGTCCTTCCTGATTGGTGTTTCTGGTTTCTTGGGATATAGTCCTAGAAGTGGGATTACTGGGTCAATGGGAGTTCCATTTTTAACTTTTTGAGGAAACTCCATACTGTCTTCCACAGTGGCTGCATCAGTCTGCATTCCCACCAGAGGTGCAGGAGGGTTCCTTTTTCTCTGCATCCTCTCCAGCACTTGACATTTGTTAATTTGTTGATGATAGCCATTCTGACAGGTGTGAGATGGTATCTCATTGTTGTTGTGATTTGCATCTCTCGGATGATTAGTGACTTTGAGCATGTTTTCATATATCTCTCGGCCTTTTGTAGGTCCTCATTCAAAAAGTGTCTATTTAGGTCCTTTGCCCATTTTTTGATTGGATTGTTTATCTTCCTTTTGTTAAGTTGTAAGAGTTCCCTGTAAATTTTGGAGATTAAACACTTATCTGAAATAGCATTGGAAAATATGTTCTCCCATGCAGTGGGTTTTCTTGTTGTTTTGTTGAGAGTTTCTTTTGTTGTGCAGAAGCTTTTTATTTTTATGTAGTCCCATTTATTTATTTTCTCCTTAGTCTTCACTTTCCTAGGAGCTGTGTAGGTAAAGACATTGCTATGACATATGTCCACTATTTTTCTGCCTATAGAGTCTTGTACGATTTTTATGGTTTCCTGTCTTATATTTAAGTCCTTTAGCCATTTTGAGTTTGTTTTTGTGTATGGTGTAAGTTGGTGATCTAGTTTCATTTTTTTTGCATGTATCTGACCAAATTTCCTAGCACCATTTATTGAAGAGACTGTCTTGAGTCCATTGTATGCTCTTGCCTCCTTTGTCAAATATCAATTGAGCATAATGGCTTGGATGATTTCTGGGTTCTCTGTTCTGTTCCATTGGTCTATATCTCTGTTCTTGGGCCAGTACCAGGCAGTTCTGGAGAGCATTATGCTAAGTGAAATAAGCCAGTTGGAGAAAGATAAATATCATATGATCTCACTCATATGTGGGATATAATGATCAACATAAACTGATGAACAAAAATAGATCCAGAGACAATTGGCAAGGGAGATGGGGGGATTAAAGATCAACCAAACGACTTGTATGCATGCATATTAGCATAACCAATGGACATAGACACTGGAGCAGTGGGAGCTTGCTCTCAGGGGTGGGAATGGCTGGGGTGCAGGGGTCAATCGGGGAAAAAGAAGACATACATAAAATTTTATACGATAAAAAAAACTAAGAAATTGAAAATAAATGACTTTTCTTAACCCATTAGAAAGCTGAGTTTGTAAGGCAAACCCTCACCTTAAATTATGGAAAGACAAGTTTCAGAAATTTGTAGCTGAGATCAGCTTACTTGAAACAGAAATCGCTGGAGACAAAAAATGTTAGAACACTTGATAATTCAGATGAATTGGTGTAGGCTAAATGTGGAACTAGCATAAGAGTGAGAAACTTCTGGGAACCACAGATTGTAAAGGCGCCCATATTTTATGCATATTACTTGTAGAAACCTTTCCAGAGGGATTGGAAGAGCTCCCCGTGGTTACTTCCTCTTCCCTCTTTGCAGTCCAGGCTCCTGACAGGCAATCTCCTCAGACCCCAGGGAACTTGAGTGGGCCTAAGCCATCAGTCATACATCCTTAGCATTGCCACGGAGGCAGGAGAGGCTCCCACCACTGTCATTGTGCTCACCAGCAATGAGCCAGGCTACTGGCTTATCGGCACTCCCTCTGTCGGAGTTCACTGACCACCAGGGGCATCTCCTGCATTGAGTGTCTGCCCCCTGGTGGTCATCTCACATCATAGTGACCAGTCATTCCACCATTCAGTCATTTGCATATTAGCCTTTTATTATGTAGGATACGCTGTAGATGAGGCCCCCTAGAACCATAAGAAATGCAAAAAAAATCACTGTTAACTCATTCTCTAATTGCCTCCACTTAAAATCAAATTTCCCCCCTGTGGGGCATGTGCTGTGCCTTGGGAACCACTGGGCTTGACACTTTTCCTCTCTGAGTTTCATTTCTGAATACATACACATATACCATGGAAATTGTAATCTCTTCTCTGCCTACCTCACTGGGTTGTCATGAGGAGGTTCTGAGCTAATAAACCTAGAAATGTTTCATCAAGTAAGTGATGTCTAAATGGGAAGGGATTGTTAATTTTAAACTCATGGGTACCCTGCAGGCAGGTGCTGATTAGGGGAGGAGGGCATGATTGTTTCCTGGGACTGTAGCTATGGAAGCTTTGCAGAGGGTTCCGCAGATTAGGGGAGGAGGGCATGATTGTTTCCTGGGACTGTAGCTATGGAAGCTTTGCAGAGGGTTCCGCAGATTAGGGGAGGAGGGCATGATTGTTTCCTGGGACTGTAGCTATGGAAGCTTTGCAGAGGGTTCCGCAGGCCTTGGAGGGGCGGGCTCTGGCCAGCAGCCCTGTAGCAGTGGTCATCCCTGGAGGCGCTGGTGGGGGGCGGGGCATTAGGGGGTCACTAGGGGGGCAGCAAGGCCAAAGGGGGAGTAACCGTCAAACCTTCCCGCTTGGCGCCATTCTTTAAATTGTACTTGGCTGTTTCCCAGCTGTACCTGCTCAAGGCAGGGCTCCAATCTCCTGGAGCAGGGTGAGGGTCGGGATAGGGTTTAGCCAGGCAGGCTAGGAGTGTGAGGCCACACCCCCAGTAGGGGAAGGGTCTGACCCTAGGGGGCCACTGAAGCCTGCCTCCACCCAGATCTGGAGTTGTAGGGAGGAGAGGCGTGCTCGGCCCCAGTGGAGGGGGCACCGCAGTGGTGGGCCATGGGCCCCAGGGGTGCTGACGAGTGGTCGCCAGTGTGCTATTGTTGTGATCACCCCTGGTGGGGGTGGCAGGGCAAGAGGTCAGGAGTCAGAGGTGTGGGCTGCACCTACCCCCAAGACTATCTTCTCTCGGTCTAGTCAGCCTCCCCATCCACCCGGGGTTGCAGGGGCTGTGGTAGGGTGTCCATGCAGAGGGATTGGAAGAGCTCCCCGTGGTTACTTCCTCTTCCCTCTTTGCAGTCCAGGCTCCTGTCAGGCAATCTCCTCAGACCCCAGGGAACTTGGCTCCAGCTGCCTGCCCCCTGCTGCGCATGCATCAGTATGCAAATTGGTCATTAAGGGGGCACTGTCACAGACAAATTAGCATATTACCTCTTTATATATATATATATATATATATATATATATATATATATATATATGTGTGTGTGTGTATATATATATATATATATATATATATATGTGTGTGTGTGTGTGTGTGTGTGTGTGTGTGTGTATAAAATTAGTTTCTTAAGTAAAAGATGAAAAAAATAAAAATGTGCAGTAGTGAAGGTCATTCACTTCCTCTACTGTTCTGTTTGGCACACCTGTTTCCTAGTCAGGACAGTATTGAAGTTCCCTGCGTTCCATTGCTCCTCAGTGTTGTAAGCCAGTCCTGATTTTTAAGCAGGCAGTACATCTTTGTTTCTTATATTCTTTTATTTTTGTTTATACAAGAGTCAATTTGTGATTCGACCCCTGGGTTGCAATGTTTCTGGATTGACCTCCAGGTCTATAGGTCCTCTCTAGCTAGTTTTTAGATTTTGTTTTCCCTGTGGCACTTAATACCAGTTTGGGGGACTGGGTTGCCCCAGTGCTGGTTCTCTGATGGTTATTCCCTGCTCTGATCCCCCAGTTTCCAGAAAAACAACTTTCCCCTGCAGTCTCTTAGATTGTCCCCAATTGGGATATCCTATGTATTGGGTTTAGTAATCAGAAGCAAAGATTTAAAGAGGAAAAAAAAAAGAGCCAGAGTAAGTGTGAGAACCTTGCACAAGTCTGTGCAGTGCAGCCGGCACACTTTTAAAAATTTTAGGCTGTCCTTTTGTGCCCAGATCAAAATGGGTTGCTCTTTAGAGTTCCCTTATGTTAGCAGCTCTGCGGACCCCCTTCTACATTCATGGATTACATCAGCCCCAACAACCATGGATTTTTCTAGGTGCAGACTTCCCCAGGTTCTCCAGCTCCTGCTGTGCAAGTTTCTCTCTCCTGCAGGGACCACAGACCTCTCCTTATCCCAGGGAAATCTGACCTTTTTGTGAGGGGGTGTAGAGCTTCTCTGAATCCACATGCTTGCGCCACTTGGGGACTGGTGTTCTAGGGTTCACAACTGTTCAGTGGGTGCAGTAGCTGTAGATTCCCCGGGCTTTTCAGGCTTCCGATAACATCCACTTTTCCCTTCAAGATGGCGCGGTCTCCGCGTCAGAGCTGGTAGCTCCTGGAGGGAACCCAGAAGCAGTGGGAGCTGCCAGGTCAGGGGAGCCCAGTCTGACAGTCCCCCACAGTCTCCTGGAGTATAGCTGTCCCTCAACTCATCAACAAACACTCCCCGTGCGACCACACACTCTCCCTTTGTTTTATCACACACACACTATCTTTCAGTATGCCTTCCCCTCAGCAGCCATCTTCTTTCCTCCTCTGTACCACAGCTTTTTTATCCACTTATCCAGTAATGGGCATTTAGGCTTGTTTACAGATCTTGGTTATTGTAAATAACACTGCTATGAATACAATGGTATATATATTCTTTCAAATTGTTATTTCAGGATTCTTGGGATATATTCCCAGAAGTGTGATAATTGGGTCAAATATTTATTCTTAAATATTTTATGCTATTGTAAATTAAATTGTTTTATTAATTTTATTCTGGAATGGTTTATTGTTAGCATATCAAAACACAACTGATTTTTGCATATTTATTTTGTATGTTGCATCTTTCTTAAAATAATTTATTAGTTATAATAGATTTTTGGGACATCTTTAAGGTTTTTTACATATAGAATCATGCCATCTTTTAACAGTGATAAGTTTACTTTTTCCTTTCTGATTTGAATTCCTTTTATTTCTTGTTCTTGTCTAATTGTTCTGGCTAGAAATTCCAATAATATGTTAAACAGAAGTGTTGAGAGTAGATACCTTTATTTTGTTCCTGATTTTAGAGGAAAAGCTTTCAGTTTTTCACCATTGAGTATGCTGTTAGGTATAGGGTTGTCATCTATGGTCTTTCTTTCTATACCTAGTTTGTTGATTATTTTTGTCATAAACAAATGGGACTACATCAAAATAAAAAGCTTTTGCACAGCAAAAGAAACTATCATCAAAACAACAAGAAAGCCCACTGTATGGGAGAACATATTTGCAAATGTTATCACTAATAAAGGTTTAATCTCCAACATCTACAGGGAACTTATACAACTTAATAAAAGGAAGATGAATGATCCAATAAAAAAATGGGCAATGGACGTAAATAGAATCTTTTCAAAAGAAGACAGAAGGAAGGCCAAGAGACACATGAAAACATGCTCAAAGTCACTAATTATCCAGGAGATGCAAATTAAAACAACGTAGCCGAAACCGGTTTGGCTCAGTGGATAGAGCGTTGGCCTGCGGACTGAAAGGTCCCAGGTTCGATTACGGTCAAGGGCATGTACCTTGGTTGCGGGCACATCCCCAGTAGGGGTTGTGCGGGAGGCAGCTGATCGATGTTTCTCTATCATCGATGTTTCTAACTCTCTATCCCTCTCTCTTCCTCTCTGTGAAAAATCAATAAAATATATTTAAAAAAACAAACAAACAAAAAAAAGAAACAAGGCGGTACCATCTCACACCTGTCAGAATGACAATCATTAACATATCAACAACGAGCATGCAGAGAAAAAGGAGCCCTTGTGCACTGCTGTTGGGAATGCAGACTGGTGCAGCCACTGTGGAGAATAGTATGGAGTTTCCTCAAAAACCTTAAAATGGAACTCCCATTTGACCCAGTAATCCCACTTCTAGGAATATATCCCAAGAAACTAGAAACATCAATCAGAAAAGATATATGCACCGCTATGTTCATAGCAGCACAATTCACCATAGCTAAGATTTGGAAACAGCCTAAATGCCCATCAGCAGATGAGTGGGTTAGAAAACTATTGTACATCTACACAGTAGAATACTACGTTGATATAAATAAGAAGGAATTCTTACCACTTGCAGCAGCATGGATGGACCTGGAGAGCATTATGTTAAGTGAAATAAACCAGGCAATGAAAGAAAAATACCACATTATCTCACTCGTTTTTGGAAAATAAAGAACAGTATAACCTGATGAACAAAAAGATAGATACAGAAACAGTAAAGCACCTAACAGACTGTCAAATTACAGTGGGAAGACTGGGGAGTGTTGGGGAGGGGAGGAAAGAGATCAACCAAAGGACTTGTATGCATGCATAGAAGCACAACCAATGGACACAAGACACTGGGAAGGTGGGATGAGGGCATGTGACAGGAGATAGGGGAGGCTGGAGGAAGGTCAATGGGGGAAAAAAAGGAGATATATGTAATACTATATGTAATACTTTAAAAAATAATAAAAATAAAATAAAAGCTGTGGTACATTTACATAATGGAATACAACACATCCCTGAAAAGTAAGGGAATCTTGTTTTTTGCAACAGCATGGATGGACCTGGAGATTATCATGCTAAGTGAAATAAGCCAGTCAGAGAAAGTTAAATACTATACAATTTCACTTATATGTGGAATCTAATGAACCAAAAAAAAATTGATGGACAAATTAGAAACAGAGTCATGTATACATGAAACATACTGACAGCTGTCAGAGAGGAGAGGAAGAAGGGACAGGGGACTGGATAAAAGAACATGAAGGTATTAGCCAAAGAACATGTATGTATAGCCTATGGACACAGACATTAGTGGGGGCTGAGTTGATGTGGGCAAAGAGGGGGCAGATGGGGAAATCTTTAATAATGTTAACAATAAAAATAAAGAAAAAAGTATAAAACAAGGTGGTACAGAACATGTACACTTAAAATGAAAAAAAAGACATTAAAGAATACACAAATAAATGAAAAGACACCCCTGTTCATAGATTAGGAGAATTAATATTGTTTAAATGTTCATACTACCCAAAGTGATCTACAGATTCAATGCTATCCCCAACTATATCCCAATGGCATTTTTTACAGTCATAGACAAAACAATTTTAAAATTCAAATGAAATCTCAAATGTACCAGAATAGCCAAAGTGATCTTGAGAAAGAACAAAGCTAGAAGCATCACACTTCCTAATTTTAAAATGTATTACAAAGTTATAATAATTAAAACAGTTTTAATTATTAAAGACATACATATAGGTAAATGAAACCAAATAGAGAGCCCAGAAATAAATTCATGCATATACGATATGGGAAACTGATCTTTAACAAGAGTACCAAGGACACAGATGGGGAAAAGAATACTCTCTTCAACAAATGGTGTTGGGAAACTGTATTTCAACATGTAAAAATAGAGAAAAAATTGTACTCATACCTTAGGCCATACACAAACAGCAACTGAAAATGGGTTAAAATCTTAAAAATAAGAATAGAAACTATAAAACTTCTAGAAGAAAACATATGAACAAGTTTCTTGACATTGGTTTTGGCAATGATTTCTCAGATGTAACACCCAACAGAGGTAACAATGGCAAATGCTATGAAAATGTCAAACTTGCTGTTTGTATTGTTTAGCCAAAATGCAATTGACTACCTGAGTCCATTTTTAAACATTTCAACTGGCTCCTTTGGTGTAATGTAGCACCTTAAGTGTTTTTATGAAGATATATTCACAGAAGAATTTACATATTTGAGTTCTGGTCAAATACAAACTATATAATTCTCTTTCAATTATAACAGTTTGCCCAAAGTTATTATTGTAATAAAAACTAAGAAGTAAAACAAAATATAATGTTAATTACTAATTTGTATAGTGTTGCCATAACTCTGATCAAGATGGATTGCTTAGAATCTTTATGTATTAGTGTGATATTTTATTAGAATTTACAAAAAGAGAAAATAGAAAAAATATTTGTAGTAAATATATGTAAGAAGATGAAATATGAAAAACAGTTTTTGGTTTTAGTAAGTATTTGAAGGTCCTGAGGACTTTTGCTTATTAAAGCAAATGTGTCACAGTTTAGTCCCAAAGAAGTCACTTTTGCAGGTAAGAAGTAGAATTTGACTTTTATTGAATTGGCCTCTCCTGTAACAATGGCATTGACCATTTTCCTAAGAATGGCAACCAGAACTCTAATAAATGCTAATTGTGGTTGTGCTTATGGGAAGATTTGACACAGGTCACAGTCCACTAAGAGTAGAAGAGAGACCACTGACTTCTTCAGTTTGGCTCTTAACTAGTCTCCAAATGATAATGATCCACAGTCCCTACTTCCCTGGCTTTGATTTAGTGACCCTGAAAAAGCAGAGGACTATATTTCCATTTTGTAATTCCAACTCAGCTATCACAGTTACTTGCTTTATGCTAAATTAAAGTATGTTGAGAATCTGTTCAAACAGAGCTATCCTAAAAGCAATGTGGCTGCAGTTTTTATATGACCATGTTTTTATTTGTGTGTGTGTGTGTGTGTGTGTGTGTGTGTGTGTGTGTGTTTTAGGATCAGATACTTATTCTTCAGTTACTTCACATTATACAACAGAAATGGAATTCTGCCTTATTTTTGATGAATCATACTAAATCACATTGCTTTGGGTAAATTGATTTTTATGATTCCTTTCTATATGAAAACAGTATGCCAAATATAGAGGATATGAACTTTTTATTAGATAAGGGCCACATTCTGTCTCGATTTTCCTTTAATGTGTATCCTCATGGAGGAAGAAGAAGGCTCACAATTATTTGTGCTTCAGTTTTTTTAAATGACATTATCATTCAATTTCTAGTTTTACAAAGACTTTAGTTTAACCAAATAAACTACTAGTAATAGTAGTGGGTTTAAGTACTCATAATTACAACTTCAGAGAATGTGATCCTTATTCTGAATTCCATTGATAAGTTCCATTCACAGGAACTCAGGTCTTTATTACTAAAACTGAGGTTTTTTTCTAAAAAATAAATATTTTGTCCCTGGCCAGTGTGGCTTAGTTGGTTGGATAATCATCCCATACACTCAAAGTGAAGTGTGAGGTTTTGATTCCCGGTCAGGCTACATACCCAGGTTGCTGGTTCAATTCCCGGTCTGGGTGCATATGGCAGGCAACCAACCAATCAATGTTTCTCTCTCATATTTATGGTTCTCTCTTCCTCTCCCTCTCCCTTCCTCTTTCTAAAATCAATAAGTATATATATTTGGGTGAGGAGTAAAAAACAGTAAGAAAAGAAATATTTTGGTATCTACCACTTCTGATAGCTACCCTAAAATAACTGATATTTGGAAAACACAAAATGGTGTCAGCAACCTTGAAATATATTCAGCAATTTATTAACTGAATGGATGTTCTTTTGATCAAAGAGCTCAATCAATCTCTTCACTCCATTAAGTTGTATAGCTTCATCGATTTTCATCAGCTTTACGGTATCTGAATGGCACTCATTTCTAATACCCATCACGAGCTGCTGCTGCAGATGAGAAAGTTTTTTTCTCCAATTGCCATCATTTTTACTGATTTTCCTTCCTGGTTCCTGACATGCAAATTTATGTAAAGGGGGTGGTATTTTGGGGGATCAGGGAGGGATGTGGAAAGATTGGGACTAGATTTGCATTAACCCTTCACCACAAAATATATTTTATATCAGTCTCAATTCTAAGCCTGTTTCTGCAAAGTATGTCAAAGCTAATTGAATATGGAGCCAGCCAAGAAATATGGTGAAAGGCCCATGTCTATCTAAACCATAAAGCAATAGGAAATTATAGGCTGGAGACATTCCTAATCTGTGCATGGGACTTGAAATAAAAACATAGGCATGAAATGACTCAAATAACAAAGCAGTGGCATGTTGCAAAATGCTTTGCACTTAATAGCTCAGTAATACCATCTTTTAATTTATTTCTTGCAGGTTCTATCATTGGTGTCTCCATTCTGTTAAATATTTCTCTGAATTGAGAAAGATTAAATGTTGATGGAAAGAAAAAAGGTCATATTTGACTTCCCCCAATTGTCACTATTCGTGCTCAAATTTGTTTACACACACACACACACACACACACACACACACACACACACACACACACACAGATTTATGACCCATATATTAAACCTTTTTTTTTATTGTCCAAAGTTTTACATATGTCTCCTTTTCCCCTGATTGACTCCCCCCCCAGCCCTTCCCACCCTGGGCAAGCCCCCATTGTCCCAGTGTCTGTGTCCATTGGTTATCCTAATAAGCATGCATATAAGTCCTTTGGTTGCTGTCTAATCCCCCCTCCCCTGCCATTGGTCTCTGGATCTATTCCTGTTCATTAACCTTTTGCACTCGGATGTTGAGTGTGACTCGACATGGTTAGCATCGGTAGCAGCTCTTTTTATACTCTTTGAATGTATCAATAATTTGAAATATAAAAAAATCCAAATAAATAAGTTTGTATGAAAAGAAACTCCAGTTTTTTATTCTACTGCCTCACTTTGTAAAATCTGGGGTATTTAAAAAATTAAATCCCGAGTAGAATAAAGGAATCGAGAAAAAAAAGCAAGCGAGTGCAAAGGGTTAAATTATGTTGATCATTATATCCCACATATGAGTGAGATCATGTGATATTTACCTTTCTCTGACTGGCTTATTTCACATAGCATAATGCTCTCCAGTACCATCCAAGCTATTGCAAATGGTAAAAGTTCCTTCTTTTTCATAGTGTCATAGTATTCTATTGTGTAGATGTATCACAGTTTTTTAATACACTCATCTGCTGATGGGCACTTAGGCTGTTTCCAACAGTTATTAAACCTTTGATGAATATTCAAGATTGCAAATAGTACTTGCTTCTTTCTAACTCAAAACACTTTTCAATATTTAAAGACTGAGCTCAATTTAATGAATGTTTGACTTATGACATACAAAATATGTCATAAATGATAGAACCTGAAAGAAATAAATTAAAGGATGGTATTTCTGAGCTATTAAAAGCAAAGCATTTTGGAACATGCCACTACTTTGTTATCTTTTCTTTGTCCATATACCCTGCTTCTCTTACTCCTGCTGCCACCACTAACTTTTTCAAGTACCTTTTCACAATAGTTCATATCCACAATTAGAGTTAAATATATACAAGTAGAGTTACTAAATGGATTATCACATATAGCTCATCCGTATTAAGATAAAAATGTATTATTATGAATGAATAAACATAGTTTGAGATCTTGAATGAATGGTAAGTTTTTACAGGAAAGAAAAAGAGAAAAATATTTCAGACATGAAGCTTTATTACGATCATATAAATGGAGGATGATTGTGAAGACCATATATAGCAAGTTGTGGCAATGAAGTATCTAAGCAATCCAAAGGCACATCACAATTTCATTACAAGATAGCTCTTTTTAGGGATAGTATTTGATAGCAAAGTGCTCAGATCTTGAAAGTCCCTGGCAGAGTGAAACAAAAAGAAGGAAATAAATGTATTCTCTCTCTCTCTCTCTCTCTCTCTCTCTCTCTCTCTCTCTCTCTCTCTCTCTCTGTGTGTGTATCTATCTATCTATCTATCTATCTATCTATCTATCTATCTATCGATATACATATGTCTCCTTTTCCCCCAATTGACCCCCCAAGATATATATATATATATATATATATATATATATATATATATATATATATATATATATATATATATCTTGACTATAGTGCTTAACTGTAATCATGCTTTACATCCTTTATTTATGATTCCCTTTCACTAGCCTGTAAATTAGGCATAGAAGATCTAATTACACCTTTTTTGTTTCTCTTGTTATTTTAAAAATTGTGGTAAGAGGAGAACAGGAGAGATTAAGTGCCCTATCCTAAGTCACACAGCTAGTTCACGGTAGAACCAGTACTAAATCCAAAATTTTAGTATGTTTCAGTATTTTTCAAATTGTTCCACATGGATTCCTAGAGTTTCTAGGAAATTCTAGTGGTTGTTGTAAGGTAAAGGGACAAAAGACAGTGGATGGGTCTCTAAATAGGTCTTACTTTATCTCTCCCTTTTAAAATTATGTAAATTACTAGAAGCCCAGTGCACAAAATTCGTGAACTGGGGGGGGGGTGTCCCTCAGCCCAGCCTGCACCCTCTACAATCTGGGACCCCTCGAGGGATGTCCGACTGCCTGTTTAGGCCCGATCCCACCGGGAAGTTGGACAACCCTCTCACAATCCAGGACTGCTGGCTCCCAACTGCTTGCCTGCCTGCCTGCCTGCCTACCTGCCTGATTGCCCCTAACCGCTTCTGCCTGCCAGCCTGATCACCTTCTAACCACTCCCCTGCCAGCCTGATTGATACCTAACTGCTCCCCTGCCAGCCTGTTTGCCCCTAACTGCCCTCCCCTGCAGGCCTGGTCCCCCACAACTGCTCTCCACTGCAGGCCTGGGTCCCCCGCAACTGCCCTTCCCTGCAGGCCCAGTCACCCCCAACTTCCCTCCTCTGCTGGCCTGGTGACCCCTAACTGCCCTCCCCTGCAGGCCTGGTCCCCCCTAACTACTCTCCACTGCAGGCCTGGGTCCCCCGCATCTGCCCTTCCCTGCATGCTCGGTTACCCCCAACTTCCCTCCTCTGCCAGCCTGGTCCCTCCCAACTGCCCTCCCCTGCTGGCCATCTTGTTGTGGCCATCTTGTGTCCACATGGGGGCAGCAATCTTGTGTGTTGGAGTGATGGTCAATCTGCATATTACTCTTTTATTAGCTAGGATAGAGGCCTGGTGCACGGGTGGGGGCCGGCTGGTTTGCACTTAAGGGTGTCCCGGATCAGGGTGGGGGTTCCCTTGGGGTATGGGGTAGCCTGGGCGAGGGCCTGTGGTGGTTTGCAGGCTGACCATGCCCCCTGGTGACCCAAGTGGAGGCCCTGGTATGTGGGGTTTATTTATCTTCTCCAATTGAAACTTTGTAGCCTGGAGAGGAGCCAAGCCTTCTGCTTGCTCGGTGGCAGCAGCCATTTGTGTTGGGGTTTATGTATCTTCTATAATTGAAACTTTGTAGCCTTAAGCGGTGGCCTGGGCAGGCCAGGGTGTGTGGAAAGCTTGGCTTCCTCCATTGCTGGGGGAAACCCTAGCCTCCTGCTCTTTCCAGCTCCATGGCTGCCGCCATTTCTGTTTGGGTTTGTTTACCTTCTATAATTGAAACTTTGTAGCCTTGAGTGGAGGTCTAGGCCGGCAAGGACAGGTGGAAAGCTGGGCTTCCTCCATTGCCTGGGAAACCCAAGCCTCCCTCCTGCTCTCTGTGGCTGTAGACATCTTGGTTGGGTTTATTTGCATATTTGCTCCTGATTGGTTTGTGGGTGTGGCTTGTGGGCATGGCCTATGGGTGTAGCGGAGTGATGGTTAATTTGCATATTACTCTATTATTAAATAGGATTAGTCTCAGTGGTTGGTTATTTTCTTACTATTCCTAGATTTTTTATTTGTTTAACATGGTATCCTTCACATTTTTCTTTGATGCACTCACTCTCATCCCCATTTAATATACTTGATTCCACTGTCCAGAAAAATGAGGCCATAGATGAAATGTGCAGGAAAACAATAAAAATATTACTAACATTGAACTTCCAAGGTCCCAGTCTTAGCATAATCCTTATCTTTTGAAGAACACTTAGATAAACATTTCACCTGTCACAGGAGGAAGAAAAAAGAGTTTCATGAGCTCCAGAAGAGACAACACTTTGGAGAGAATGTGAAGTTGTAAACAACATGGAAACCCAGTCTGAGATCTGGGGAAATGGGAAACATAACCCTCCTTAAGTTTGAATTTCCTCAGTAGAAGATCTTTGAATCTTTCTCTGGTGAAAAACAGGTACCCTGCAAAGCTCATGGAAAAATATTTATTTCACATCATGTTACAAGAATTGATAGTATGGCTTGTCTAAAAATTGGAGTGTCAGAAAGAGCTTCTTAAATTTCCTGAAGGTCTGGTATGGCTAGGCCAAATACACAAATTTTCTCAAGGTTCTCAAGACAGGTGCACAAGTTAGCTGAGAAGAGAGATATCCAGATGACACACAGGAGCTCTTTTGGATGGTATGAGAGAAGACTATAGCAGAAATCAAGAGTAGATAACCCAGCAAGGAGTCAGTTAAGGACACCATTACATCAAAATGATGCCAGCAAACAAGGGAATATAGCCCAGTATTAGAGTTAAGTACATATTGGAAAACCAAAACAAAGTTCAAGAATGATGTCAATGTGGCATTTGTATATATCCCCTTGTAAGCTTAGGATATATCACAAGGAGAAGGAAAGGGTAATTGAAATATCATTAATTTGATGACATTTAAATTGAAATGACTTAGAAATATAATAAAAGTAACTGGGTTTGTCTGAAAGTAATTTGATTACTATTTCTGTCTCAGACAAAATGAGGATGCCTGTAGAAATTAATTTTAATTTTGGAAAAATATAATATTTAAACACCTAAGTTCATGGTACTGAGAAATTTGGACTTAATATTAATATGTCAGCTTTCCATATAAGATTTTATTTTAACAGAAAATACCATCAAGTAAAATAAAAAAAAAAGAAAAAAGAAAATAGATCTTAACCTGTGAGAAACTGATAGTCTGCCTCTTAGGGGTAAAACACATAAGTGAGCAAGTGGGCACATTGGTTTCTAACAGTTCATGTTCATTTTTCTCAGCATTGCAAGAGTACTAGAATGTTATTAAACTTTCAGTCTGGTGTATATAATGTTAAAATGAGGTTAGCTTTGACATTGACCTAGAGTCATAGCTTTCTGTAATATTAGGACTGAAGTTCCTTATCTTCTCCATTTTACTATTGAGAAAACTGATATTGAGATCAGGGAAATTACTTGACTTCCTTTACCCTATGCTCTGATAGTACAGCCGTTGATAGTGAGCAACTTTTCATTCTATTAAATTTCTGGCCCGCATTACACTCATGTTAAAAAACAAACAAAAATAAAAAGTAAGAATAATATTCCATAGGATTGTTATTACTTTGGGAAACAATGAAAACTAAATGAATAATTGGTCATAAAATATTTAGGAAATGTTAATTACTATACAAATGTGAAGGAACTCTATTAATGTCATTAATAAAATCATATAGTGACTCTATGAACCAGTGTCTAGATTAAAATCTCCCAGATGGAGAAAATAATATTTTTGTCAGAATTAATGGTGCATGGTGAAAATTAAATTATTCCTTTAACATATAGGGATAGATAATTTAAACACTGTAGCATGGCTTTGACTACCCTCTTCATTAACTTAGCTTGCATGAAATTCACAAACATTATTAGGGGTCATAAAATTACAGTGCCTTCCTTGGAATTGAATACAGAATTGGCCTCTGTGACCTTCATCAGTCTCAGAGACTTCCTCACACTGACCAAAGCAATAGTACTTTTTATTATATCCAAATTTGTCAACCATTAATTTCAACTGGCACTTTGATTTTCACGTTACTTCACAGACCTAAAAGGAGAGTCTGATAATATTTTATTACCCGCCTTGTAACGTTGAAGATGTCAATCAAATATTTTATAACTCTTCCTTGCCAGCAACATCTTTATGCTTTGTAATATTAATATATTCCATAGGGTAAAAAAAAAGTCACTAAAGGCTACTTTTTTATTTTAATTTAGGTGACACTCACACAATTGATTTGGATGTTTGCTTATTTTCCATTTGTTTTTTGTTTTGTTTTCCAAAGAAAATAATCACTTTTATTATCATGGATCTTGGTATATCTGAGGGAAAACACAAGCAAACCAAACAACACACATATAAATAACTTGCTTTTCTAAAAAATGGATTTTCTACATATTATGTCCAGATGTTATCACCACCCATTTATTTCACAAGAGCAGCTTGCTGAGAGTTGTACCTGATTGGCTGTGGTCCTGGCCCTGCCAAATGTGATCATAATCCACAGTTGCAGGTGTTAGCAGAGGTCCTCAGGACTTCATCACCAACTCTTGATTTTGATGATACTGCAATTCTGTGACAGTGTAAAGTGGGCAACTTCAGGACTTGCTTGATCTGCACCTTTCCCCCCTTCGGGGCACTTATCTATTATATTATAAAACACCTTTGGATTGTGAATCCTATGTTACCTGTCTTCAGATCTATCTTGTGACCTGCTTCAAGCCTCCCTGTTTTTAAGACACTGGCTCAGACTTGTAGTATTTCATATAGCAGCTTTCCCCAGCTTTAAAGGGAGAAATTACAGCTTGCCCAGAAATCTGTTGCTTCGCTAATTTTGAATTCAGAGAAAATACTTATTTTCATTATACCATATTGATTTCATCAGCCATTCATGTTGAGTTCAAGAGCCTCACCCTGACATTTAAATATGTAGTTAAAGATATATTATTGCAAAAACAAAACAAAACTAGACAAAACACTACCACTTTCCTTTTCTCTCTGAGAAATCTTTATATTTAGAGATTGTTATAGATAATATATCAAGAGTCCATTAAGTCATTTGACAAGTATTCTTATAATATTTTTGAGAATAAGATTCATTGGGTAAATGGTGAGGTAGAAGTATATGCTAATTCTCCCCTTTACAGTGCAGGACAAAGCTGGTAAATATCACACTTGTTCAATATAATAGGTACACTCTAGGTCAAGTATATGTTTCCTTTTTTATTTAATTTATTGGAGTGACATTGGTTAACCCTATATAATAAAGAGCTAATATGCAAATGGTTGTCACTACCTCGAGCCCTTGCACCTGGGCCGAGGGACCTGAGGCCAGACTGGGGGACCTGAGGCTGTGCCCCCCGCCTGGCAGAGCTTGATGGGGGACCTGAGGCTGTGCCCACCACCCTGCAGGGCTTGACAGGGGTGGGGCTTGCCAGGTGCAGGTCTTGTGCAATTTTGAGGCCCACATAGGTGGGTGGGAACTTGACTCTGGGTCCCGCAGCTTGCCTCAGACTCTGACAGGAGGTAGATTTTCATACACATTTTACTAAATTTCTTTCATCTCTGACACTTCTATTATAAAGAAAGAGCAAATAGCAATATTAAAATATTTCCTCTAATCAATTCCCTTTTAATTTGCATGAATTTCGTGCACCAGGCCTCTAGTAAGATTATAAAGGTTTCATGTATACATGTCTATGATACATGATTTGTATATTGCATTGTGTGCCCACCACCCAAAGTCAAATCATCATCCCTCATCATATATTTGACCCTCTTTACTCTTTTCTATCCTCCACCCACCCTTAACTCTGGTAACCACCATACTATCTGAGTTTTTGCTTGTTTGTTTTCATTGTTTATTCATTTATTAATTTCAGTTTAAAATACATATGAGTATAATTATATGGTTCTTAACTGCCTTTGTCTGAGTTATTTTGCTGAGTATGATATTCTCAAGGTCCATCCATGTTATTGCAAATGGCAGTATTTTATCTATTCTTATGGCTGAGTAATATTCCATTGTGTATATGTACCATGTCTTCTTTGTCCAATCATCTAGCAAAGGGCACTTCAGTTGTTTCCATGTCTTGGCCACCATGAATAATGCTGCAATGAACATAGGGGTGCATATACCTTTGTGAATAAATGTTTTCAAATATTTCCCATAGATATGCAGAAGAGCATTTGCTATTTCTTATGGTAAATTTACTCATTTTTTAGGAACTTCCATACTGTTTCCCATAGTGGCTGTACCAGTTTACATTCCCTCAAGCAGTGAATGAGGGTTTACTTTTCTACACAACCTCTCCAACACTTGTTATTTCTTGTCAAGTTGATAAGATCAATTCTAACAGGTGTGAGGTGATATCTCAATATAGTTATGATTTAAATTTCCCTAATAGCTAGAATAGTTGACCATATTTTCATATATCTGTTGGTCATTTGAATGTCTTTTTGGGAGAACTGACTGTTCAGGTCCTCTGTCATATTTTAATTCAATTGTTTGTGTGTTTTTTTTGGGTTGAATTGTATGAATTCTTTATATATTTTGAATATTAACCCCATGTCAGAGCTGTTGTTTGCAATTATTTTCTCCTATTCTGTTGGCTTCCTTTTTGTTTGGTTGATAGTTACTTTTGCTGTGCAGAAGCTTTTTAGTTTGATACTAGAAGCCCGTTGCACAACGTTTCGTGCAATAGACGTTCCTTCACCTGGCTGCCGGCACCAGTTTTTCCGCCAGCAGCAGTTTTCCTCTGGCCACCGCCGATTTGAGCACCTCCCACCAGCGCAATCAGCCACCCCGAGAGGAACTCCGATCCGGAGGCACTCCGATTGGCGGGTGGCCAGAGGAAAACTGCTGCTGGCGGAAAACTGGTGCTGGCAGCCACGCAATCGGCCACCCCGAGTTCCGCCACCCCGAGTTCCGCCACCAGCTCCTTTCGCCAGCTCCATCAGTCCTCCTGCAGTGCTGGCTGTTGGGGCCTGCAGGAGGAATGGGGGGGGGCAGGGACTAACTCGTTGAGCCCCCCCCCCCCCCCGGCTCATCCTGTCAGCCTAATTAGCCACCCCAAGTCCCGCCCCCAGCCTGTCACAGGCCCAATCGTGGGTGTAGCAGAGTGATGGTTATTTGCATACTTCCCTTTTATTAGGTAGGATAATCTCATTCATTTACATTTGCCTTTACATCCCTTGCCTTTGGCATCAAGTTCATAAAATCTTCTCTAAGATCAAGGCTCATAAGTTTATTACCTATGCTTTCTTCTATGTAATTTATTGTTTCAGGTTTTATATTTAGGTCTTTGATTCATTTTGAGTTAATTTTTGTATAGGGGGCAATTAACAGTCCAGTCTCATTCTTTTGCATGTTCCTTTCCAATTTTCCCAGCACCATTTATTGACGAGGCTTTCTTTGCCCTATTGTATATTTTTGAAACCTTTGTCAAGAAATATTTGCCCATATACATGTAGGTCATTTTCTGGGCTCTCAATTCTGTTCCATTGGTATGCGTATCTGTTTTTCTGCCAATACCATGCTGTTTTGATTATCTTTACTTTGTAGTATAATTTCAAGTCACGTAGTGTGATACCCTGGCTTAATTCTTTTTCATCAAAATTGCTTTGGCTATTCAGGGTCTTTTTAAAAATTTCTTTATTGATTAAGGTATTAAATATGTGTCCTTATTCCCCCTTTAACCCCCACCTCCCATTCATGCCCCTACTCCCCTGTTGTCTGTGTCCATTGATTAGGCTTATATGCATGCATATAAGTCCTTTGGTTGATCTCTCCCCCTTAACCCAACCATCTCCTACCTTCTCTGAGGTTTGACGTTCTGATTGATGTTTCTCTGTCTCTGGATCTATTCAGGGTCTTTTGTGGTTCCATACAAATATGATGATGATTTTTTTTTATTTAAAAAGTATCATTGGAATTTTGATGGGGATTACATTGTATCTGTATATTGCTTTGGGTAATATGGCCATTTTAACTATGTTGATTCCTCCAATCCATAAACATGGAATATCTTTCCATTTCATTATGTCTTTTTTAATCTTTTAATAATGATTTGCTGTTTTCAGGATATAGGTTCTTCACATTATTTGTTAAGTTTATGCCTAGCTATTTTATTCTTTTGGTTGCAATTTTAAAATCATTTTTTTCATTTATTTTTCTAAAATTAAATGGCTAGTGTATAAAAATGCAGTGGATTTTTGTATATTGATTTTTGTATCCTGCAACTTGACTGTATTTGTTTATTGGTTCTAATTGCTTTTTGGTGAAGTCTTTAGGATTTCTATATAAAGAATCATGTTATCTGAAACAAAAAACACTATTGCTTCTTCATTCCTAATTTATATATATATTTAGGTCTTTATATATATATTTCTTTCTCTTGCATTATTGCTCTGGCTAGGACTTCTAGTACTATGTTGAATAAGAGCGGTGAGAGTGGACATCCTTGTCATGTTCCTGATCTCAGACGAAAAACTTTCATTTTGTCACCATTGAATATGATATTAACTGAGAATTTTTCATATATGTCCTTTATTATGTTGAGGTACTTTCTTTCTATACCCATTTTATTGAGTGTTTTAATCATAAATGGTTGTTGTATCTTATCAAATGGTTTTTCTGCATCTTTTTATAAGATAGTATGTTTTTATCATTTATTGTGTTGGTGTGGTATATTACAGTGATAGATTTTTGTATTTTGAATCATCCTGGTACCCTGGAAGGAACCCCATTTCATCGTAATGTATTATTTTTAATGTATTATTTTATTAGATTTTGCTTAGAAGTTTTGCATCTACATTCACCAGAGATATTGATCTGTAGTTTCCTTTTTTGTGTCATCCTTGCCAGGTTTTGGTATAAGGGTTATGTTTGGACTCATAAATGTGTTAAGAAGTATTGCATCTTTTTCAATTTTTTGGAAGAGTTTGAGAATGATAGGTAGCAAATCTTATTTGAATGTTTGGTAGAATTCACTAGTGAAACCATTGGATCTTGGACTTTTACTTTTTTGGAGGTTTTTGATGGCTGCTTTAATTTCCGCACAATTGATTGGTCCACTTAGGTTTTCTGATTATTCATGATTCAGTCTAGGAAGATGTTATATTTTATAGGTCCTATCCATTTCTTGTAGGTTATTGAATTTGGTGGTATATAATCTTATATAGTGTTCTAGATTGATCCTTTATATTTCTGTGATATCTGTGGTAACTTCTCTTTAACTTCAGATTTTGTTTACTTGAGCAATTTTATCTAAGTGAGTCTAGCCAGGAGTTTGTCAATTTTATGAATCTTTTCAAAGAACAAGCTTTTTCTGTATTAATTTTCATAGTCGTTTTGTTCTGTGTTTCACTCAATTCTGCTCTAACTTACTTTTTCCTCTCTCTTGCATACTTTGGGCTGCTTTTATTCTAATTTTTCTAGTTCTTTATGAGGTAATATTAGGTTGTTTACTTGAAATGTTTCTTATTTTTATACATATGCCTCTAATAATATAAACTTTCCTCTTATTACTGCTCTTGCTGCATCCCAAAAGTTTTGATATGTCATGTTGTCATTCTCATTTAGCTCTACATATCTTTTAATCTCACCTTTTGTTTTTTTACCATTTTTAGTAGCATGATTCATTTGCATGTGAAATTAATGTGCTAAGTGTGCTCTTTAATTTTTCTAATGGTGTGTTTAATATGGGTTCTTATCCTCATGGAAGAAATAGGTGTGTGTGAACAAATGCCTTGCCCAAATATAAGTAGTGGAGAAAGATTTCTCCACTTTCTCATCATCTTTTTCTAATCATCACTTTAAGAAACAATTCTCCCTAAGGTCATCAATAATATCCATATCTTCTAAACCAAGGACCAATTATTAATCCTAAATTAATTTTTTCTTCTTGAAACATTCTCTTCTTTTTACTCCTATGATTCCACACTTACCTAGCTATAGCCTGCTTCTCTGTCTATTCCTTTTTAAAAATCATCTTTTCAATTACAGGTGATATACAATATTATATTAATTTCAGGTATATAGACCAATGATTAGAAATTATATAACTTATTAAGTGATTATCCCAACAAATCTTATAGTCAGAGGTTCTAACTCCCCAAGGGATCCTGAGGAACTATGTACTTTTCTGTCATATCCCAACATTATTTTGATGTATCATTATGGTCTCAATGTTCATTGCTTACCATTTCTCTTCTTATTGTGGTCACTCAAAGATCTCATTCTTTCCTTAAATGTTTATCATGATGGAGTTGATTTGAATGGACCTTAGTTTACAATTGAATTTAGCTTACAATTGACATCTTTGAATTCTTTCAAGAGGCCATATATAATATCCTAACTCAAGTCTCATAACAAATTTGGTCATTGTCTATTAATCAGCAGATATTTAATTCCATGTGAACTTAAGACGTTAAAGCCAAATTCTCTCTCTGTATCTTCAAGTACATATAGATCATTCTTACTTTTCAGTTTATCGTACTTTTTTTTTGGTCAGTAGATCAAACTCAAGGCTGAGTTCACCAAATTCTATGAAAATGATCAAATTTGTATTATTGTTGGTTATATTTTTTACATATGATTTTCTACTGAAGGCTGATATATGATCTCCATTTTTTTCAGAATTATTAGTCCACTCTAGTTATATTCTTAGATTACTACTCCTTGAAGTATCAACATAGTCTAAGTTAAGAGAAATTAATGAACATAGAAGAGAACTCACATATGATATAGACCCAGATTTTGAAGGAACAAACTAGCTGCATCTAAATTATTCTACCTTTATTTCCAAAAAGAAAAACATATTGTACAAATTAATTATTGTAATCAACATGTTTTACTATCTGACATTACTATGACTTTAATCAGTATGTGAAAATCATTGAAACTGTAAATTCTATCTTTGCTGTCATGCAAATTTGTTATGGCCTAATTGAAAATCACATTATAAAAGTCTTGGGATTTTTTAATTTAAAAATATTGTCAAGCAGTATGCAAATTCAGTAACAGAATCTTTAGAAGTCTCAAGGGGGAATCTTGCATAGCTTATTTTTAAGAGAGTTGTATTTTATTGTAAATGTTGGTTCTTTGTACACAACCTAACATATGTTGTGAAAATGTGTTAGCTCCCTAGGTACCTCTTGAATAAAATCTGTCATGTTTTATGAGAGTCTGGACTATTTTACTTTAAATTTTATTTTAACATCTAATTCTAAACTTGGGATATTTTATGTACTTGTATGTAATCTTCAACATTTTCGATGTGACATTTCACATTTCCAAATGTAGGACACCAAGTCTTACTTGCACTATGTTTTATTTCTCTTATTATACACTCAATAATTTTCTATTTTTTAAATTGAAATATTTGATATGTAACATTCTGTGAATTTAAGGTATATAATATGCTGATTTGATACATTTTTATATTGTAATATGATTGCTCTTGTAACAACAGTTAGCTTCTTTATCATGTCACATAATTATAATTTTGTGTTTGGAAAAATAAAGATTTCATCTCTTGTGCACTATTGGAATGTAAATTTGTTAATCCATTATGGAAAGTAATATGGAGGTTCCTTAAAAAATAATAACAGTCTCTTTCTCAGAAATATAAACAAACCTTTGAGTGCATATTATTGGCTACAGTAGGACAAATGCTTACTCTTAAAACAATCACTGAGGGCAGATGAATGGTTTATGCTAATCAGGGTGTAATCTTGGAGGTTTTGGGAGGTTTCAATCATACATAGACTATATGAATTGAGAGTGAAGAAAATGATATTCCTCAAAGAAAATACTGGGTACTGTTTCAACAGAAAGGTGTTAGGCAAAAAAAATTATAGAAGTCTACTGTATAGTAAGAGGACATACAGATGGCCAATAGACATATATGAAGGGATAGTCAAGGTCACTAATGATCAGAGAGATGCACATTATAACCACAGTAAAATATCACATCACACCTGTCAGAATGACTGTCATCAATAATTCCACAAACACCAAGTGTTGGCGAGGATGTGGAGAGCAGGGAATCGCATACACTGTTGGTGGGAATGCAGACTGGTGTAGCCACTGTGGAAAATTAAAGTGATTCCACTTCTGGGAATTCATCTGAAGAAATCTGAAACAGTAATTTGAAGTATAAATGCACACCTATGTTCATTGCAGCATTATTCACAATAGCCAAGATTTGAGAACAGCCTAAATAACCATCACTGGAGGAGGGGATAAAAAAGTTGTGGTATGTTTACACAATGGAATACTACTCAGCCATAAAAAAGGAACTCTTATCCTTTGGAATAACAAGGATGGACCTGAAGAGCATTATGTTAAGTGAAATAAGCCAGAGAAAGACAAGTACCATAGGATTTCACTATTATGTGAAATGTAGTGAATACATTGAACTATCAAGCAAATAAAGACAGACTCATAGATAGAGAGCAGGATCACAGATCTCAGTGAGTGGGATGCTAGGTGGGAGGGGTTAAGAGATTGAGCAAAAAGAAAAAAAGAGAAAAACTCATGGACATGGACAGCAGTGTAGCAATTGCTGGGGGGTGGGGGGATATAGTGGGGGGTAGTGAAGCAGGGTATAGGGACATAATGGTGATGGATGGAGACAACTTGGATGGTGAACACACAAAACAGTGTACAGATGATGTGTTATAGAATTGTGCATTCGAAACCTGTATAATTTTGTTAAACTGTCATCCCAATAAATCCAATAAAAATAATAAATAAAGTGCTACAGTTTGGCAAATATCTGCCTTAAAAATAAGGAGCTTTATAATATTTATAGTGCAGAGACTGCACACCTGAAGAGAAACTCATGGAATAGACGAGGCCAGATATGATGAATGAAGAAGAGGTGGAAGTGCTCCTCCCTAGATTTAAACTGGAGGAGAATTAAGACATTTACGATGCCCTTCACTCTTTGATAATGTAGACTTTTCTGGAATGTTCTCTGGGAGAAAATTAATTCTGTCTAAGGTCCTGCACAAGCCCTTTGTGGAGGTCCAAGAGGAAGGTACAGAGGTTGTGGCCACCACTGCCACCATTATGATGTTTCTATGTGAAAGATTCACCACTGGGTTCTGTGCTGACAACCTTTTTCTTTTCTTTATTCAGCACAGCAAAACCAACAGTATTGTGTTCTGTGGCTGATTCACCTCCTCTTAAAGAAATGGTCAGCACCACATGTAGCTCTTCTCCTGTCTCCTACTGACTCATTCTACCTCTGATACTTCACAATGTGCCTGAAATCCAAAGTGACCTTTGGAGAGAATCCAAATATAGAGAGCCTAATATTTAAATCCAAAAAGAAAAAAAAAAGAATATAGACTTCGGAGTTTAGTAGCATAGTGTTTAAAGTCTTAGGTGTGGAGTCTGACAAAAAGTTCAAATTCTGCTCTGCTACTTAGCAGGTATGTTGTCTCAGGCAAATTATTAAAATTTTCTGAGCCTCAGTTTCCACATATGTAAAGTGAGAACTACAATGCTCAGTTTTACAGAGATATGGTCTCCATTTAAATAATTAATTGTGTATCTTGCACTTAGCATAATGCTTGGCACACAATAAGCACTTGATACACGGTAGCTATTATTGTTGTTATTATTAAAATAAGCATTGAGGAAAGATGTAGAAATTATAGTAATGAGGTTCTGTCTTAAATTATTAAAATTTAATGCAATAAACACTTAATGATCTAGACTAGGCAATTGAAATGCAAAGACATGGCCAAATACATACAATTTTCAAAGAATCCACATAACATGGGTATATTAAGAATGTAAAAATTTACCCCCTTCCAATCACCTTTTCTCCAAAGTGACATTTATTAAAATCTTAAACATTAAGAGAACTTGAAAATATTGGTAACATGTTCCAAGTTTTTGGAACTTTGTCTGTTTACTCTCATTTTACCTGTTCATTTATATTTGACCCTTTAGTAACTGCCAGTAAGGTTTTTCTGTTAGAAATATATTAGTTTCCATTAATAGAAAACTCAATACATAGTGTGATAAGAAAAAGAAGAGACAGAAAGGAATATATGGGTTTGCTTAACAATTGAAAATTCCAGGGGTAGAACTGACTTCAGGATCAGCTATTTTTAGGGTCAAATGATATCATCAGGACTGATCTAATCTCTGTCATGACTTCCTCCAGCTGGTTTGGCCTCATACTGCTCTATACAGTACAAAGGTAGTACCACTGTCTTCAGTGCCTACATCATCTCAGGTTTTAGTCCACGAAAAGAAGAATAATGGTTTATTTTCTAGAAATATCGGCAGGCCTTTGATGGTATATTATTGGGTACACTAGAACAAATGCTGATTCTTAAAACAATCACGGTGGTGGGGCAGATAAATGGTTTAAGCTAATTAGGGTACAACCTTGGAGGGTAAAACATATGGGTTGAGAGTGAAGAAGAGGATATTCTTCAAAGGAAATATTCATTACTGTTTTAACAGAAGGGTGTTTTGCTAAAGAAAAGAAAATGTCTACTTTATAGTAAGGTTTTTTCAAGCTGAAATATTTAAAAGATACTAGTATACCCAAAGATGACTTAAAGACTAATGATCATATGGCTATAAACTTCCCTTGGTATGCTACAGCAAATTGATCAATATAAATAAAATCAGATTGATTTGATTTAGTCAGTATAATTTTATGAATTATCACATGGTATCACTGATTATTTTACTCCTTAAAATTTTTGACATAATGCATGATGGAACTGTGCCTAAAACCCATTGCTAAAAGAAGGCTTATTACCTATTTGCAAGTTATAAATACACAATGATTTTAAAGTAGTATCAGAGAAGTAACTTTTTTTCCAAATATTACTCAAGGCTAGAAAATTTAAATAATTGAACTGCATAATTTTAATTTTCCTATATCACATAATACATTTGATAAAAGTGGTAAACTCTCAGAAATATTGCTTTCAGTCAGAAGAATAATAACTGAGTAAAGACAAAGTGACAAGAAGATGCAAAGTTGAAACAATTACAAAGGTGATTATTAAGTTTAGTATTTTGGACCCTATTAGCATGAACTTAAATTCTAGAACTGGTGTGTTACAGAATCAATTTCTTTCAAACCTCATCCTTCTATGAAGTTATTGGCTTTATTTGGAGGAAAAATCATTCATCTTTAGAATGTTTTTGAAAATGAAGCTGAGTTTTTCAAAAGCTATGGTTCACTCCATAAATGTGTTTATCTTTAAAAGCTGTTCATCAATTTGTAACTTATTGTAAAGTTTAACCATGGCCAGTGCTTTAGTAGCTGTAGAAAGAAAGACCTGGTACATATGAAAAATTCAAAATGTTCCAAATTGTGCTATTTGGAAAAACTATGAAAAGACATAATACTGATGAATAAAAAGTCTAATTAAGATATAAAAAACTGGCAAGCAATTAATGGAATAAGAAAATGTGTCAAAGACACTTTTTAGAAACATAGTATAAACTTCATGTTTTTAATGCTCTTACATTTCATGAGTCATTTTAAGCTAGAGACAAAAATGAATCGATACAATATTTATAGTAGACCATATATACCTATAAAGAAACTGTTATATATGAGCTTATAAACTTTATAAATTAAGTTTTTATTTTAAGATATCTCACAAATTCCACAACCAACTACTACTGTTTTTATTTTCTTTCCTGAAAAGATGATATAACAGAAAATACCCCAGACTCAATGAAAACTTGGTCCTTTCAGGAGAGAATTAATGAGGCAGAATACTGATTTGGCATTCAGCTGATACCAACACAGTAGTTTTTTGACTAGGTATAGTAAAGTGGTATTCACATGCCTCTTGTCAAGTAAGAAGTCTAGTTTGAGTGAGATGTAGCTACTGCCTTGACTATGAAATATGTGAAGTCCTAAATATTTTACAATCCAAGAAGGAAGGTAAAGTTGAAGAGACATTTGGATAATGCACCAAAATGAGAGGTTTAACTTAGAACCAAACACTCCTGAATACTCAGTAAAGAAAAATAACTATCAGGGCAAAAATATGGAAATTTAACAAGCAGTAAGCCTGTCGTGGTGACAATGGAGGCACTTAGTAACAAATCGGGTTCCTGTTCTCCATTTTTAAAATTGGCAGGTTTCTACTTTTCCATAGGTCAGAATTCTGGGAACATAACATAAATCAGAAGCAAAAACAGCATCTAATTAGGAAATTTATGAGGATCTTGCATTTTACTATGTGGGGAAAACAGAATCACTTCCCAGCAAAATAGATGATAGATAGGTGATAGATAAATTAGATTAGATTAGATAGAAAGAGATGATAAAATTATAGAAATAAGACCATGAATAGTAGCAGTATATACTTTCAACATTGAGGAATTCTTCCTCAGCCTCAACTGGGGGTCTGTGAGGATAGAGTAGATAGAAAAGACTTTGAAGATAAACCTTTAGCTCTTCTTATATCCAGAAACCCCAGATCTAGTCCAAAATATTTATATTTGCCACCCTTCATCAATTCTACCCAGTGTTATTTCTTGCTGTATTTTCTGTTTAACCCATTGTTCCCTTCTCTTTTCATTTCCTATTTATTTTCAGTACTTATGTCCCTTTATGTGCCCAGCACTTAGTCTCTTTTTCTTGTAGGTTTTCCTCTTTTCATATATTCTTTTTCTATCTGCAATTATATATCAAAGATTTCTGTATTAATACTCTACCCTATATCCCCAGAATTTTCCTCCTTATTTTACAATGAAATAAAACTCCTGGAGAGAGATAGAGAGAGAAATATTTAGAAAGCCCAATTGAACAAGCTTCACAAGTCCAAAAGCAGATGCATTATAATCAGACCGGTAATGTAATATATACTAAGTTATAATTCAATGGGTTAAACATTTTCTGCCTGCTGCCTATAATTACAAAATATTGACAAATTAGGATTTCCAGAACCTATATATGGGTAACCAAAATGTGAAAATGTTCATCACCAAAGAATGATCTTTTGATACTATGTAAATTCATACTATAGGACTATAAAAGATAAGATCATCACAGTGATGTTTTATGGCCTATAAGGAATAACTGATCAAACTGGGTAACGAAGATTTTATGTGTGAGGCAATAGAGTGAATTGCATGTTTTGGAAAATATATTTTTATAAAATAACCAAAAATTCATGATAAAATTTATTTTTACTTGCTAACTTATTTAATTATCTGAAAATAAAAATGTTAATTATATAGGGAGTGTTACTTGGACTTTAAGTTACCTCAAAAAAAAAAAAAACTGCAAGTGCCTTATGACCCAGCAATTTCATTTCTAGGAATTTGTCCCAAGAAACCTGAGACACTAATTGAAAAAAAAAAAAAGAATATATGAATCCCTATGTTCATTGCAGCATTATTTACAATTGCCAAGATATGGCAGCAACTCAATTGCCCATCAGTGGGTGAGTAGATAACAGAGCCGTGGGACATTTACACAATGGAATATTACTTGGCCATAAAAAAGAAGGAACCCCTAACCTTTGGAACATCATGGATGCACCTGGAAAGTATCATGCAAAGTGAAATAAGCCAGTCAGAGAAAGACAAGTACCATATAGTTTTACTGATATGTGGAATTTAATGAACAAACTCTACAAACAAAATAAAGACAGACTTAGAGAGTAGGCAGACAGCTCTGATAGGGAGAGAGGGTTCTGGAGTGTTTGAGGGATTGAGCAAGAAAAAAAAAGAGAACTCATGGGCATGGACAACAGTGTGGTGATTGTGGGGGTGAGGGGAGTTGTGGAGATGGAAGAGGGCATAAAGAGGATGAATGGTGATGGAAAAATTTTAATTTAATTTAAAAATAAAATTTAAAAAGTGTTTGAAAGCATAAAAAAACACACATAAACAACCGATCCTTGTGAGAATAAGGAAAAAAAGAAAACAGAGACCTAAAAGACTACATATATTGGGATCACTAAGTAGAGAATATTATCACTATCTAAAATAGATGTACATGAAATATAAAGATATAGCTTAAACATAAATAGATATGCTATCAAAAAGCTTAATAAAGCTATGTTAATATCAGACAAAATGGATTTCACACATGATAAAGCAATCAATTAATCATGAAGATTGACAATCAAGAGTATTTATGAAAATCATAGCAGAGCTTCACAATAAATGTAGCCAAATTTTATAGAACTGTAGTGTGTAAACAAAATCATAATTAGATTTTAATCTCTCTGTCTCTCTCTTAGAATTTTATAGAAAAATTATACAAATTGTAGAGATATGAAGATGTGAACAGCACTATTCACCACCATGGCCTAAATAATATTTACAGAACACTAAGGGCTTTCATAATACATTTTTATTTTCTAGTGCATATAGCACTTTCCCAAGATAAACCATATGTTAGGGCATAAAAATAAATCTCAACCAATTTAAAATGGTTAAAACCATAAAGAGTATGTTCTCTGACCACCACATAATTTTAAAAATGAATAAATAAAAAGAGTTATTTACACAAACCTCAATAGATTCCAAAATCTATGGATTAAAGAAAAAAATCATAAGTGGAATAAGAAATATTTTAAACTTAAAGATAATGAAAATAATGCATAGCAATTTAAAAATATATGTTTTTATTAATTTCAGAGAGAGGAAAGGAGAGGGAGAGAGAGATAGAAACATTAATGATGAGAGAGAATCATCGATCAGCTGCCTCCGGGTATGACCCCTACTGGGGATCTGAGGATCTAGCCTGCAACCTGAGCATGTGCCCTGATGGGGAAATGGAACCTTGACCTCCTGGTTCATGGGTCAATGCTCAATCACTGGATGATACTGGCCAGGCACATAGCAATGTTTTTGGTTGCAGCTAAAAAGTTCATAAGGGGAAACTTTTAGCTTTAAAAGCTTATTTGCATAAATAAAATTGAGCTAAATAAACAATTTAATGTTCTACCTTAAGAACTTAGAAAAATGAAATCCAATGTAAGAAAAAGGAATTCTTAAAGATATGGGTAGAAATCTAGTAAATAACTAACAGAATATTTGTCTTTGAAGTGATTGACTAAATTTATAAATACTTAGCTAGACTAATCAAAATAAGGAAAGATAACAGAAATCATCACTTTTTAGAGTGAAATGGATTTTATCATTTCAGATTCTATATCCATTAAAAGAAAATAAAAAAATATTGTAAACCTCTGTATGCTAACAAATTAGACAATCCAGATAAAAATTGACATATTCTTTGTAAAATAGTATATTAAAAGTGATAGAAGATAAAAATAAAAATCTGAAATATTCTATATCTAGTAAAAGATTGAATTTGACATCATAAGCCTCACAAAGAAATATCCAGACCCACAAATAAAATATTTAACATTGAAATCCACTCAAAAATATAGGAAAGAGGAAAAGTTCCCAACATATTTTAGTTTAAACCATTTAATCCTTAAGAAGTAATTAATAGCCCTAGCCAGTTTGGCTCAGTGGATAGAGCGTTGGCCTACAGACTCAAGGGTCCAGGGTTCGATTGTGGTCAAGGGCACATGCCTGGGTTGCGGGCTTGGTCCAATGTGCAGGAGGCAGCCAATCAATGATTACCTTTCATCATTGATGTTTCTATCTCTCTCTTCCTATCTCTTCCTCTCTGAAATCAATAAAAAATATATATTAAAAAAATAAGTAATTAATATTAAAAAATATATGGAAGAATAGCTCCCATGAACATAGATGCAAATCACTTAATGACTTATTAACAAATTGAATCCAACGGTACATTTTAAAAGGTACATTATGATTAGGCATATTTATCCCAGAAATATAAGATTATTTTAATACTTTAAAATATAGAAAGATACCAATAATTTATAATTTCTGGAGTTAAAAATAAACTAGAACTAAAACGAAAGAAGTAAATATTATACAAGTTTTAAAGGCAATTGGAATAAAACATTTTAAAGCACTTGAATTGTTCATCAAGTTGGTAAAGATATATATTATCGTTAAAAAGTTTTTTAAAGTGCAGGACATTATTCATGCTAAATAACTAAAAGAATAGAAATAGTACATGTACAAAAATTACAAGGAATTCCACCAAAAGAAAAATACGTATTTTTGAAAATACACATCTAGAAATTTTGAAATTGATTATATCCTAACCCCATGGTCGGCAAACTGCGGCTCGCGAGCCACATGTGGCTCTTTGGCCCCTTGAGTGTGGCTCTTCCACAAAATACTACAGCCTGGGCGAGTCTATTTTGAAGAAGTGGCATTAGAAGAAGTTTAAGTTTAAAAAATTTGGCTCTCAAAAGAAATTTCAATCGTTGTACTGTTGATATTTGGCTCTGTTGACTGATGAGTTTGCCGACCACTGTCCTAACCTATAATGTAAGTTTCTTAAAGCATTTCAAAGAATTGATATCACTAAAATCATATTCTCTGAAAATAAACACACAATTAAGAAGTCAATAACAAAAAGATATCTAAAAACTATTGAATTATTATACAGAATAATATATATACATATAATATGTAATATATTTACACTGAGTGGCCAGATTATTATTATATATATTAGAGGCCCAGTGCATGAATTCGTGCATGGGTGGGGTCCAGCCAGCCTAGACAGGGGGAAGGGACATGGGCAGTCGGCCAGCCTACCTGCTGGTCAAACTCCTGATCGAGGGGACAATTTGCATATTAGCCTTTTATTATATAGGTTATACACTGAGTGGCCAGATTATTATGCATTCAGAGATCATAATAATCTGACACTCAGTGTATATAATAAATCACACAAGATATCAAAATACTTAGAACTCACAGCAAATGAAATTCACATAAATTTGTCTTAATGCAAATAAAACAGAATTTATGTAGGTACATATATTGAAGAGGTTCCACATTATCAAAAACTGTGTAGGAGAGAATCAAAATTTTGAGCAAGTTTATATAATTATATTTTAAAATTAGTTACAATAAACAAATACTGTAAAATACATAAATTGCAAAAATTAAATATTTCTTTATTAATTCAATTTTATGTAGTTAATAATTACCCCCCCCCAAAAAAAAAAAAAACACCCAGACCACTTTATTAAATAGTTTTATAAAAAATATTCATGGGCCGAAGCCGGTTTGGCTCAGTGGATAGAGCGTCGGCCTGCGGACTCAAGGGTCCCAGGTTCGATTCCGGTCAAGGGCATGTACCTTGGTTGCGGGCACATCCCCAGTAGGGGGTGTGCAAGAGGCAGCTGATCGATGTTTCTCTCTCATCGATGTTTCTAACTCTCTATCCCTCTCCTTCCTCTCTGTAAAAAATCAATAAAATATATTAAAAAAATATTCATGGAACATAAATATAAATTCTTAGCCACTCTTGCAGTTAAAGTACAAAAAGGGAGCATCCAGTTTTTATGACTCTACTGTAACCTGGATAACAAAAATATTAAAAAACATAGTCATAGATGCATAATAATAAAATATTAGAAAACTAAATCCAACAATGTATAAAAAATAATATTTCATGAACAAGATGTGTTCAGTTCTAGAACATAAAGTAATTTACCACATGAGATGAACATTTGACACCTTAATATATGGACAAAAAATACTTCAACATTATTTTAAAAACTCTAGAAACTAGGGATAGCAAAAGAACTTTAAACTAATCAAGTGCATCTACTCAAAATCTAAATTATCATCACACTTAGTATTATATACTGAAAGCATTCAATTTAAAATCAGGATAAAATAAAAATATTTTCTGTCACCTCTTTTATTCAACTTAACATTGATGCCAGTAAAAAAAAAAGAATAAAATATATTAAGAATAGAAGTGAAAAATGGACTCAGTACTTAGAGATAATATGAGTGTGTATACATGCAAGCCCAATGCAATATAGAGAGAAATTATTATAATTTATTAAAAATATAACATGTCTGTGGCATACAAAACCAATATGCCAGTGCCCATTTTAATTATTTACATGAGCAGCTAATATAATATTGAATTTAAATGTTGCCATATACAGTAACAACAAATATATGTAGGCACTTAAAAACAAATGTAAGACTATTTTGTAGAAAATTATTAAACTTTCACAAGTTCTAAAATAAATGTACAAATAATGGGAAGACAATATTGGCAACATCAATTCTACCTAAATTGATAGATAGATTTAATGCAATTATAATAAAATCCCAAGGGTACAGATTGTGAAAATTGACAAAATGATTCAAATATATATGAAAGTGCAGAGGGCTAAAAACAATAAAGGCTCGTATAAAAAATTTATAAAAGGCAAAGTGTCCCATCCTACCAATAATCAAAAGATTTTAAAAGTAAATTATAGTCAAGTGGTATAGGAAAATAAATAGGCTAATGGGCTTCTGTCTCTATCAGACTGTGTAATAAAAATTCCTGAAATATCTGTAAGAACAAATATTCAATCTTTGATCCCAATCCCAGAAAAATTAATTACCACTGCAGATCATTTTTATATAGTAACATTACCTTGGCACATAACTTACAATCTTTTCTAATCAACTGGAAATTTAATCTTCCAGTAACTAGAACCCTAGGATCTTTGTATTGGCTATATGGCCTGGAAGTTTGTGACTTACTAGTACATTTATTGTTCAAAGACTTTTTAAGAAACAAAAGGCCTTGGTAACGCTGATAATTGCTATATTGACAACCTTCTCTGGAAAGGACTCTTACTTTATAACTAGCAGATCTTGAATGGAGACCGAATGTGAGCACGCCTCACTGCCACATTCTATTATGTTTATGATTCATTCAGTTTTTGAACTTTCATTTGAGTTTGGCATTAAATTGAACCGATTGCCATTTTGTAATTTTCCTGCAGTGATTAACTCTGCTTTAGGAACATGACTAAGACAATGGTGTCTCTTGTCAAAGAAGTCACCAAGGAGCTATCGATAATGAGAATTTTTGGTTTAACCACAACCACATCTCCAAATGATGTTAAACTTAGTAACAATATAAAGAGCTCTTCACAGCCTACTGAAGTATGTCTGTGCAATTAGTTAGAAATACCTTTAAAAATAAAAGCTACTAGGTTTTTAAAGGAACTGTGAGAAGTATTTTATGTGTATAAGAACATCTAAAAATAATTACACAAGCCAATATGATGGGGCACATCGTCTAGAAGTCATGCATGATATACGATGACTAGGACAATAGAATTGCATTTCTGCATCCCAAACTTTACTGTCACTACATAAAAATAACTACTCTGCTGTTCAAAAATGCTTTGAGCAAAAGCTCTAAAGTTCCAAATGATCCTGCAAATCCCATTTCTATATGCTTTTGTAAGTTGTTTAGTTCTGAATCAGCAGGCTAAAAGTGTGTTTAATCAGTGCAGGTAACCGTTTCTCATGGAACAAATAGGAAGGAAATCAGGTTATAGCGAGGGCACCCAGCAGGACTGTTCAACTGTCTACTCAGTGTCAATGTAAACTTATTTCTTTAAGAAAGATACTCAGGGAAAAGAGAACAGATTGCAGAAAAAACATGTTCTGCATGCAAGAAAGAGCAAAGAAATAAGATACAGGATACTTGATGATAATTATGCAAAAGGATAGTAGTAAAAAAAACACAAAAAAACAGAGAACCAGTATACCTATAGCATAAAAATATTGCAGCAGGTGGAAATTGTACAAACTAAGTTTGCTTGCAGAAGCACAAAATAGATAATTCATGAATGTTCTGGTCTGTTATCTTTCTTTTAGGCAAAATAATTTCCAGCTTATAAGTTCCTGATGGTTTCTTTATCATGGCTCATGTTACTCAAATTGTTATTTGTTAAGCACAAAGTTTGAGCTAAATAGTAATAGTAATAATAATAATAATAATAATAATAATAGTGCATCATGTAACAACCACAGAGGAATATATGCATTAAGAATAATCCCAATAAAACATAAAATTCTGAGCATGTTGCTGGAAGAAATATAAAGAGCTCTGGAAATTGAGATATATTTGTGCTTATAAACTTAATTAACTTCATGCTAGTTAAGCAAAGCAGTTTACAGAAGGGAACATTATCTGAAAGGGTAAAATCTTCCAGCCCAACCTTGAACATGTAAAGGCAGCTACTTCAGTGAATAAAAGCAACACATTCTTCCACTTTGGGAAAATACAATATTACTAGAGAGTGGATAACTTTTTTATTTAATCCTCGCCTGAGGATATGTTTTGATTGATTTTAGAGAGGAAGAGGAAGGTGAAGAGAGAGAGATATAGATGTGAGAAACATTGATTGGTTGCCTCCCATATGCCCTCCAATGGGGGGGTGAAACCTGAAACCTAAGAGTGTGCCTGGACCAAGAATCAACCTGCAACCTTTTGGTGTATGGGACAAAGCTCCAACCAACTGAGCACTGGGCCAGGACGATAACTTTTTTATTTATTTAAACGTTTTATTTTGAGATAATTTGAACTTACTGTGCAATTGTTAGAAATAATGCAGAGACTCCTATGCCTTTTCCCCAGGTTCCCACAATGGTAGCATCTTGCAAAACTACAGTTTAGTATCAGAGCAAGAATATTGATATTGGTACAAAATGTTTTATCACCACAAGGATCCCTCATTCTTTTTTAGCAACATGTATTATTATTACCCTCACCCATCCAACTTGACTGCTGGCAACAACTAATCTGCTCTCCATTTCTACAATTTGGTCATTTCAAAAATGTTATGTAAATACAATTATACAAAAAGTGACCTTATTTGGCTCTTTTTACTTAGCGTAATTCCCTAGATCAGGCGTCCTCAAACTACGGCCCTCGGGCCACATGAGGGTGTTTTTGCTGTTTTGTTTTTTTACTTCAAAATAAGATATGTGCAGTGTGCATAGGAATTTGTTCTTATTTTTTTTTTAAACTATAGTCCGGCCCTCCAACAGTCTGAGGGACAGTGAACTGGCCCCCTGTTTAAAAAGTTTGAGGACCCCTGCCCTAGAGACTCATCCAAGTTGTTATATGTACCAATCATTCATTGTTATTATCGAGTAGTATTGTATGATATGGATGTACTACGTTTATTTAATCATTCACACATTGAAGGACATTTGGACTTTGATTTATTATGAATAAAACTACCAGTAACATTTCCATAAACATTTTTGTATAAACATAAGTTTTAATTCCTCTGGGTAAGAGTACAAAGCTGGGTCTTATGATAGTTTCCTGTCTAATTTTATGAGAAACTGCTAAACTGTTTTTCCAGAATGGCTGTATCATTTTATATCCCCACCAGCAATGTATGAGTCATCATATTTTACTTTATCATTGCCAGAATTTGGTGCTGTCACTATATTTTTATTTTAGCTATTTTGATAGGTGTTTATAGTCACCAATTGTGGTTTTAATTTGCATTTAATGGCTAATGAAGTTGTATATCTTTTCATGTGCTTATTTTTTTTCCCGTATATCCTCTTTGGTGAAAAGCCTTTTCATATCTTTTCTTTTTTTTTTTTTAAATCCTCACTTGAAGATATGTTTTTATTGTTTTGAGAGAGAGAGAGATGTGAGAGAGCAGCATGGATCAGTTGCCTCCTATACCCACCCTGACCAAGGATGGAACCTGCAACCTGGATATGTGCCCTGATAAGGAATCAAAACCACAACCTTTGGGTGTGTGGGACAACGCTGTAACCAACTGAGCAACCCAGTCAGAGCTGTTCATATCTGCTGGTCATTTTTGATTGAATTGTTTGTGTTTTACTATTAAATTCTGTAAGTTATTTTCAAAATACTAGTTTGTTGCTGGATATATGGTTTTCAAACACTCACATTCTGTAGCTTGTCTTTTTTTTACACTCTTTTTCTATATCTTTTTTTAAAATTTTTAATCTTTATGGTTGCAACTATTACATATGTCTCCTTTTACCCCCATTGATTTCTTTGAGCCCGCCACCTCCCCAGGCCTTCACCACCTTATTGTCTGAGTATTTGTACAGAACAATTTATAAAATTTTGGTGAGGTCTAATTTATCAAATTATTACTTCTGTGGATCATGCTTTTGGTGTCAACTCCATGATTAAGTTCAAGTTAATTTTTGTATAAGGTGTAAAGTTTAGATAGATGGTGTTTTTAAATTTTTGTTTTTATTTTTTATTTCCCCTCCTTTTAAAATTTTATTTTGTTATTTTTTTCCATCACCATTTATCCCCTCTATGCGCCATTCTACCTCCACCCACCTCCTCCTGTCCTCCCCCACTTCAGTCACCACACTGCTGCCCCTGTCTAGGAGCTCTCTCTCCTTTTTTTCTTTTTTGTTCAATCCTTTCACAGCCCTTTAATCCCCTCCCCCACAACCAGAGCTGTGTGCCTGCTCTCTAGCTATGAGTCTGTCTTTATTTTGATAGTTCTGTTTGTCCATTAGATTCCATATATGAGTTAAATTATATGGTCTTTATCTGACTGGCTTATTTCACTTAGCATTTTGTTTCTATTTCAATTGGAGGTGCACAGAATTCGTGCACGGGGGGGAGGGTGTCCCTCAGCCCAGCCTGCACCCTCTCCAATCTGGGACCCCTCGAGGGATGTCCAACTGCCAGTTTAGGCCCAATCCTGGTGGGATCAGGCCTAAATGGGCAGTCGGACATCCCTCTCACAATCCAGGACTGCTGGCTGCCAACTGCTCGCCTGCCTGCCTTCCTGATTGCCTTTAACCACTTCTGCCTGCCAGCCTGATTATTGCCTAACTGCTCCCCTGCCAGCCTGTTTGCCCCTCCCTGCAGGCCTGGTCCTCCCAACTGCTCTCCCCTACAGGCCTGAGTCCCTCCCAATTGTCCTTCCCTGTAGGCCTGGTTGCCCCCAACTTCTCTCCTCAGCCAGCTTGGTCACCCCTAACTGCCCTCCCCTGCAGGCCTGGTCCCTCCCAAATGCCCTCCCCTGCTGGCCATCTTGTGGTGGCCATCTTGTGAACACATGGAGGCAGGATCTTTGACCACATGGTGGCAGCCATCTTGTGTGTTGGAGTGATGGTCAATCTGCATATTACTTTTTATTAGATGGGATAGAGGCCTGGTGCACAGGTGGAAGCCAGCTTTTTTGCCCTGAAGGTTGTCCTGGATCAGGGTGGGGGTTTCCTTGGGGCATGGGGCTGCCTGAGTGAGGGGCCTGTGGTGATTTGCAGGCCGGCTATGCCCCCTGGCGACCCAAGTAGAGGCCCTGGTATGTGGGGTTTATTTATCTTCTCCAATTGAAACTTTGTAGCCTGGAGCGGAGCCAAGCCTTCTGCTTGCTCCTTGGCGGCAGCCATTTCTGTTAGAATTTACCTTCTATCATTGAAACTTTATAGCCTTGAGTGGAGGCCTAGGCTGGCAAGAACAGGTGGAAAGCTTAGCTTCCTCCATTGCCTGGGAAACCCAAGCATCCCTCCTGCTCTCTGTGGCTGTAGCCATCTTGGTTGGGTTTATTTGCATATTCACTCCTGATTGGCTTGTGGGTGTGGCTTGTGGGCGTGGCTTGTGAGTGTAGCAGAGTGATAGTTAATTTGCATATTACTCTTTTATTAGATAGGATATATATATATATATATATATATATATATATATATACACACACATATATTCCATTGCTCTGGTACCAATTTTTTTTAAATTTCCTTATTGATTAATGTATTACATATGTGTCCTTATCCCTCCATTACCACCCATCCCCCCACTCATGCCCTCACCCCTCTGTTGTCTGTGTCCATTGGTTAGGCCTAAATGCATATATACAAGTCTCACTCATTTATGGAATATAATGAACAACATAAACTGATGAACAAAAACAGAACTGGTACCAGTTTTTAAAAAGGATATCTTTTCTCTATTGAATTGCTTTTGCACCTCTCTCATAAATCAATTGAGCAGATTTATATGGGTTTTGATTTTGTGGGTTACCTTTTCTGTTCCATGGGTCTATTTGCCTATGTGTGCACCATTATCATACTGTCTTGCTTCCTCTACCTACATAGAAAGCCTTAATATAATCTAATTCCCCCAACTTAATTATATTATTTCATGTTTTTTAATTATTCTGTCTGTGTTTCTCCATAAAATTTTAGAAAAACTTGTTTATGTTATAAAAAAGTATTTTCCTATATTATGATAGGAATTAATTAAACTATAGATCAATTTGGAAAGATATGACATTTTTACCATGTTGAGACTTCTAACTAATGATCACAATATGTGTCTCCATTCATTTAGATTTTTTTTTTATTTCTTTCATCAATATTTTGTAATTATAGTATGCAGGTTCTGGAATTATTATTTTTTTATTTGTGTACTTCAATTTCTTTGGAACAATTATAAATTGTATTATTTTTAAAATTTATTTTTCATGTGATAATTTGTGTACAAAATGTGATTGATTTTTGTGTTGGTCATAAATTCTATAACCATGCTGAATTCATTAGTTCTAGGAGTTATTTTTGTAGACTTGTTGGTATTTTCTATATAGAAAATCATGTCATCTACAAATAACTACAGATTTTTTTTCCTTCCCAATATGATTGATGTTTATTGTTTTCTTGCCTGATTGCCCTTGCTAGAACCTCCAGTAAAATGTTGAATAGAAGTGATGAGATGAAAAAAAAAAACAAAAAACCTTTTGGTGATCCTAATATTAGGGTGAACACATTCAGTCTTTCATCATTAAATATGATATCAGCTGTAGCTTTTTTGTAGATGCTCTTTATCAAATTGAGCAAGTTCCCTTCTATTCTTAGTTCTCTATGTTTTTTTAAGCAATAGATGTTAGATTTTGTCAAAAGCAATTTCATCATCAGTTAGTATGACTATATGATATTTCTTCACTAGCTTGTTAAAATAGTAGCTTACATTGATTGACTTCTGAAGGTTGAACCAATCTTGCATACTTGAAATAAATCCCAATTGGTCACATTGCATAAATCTTTCTATACATAGCTTCCTACCTTATAATAGAGAAACATGCAAATTGACCGCACCTCTGCTACGCCCACAGCCAATCAGAACGAACAAGATGACGGTTAATTTGCATATGCAGGTGCTGAGCGGCCTGGGTCCAGGAAACATCCTCTGGACCCAGGCCGCTCCTAGCCTGTAGGCCCATGCTTAGGTCCTGAGTGTCAGGGGTCCCAGAACGCCCCCTGGCCCCTCAGAGCCTATGGGTGTAGGCGCCAAGCAACCTGGCGGGAGGAACATCCTCGCGTCGTTATAGCAACGCAGGGATGTTCCGCCCTGCCCCCAGCGGCTTGCAAAGGCTCCTGCACAAAGCGGCGGTTTGGGGCCATGCCCCAGCCAGGCGCCCAGGACTGGGGGCTGCCACTGGCCTCTGGGGTGTGCTGAGACCCTGGCGGCCACTGCTGTGTGCTGCCCGGGGTCCCTGCAAGCCCCGAGCCTGAGCACCTGGCTGGGGGCGTGGCCCCAAACCACTGCTTTGTGCAGGAGCCTTTGCAAGCAGTTTGGGGCCACGCCCCCAGCCAGGCGTCCAGGACCGGGGGGCTGCCGCTGGCCTCTGGGGTGTGCCGAGACCCTGGCGGCCACCACTGCGTGCTGCCCAGGGTCCCTGCAAGCCTCGAGCCTGGGGCCCATGGTGGGGCTGGCTGTTGGCCTTGGGGCGTTTGGAGATGGGGATGTTCCCACCCCACCCCAGAGGCTTTCCAAGCTCCAGCACCAAGTGGCAGATTGTGTCCATGCCCCAAGCCTATCGCCCTCCACAGGGGGATGGCTGCTGGCCTCTGGGGTGTGTGGAGACCCTGGCAGCCACCACTGGGTGGCAGGGACACGCCCCTAGCCCAGTGGGCACAACCCAGGGGTTGCATGAGCTGCAGAGGATACACCTTTTTAAAAAATTTTTTTAATTGATTTTTTTTTTTTTTTTACACAGAAGAGGGGAGAGGGATAGACAGTCAGAAATATCAATGAGAGAGAAACATTCATTAGCTGCCTCCTGCACCCTCCCCACTGGGGATATGCCTCCAACCAAGGTACATGCCCTTAACAGGAATCAAACCTGGGACCCTTCAGTCTGCAGGCCCATGGTCTATCCACTGAGCCAAACCATTTTGAGAGTAAATACCTTTTCTGACCACTCATTGGCTAAGCTCCCTATAGGCCACCAATTGCAGTGTTCTTGGTAATTTGGGTTATAAGAATCCAAGAAGGTAATCTAGGGTTCTTCCACCACACTCTTGAAGGAAAAAATGAAGGTCCCTTGAGGGGTCCCACTTTGGAGAGACTGCAGGCTGGGCTGAGGGACAACACCCCCCGCTACCCCCTCCCACCATGCACAAATTTCGTGCACCGGGCCTCTAGTATTTATATAATGTCAATTATTTTGTGCATCTAAGTTCATGAGAGATATTGGCTTGTAGTTTTCTTTTTGTTACTCCCTTTCTCTGGTTTTGGGTATTAGTTTATAATGACTTCTTAAAATTGGTTGAGAAGTGATCTCTCCTCACCTATTTTCTAGAAAAGGCTGTTGCATTGTACTAGTAAGCCCTAAAATTTCTAATGCTGCATTTCTATTTTTTTTTTGTCAACTACAGTTTACATTCAATATTATTTCGTATCAGCTTCAGGTGTACAGTATAGTGGTTAGACAATCATATACTTTACAAAGTGTCCCCCTGATATTTCTGGTACCCACCAGGCACCACACAATATTATTGACTACATTTTCTGTACTGTATTTTGCATCCCCATGACTATTTTGTAACTACCAATTTGTACTTCTCAATCCCTTCATTTGGTTTACATGGTCTCCATACTCCCTCCCATCTGGCAATCATCAGTCTGTTCTCTGTATCTATGAGCTATTTTCTGTTTAGTTTGTTCCTTTATATTGTTTTTTAGATTCCACATAGTAAAATCAAATGGTATTTGTCTGTCTCTGACTCACTTATTTCACTTAGTCCAATGCTGCCTTTCTAAATGTGAGCTTCACAGGACCTTAAATGCCTAACTACATCCCCCTGCTCTCACCAGATAAGTTCCTAATCCAGAGAGAAAGGTTGCCCTATTAGCTAGACCAGCTAATACCCACCCAGTCCTCAAATGGGTAGTGTGGCCTTGAAATTAAACAAACAAATCTTATCATCCCATGGGAACCAAGGGTCACCTCATGAAACCTACATTCCACAGCTCCTGTTGGTTTAATCTATTCCTGAGTGCAATGGTAGCTCTATAAGATGTACAGTGTCCTCCTAACCAAGTATGTGAGTATGTATCACTAATAAAGCATTGCTAATATCATATGCCCATTGCTGGGTGTTGGGTGTTCTACCATTTCTTACTATTTAAAGTAGGAATCCCTCCTTCCCTGATGGAGTAAACAGAAGGTGATTAGAATAATTGTGTACAATTGGCATTAATTCATAAAAGAATTGATAGATTTTTCCAGTAATATTAGATATTTCATTTTGGGGAGATTTTAATAGTCATGGGACTATTCACACTATTTCATCCTGGTTGAAATGTAATTTTCAAGGAATTGGTTCATTTCTTTTAATTTGTCCAATTTAAGAGAGTAAAGTTGTTCATATTATCCCTAATTAACCTTTCAGTGGTTGCTGGATCTATAGTGACATTACCTGTTTTAGTCCATTATTTTGTTTATCAGTGCCTTTGATGTTCTTATCTTTTTTCAGTCCTGCTAGAGATTTATGATTTGTATTTTTTTAGTAACTAGCTGGTGGCTTAGTAGATTTTCTCTATTGTTTTTCTTCTTATAATTTCATTATTGTTGTTCCTTTTTTCTTTATTTTATTTTTAATTAAATTTATTGGGGTGACATTGTTTAACAAAATTATATAGGTTTCAAGTATACAATTCTATGATATATCATCTGTATATTACATTGTGTATTTCTTTCTTTCTGCCTGCTTTAAGTTTATTTCTTCTTTCCTCCTTTCTAGGCAATATTTTGGTAATATAAACAGTTGTGCTATAACTTTCTCTTTCAACACTGCTTTAGTTAAATACCACAAAATTTTTGTTTTATTTTCATCTTATTTCAGTTCTATTTCGAGCTTTATTTCTTTTAGACTTCCTCTTTAACCACAGATTCCTTACTTTTAATTAAATTTATTGTGGTGACATTGGTCAATAAGATCATATAGGTTTCATGTTACATTTCTATGATACATGATCTGTATATTACATTGTGTGCCCACCACCCAAATTTAAATCACCATTGTCAACATACATTTGGCTCCATTTACCCTTTACTACCCCCACCCTCTTCTCTCTGGTAAGCATCATACTGTTATCTGTGTCTATGAGTTTCAGTTTATATCCCACATATGAGTGAAATCATATAGTTCTTAACTTTTTCTCATGTACTTATTTTGCTTAACATAATATTCTCGAGGTCCATCCATATTATTGAAAATAACAATATTTCATCTTTTCTCATGGCTGAGTTGTGTATTTAACACATCTTCTTTAGCCAATTCACTATTGAAGGACACTTTTGTTGTCCCCTTGTCTTGGCCACTATGAATAATGCTGCAAGGAACATAAGGGTGTATCAATCTTAGCAAATAAATGTTTTCTAGGTTTTGGGGGGAATAGCTGGGTCATATGGTAACTATAGTCTTAATTTTTTGAGGAGCCTCCATGCTGTTTTCCATAGTTGTTGTACCAGTTGACAGTCACACCAGCAGTGAATTAAGGTTTCTTTTTCTCCAGAACCTCTTCAACACTTGCTTTACCTTTTTTATAATAGCATTCTAACAGTTGTGAGATGGTATCTCATTGTAGTTTTGATTTGCATTTCCCTAATAACCCTGCCAGGGTGCCTGGTATAACTAGTGAAGTTGAACAACTTTTCATTAACCTGTTGGCCAGTTGTATGACTTCTTGAGAGAAGTGTCTACTCAAGTCCTTGGTTCGTTTTTTTAATTGCATAGTGTCTTTGATTGATCTTGAATTGTATGTAATTTTTATATGTTTTGGATATTAACTCCTTGTTGGATCTGTTGTTTGCAAATAACATCCCCATTTAGTTGGTTGCTTTTCTGTATTTTCAAAAATATTTCCAAGTATTTGAACAACTTTCTGGTGTCTTTCTGTTATTATTTCTACTTTGTATCCATTATGGTGAGATAAAATGCTTCCTATTATTTGTCTTTTTAAAATATGTTGAAGTTCATTACTCAAAATATGGTATATACTGGTGAACATCCCATGGTTACTTGCAAAGAATGTGTATTCCTCAGTTATTGGTGAATTCTTCTATACATATCAATTAGATCCTGTTCATTAATATTCTGTTGAGTTCAATATCTTTGCTAATTTTCTGTCTAATAGTTTTCAAATGCTGGTAAATGGGATCTGAAATCTCAAACTATATTTATAAATTTATCAATTTTTCTTTTCAGGAGTATCAGATTTTGTTTCCTGTATTTTAAAGCCCTATTGTTTGGCACATATACTTTTTGGATAGTTATATCTTTTTGATAGGTTGATTATTTATAACTAAAGGCCTGATGCATGAAATTCCTGCAAGAGTAGGCCTTCTTTCCCCCGGCTGCCAGCACCAGCTTCCCTCTGCACCCGGGACCAGCTACCTTCCTCCAGCCACCAGCAGGCACCCGGGACCAGGGCTGGCTTCCCTCAGGCCACCAGCAGGCACCTGGGACCCGGGATGGCTTCCTTCTGGCCCCAGCTTCGTCAAGAAGGACATCCGGAATGACGTTCAGAAGACTTCCAGTCTAATTAGCATATTACCCTTTTATTATTATAGATGATATAATGTGCCCCTTTTTCACTAAAATGTTTCTTTATTGTATAATTTGCTTTATCTGATGTTAATAAAGCCACTCCTGTTTTTTTTTCCTAAACCATGTTAGCATGATATATACTTTTCATCATATTACTTTCAGCATATCTAAGGTATTATGTTTGCAATGTATTTCTTAGCCTATATAATAAATAGGTAATATGCAAATTGACCCTCATGCCCTCACAAGATGGCTGCCTACTACCAGGCCAGCAGGGGGGTTAGTGAGGGATGACCAAATGACTGAAAAAGCAGACTGAGTGGGGCAACCAGGTCGTCAGGAGAGTTAGTGAGGGATGAGAAAACGACTGAACAAGCAGGCTGCGTGGGATGACCAGGCCGGCAGGAGGTTAGTGAGGGACAACCAAATGACTGAACAGCAGGCTGCGTGGGGTGACCAGGCTGGCAGGGAGGGCAGTTGGGGGCAATTAGGCTTGCAGGGGGGGAGCAGTGAAGGGCAACTAGGCCAGGGGGGGGCAGTTGGGGGCAACCAGGCTGGCAGGGAGGGGGCAGTTGGGGGGGACCTGGCTGCCAGTGGTGGGCAGTTAGGGGTGACCAGGAAAGCAGGGGGGACAGTTAGGGGTGATCAGGCAAGCAGTCAGGTGAGGAATTAGGAGCTAGTGGTCCAAGATTCTGAGAGGGATGTTCCCCAAGTGGTCCTGGATTGGAAAGGATGCAGGCTGGGCTGAGGGGACCCCCCCTCCTCGTGCATGAATTTCGTGTACGGGGCCTGTAGTATGCTGATATAGTAGAATTATTTCTTTAATTTACTTGGCCAATCTCCATCTTTTAGTTGGCCTATTTAGACCATTTTCATTTAAAGTAATTATTTATATGTTGGTATTTAAGTTTGCCATTTTATTATATGTGTTCTGTTTGTTTCCTCTTTCTCTCTATCCTCTTTTTCTCTTCCCTTGGCTTCTTATACATTACTTGGGGTTATGGTTTTATGATTTCATTTTGTTTTAATTATACTTATTTGGAGTATGTCATTTTTTACAGTTTTCTCTAGATATTTTAATACACATATGTAACTTATCACAGACTACTGATACTCTGTGTTTTACCACTTCAAATGAAATGTTGAAACTGTTTCCATTTAGGTCCCTTTATCCTCCCCGATTATTAAATGTAATTTTCTCTAGTATTTCCTCTACATACATTTAACACCAAAACAGATGCTATATTTTTGCTTCAACAAACAGATATGATTTAAGGGATTTATTGGAAGAAGGAAAATCTAATATATTTACCTCTATTTTAATCCATTCTGTTCTTTCTTTTCTCAAGTGACCATCCTTCTTATCGTTTCCTTTGTTTGAAGAGTATTCTTTAGCCATTAGTCAAAGGTAGATTTGTTAGAGACAAATTATTTTAATATTCTTTCATTGAAGATTATCTTTTCTTACCCTTCATTTCTTAAGGATAGTTTCACTGATTATAGAATTCTCAATTAACTTATCTTTTTATTTTAGTATTTGAAAAAATGTGACACTTCTTTCTGGTCTTCCTGATTTCAGATGAGAAATCTACAATCATTTGAATGGGTATCTGCATAATTTTCCTTTGGTTATTTTTGAGATTTGTTCTCTGTTTGTGTATGTGTGTGTTTCCAGAAATTTAATTATAACATATTTTGACTTGGATTTCTGTAGGGGTATCCTATTTAATTTTGACTTGGTGTTTTTAATTGATGGCTTATACCTTTCATCAAGAAAAATTTCAGCCATTATTTCTTCAAATACTTCTTAGTCACAATCACTCCTCTACTTTTGGAGCTCAAATAATGTAAATATCATATCTTGGGTTATTATCCCACAGGCTTCTGAGTCTCCATTCATTTTTTTTTGTTCTATTTTCTTTTTGTTGTTAATATCATGGACATTCTGTTGATCTATCATCAAGTTAACTGTTTTAAACTTCCATCATCTATTTTATTGACTCTTTCTGGTAATTTTTAATTTTGGTTATTTTATTTTCAATCCTTAATTCCAGTTGGGTTCTTTTTCATTACTTATATTCCTTTTTAAAAATTATTTTTCCCAAAGGAAATCTTAATTACTTTTGGACATAATTTTATGACAGGTGCTCTAAAAATTGACAGATCATTTCAATATTTAATATATTTTATTATTTTCTGTTGATTGTGTGGGATTTTTTTTCTCATTTAAGTTGTTATTTCCATTGTTCCTACCTGACTAGTGATTTTTTAAATTGTATTTTGAACATTTTCTTGACTATGTTAGAAGATTTTTTGTCCTACTTAAATTTTCTTTTTATTACCAAGAAGTCACTTTCCTTAGGTTTAGCATATATATTTCGGCAGCCGTCCTGAGCTCTGCTGATACCCACACCCCTGTGGGTAGATCAGGCCTGCTGCTGTCAGTGGTTGTGGGATGAAGTTGGTACATAGGTTCTGCCAGTGATAAGGCTGTGAACAGATTGGGTTTTTCACTAAGTTTGGTATATTTTCAGCCATTATTTCTTCAAATGTTTCTGTGGCTGTCAATAGGTGTGAGGTAGGGCATGGTCTTAACCCTCCTTGGTTCCACTATTGCTACCACTGCATGCAGATCATACTCAACGTTATCAACAGTTTTGAGGCAGGGAAGGGATTGATCCACCCAGGCTCAACTGGTGATGCTGCTGCAGGAAGATAAGGCTTACTGCTGTCAACTAATGTGAGGCAGTAATTGGTCTGCCCTGGCAGACTCTGCTAGTGATGTTTTCATGACAGAATGTACTACTTCTGGTGACCACTGTGAAGTGGGAATTGCATAGTCATACAGTGTTTTCTAGTGATGTTGCTATATGCAGATTAATCATTGCTATCATTGGATATGGATCTGCTTCTCAAGGCCCCACTGGGTTTTCCCTTTCTTGGACACTTTCCCAATTAGATCAGGCTTTTTATTTTCCTTTATGTTTTTTATTTGTTTATCTATGCATGGTGGTTTTCAGTTGCAGGTCTCTCTGTTGCCCAGTACAACATGTATGAGAGATTAAAAAATAAAATACTGGGAATTCATTGCAGTCTTATTATTCAACTCCTAAGGACCTTAATCAGTCAATCTTCTTTGTTATACGTTTCATTATTATTGTATAACTAGAGGCCCGGTGCACAAAATTTGTGCACTGGAGGGGGTCCCTCAGCCCGACCTGTGTCCTCTCACAGTCTGGGACCCCTCGCTCCTTACCACCCACTTTCTCGCTGCTCCTTACTGCTCAGCTTGCTGCTCCTTAGTGCTGCCACTGCAGAGGCAGGAAAGGCTCCTGCCACCGCTGTTGTGCTCACCAGCAGTAAACCCATCTTCTGGCTGAGTGGCACGCCCCCTGTGGGAGCACACTGACCATCAAGGGGAAGCTCTTGTGTTGAGCATTTGCTCCCTGGTGGTGAGTGCACATCCTAGTGATTGGTCATTCTGGTCATTCCGCCATAACAGCCGCTTAGGCTTTTATTATATAGATTGCCAAGATATTTACTTATGTTTAGAAAGAAAGAGTCAGGCTCTGGCCAGTGTGCCAGAGTGTCAGCCCACATAGTAGAGGGCTGCCGGTTTAATTCCTGCTCAAGGGCACATACCTGAGTTTTGGGTGTGCTCCATGGCCCTGGCGGGGGTGCCTGCAGGAGGCAACCAATCCATGTGTCACTCTCACATCCATGTATCTCTCTCTCTCTCTCTCTTTCCCTTCCTCCCTTCCACTTTCTCTAAAAATCAATAGAAAAAAATATCCTTGAGTGGGGTTTAAAAAAAATTAAGAAAGAGTGGGATGAAGTGGTTTACTACATCTTGTTCTGGAACTATAAATAGGTCATTTTTATAATATATTTATTTGCTGATATTTTCTATATTTTAATTTGTTTCAAGAGAATTCACAGGTGTTTGCTGAAGAATTTTAATGATGACTGCTTTTAAAATTCTTGTGAGATAATTTCAAACTCTGACTCACCTCTGTGTTGGCATAAGTTGATTGTCTTTTCTTATTCATATTGTGATTTCCTGTTGTTCTTTATGTAACAGATGATTAAGATTATATCCTAGATATTTTTGGATATTAGAGACAGTGGTTCAATTTAATCTCCTGTTGAGGTACAGTTCAAGGGACGTGTGTGTGTGTGTGTGTGTGTGTGTGTGTGTGTGTGTGTGTGTGAACTTTCTTCTGTGCCCTGCTGACTCACACCAGGAAAAGTGGAGTGCCGGTTCACAATGCTTCACTGAAGACTTGTTGGGTGTGTGTATGTGTGAAAATTAAGCTTATCCACTCAACACTATTGACACATTTCCAGTGAAATTGGGACATTATTTCACCTAGTATGATAGTCTCAAAATCCATATGTTTTATTACAAATGGCAATATTTCATCTTTTTATGGATAAGCAGTATTCCATTGTATATGTGTACCATATTTTTCTTATCAAAACACAATGGAGTATGCAGATGATGTATTATAAAGTTGTACACCTGAAATGTACAATGTTATTAACCAATGTTACCCCAATAAATTTAATTAAAATTAAGAAAAAATTAGGCCATTACCTCACACTTTCTTTTTGTTGCCTCTGAGTGAAAAGGGGTAAGATCAGCTGACACCAGGGAGTGAAGTGGTAGAAGGCTTATCCCACTGCTTTATTGTTATAGGGTGCTATGAAAGCTGAGCTCCTCACTTAAAATTAAATTAGGGCTCTGCTCCAATTTTAAAATAAAATTAGGGCTCTGCTCCAATTAGGGCTCTGCTCCTCACTTAAAATAAAATTAGGGCTCTGGTGACAATAGTGAAGAAGAGGGGAAAATGGATGCCAACTAGTCCTATCTTCCATCATCAGGTTCCATGTCATTGAAATTAGGTACTGGTAGACGCTGAACTCCCTACTGAACCCCATTGACTGAAGGGTGGTGGAGAAACAGAGTGCTGACTATATTGACCTCACATCATCTTGTTTTGTGTCATTGATGTTGAATGTGGTAGAGGTTTAGTTCCATATTAAATCCTGCTGACCCTGATGGGAGATAGGGTGCCAAGAAGCCCTGATTTACAACTCCTCTTTCAGTATCACTGTTGCCAGATGATTGTGGATGTTTATCTCCCCCCTGGGCCCTGCTGACACCAGGAAGAAAGTAGAGTGCTGACAAGCTACAATTCACACTATGTTATTTGGTCTCATTGATGCCAGGTGGTGGTATAGGCATGGGTCCTCAATAAGACTCACTGACCAGGGTGAGAATGAAGCAGATTAAATACTAGCTCTGCCTCATGTTACATTGTTAACTCTTTTGCTGACAAGTAAGAATGGATGCTCAGATTGATGCTGGACCCCATTCCCACTACTCTGGCAGGAAAATCTCACACCACCTACTACTACTGGGTGAGAGTTAGAAGATAAGCTCCCATTCAGCTTCACTATCAGGGAACCGAAAAGTCCCTGCTTCCGATAAGAGGTGAATGAAAGATTAGCTTCCTCCTCAGTCTTGCCAACACAATCCAATGGGAAAATCAGAGTGTCACCTGCTTCTGCCAAGAAAGGGATAAATTACCTCCCTGTTTGGGCTCACTGACATTACCATGCAGGAAAATTGGACTTACACAGCATGCTTCTGTGTGGTGTGGTAGCATATCAACTCCCCATTCAATCCCATTGAAATCTGGAGGTGGGGGAAGTTTGTTTATTTTCTGTCAGTATTTGGTTGGAATAGGATAGGTATTGCAAAGGTTTCCTGTTATTAGGCTACCCTTTTCCAGTTCCTGAGGCTAGGAAAAAGGAGTTTTTCTTGAACCTACTTTTGTGTGTACTCGTTGGTGGTTCTGAGTTGGAGGCTTTTGCAGGAACCTGTTCAGAATATAGGGGATCCAATAAGCAAACCCTGGGAAGTTAGTGCCATCTTGTTCCTCAGTCCTGAGCTCCCATGGCAGTCCAACTTCTTTCTATTTGTTAGAGTTTTGTCATGCTTATTTACTATGTTATACCTCAAGGTTATTTTTTTGGTTGGTTGGTTGGTTGTGTTGGTTTTTTTTTTGTTTGTTTGTTTGTTTTTAAGAATGAATGCCTGGAAGGAATGGCCTAATTTATCTTGCCCAGAACTGGGTCTGTGGGGGCACTTTTGACTTAGAAAATTAACATGTGGAAAATTACATAACATTGAAAATTAAAATGTTTGCAATGTTTGCATGGTCTCCACTTAATCTGCTTACCACCTAATTTCATCAGCACCTAAAAATGATTAATAACTCTCAGTCTTGGTTCATTAATGTTGCTCTTAGAAATATTTTTCTTTATAATAAACCTAAAGAAACAAATGAATATCAACACACCAGGGGTATAGAAAGAGAGGTAAATGAGACCAATTTGTCCATTAACAACATACATACCCAGGTTTCACCAAATGTAAACTCTCTTGGCTTTTTCCATTCATTAGTGAAAACTTTCATTGTCACCTAAATTTGAGGATCTCTTTTTCATTTCTTTTTGTTTTATGACTAAGGAATCTTCCAATTGTACAAATAAATGTCTGTGCTCCATTCTCCATTCTTCCATTTGTATTTTACTTAGGCCAGCTGAGCTGGTCAGATTTTAAGCCAATAAAAGAAGAAACATTTTTTTATATATGGCCTTTAACAATGAAAATAAATGTATATTCTCTCTGTAAGATCATATATATTATCAACCATATAAATTTGAGCAGAGCCCTAATTTTATAAATTAATTAAAATTCCATCAGTCCTATTAGGTTTCTTAAAGGCAGAGAGATGAAAATATATATCAAACCTAGAAATAAAATGTGTTTTCTAATACAAAGTGAGGTTTATTAACATTTTATGGTAAATATATACAGTAATTCATAATAGTAACATCAAGTCTAGGTATACATGTTGAGATTTGGGTTGAAATAAGGAAATTCTTTGCAATTTATCTAAACTTAAATTATTGTATATTTCTGCTGGAGTCGTATTCTAGTGTTATCCAGATATACCCGTGGGTATACTATTCCTTTAATGTTCAGAAACCACAGTGGGGACATACTTTGTTTCTTTCAGTCCACTAAAGCAATATTGAGTAAACTGAAGAAATTATTGACTATATTACACTAGTGTTTTGAAAAATGTAATGTTTTACCTATACTCATATTGAAACACTTACATTTTAAGAATAATTATAGCCACATTGTCAACGTTTAGTTATTTGTGGTAATGAGAATTTTTACCAGCAAGGATATTTAAATTTTTCATTTTAATTAAGGGATTTTAAAGTATACATAAATATACATTCTCCCTTTCAAATTATGGACAATTTCTGCAAAGTCCCCAAAATTATTTTTGTATGAATAATTCACAGTAAAGGAAGAGCATATTTAAAAGGATATCTCACTGCACTTGTAATAGTTACCATAGTCCTTATCATCTATATCTCCAGCACCTATAGTCATGATATGCTGGACAAGCATGCTAAGAGGCCGAGGAGTCATTCAGAGTTATCCCCATTGGTTTTTATAGCTAGTGAACATCAGTGAACTCCATTTTCTACTTTACTTTTTTATGCTGCAGATGGCCTATACTGAGCAAGTAGCAGCAGCCAGGTGGTAGCTGTTTCACCACTCTCAATTGCTACCATGTAACAAGGATCCAGATGAAGTAGATAGAGAAGATGCATCCCCCTTCTCCTGTATAACTCTATATTGTTTGATAGCTGCTCCAATGGACTGTACCAGCTGAGGCAGCTCCCATATTCCCAGCTTACTTAGGTTGAACACATATTTCTGGTAGACTCATAAGTAGGTGAGCATTGGTGGACTCATTATCCCTGGCTTTGGGCTACAGAAGATCAATAAAGGGCAGTGACAGCAACCAAGTGGTACCAATTCAAACACATGCACACACACAGATCTTGCTACATAGAGATCTGGGTGGGGCAGACATGAAGAGTTTCCCATTCTATCTTCTACAGCTCCAGCTAAATATCTCAGAGTTTCCATCCTGGTTCATAGCAAGCTTCAAAGGTTGAAAACACCTTGCCTTTATCAAGGCACCTAACTTCAGTTGAATCAGACTGTGGAACAATTTATACCCTAGGACATAAACTCAAAAGGCCAAAAGTAAGAGAGCTATCCATTAGATAAAGCTAAAAGGTAGATATGATGTCAGTACTGCAGATAGGCATGAGGTATAATTAACAGATCATGGATAAAATGGTCAAAATGGCTAATCTAAAACTGGAGTCATTCCTGATGTTCTCTTCAGAGAGATTTTGTAAATGCATAAGGATGTGACCTCTGTGGCCTCTGTGGAGCAACATCAGAGACTGCATGGTATGGGAGAAATATATTTCACTGATCTGGTCCAAACCAATAATTAAATAAAATAACAACATAAAACACATCTGAGTGGGCAGAATAAGGAATTATCCAGAGGGGCTATAACATATTTTCTAAAATTTCTAGTTTTCAAAAAATATTATGACAGAAAAATAAAACAGCAAAGTATGACCTATATACAAGAAAAACAGCGGGCAATAGAAATTGTCTTTGAGAAACACAGATGTTGAACTAGGCAGAAAATAAATATCAAAGCAACTACAATAGATATGATTACAATCTAAAGGAAACCATGCTGAAAAAATTGAAGGAAGGTCTGATGATCGTGTTTTCTCAAATAGAGATTACTTATAAAATTATGGAAATTATGAAAAGTAGTCAAATTGGAATTCTGGAGTTAAAAAGTATAATACTCACCTGGCCAGTGTTTCTCAGTAATTCAGCATGGACCCATGAACCAGAAGGTCACTATTCGATTCCTGGTCAGGGCACATGCCTGGATTGTGAACTCAATCCCCAGTAGGGAGTGTGCAGGAGGCAGCCGATCAAATTATTCTCTCTCATCATTGATGTTTCTCTCTCTCTCTCTCTCTCTCTCTCTCTCTCTCTCTCTCTCTCTCTCCCTTCCTCTCTCTGAAATCAATAAAAACATATATTTTTTTACAGTATGATACTAAATATAGAAAATTAAAGAGATATCAACAGTAAGTTTCAACTGGCAGAATAGTGGCTCAACTTGTTTACACATCAATAAAAGTTATGCTACTTGGAAAAGAGGGGAAAAAGAATAAAAATGAATAGTACCTCAGAGAAATGTAGAGCACCATTAAATGAACAAACATATGTGTATGAAATACCAAGAGAGGAGAGAAGAAACAGATAGGATCAGAAAATATGTTTGAAAGAATAATCTTTTAGCCTTGGCCAGTGTGGCTCAGTTGGTTGGGTATCATCCCATGAACCAAAAGATTGCAGGTTCCATCCCTGGTAGAGGGAGTGAAGGAAGCTGCTGATCAATGTTCCGTTCTTACATCAGTGTTTGTCTTTCCCCCTTTCCCTTCCACTCTCTCTAAAAATCAATACAAATATTTTTAAAATAGTGACTTAAAACTTCCTAAATTTAATGAGAAACATTAATCTGGGCATTCCTAAAAACCAACAAATTTTAAGTAAGGTAAACACAAAGAATCCACATCCAGACAGAAGAAAGTCAACTATGGGGGGGGGGAGAGAAAGAAAGAAAGGAAGGAAGGAAGGGAGAGAGAGAGAGAGAGAGAGAGAGAGAGAGAGAGAGAGAGAGAGAGAGAGAGAGAGAGAGAGAAAGAAAGAAAGAAAGAAAGAAAGAAAGAAAGAAAGAAAGAAAGAAAGAAAGAAAGAAAGAAAGAAAGAAAGAGAAATGCTTAAATGCAGCAGGAGGTAAAACAACTCATCAAATACAAGGGAACTCTAAGCCTGCCTTATCATCAGAAATGGTGGTGTTCAGAAGGCAGTGTGGAATAACATTCAAAGTGGTAAAATAAAATTAAATTTCGCCCCATCTGGTTTGCTCAGTAGTTGTAGCATTGGCCCATGGACTGAAGGGTTGCAGGTTCAATTCAAGTCAAGGGCACATACCTCAGTTGAAGGTTTGATCTCCAACCCTTGTCAGGGCACAAACAGGAGATAACCAATCAATGTGTCTCTCTCACATTGATGTTTTTCTCTCTCTCCCCCTCCTTTCAAATCTCTAAAAATCTATGGGAAAAAAAATATTCTTGGGTGAGGTGAGGATTAACAAAACAAAACAAAACAAAAAAAAAGAAAAATAATATAAGAATAACCAATGGACAAAGACAGTAAGGGGGTGAGGGCATGTGCTGGAGGGTAGGAGCGGCCGGGGAGAGGTCAATGGGGGGAAAAGGATATATATATATATATATATATATATATATATATATATATATATATATCACTTTAAACAATAAAGAATTTAAATTAAAAAAAGAAAGAAAGAAAGAAAGAGGGAGGGAGAGAGGAGAGAGAGAGAGAGAGAGAGAGAGAGAGAGAGAGAGAGAGAGAGAAATAGTCATCAAAAAATCCCATATCCACCAAAACTATCCTTAAATTATGTAGGTAAAGACATTCCCAGATTAACAAAAACGTAAAATATATTGTATTGGTAATTACATTACAAACACACACACACACTAAAATAAGTTCTTTAGGCTGAATTAAATGACATCAGAGTATTTCAAGTCCATATGAAAAAATAGAGACCACTGGTAAGTGTATTCATGTGGGCAGTTATAAAAGACAGTATAATTACATATTTTCTCATTTTTTCTTTTAACTAATTTTAAAAGATTACACAGAACATTGTACGTATGTTATTGTGTTGTCAAATCTATAACACATGTAAATGTAATGCACTTGAATATAACTTCACAAAAACAGTGGGTTGAGAATAAAGCTGTACTGGAGTAATGTAGTACCACCAGTTAATAAATCAAACCCACAGGGAGAAATGGTAACTAGAGAGGTTAAAAGAGAGTTCTATAAATATGTACTATACTCTTTTATTCTCTCAGGTTAATTAAAACACAAAATCATATAAATAATTATTAAATGTTTATTATTAGGTTTGTAACATATTAACATAGTATATAAGGTTGGGCAAAAGTAGGTTTACAGTAATTAATAAATAAATAATAATACAAGAATAAACTATATTTTGCATACCTACAAATATAACCCTACTTTTATGCACCCCTATATATAACAATAGCATCTTACAAGAGTTGGAGATGGAATAGCGTAAGGTTTTAAATATCACTGAAATAAGATAGTGTAAAATGGAAATATGTTTTGATAAATATTGTAAGTTCTAGAACAACCACTAAAAATTCCTCCAAATACAGTTTATAAATAATTAAACAAATTGAAGTGTCACAGTTAAGCATATTCACTTGTTACAAAATAATACAACAGAATATAGGATGTATTAAATTCAGAATATACATATTTTTAAATTAAACATGAAAAATTAAAGAAAAATGACTATATGCTACATCTTAAAGCACATCTTATAATTAAAATTAGTTGAAATATTTTCTCTGATCCAGTGACATTAGGTTAGAATTGCTAATTAAAATCAATTAGAAAATCACCAATTTCTTGCAAGTTGAGTTATATGTTCCCCCTAAAAGAGAAAACAAATATAGTCCAAATAAAAAATTCAAGAGAAATTAGAAAATATTTTGAACTGAATAATAATAATGATACAAAATGTCAAAAGTTATGAGATACAGCTAAACAATTATTTTGAGAAAAATTTGTTCTTTTATTCACATATTTTATAAAAATGACTGAAAAATCAAATAATATAATGTAATACCATGGGAATCTAGAAATAATAACAAATCAATTCTACAAAAACGTAGAAGGACCTAGCAAGTGTTGCTCAGGGGTTGAGTGTCAATCCAGGAACCGAGGTCACCAGTTCGATTCTCTGTCAGGGCACTTGCCTGGGTTGCAACTCTATCCCCAGTAGGGGACATGCATGAGGCAGTTGATTGATGATGTTTCTCTCTTATTGATATTCTTATCTCTCCATTCCTTTCCCTTCCTCTCTCTCTAAAATAAATAAAACATATTTTTTTAAAAGAAAAAGAAAAAGTAGAAGGAGGGCATTATTAAGATAGGAGCATAAGTGCACAAAATAAAATATAAATATTTAATGGAGGAAACAAAGACAAAATTTAAATTGACAAAAATAAAGTGATAGATTGGATTGGTGCTGACAACTAGTTTTTGATTGAACTTTGTAAAAAATATATTACCTATAAATGGATTCTTGTTAACATTGCTTCAAAACAGGTATTATATCACTTTTAAATCATAGAGAGCTGGTATTAGAGGGGACCTTGGAACCCATTTGTCCCCCCATCCACTCAGATACTTATTAAACTCTTCATTCACTGTGATGTAAGTGCACAGCTCAGGGTAGGGGTGCCTTTTACTGTGGGCAAAGATTACTTCCCCACCATAAGAATTTCTGCTTGGCTTTATTACTTGCTTTGGCCAAGAGCATGTGGGTAGAAACAACAGTGTCTGTTCCAAATCTGACTCTTAGGAAAACATTGCAATTTTCTTCTCACCCACTTTTACTTTTATAATCTGACACAAGGAGAATATGCCCAGAATGTTAAGAAAAATGAGGATAAATGGGGAGCAAAAGCAATTCTAATTTCCAGGCTGGACCATGCCTAGCCAACCCACATATTGAAATAGAGCCAATTTATTAATTCATGAGGGAGAGAAAAAATAGTTACTATATAATACTTGATATTTTTATTATACATCATACATAAAGCATTGGTTATATTATTTATAAAAGTAATAAAACTCTGACTAGATAAATAAAGAAATAAAGAGAGGAAACAAAAACTACCTGTTTCAGAAATGAAAATGTGCGTTTGTTGTAGATCCTCCAAATATGCAAGTGATAAGACACCATGAAAATTTTGTAGACATAATTTTGACAAATTTGACAAAATAAGTTACCTTAAAAACAACTTATTAAACTATTAGAAATAGAACATCTGAGCACTTCTATCAATGTCTATTTAATAAACTGACTCTGCTCTTATAATTATTTTTCTTCAAAAACCCACCAATAACAACAACAAAAAGCAAGCAAGCACACAAACAAAAAAAACACACCAGGCTTAAAATAAAATCCTGTGATAAAATACAACATGACCAATAAGGTTTATCCAAATAATCCAAAGAAAATCTGATATCAATCAATACAATTCATCCCATTTTTAAGAAGTATAAAACCATACATTTATCTTGATAAATGCAGATAAATATTTTTAAAATAACATTCTTGATAGACAAAAATTTCACATAGGAAGAAAGAAAACATCTTTAGTCTGACAAAGATTATCTGCAAACCCAACTGTAAACATCATACTTAATGATAAAATTTTAAAAGATATGCCATCATGTTTTATTTTGTAAAATTACAGTTTTTTATAAGAAAAACAATAAAATCTAAGAATAATCAAGGAAATTTTGATTAAGAAAAGTTAAGTTAAAGATATAGACATATATAAAAACCTACTTAAAATTATAGAATTACTAGGGCATTGTATTGGTACCAGTATATATAAATTGACTAAAGAGCCAGAATATGGAATCCTGGAATAGATTCACACATGTAGCAGTCAACCCATTTATGACAAAAATAACAATGTTGTGGTATAGGGGAAAAATGGTTTTCTCAATAATGTTAAGTTGAATATGTATTTTTAAAAAAGAAGAAGAATCCTAGTGCTACCTTATGTCATATACAAAATCAAATTTCAGATGGATTACAAACCTAAATGTTAGGCTAAAACAATCCTTTACAAAAAATAAGAGAATCTACATACATCGGAGTTAGAAAATGACTTGTTAAAAAGTACAAGAAATGTGCCCACTATAAATGGGAAAATGTTAATCAAACTACATATAATAAAAATTTTTTATTAAAAGGCACTGTGCAGAGAGTGAAAAAGCAGGTTGTATAGTTTGAGAATGTATTTTTAATACATATACCCAATACAGAATTTATATAAGCAATTCCTTAAACTCTGTAAGAAAAAGACAATTTCAAAAGAACATAAGCGAAGGACAAAATAGAAATATGGGCAAAAAGCCATAACAGACCCTTCAAATAAAGTACATCCAAGTAAACAATACACATGAGGATGGACCTGAGGAGTATTATGCTAAGTGAAATAAGTTAGTCAGGGAAAGACAAGTACCATGTGATTTCACTTATATGTGGAATTGAATGAACAAAATAAATTAACAAACAAAATAGAAACAAACTCATAGATATAGAACAGACTTACAGCTGTCTGAGGGGAAGGGGGTTGCAGGCTAGGTGAAGAGATTAAGCAAAGAAAAAAACACTCATAGCCATAGACAACAATATGGTGATTACCAGAGGGAAAGTATGTGCAGTGGGAGGTATAAGAGGGTAAAGGGAAGATAAAAGGCAAGGGAAGGAGATTTAGCTTAGGGTGATGAACACACAGTACAGATGATGTATTATAGAATTGTACACCTGAAACCTATATAATTTTATTAACCAACTAGAGGCCCAATGCATGAAATTCATGCAAGAGTAGGCCTTCTTTCCCCCAGCTGCTGGCACCAGCTTATCTCTGGCGTCTGGGAACATGGCTTCCCTTGAAGCCCCGGCTTCATCCGGAAGGTTGTCCAGAAGGACGTCTTGTCTAATTAGCATATTATGATTTTATTATTATAGATGTCACTGCTATAACTTCAATTAAAAAGATTGAATTCATGCCTAGAAAAGAACATATGGGCACTTCTGTTTCTTGATTGGTTTGTGATAAGGTTTTCAAGGTTCTAAAAATTCATTAAATTCAGCACTTATTATATGTGCATATATCCCATACGTGATTATGTGTGTGTGTTTTAAACACAGCTTAGTGACTTAATGAAACATACCTGAGGAAGTTACATTTAAGGTGAGATCATAAAGGTGAACGACTTTCTTCTCAGAGGAAACAACGTACATGAAATTTTTGAGGTAGAAAAATATTTGACTTTTGGAGAAAATGAAAGGAGACCACTTTGGCAGGAATGTCAACATTGAGAGTGGGAATAACATGAAATAATACTGGTGTAGTCATGAAGACCATGTTAACGATTGTAAACTTTTTTCTCATTGGTAGCCATAGGAGAATTTTAACCAGTGACATGGTATACTATTTTAATCTATTGCAATTTGAAAGATATTGCATGCCTTGAGAATACTGTATTGGAGGGCAGCAAAACTGAGTTTTAGGAAACAGATTAGGAGTTTATATAAGAAATTATAATGGGTTGCATCAATTTTGGGACAGTGGAATTCAAATACATGGAACAGACTGATGGCTGTCAGAAGGGAAGGGGGTATGGGACTGGATAAAAAAAATTAAAAAATAGCCCATGGACACAGACAACAGTGTGGTGATGCCAGAGGGAAGGGGAGCCGGGACTGGGTTGAGGTAGGCAAAGGAGGGTGGAAATGGGGACATCTGTAATAGTGTCAACAACAAAAAGAAAGTAAAAAATGAGTGTACATATTGAAGAAATATTTTAGAGGTAGAATTAGCAGGAAATGGTGATGGATTTGTTGTGGGAAGTGAAGATATTTATACATTGGCTCACAGGCATTTGGCTTGTTCACCTGGATCATTCTGTAGAGGTGGAAAAGACTTTTAGCAGAAACCGGTTTGGCTCAGTGGATAGAGCGTCGGTCTGCGGACTGAAAGGTCCCGGGTTCGATTCCGGTCAAGGGCATGTACATTGGTTGCGGGCACATCCCCGGTAGCAGGTGTGCAAGAGGCAGCTGGTCGATGTTTCTCTCTCATCGATGTTTCTAGCTCTCTGTCCCTCTCCTTTCCTCTCTGTAAAAATTCAATAAAATATATTAAAAAAAAAAAAAAGAAAAGACTTTTAAAAAAGTAGGTTTGGAATAAACACAAATTTAATTTCATATACATGGATTTTACATATCATACAATTATGTATAATTTTTATACATACTTCATTTTAATTGTGGTAAAATGTATAGAATTTACCATTTTTCCTTTTAAAAATGTACAGTTCAGCAGTATTCAGTATATTTACATTTTAGTGCAACAGATTTCCAGAACTTGTTTATCTTATAAAACTGAAACTATATTCATTTAATAATTCTCGATTTCCCCCTCTATCTAGCCCCTGGTAAGCACGATTCTACTTTCTCTTTCTATGTATTTAACTACTTTAGATATTTTATATATGTGAAATAAGACAATATTTGCTTTTCTTTGTTTGAATCACTTTACTTAACATAATATCCTCAAGGTTCATACATATTGTAGCATCTGACAAGATTTCTCTTTTTTTTAAGGCTGAATAATATTCCATTGTATGTATATACCATTTTTAGTTTGTCTATTCATTTATTAATGGACATTTGGATTGCTTAAGTTCAGACATTTTAATTTTAAGAATGTGTTGAAGATTTCAAATGGAAATATCAAGTAAACAACTGTATAGTGACAGGTAGAGTTTATATTCAAAGTATAAAATAAGTGACAAAGGTTTAGGGAAATCCAAAGATTAGCTGTTTAGACTGTATTTGGCAATTGACTATCTTTCCATTAGACAAATTTGGTTCTTCCAAAAGTAATCACATAAGTGAAAGTGGCATGCATAGTATACCTATATAAATAAATAAATCTTGCTAAAGCAACATTCTATAATAGTTAGAACTTATCTGGTTTTGTTTCACTGGTTATGAACATCTTGACTGCAATAGTCATCTAGGCTCTAAATATTACTTAGAAAATTTCTTAAAATTGAGATTTTATGAATGGTTCAGAGTATTAATTATGAATTGGTTAACCTATAAAATGATATAGAATAATGATATAATAGCTCTAAATGATATACAATGATTAACACACATCTCATATGTGACCATTGTGTATGCATATACAAAACCATTATATATCATATATATTTATCCACCATATGTCATATATATGTGAATTATTTTTTTTGTTAAAAGAGAATGATGAAACAAAATAGGGAGCCCACGTATAAAACCATACGTATATGGACAAATAATTTTTGACAAAGGAGCTAGAAACACATATTTGAATAAAGATAGTTTATTCAATAAATGATGCTTGGAAAACTAGAAAGCCACGTACAAACTAATGAAACTGGATTACAGTTTATCCCCATGTTCAAAAATTAATTCAAAATGGATCAAAGACTTAAACATAAGACCTGAAACAAAAAGTTACATAGAATAAAATATAGGTACTAAATTTATGGACCTGGGTGGTAGAGATCATTATATGCACTTGATTCCAAAGGCAAGAAAGGTAAAGACAAAAATAAATTAATGGCACTATATAAAACTGAAGAGCTTCTGCAGGGCAAAAGACATGGACATCAAAACAAACAGGCAGCCAACCAGATGGGAGATGATATTTGCAAACAGTAGCTCTGACAAAGGTTTAATTTCCAAAATATATAAAGAACTCATAAATAAACTTAACCAAGGACGTAAAAGACCTGTAGTCAGAAAACTACAGGACACTGAAAAAAAAGATAGAGGAAGACATAAACAAATGGAAGAACATACCATGTTCATGGATAGATAGAATCAACATCATTAAAATGTCCATACTACATAAAGCAATCTATAGATTCAATGTAATACCTATTAAAATGCCAATGGCATATTTCAAAGATCTAGAACAAACTCTCCAAAAATTCATCTGGAATAATGAAATAAAAAAGACCCTGAATTGCCACAGCTATCCTGAGAAAGAACAAAGTAGGAGGTTTCACAATACCAGACATCAAACTATAATACCTAGCCACAGTTCTCAAAACTGCCTGGTACTGGCACAAGAGCAGACATATAGACCAATGGAATAGAGTAGAGGACCCATAAATTGACCCAAGCCATTATACTCAATTAACATTTGACAAAGGAGGCAAGAGCATACAATGGAGCCAAAACAGCCTCTTTAATAAATGGTGCTGGGTAATTTGGTCAGATACATGCAAAAAAAAAAAAAAAATGAAACTAGATTACCAAATTACACCATACACAAAAATAAACTCAAAATGGCTAAAGGACTTGCATGTAAGATGGGAAACCATAAAAATTTTACAAGACTCCATAGGCAGCAAAATTGCAGACATATATCATAGCAATATCTTTACAGACAAAGATCCTAGAGCAAGAGAGACTAAGGAGAAAATAAACTAATGGGACTACATCAAAATAAAAAGCTTCTGCACAGCAAAAGAAACTATCAACAAGACAACAAGAAAGCCCACAGCATGGGAGGACATATTTGCCAATGTTATCTCCGATAAGCGTTTAATCTCCAACATCTACAGGGAACTCATACAACTTAACAAAAGGTAGATAAAAAAATCCAGTAAAAAAATGGGCAAAGGACCTAAATAGACACTTTTTGAAAGAGGACATTCAGAAAGCCAAGAAACACATGAAAACATGCTCAGTCACTAATCATCTGAGAGATGCAAATCAAAACAAAAATGAGGTACCACCTCACACCTGTCAGAATGGCTATCATCAACAAATGACAAGTGCTGGAGAGGATGCGGAGAAAAAGGAATCCTCCTTCACTGCTGGTGGGAATGGAGACTGGTTCAGCCATTGTGGAAAACAGTATGGTGTTTCCTTAAAAATTTAAAAAGGGAACTGCCATTTGACCCAGTAATACCACTTCCAGGAATATATCCCAAGAAAAGAGAAATACCAATCAGAAAGGATATATGCACCCCTATGTTCATAGCGGCACAATTCACCATAGCTAAGATTTGGAAACAGCCTAAATGCCCATCAGCAGATGAGTGTATTAGAAAACTATGGTATATCTACACAATGGAATACTACAATGGTATTAAAAAGAAGGAATTCTTACCACTTGCAGCAGCATGTATGGAACTGGAGAACATTGTCCTAAGTGAAATAAACCAGGCAGTGAAGGAAAAATACCACAAGATCTCAGTCAATTATGGATAATAAAGAAAATTATACCCTGATGAATAAAAAGATAGATACAGAGGCAGAGAAGCATCAAACAGACTGTCAAATTACAGCAGGAAGGCTGGGGAGTGTTGGTGTGGGGGAAGTAAGAGATCAACCGAAGGACTTGTATGCATGCATATAAGCCAGGGGAAAGTCAATGGGGGAAAAAGGGGAGACATATGTACTACTATTTGTAATACTTTAAACAATAAAATAAAATTTAAAAAAAAAGAACTCATAAAACTCAACACCAAACAAACAATCCAATCAAAAATTTGGCAGAGGACTTGAAAATATACCTCTCCAAAGAAGACTATACACACACACACACACACACACACACACACACACACACACACACACGCATACACATACACACTAGAGGTCTAGTGCATGAAATTCGTGTATGGGGGGGGGTGTCCCTCAGCCCAGCCTGCACCCTCTCCAATCTGGGACCCCTTGAGGAATGTCCAACCACCCGTTTAGGCCTGATCCCCGTGTGGGCAGTTGCATATCCCTCTCACAATACAGGACTGCTGGCTCTCAACCGCTCACCTGCCTCTGCCTGATTGCCCCTAACTGCTTCTGCCTGCCACCCTGATTACCCCCTAAGCACTCCCCTGCCAGCCTGATTGACGCCTAACTGCTCCCCGGCCTGCCCAATTGCCCCTAACTGCCCTCACCTGCCAGCCTGGTCACCCCTAACTACCCTCCCCTACCAGTCTGGTCGCCCCCAACTGCTCTCCCCTGCTGGCCTGGTCCCCACCAACTGCCCTCCCCTGTTGGCCCGGTCACCACTACCTGCCCTCCCTGCTGCCCTGATCGCCCACAACTGCCCTTCCCTGCAGGCCTAGTCCCCACCAACTATCTTCCCCTATAGTCCTGGTCCCCCCCAACTGCTCTCCCCTGCAAGCCTGGATCCCCTCAACTGTCCTCTACTGCAGGCCTGGTCCCCCCCGCCAAAGCGCTCCCCTGCAAGCCTGGGTCCCCTCCAACTGTCCTCCCTTGCAGGCCTGTTTCCCCCAAACTGCCCTCCCCTTCAGGCCTTGTCGCCCCCAACTGCCCTCCCCTGCTGGCCCAGTCCCCCCTAACTGGTCTCCCCTGCTGGCCTGGTCACCCCTAACTACCCTCCCCTGCAGGCCTAGACCCTCAACTGCCCTCCCCTGCAGGCCTGGTCACCCCTAACTACCATCCCCTGCAGGCCTAGACCCCCAACTGCCCTCCCCTGCAGGCCTGGTCACCCCTAACTGCCATCCCCTGCAAGCCTGGCCCCCCAACTGCCCTCCCCTGCTGTCCTGGTCCCCCTCAACTGCCATCCCCTACTCGCCTGGTCCCACTGAACTGCTCTCCCCTGCAGGCCTGGGTCCCCCCCAAGTGTCATCCACTGCAGGCCTGGTCCCCCGCAACTGCCTTCCCCTGAAGGCCTGGTCCCCCCAACTGTTCTCCCCTGAAGGCTTGCCCACCCCCAACTGCCCTCCCTTGCAGTCCTATTCCTCCCAACTGCCCTCTCCTTCTGACCTGGTCTCCCCCAACTGCCCTCCCCTGCTGACCTGGTCACCCCCAACTGCCTTCCTCTGTTGGCCCCGTCACCCCTAACTGCCATCCCTGCTTGCCTGATCACCCCCTATTACCCTCCCCTGCAGGCCTGGTCTCCCTCAACTGCCCTCCCCTGCAGGCCTGGGTCCCCTCCAACTGCCCTCCCTTGCTGGCCTGGTCACCCCCACTGCCCTCCCTTGCTGGCCTGGTCACCCCCAACTGCCCTCCCCTGCCAGCCATCTTTTGGCGGCCATCTTGTGTCCAAATGGGGGCAGCCATCTTTGACCAATGGGGGCAGCCATCTTGTGTCTTGGAGTGATGGTCAATTTGCATATCACTCTTTTATTAGATAGGATAGGTATATGAAAAGATGTTCAATCTCACTGGCATTTAGGGAAATTCAAATAAAAACTACAATGAGATACCACCTCACACCTATTAGAGTGGCCATTATCAACAAGAGAAGCAATAACAAGTATTGGACAAGTTGTGGAAAAAAGGGAACCCTCATTTACTGCTGGTGGGAATGTAGACTTGTACAACCACTACAGAAAGAAGTCTAGCGATTTCTCAAAGAATCCTATCTAATAAAAGTATAATATGCAAATTAACCATCACTCTGTCACAAAGATGGAGGCACCCATAGCCACAAGATGGCGGCGCCCATTCCCAGGGGGGGCAGTCACTGACAGCGGGCAGTGTGAGTGCCCTGCCAGAATTCTTGCTTCATCGCCATGCCAACTTGGAAAACGTTCCACGCCAGGCCACTGATGGGCCTCTGGGTCGCGGAGAGCCTCTGGGTAGCGGTCGTGGAGCAGCCAGGCCCCACAGAGAGCTACTGGTGCACAGATTCATGTGCAGGGCTAGTTAAGAATAAAGCTAGCATATGACCCAGCAACCCCAGTCCTGGTTATATACCCGAAAAACTCAAAATAATGTATTCACAAAGATATATGCACCCTTATGTTCACTGCAGCATTATTTATGGTGGAGAAGACATGGAAGCAACCAGTGTTCTGCAATAGAGGACTGGATACAGAAAATGTGGTACATAAAAACAATTGAATACTACTCAGCCATAAGAAAGGATGAAATAGTTCCATTGGCAATAACGTGAATGGACCTTGAAAACATTATGCTAAGTGAAATAAGTCAGACAGAAAAAGTTAAGAACCATATGATTTCACTCATGTAGGATATAAAACTGAAACTTATGAACACAAACCGCAGAGTGGTGGTTGCCAGAGGGAAGAGGGTGGTGGAGAAGGGGATCCTAAAATGAGGTGACAGGAGAAGATTTGACTTTGGGTGGTGGGCACACAGTGCATTATACAGATCTTGCAACATAGAAATCCAGACATGAAACCTATATGTTCATGTTAACCAATGTCACCCAATCAATTTAATATTTTTTTTAAAAAAAGAGAATGAGAACTCTATTTTATTGTATAGAAAAATGTAACAGATAATGTTACATAGAAAGTCTTCACTACAGGAGTGGTTGGAAATGTGACAAAAAGAATTCAATGCACAATAAAAAAAGAGAAAGAATATATGGACACAGACATCAGTGTAGTTAGTGATTGCAGGGAGCAGAGGGATGGGTGGAAGTGGAAGGTGGTATAGGGGGAATAAATGGTGATGAGAAAAAATAAAATAAAGGAAAGAAAAAAGTATTCAATGCATAAAGGTAAAAAAAAAATCTAGAAAAGGAACCACAAGAAGTTTAAAAAGTAGAGGAAAAGACAAAGCAGCAATAGACCAAGGCAATCAAAGGTGAAGGAAAAAGCATTTTCTGTATCAGGAATATTGGTAGATGTTTAAAGAATGAAATAAACTACCAAGAATTCTTTAATTACTAGCATGGTGACTCATTAGTCGACTTTTGTATAAGCATATGGAAGAAGATTTATTTGATTCTGTAATTGATTTCTTGTAAGTCTAAATCAATTCATGACCACCAAGAGAAATGTGCTCTAAACTGAAAGTCCAAACTAGGAGAAATTTGAGGCCTAGAGATTCCTTTAGAAAGCCAAGTTCCCCCAGAGTATCAATGGAATTTTCAAATGTTTGTGGCACAAGAGGACTAAAGAACCAGAAGATACACTGAGTGGCCAGATTATTATGATCTCTGAACACATAATAATCTGGCCACTCCGTATCCTGGTGCATGAATTCATGCATGGGTGGGGTCCAGCCAGCCTGGCCAGGGGGAGGGGACATGGGCAGTTGGCCAGCCTGCCTGCTTGTCGAACTCCTGGTCAAGGGGACAATTTGCATATTAGCCTTTTATTATATAGGATATACACTGAGTGGCCAGATTATTATGCGTTCAGAGATCATAATAATCTGGCCACTCAGTGTATGTTTTTGTTGATGTCATCATTGTTGTTTTTCCCTATGGCTGGAGAATAGTGTATCTGGAATCCCAAAATTTTAATTTAAGACTGATAGATAATATTTGAAGTACACTTTCAGAGGTTATTCTAAAGTTAAAATGAGAGTCTTTGGGGATTAAATTACTTAAAAGTAATTTTAAATATCTGCTACCAGACCCATTGCATTGATATTAGGTAATGATAAAACACTACTTCTGAGGGTGAAAATCTGAGGCAGTTATTGGCATTTTTTTTAGTATTATTGCACTTGCAGTGATTTACAAAGATGCCATCAATTCTCCAAATAGTTAAGTCAACATTTCTCAATGTTGTAATTTTTATTTGTGATATTATTTTCCAGAATGTTCTTATTAATTCACATTACCTATATGGAGGGTTTTGTTTTTTTTCCAGCACAGCATTTATCAAGAACCCTCAAGAAAAACGTTGATAGGAAGATCCATTTTTTAAGAAAGGAAAATATTAATCTCCAAGATAGATATTTTTTATGTTATTTTTGTTGCATCTAAACTGAACATACCTGCAATTATAGTTTACAGTCAAAGATTGTTTGATTATAGATACTTCTGTGTTATGTGATTTTACAATGGAAATAAAACATAACTTTTGTCCCAAGAAGTTAACTGCTCACATGGTGCCAAACATCTGGAACAATTTCATTAATTGTCTGGTAATATTACAATATCCACATGTTGGTTGCTGGGAAGATGAAGCATCAATGTAGCAATAGATAACTGAGGAAAAAATATATTTTTCATTAAAAAATACCTCTACAATATACAGATAATGTATTAGAGCAGTGGTAGGCAAAGTCATTAGTCAACGGAGCCAAATGTCAACAGTACAACGATTGAAATTTCTTTTGAGAGCCAAATTTTTTTAAACTTAAACTTCTTCTAACGCCACTTCTTCAAAATAGACTCGCCCAGGCCATGGTATTTTCTGGAAGAGCCACACTCAAGGGGCCAAAGAGCCGCATGTGGCTCGCGAGCCGCAGTTTGCCGACCACGGTATTAGAGAATTGTACACTTGAAATCTATATAATTTTGTTAACCAATATCACCCCAATAAATTCAATAAAAATTTAAAAAATATTTTCCTGAAGAAATTTAATTTTGTTGGTAATTCAGTTCAAATAATAATTCAATTTAAAGGGGTTTTATAAAGCATCTAGCATTCATTTAACACTATGCTAAGCATCATGGGAAATCCAAGAATGTATAAAATACTAATATTAATTGAACACTTTTCTGTGCTAGGATCTGTGCTGTGCTTATTACATGAATTACCTCCCTTTTTTTTCATAGCATCTTGACAAAGTAGGAACAATTATCTCAATTTTAAAGATGAAAAACCTGAGGCATAAGAAAGTAACTTATTCTAAGGTCATACAACTAGTAAGTACCAGAGCCTGAATTCAAACTTGATCAGTCTGACTTTAGAGCTTGAGTTATGACCTACTATATTTTTCTACCTCCAGTCCTAAAGGCAATCTGATCAGAGAAATGGGACTAGAGGCCGACCCAGCAGAATATAATTAAGTGGCAAATCATGTAGAACACTCAGATATTATTATGAAAGATTAGAAATAGACCCCGTTTCTTATTTTTATGGAACTGAAAGGCTTTAGTGGCAGTTATTGGCTCCCTCAGATTTACTTTAGTGGCCTGCTTTGATTTATTTGTAAGAACTATCATGCTCAGTAATTTAAATAAATAAGACAGAATGAACTAGGATGACATTATCTTATTGTTTGTATTTTATTTTTCATTGTTCCCTGTAATAACATCTAATGCAAAGGGATTTATTTCCAATTATCTATCTTTCCTGATATCCAAAAACCAATGATAAACTTTAATTTAAAATGTTATCTTTGTCCACCATCACAAACAATCAGTTTCCAAATACTGATGCTTAATTTTCCCTCTCAAATCTATTCTTTACTTTGCAGTCCTACCATCACACTGATGTAGGTCCTTTATATTATTAGACTTTCTAATGTTCTTTAACAGGTCTTCCTACTATAGTCTATATCTTCCCTTCTTCTCCTCCCATCTTATCTATACAAAATTGATCATCATATCTAAAACACTCCTCTTGTAATTTCATCTTCAAAGATAGAAACATTCTGTGTAGAACCATATTTACAGTATAAAATTTTAAAGTCTAGAATTTCAGTTAAGGAATTCTCAACACTCAAAAAATATATATTTGCATCAGCAAAGACTTTGGCATAAACTGTTGTATTTTCTGTGGTAAAATTATTCCACTCTAATGATATGATCTCCTATAATACTATCTCTCTAAAATCCTACTCTTCTTGAGGACAAAAATCTCAGCAGTCACAGAGGTCAGGTTTCATAAAGATGGGAATGCTGCCTTCTCCCTAACCAGCCCAGCACCACAGGGTTTTGTTTTGTTTTGTCCCCTATTCTGAACTCCTACAATGTTTTGATAGCCTTTTAAAAAGTCACAGAATCAGCCTGGCTGGTGTTGCTCTGTGGTTGAGTGACACCTATAAAGTAGGAGGTTGCAGTTACATTCCCTGGTCAGGGCACATGACCTAGTTGTAGGCTCAATCCCTAGTAGGGGGCATGCAGGAGGCAGCCAATGGATGATTCTCATCATTGATGTTTCTATCTCTCCCTCTCCCTTCCTCTCTGAAATCAATAAAATATATTTTTAAAGTCATAATTGCATGGTTAGATTGGAATTTAAAAGTCATATAGTCTAACAATCCATTTGATTATCATGTGTCTTCTACAGCATCCTTGAAATGAGTCCTCTAACTTTATTAGAAAACTCTCAGTCATAGGAAATTCACTACTTTGTGAGGCACTCACTTTTATCTTAATACTAGAGGCCCGGTGCACGAAATTTGTGCATGGGGGGGTGTCCCTCAGCCCAGCCTGCACCCTCTCCAATCTGGGACCCCTCGAGGGATGTCCGACTGCCCATTTAGGCCCAATCCCAGTAGGATCGGGCCTAAACGGGCAGACAGGCACTCTCACAATCCAGGAGTGCTGGCTCCCAACTGCTCGCCTGCCTGCCTTCCTGATCATCCCCTAAGCACTCCCCTGCCAGCCTGATTGATGCCTAACTGCTTCCCTGTCAGCCTGTTTGCCCCCCACTGCCCTCCCTTGCAGGCCTGGTCCCTCCCAACTGTCCTCCCCTGATGGCCATCTTGTGGAGGCCATCTTGTGTCCACATGAGGGCAGCCATTTTTAACCACATGGGGGCAGCCATCTTGTGTGTTGGAGTGATGGTCAATTTGCATATTACTCTTATTAGATAGGATACCACAACAGAGTTATTTCCAATATTAAGTAAAAATAAGCATCTCTGACAATTTTACACATGGTCCTTGTTTTATTTTTTTTTCTATGATTAGTAATCATAGAAAATAAAGTTCATGAGAAAGCAGATACTACAAGTAATACAGAAATCATGAGCATAAGACAGAAGTTAGCCTGTGGTAGAAGATGAAATAAAATCAGAGACAGACATAAGCTAAATCAGTAAGTATGGTAATTTACTTATAAAGAAATCAATAGATTCTCATTTCTCATTTCTGTGTGGATCATCATTTCTAAATGAATGACTCTAGTGGCTACTGTTAGCTCACAGATCTGCTTTTAGACAAGGAGACTATTGTACTAGTAGCTTGAATAGCATTCTCATTTTCATGAAGCCTAACAACCTGTGTGACTGCTGAGATTTTTGTTGTTGTTGAAGAAATGAATAAACAATGAATAAAATGTCTTATTACTTTTCTTATATATCTACCCAATAAATACCTTCCCAGTGATGCAATCATTTAAGGTTAAATAGTAAAATCTAAAACGATATGCAATATATTATTTTTAGATTATATAACCATTTGCAATCATTTTATAATCCTCATTCTAATTTCTAGCATATTTATTGTTTCCCCAAGCTTTGTGGCATCAGTGGATTCCTTAACTATGTCCTATCTTCTTTTAATGAATAATCAAAAATGATAAGACCAAAATGACAGCTTCAAAAACCAACCTGGTTGATATAAATCCATTTATGAATATATTGTATGTCTGGTTGAAAGACTATTAAAAAAAAACTTTATAATTGTACCATCATCCAAAGCATATTTCTGCATCTTGCTCAGTGTCTTATCATTTTCAAACTTGTTAAATGCCTTTCTGAATACACTTGAAGCGAATGCATGGCAGTAAATGCTCATTCTATGTGTGCATATCTTACATCATATTAAAGTATAATAGAGAGAAATGTATGGACTCTAAACTCAGGTATTATGGATTTGAATATCAGATCTGAAACTTATCAGCTGTGTTATCTCAGACATAATATTTAATTTCTCTGTGCTCTGTTGTCTTCATCAATAAGGTGAGGATTATAATAATGGATTCTACTGTGTGCATATTAATGCATACAAAATACATAACCTCACACCCAAAACATACTTTTTAATTGTTAGCTATTAGCTATTACTCCAATAATATGATAGTTCTGTGCATGTGAAGAGGTGTGAATTGTAAATCTCTTCCTTAACTATTCCAATTTGAATAGTTTTGTGAATACAGTAGGTATTCAAATAGCAGCTTATTGATCTTTATTCAATGAATATTTGTTGAGCACCTCATGCACATAAGACACATAACATAGAGAATTTTAGTAATAATTAACCAGATTCCACAAGAAAAAGCAAGTCAATTTAGGTTTACATATAAACATAAGGTAGAAAAAAGGAAAGCAAGAGAATTGGAAAAGGAAATGACATTTTTATGAACTAGAGCAGTGATGGGCAACCTTTTGAGCTTGGTGTGTCAAACTTTGCCAAAAAACTGAGCATAACTCGGGTAGTGTGTCACTTTGAGGAAAAAACTAACTCCAAGACTCTAGTCGCAAATTTTTCATCCTCAGGAGCAGCAAATGTTTCATCCTCGGCATGTGGCCACGTGTCATCAGAAATGGCTACGCGTGTCAGTGCTGACACGCGTGTCATAGGTTCGCCATCACTGAACTAGATATTGCTCAGAGCAATTGAGAGGAAGAATAATTTCCAACAAATAAAGAGTTCTGATAAATAAGAAAAACATGAACAAAGTTTAGGGAACATTTGTTAATAAGATTAAGCTAATTAAACACCAAATAGTCTTTAGAAACAATAGCTAGTAGGGAATTGGGTATGGTTTTGATACTGTTGTACAGTAGTTTATAATAGTGAAACTTAGACACAACCTAAAAGTTCAATAATATGGTATTAATTCAATGATAATAGTAATAAGACATCCATGATCTGTTGGTGAATATATGCAGACATAGGTATTGAAAGAAGGTCACCTTGTTAAGTTGAATAGCACAAAAAGTATGATCTAAATTTTAAAAAATAATATATATATATTAAAATGTCTAATGGGCACAACAAGGGTGAAATTACAGTTAATTTATAGTTTATTCTTTTTCTCAACACTGTATTAGAACATTTTATAACAAATATTTATTTTAATGATTTAAAAAATAAATTTTTATTTTATAGATACATTTGAAGCATAGTAACCTCCATCTTGTATAAAAAACTGCTGTTTGAATTCTCTGCTATTGTTAGATAGTACCTAGTCCTGTAAACTCTGTCATTATAAACTCTCTCACTTTGAGACAATCTGTTATTCTGTAAAATGACTGTTTTTTAATTCAAATAATAGAAAAAGATAAACTTTACTGTCTGACCTTGCAAGCTAGCCATCCAATGTAATATATAATTCCCATAGTCTTATGCCAAGTACAAACTCATTATGTATTCAAGATTACAACTGTCTGTAACAATAACTCACACAGAGCCCTTTGTAATATCTGCAAACAAAGAGGCTTGAAAAGTATAAATATGAGACACTTCCTCTATGTCGGGGCTCAGAGATTTGGAAAAGACACCTCCCTCTGGGCCACGTGCAATAAATGACTCCTAATTAATTGGCTCATTAAGGCATCTTGTATCTCATTCAGTGATTTACAATACAACACAGTCACAGAGCATTTCTTATTATTCAAAGTCATTTAAGTATATATTGCTAACTTTTCACTTTCAGGAGGCAGATGAAGAGCACATTACTTACTTCAACTTAAAAGTGAAGAAACAATAGTCACACAGTTTGTTAATGTCAGAATTAGGCCTAGAAACTATTGCATTTTTTTTTTCATGCTGACCATGTTGGAGTTAACAGCAATGATAAGCAAAACTATTTTATAATTTGTTTTGAAACATTTCAGGATGGACATACTTTTATTCCAGTACTGTTTCTTTAGCTTTTTTTCCATTTTCTAAATAGACTACAGAGAATTATATATATAATGTTTCACATAACAGTCAATCTTCCAGTGAACTTATAATTTTACCTTAGTCACCTTACTTTCATTTTTATTCAATGAGAACATCTTACAGCCTAAGCTAATTCTAAAAAGTAAATTAGGAAGCTTAAAAGAATAGTAACGAGCCGAAACTGGTTTGGCTCAGTGGATAGAGCGTCAGGCCTGCGGACTGAAGGGTCCCAGGTTCGATTCCGGTCAAGGGCATGTACATTGATTGCGGGCACATCCCCAGTGGGGTGTGTGCAGGAGGCAGCTGGTCGATGTTTCTCTCTCATCGATGTTTCTAGCTCTCTATCCCTCTCCCTTCCTCTCTGTGAAAAATCAATAAAATATATTTTAAAAAAAAGAATAGTAACCTTTTTCTAGCAACATTTGGTGAACCAGGCAAGCAATTTTCTAGGTACTAGTAAAAATGCCTTTCTTCCAGAGATAATCTGTCTGTTCAGAAATATAGCACTTGCAGTGCATATATTTGGGGAGCAAATGGAAAATAGGTTATATAAACATTGTATTTTATTGTTATTGAGTTTAGCCTTGTATTTAAGAATGCATTAGAGATTTTGAGAAAAATAATTATGGATAAGATGGAATAGATAGACATCTTATTCCCCCCATTTAGGACAGTTATAAAATCCCTGGATATTATATATATACTAGAGGCCCAGTGCATGAAATTCGTGCACAGGAGGGGAAGGTCCCCTCAGCCCAGCCTACACCTTCTCCAATCTGGGACCCCTTGGGTGATGTCCAATTACCGGTTTAGGCCTGATCCCAGAGATCGGGCCTAAACCGGCAGTTGAACATCACTCTCACAATCTGGGATTGCTGCCTCCTAACCGCTCACCTGCCTGCTGGCCTGATAGCCCCCAACTTCCGCCCCCTGCTAGCTTGGTTGTCCCTTACTGCCCCCCTGCTGGCCTGGTTGCCCCCAACTGTGTCCCCTGCCAGCCTGGTCACCTCTGTCCCCCCTGCTGCCCTGGTCACCCCTCACTGTCCCCCTCTGTCAGCCTGGTCTCCCCTAACTGCCCCTCCACTGGCCTGGTAGCCCCCAACTGCCCCCCTCTGTCAGCCTGGTCACCCCTAACTGCCCCCTGGTAGTCTGGTCACCCCCAACTGTCCCCTCTGCCGGCCTGGTCACCCCACACAGCCTGTTCAGTCATCCATCTGCTTGTTTTGGTTGTGATGGCCCCTGGCTTTTTATATATATAGATATACACTGAGTGGCCATATTATTATGCATTCAGAGATCATAATAATATGGCCACTCAGTGTATATATATTAGAGGCCTGCTGCATGAATTCGTGCATGGGTGGGGGGAGGGGACATGGGCAGTTGGCCAGCCTGCCTGCTGGTCCAACTCTTAGTCGAGGGGACAATTTGCATATTAGCCTTTTATTATATAGGTTATACACTGAGTAGCCAGATTATTATGTGTTCAGAGATCATAATAATCTGGCCACTCAGTGTATATACTAGGTGTACTGGTTAATAATGCAGATTTTTTTCAATAGATGGAGTTACACATATGTTGATATATATGCCATTTGATATGTATGCTATTTTGTTGTATTAACAGCAAGCTTCAAAACTTCATATGTCAAATTAGCTAAATGTGTTAACATAATAGATATTTTTATACTTAAAAATGTAGAATTTCCTGCCAAAAAAAAGAGCATTTGCAGGAAGTTATAATTCATTACTTTATTTTGAAGAAAAGTGCTGCTGAATACTTTGGGAAGCTTATAGCGAACATGCTCCATCTCAAGATACTTGTGAACACTGGTTTAAATGCTTGAAAAGTGATGATTTCGATGTGAAAGACAAAGAATGTCCAGGTCAACCGAAAAAGTTTGAAGACCAACAATTACAAGCATTATAGGGTGAAGATGCGTGTCAAACTCAAAAACAACTTGCAGAAAGATTAAATGTTGCTCAGCAAACAATTTCCAATCGTTTACAAGCATTGGGAAAGCTTTTAAAGGAAGGAAAATGGGTGCCACATCAACTGAACAAAAGACAAATGGAAAACCAAAAAGTCATCAATAAAATGTTGCTTCAACAGCATGAAAGAAAGTCTTTTTTGCACCGAATTGTGACTGGTGATGGAAAGTGGATTTATTTTGAGAATCCCAAATACATAAAAGCATGGGTTGATCCAGGTCAACCATCAACATCAACTGCAAGGCCAAAAAGCTTCAGAAAGAAGACAATGCTCTGCATTTGGTGGGATCGGGAAGGTGTGGTGTATTATGAGCTTCTAAAACCAGGTGAAGCCATTAATACTGATCGCTACCAACAACAAATAATCAATTTGAACCATGCTTTGATCGTGAAATGACCAGAATGTGCCAGAAGACACAGCAAAGTAATTTTGCTTCATGATGATGCACCATTACACACTTCAAAACCAGTTAAAGACACGTTAAAAGATCTTGCCTGAGAAATATTAACCCACCCATCATATTTATCAGACCTTGCTGCTTCCAATTACCACTTGTTCCAATCAATGGCACACAGAATTTCTTAGTAGCACTTCAAAACATACAAAAAAGTGGAAAATTGGGTCTCTGAATTGTTTGCCTCAAAACAAGAAAAGGTCTATTGGGCCAGTTTCCACAAATTACCTTAAAGATGGGGAGAGGTGTAGCTAGCAATGGACATTACTTTGAATAAAGCATTTTTGATGTTTCTCTTGAAATTATCGTGTGTTTTGTTTTTTTTTTATTACAAAATCCGTCATCATTAACCGGTACACCTAATCTACACTAATAAAAGAGAAAGATGCAAATTGACCATCACTCCACTACGCTACCAGCCAATAGGAGTGAGTATGCAAATTGCCCAACAAAGATGGCGATGCCCATAGCAGCCAGGCAGCTGGCACCCAGCAGCCCCAAGCCCCGAATCTGGGACACAAACCCGCAGGGAGGCCAGCACCCCACAGCCCCAAGCCCTGGATCAGGGACACAAACTTGCAGGAAGGCTGGCACCCTAAAGCCCCAAGCCCAGCCATGGTCGCGCTGGGGCTGTGGGGAGCTGGATCAGGGACACAAACCTGCAGGGAGGCCAGCACCCAGCAGCCCCAAACCCTGGATCAGGGACACAAACCCGCAGGGAGGTCAGCACCCTGCAGCCACAAGCCCAGCCATGGTTGTGCTGAGGTTGCGGGGGGCCAGACTGGGGATACAAACCTGCAGGGATGCTGGCACCCAGCAGCCCCAAGGCCCGCAGCAGAGTCACTGGGGCTGGTGGGGGGTGGGGGGTAGCGGGGACACAAACCCGTAAGAAACTTATGGAAAGGGAGATAAACTATCATAACTTTATCTCCCTTTCCACAAGATGAGAAAACTGCCCCTGGTTTATTTAGTGATGTGGCCCACACCTTTCTACAACCACAGAGTATGTTATGACCACTCCCAGGAAGGTCTGGTCAGAATACCATCTTCAGGGAATAACGCTACTGTGGCAAATCATCTAAGACAGGAGACAAGCTTTTGTTGAGTTTATTCTGAAGGTCAGAGAACATGCCACCCCAACATATGCTGTGTTGTTATATTGATGATCTTGAGCTGCAGATGCTTGAAAAAGCAAATGCGTGTAGAGGCTTTCACTGAAGTCTCCTGATCTGCCTAAAATCAGACCCCCCTAAAGGAGTTTTAATGTCATAGGTCCCCTTGACGGGAGAAGTATCATCAAGCAGAGAAGACTGACTCCTGTCACAGGACAGGAGAGTAGAAGTTGACATCACACCCAAACTTTGTTACAAACTATTTTCTCCCACCCCATTCATCTTTCCTAAAAATCATTTACTCTCCTCTAAGAGGCCTACATCTCCCATCCCCTTTCCCTAGGAAGAAGGTATTTAAATCTGCATTCTAAGCCACCTTGAGGATTACTCATTTTTCCCTAAGATCTCCCACATATACACGAGGTACACATGTTAATGAACTTTTGTTTTTCTCTTGGTGATCTGTCTTTCATTACAAGGGCCTCCACTAAGAACTCAGAAAGGTAGAGGAAAACTACTTTTCCTCCTCCATAACTCTATCTTGGGAAATCAAGTCCCCAGCTGATCAATGAGGTTGGCTCAAGTACCAAGCAGCCCCGCTGATGGGAGCGAAGCTTCTAGGGAGAAATGAATGATATTGCCATCAAAGTGGAACGGAGGGCACATGCCTGGTTGCTGGTGGGAGTGTAAAGTGGTTCAACATTTTTGAAGGATGATTTGGCAAATTTGATAGAAATGTTCAAGGTACATCCAAGAGTCTTCTACTAGGAATCACATCTGCTGAGATAAAGCACAAGCGCATAAGCCCTGGTCAGAATCCAGGATGCTACTGCGGGCTCCCCTTCCATGATAGGAAAACCTGGGAACAACCTACATTTTTAGGACAAGGTGGCATCTATACTAATAAAAGGATAATATGCTAATTAGACTGAACATCTTCCAGACAACCTTCCGGATGTCCTTCCCGACAAAGCCATGTTTGTGGGTCCAAGGCAGAGGAGGTTAGAGGCCATCAGGCAGGCAGGGGAGAGCAGTTAGGGGGATCAGGCCAGCAGGGGAGAGCAGTTAGGGCGAACAGGCTGTCAGGGGAGAGCAGTTATGGGGATCAGGCCAGCAGGGGAGAGCAGCTAGGGGGATCAGGCTGGCAGGCAGGTGAGCAGTTAGGAGCCAGAGGTCCTGAGGGGTCCCAGATTGGAGAGAGTGCAGGCCAAGCTGAAGGGACCCACTGCCCATGCACAAATTTCATGCACCAGGGCTCTAGTATATATATAAACAGACATGAGAAAATTCTTAAAGGATAAGAAAAGATGGGAAAGCAGCTAGGGAACTAGGAATCCAAAGAATAACTCTATGGTGACAACCATGGATTTTCTTTCTTGTCTCATATACACCAGACTGGATACTAGAGAGCAAGAATACATTTTTTATATATGACAGGGGGTAAAAAGCCTCCACAAAAACCTATTCTTAATAACTAAAGTACCATGAGTGAAGAAGCCTAATAAGAAAAAAAAATATTTTGAGCCAGTAGTCATTCTACTGTTGCCAAACAACACAGGAAACAGTAGTCCTACCCCTAATTCATCAGCAAAAACAAAGAGGGAGCCTATAACTCTACCTTTGCTCTGCTGTAAGGAGTCAAACTTCTCCTTCCCATACCATCCACCAGGGTGGTATCAGAGAAGAACTAGTGTTGAATGGAAACTTTCATTACTGCCAAATAGTAATGGGACACCCTGCCTTGTGGAATGAGTGGAGAAGATGTGGAAAACCTGGACTTCCACACCACAACTGGCATATGCAAGAACACCTTCAAATCAATGTGATTTCCAAAGGGGCGTAATGAAGAGATATAACATGCACTCCAGATAAGCAATAATGAGAGTCTATCTTTTCAGTACAAATGGAAGCCATGTAGATAGCAATTAAGAGATGTCTCTTTCCAACAAGACACTGACATCAGAAGCCTAGTTCAGTGCCTAAAATTTCAATCTCACCCAGGAGTAGAGATGCTACTCCTACCCTGGATTATTAATAGAGGGTATTTAAGCAATCTGAACTTTTTACTTTCACTTAGAAATAGAGGCAGCAGCCCTCCTTTCTTAGACAGTTTGATTCTAGAAGCAGTGTGCTAACACAGGTTTTATGTAAGATCAAGTGTTTCATGGCATAATATTGAAAATATCTAGGATACAATCAAGATCACTTGTCATACAAAGAGCCAATCTCAACTTGGATGAGAAAAAGAATTCAAAAGATGCTGTGAACAATAAAGATAACACAAATATTGAAATTATCTGACAATTTTAAAGCAGTTATAAAATGCTTCAATGAGCAATATAAACAATGTTGAAAATAAAGAACAAAATTAAGCCTCATCAAAGTAATACAACATGCCAGCCAATAAATAGAAGATATAAAGAAAAAACAAATGAATATTTTATAACTGAAAAATACACTCACCAAACTAAACTAAAACAACTCAATAGCACAATAAAGAACACTTGAAAAGGGTAAACAAAGATAGAACAATAGAAATTATACAATCTGAACAATGTAGATAAAATGCTTTTAAAGATTACCAAATTGCAACTAGAAATTGAGTAAGTCCTGGAGATCTAATGCACATCATAGTAGTTATCATCAATAGTCATGTATTATATACTTCAAAATTGCTAAGAGACTAGATCTTAAATGTTCTCACCACAAACATGTAATAGAGGTGTTAGTTAAAGCCATAAAGATAATCATATCACATTATATAAATGAATCAAATAAATATGTTTCACCTGACACCTACACAGTCTATGTAAATTATATCTTAATATAAACTAATATGTAAATAACAACCATGTAAATAAGATAACAAAATAATTTCAACCAAGAAAAAAAAAAAAAAGGATCAATCACTCATGAAGACCTAGCAATTATAAACATCTATGTTTCAAACTAAACAGGCCCAAAACTTACAGAATTGAAGGGACAAATAACAAATTCATGAAGAATATTTGACAATTTAACACCTATTATTAATAATGATTAAAACAATTAGGTAGATCAACAAGGAAGTGAAATACTTGAATGCCCCTTATAACCAACAAGACCTAACAGACCTCTCTGTACATTCCAAGCAACAACAGCAGAAAACACACATACATTATTGTCAACTACACATAGACCATTCTTCATAATCCTATACAAAAAAAGCCTAATATGAAAATCGAACGAACAGTGGAACAACCAGTGGAATGACCGGTCGCTATGACATGCACTGACCACCAGGGGGCAGATGCTCAATGCAGAAGCTTCCCCCAGCCTGCAGGCCCCAGGCCAGCCAAGATGGGTGCCAGCAGGGGCCCCCCCAATCGCTCCGCCGGTCACCCCACAGATCGGCCCTGATTGCTGGCCAGGCTTAGGGACTCTACCCATGCACAATTTCATTCACTGGACCTCCAGTTGACTATATATGTTGGTCCAGGAAGCACATATCAATACATTTTAAAGAATGGAAATAAAACAAATTATGTTCTCTAATCAAAAAGGAATAAAATTAAAAATAAATAACAAAAAATAATTTTGGAAATTCACCAATGTGTGAAAATGTAAGAACCCATATTTAAATAACTAGTGGGTCAAAGAAAAGAAATCACAAAGTAAACTATAAAATATTTTCAAAGAAATACAATGGAATCACTATATACAAAAATGTATCAGATGCAACAGAGGGCACTGCTCAGAGGGAAATTTGTAACTGTAAATGCAAATATATAAAAACAATATTTATCAAAAATTAATGACTTAATTTTCTAATTTATGATACTAAAAAGGAGTATCAAACTAGACAAAATTCAAGCAGATGGAAGGAAAGGTTATAGAAGTTATAAAATATAGACATAATAGAGAAAAGGATATTTATAACACAAAAGTTGATCATTGCTAAAGATTAGCAAAATTGACAAAACACTAACTACTATGAAAATTTATATATCAATATTTTACATAACGTAGATAAAATGAACAAATCCTAGAAGCACACAAACTACCAAAACTAATTCAAGATATAAAAGGAAATGAGTAGACCTATATCAAGTAAAGAAATATTAAATTAAAAATAAAGAAACTGCCACAAAGAAAAGTGTAGAAATAGATAGTTTTACTGATGAATAATATCAAATATTCAGGGAAAAATTAATAATCTTTCACAAACTCTTCCAAAAATTAAAAAAGAGACATTGCCGAGCTTATACTTTGATGCCAATATTACTGTTACCAAAATCTTACAAAGATATCAAAAGAAAATAAAACTATAGACCAATATTTATATTACTATACATACAAAAATCTTCAACAAAATACCAGTAAATAAAATCCAGCAACATATAAAATGATTACACATCAAGACAGAATGACATTTTTCATAGGTTTGAAATGTTGATAGCATATTTGAATATCAACCAATGTAATACATTATACACCATATTAATAGAATAAAGGACAAACATCATTTTATTATGTCAATAGGTATAGAAAAGGAAGTTGACAAGATATTACACTTCTATGATTAAAAAATATGTTTAACAAACTAGGAATAGAAGAGAACTTCCTCACCTTGATAAAGAGCATCTACAAAAAGCCCACAGCTAACATTATCCTTAGTTGTAAAAGACTGAATGCCTTCTTCATAAGTTACAAAATATATACATACTAGAGGCCCAGTACACAAAATTCGTGCACAGGGGTGTGTGTGTCCTTCAGCCCAGCCTGCACCCTCTCCAATCTGGGACCCCTCGAGGGATGTCTGACTGCCCGTTTAGGCCCGATCCATTGGGCCTAAACGGGCAGTCGGACATCCCTCTCACAATCCAGGACTGCTGGCTCCCAACCGCTCACCTGCCAGCCTGCCTGCCTGCCTGATTGGCCCTAACCACTTCTGCCTGCCAGCCTGATCACCCCCTAACCACTCCCCTGCCAGCCTAATCGATGCCTAACTTCTCCCCTGCCAGTCCAATTTCCCCTAACTTCCCTCCCCTACTGGCCTGGTCACCCCTGACTGCCCTCTCCTGCCAGCCTGGTCACCCCCAACTGCCCTCACCTGCAGGCCTGGTCCCCCCAACTGCCCTCCCCTGTCAGCTCCATCACCCCTAACTGCTTTCCCCTGCCGGGGGGGTGGGCTCTCAGCCTAGCTTGCACCCTCTCCAATCTGGGACCCTTCAGGGGATGTCCGACTGCTGGTTTAGGCCTGATCCCTCTCAAAATCCAGGACAGCTGGTTCCTAACCACTCACTTGCCTCCCTGCCTGATTGTCCCTAACCACTCTGCCTTCCAGCCTGATCTCTCTCTAACTGCTTTCCTGCCTGCATGATTGACACCTAACTGCTCCCCTGCTGGCCCGATTACCCCCAACTGCCCTCTCCTGCAGGCCTGGTCCCCTTCAACTGCCCTCCCCTGCAGGCCTGGTCCCTCCCATCTGCCCTCCCCTGCAGGCCTGGTCCCCTTCAACTGCCCTCCCCTGCTGGCCCAGTTACCCCTAACTGCCCTCCCCTATAGTCCTGATCACCCCTAACTGCCCTCCCTTGCAGGCCTGGTCCTTCCCAACTGCCCTCCCTTGCCGGCCATCTTGTGGCTGCCATCCTGTGTCCACATGGGGGCAGCTATCTTTGACCACATGGGGGCAGCCATCTTGTGTGTTGGAGTGATGATCAATTTGCATATTACTCTTTTATTAGATAGGATATTCATTTTTGGTACATATTTTCAACATTATACCAGGAGCTGCCTCCTGGTGGTCAGTGAGCTCCCACAGCCAACTCCCACAGCCAGACAACATCCCACAGTCCCTCCCCCACGCTGGCCAAGCCCCCTGATCAACCCCGATAGGGGGGAGCCGGCTGGCCAACCTCCCACAGACCCTCCCCTCAGCCATCCCTCCCTGATTGGCCCCAATCTCCGGCCAGGCCAAGAGACCCCACCCATGCATGAATTCGTGAACCGGGCCTCAAGTCCTATATAATAAAAGGCTAATATGCAAATTGATTGAATGGCAGAATGACCAGTCACTATGAAGGTCTCTGACCACCAGGGGGCAGATGCTTAATGCAGGAGCTGCCACCTGGTGGTCAGTGCGCTCCCACAGGGGGAACACCACTCAGCTGGAAGCCTAGCTAAGGATGTTCGACTGATGGCTTAGGCTCGTTCCCTGCCTAAGCCATCATTCGGACGTCCCCAAGGCCTCCTGGACTGTGAGAGGGCACAGGTTGGGCTGAGGGACCCCTGCCCCCGAGTGCACAAGTTTGTGCACCGGGCCTCTAGTATTTAAATAATAGGCAAATTGTTTTAATAGACATTTCTCCAAGGGAGATATATGAGCAGTAAACTAGCACATGTAAAGATGCTCAATATCATTAGTCAGGCAAATACATATCAAACCCACATTAAGATACCAATTCACACTCACTAGGATGGCTAAAATTTTATAAAAAGAAAGACAATAAGTAATATTGTCAAAGTTGTAGAGAAATTGGAACCCTCATATATTGTTGGTAAGAATATAAAATGGTAGCAAATTAGTGGAAAACAGTTGGGTGGTTCTTCAAAAAGATAAACTTACTAAATGGCCCAGAAATATTCATCCTCTGTATATAAACTATTCATCCACACAAAAACTTACACAATATCTGTAGCAGCATTAGTCACAATATCCAAAAGGCAGAAACAATCCAAATATCTATCTATCATTGATAAATATACATGCAAAATTATGATATATTCATAGAATGGAATAATATTTCGCAATAAAAACTAAATTTGGATACATGCTACAATATAGAAGAAGCTAGTAAGCATTATGCTCAGTGCAAGAAGTCAGAAAGAAAAGTAAAATTGTAAAATTCCTTTTATATAAAATGCTCAGAATTACCAAATGCAGAGAGATCATAAAGTAAATTACAGGTATACCTCATTTTACTGATCTTCACAGACATTGTGACTTTTGCAAATTGAAGATTTGTGGCAATCATGTGTTGAGCAAGTCCATCAGCACCACTTTTCTCAACAATATTTGCTCAGTTTGTTTGGTGTCACATTTTGGTAATTCTCACAATATATCAAACTTTTTCATTATTATTATATTTGTCATGGAGATCTGTGATAGTGATCTATGATGTTACAATTATAATTTAGGGAGGCAGCACAAACTGCACCCATATAAGAAGATAAACGTAATTGATAAATTTGTGTGTTCTCATTGCTCCACCAACTGCAAACTGCCCTGTATCTCTCCCTCTCCTCTGACCTCCCTATTTTCTGAGACACAACAATATTGAAATTAGACCAATTAATATATCTGCAATGGCCTCTAAATGGTCAAATACAATGAAGAGTTTCACATCCCTCATTTTAAATCAAAAGCTGAAAATAATTAAGCTTAGTGAAGAAGGCATGTTGAAAGCCAAGGTAATCTGAAATCTAGGCCTTTTGTTCCAAATAGTTAGCCAAATTGCAAATGCAGAGGAAATGTTCTTGAAGTAAATTAAAAGTGCTACTCCAGTGAACACACAAATGATAAATCAAACAGCCTTATTACTGATGTGGAAATTATTTTAGTGGTTTGGATAGATCAAACCAACCACAACATTCCCTTAAGCCAAAGCCTAATCCAGAGTAAACTCCTAACTCTTTGATTTTATAATGACTGAGAAAGACAAGGAAGCTACAGGAGAAAAGTTTGAAGCTAGCAGAGGTTGGGACACAAGGTTTAAGGAAATAAGCTGTCTCCATAACATAAAAGTGCAAAGTAAACCAGCAAGTGCTGATATAGTGGTAGAAATCGCAACAGGTTATCCAGAAAATCTAGCTAAGATAATGAAGGTGGCTGCACTAAACTACAGATTTTTAATGTAAATGCAACAGCCTTATATTAGAAGATAACATCTAGTACTTTTATAGCTAAAAAGATGTCTATGCATGGCTTTAAAGCTTCAAAGTACATAGGTGAGGTGGGGGGTTGGAGACTGAACGAAAGAAGGTAAAGAAATTAGCTAAAGAACATACATTCATAGCCCATGGACACAGACAACAGTGTGGTGAAGGCCTGGTGGGGGAGGCTGGGAGGATGTGGGCAAAGGGGGGTACATGGGGAACATCTGTAATAGTGTCAACAATCCTGTATAAAACAGAGGTAATATGCAAATTGACCCTCATGCCTTCCTGTCACAAGATGGCTGCCCCCATGTCATCACAAGATGGCTGCCCCCAGTCATCACAAGATGGCCACCCCCTGTAGTCACAAGATAGCCTCCACAAGATGGCCAACCCCATGTCATCACAAGATGGCTGCCCCCACATTGTCACAAGATGGTCAGCAGGGGAGGTCAGTTGGGGGTGACCAGGCCTGCAGGGGAGGGCAGTTGGGGGTAATCGGGCCAGCAGGGGAGCAGTTAGGTGTCAATCATGCAGGCAAGAAAGTGGTTAGAGGGCAATCAGGCTGGAAGACAGAGTGGTTAGGGACAATCAGGCAGGGAGGCAAGCGAGCAGTTAGGAGCCAGCAGTCTTGGATTTTGAGAGGGATCAGGCCTAAACCAGCAGTCGGACATCCCTTGAGGGGTCCCAGATTGGAGAGGGGGCAGGCTGGGCTGAGGGACCCCCCCAGGTGCACGAATTTCATGCACCAGGCCTCTAGTTTTTTTAATAAGCTTCAGAGTACAATGTGATCTCTTGTTAGGGATTAATGCAGCTGGTTACTACATTAAGTTTAAGCCAAAGCTTATTTACTATTCTGAAAATCCTAGGGCTCTTAATAATGATGCTAAATCTACTCTGCCTATGCTCTCTAAATAAAACAACAAAGCCTGGATGACAGCATATCTCTTTACATCATAAATGGCTGAATATTTTAAGCCCACTGTTGAATCCTATTGCTCAGGAAAAAAATGATTTATTTCAATTTCTCATTGAAAGTGTACCTGGCCACCCAAGAGCTCTAATGAACATTTATAACAAGATTAATGTTGTTTCATGTCTCCTAACACAGCACAGCATTTTGTAGTCCATGGATCAAAGATAAATTTAATTTTCAAGTCTTCTTATTTAAGAAACTAGAGGCCCGCAGTCGGACATCCCTCTCACAATCCTGGACCGCTGGCTCCTAATCGGTCACCTGCCTGCCTGCCTGGTCACCCCTAACTGCCCCCCCCCTGCCAGCATGATCGCCCCTCACTGCCTCTGTGTGCTGTCCTAATCACCCCTAACTGCACCCCCTGCTGGCCTGGTCACCCCCAACTGCACCCACCACCTGGCTTGGTTGTCCCCAACTGCCCCCCTGCCGGCCTGGTTGCCTCTTACTGGCTCCCCTGCTGGCCTGGTCACCCCCAACTGTCTCCCCCACCAGCCTGGTCACCCCATGCAGCCTGCTGTTCAGTCATTTGATCATCCCTCACTAACCCCCCTGCCTGCCTGGTTGCCCCACACAGCCTGCTTGTTCAGTCGTTTGGTCGTCTCTCACTAACCCTTCTGCCGGCCTTGTCGTCCCATGCAGCCTGCTTGGTCAGTCGTTCAGTCATCCCTCAGGCCTGCCCTGGGTGGCTGGGCAGCCAACATTGGAGGCTTGCCTGTGCCTCAGGCCTGCCCTGGGCGGCTGGGGGGGCTGAAGGGACTGGGCGCCACCATCTTGTGGCTGTAGGCACCGCCATCTTTGAGGACGTGGCAGTCAATTAGCATATTCCCTCCTTATTGGCTGTGGGCGCCACCATCTTTGAGATGGCATGAGAGTCAATTAGCATATTCCTTCTTTATTAGATAGGATAAATATTGTAAGGCTATAGCTACCACAGAAAATGATTCCTTTAATGAACCTGGGCAAAGTAAATAGAAAACATTCTGGGAAGGATTCACTATTATAGATGCAAGTAATAGCATTAGTGATTCATAGGAACAGGTCAAAATGCCAACATTAACAGGAATTTGGGAGAAGTTGAGTCCAACCCACATGGATGACTTTGAGGGGTTCAATACTTCAGTGGAGGAAGTAACTGCAGATGGAGTAAATATAGCAAGAGAACTTGAACTACAAACAGAGCCTGGAAATGTGACTGAATTGCTGCAATCTTAAGGTAAAACTTTAACCCTTTGCACTCGCTTGCTTTTTTCTCAATTCCTTTATTCTACTCGGGATTTAATTTTTTAAATACCCCAGATTTTACAAAGTGTGGCAGTAGAATAAAAAACTGGAGTTTCTTTTCATACAAACTTATTTATTTCGATTTTTTTATATTTCAAATTATTGATACATTCAAAGAGTAATTTTAATCTCGACATCCGAGTGCAAAAGGTTAAGGAATGAGCATTTATTTGTTATGGATGAGCATAGAAAATGGTTTCTTGAGACTGAAACTACTGCTGGTGAAGAATCTGTGAGGATGTTGAATTGACAACAAAGTCTTTAGAATATTACATAAAGTTAGTTGATAAAGCATCAGCAGGGTTTGAGAAAATTTATCATAACTTGAAGAAGTTCTACTGTGGGAAAAATGTTATCAAATAATATTGCATGCAATAGAAAAATTATTCATGAAAGGAAGAGTCAATTAATGCAGCAAACTTCATTGTTGTCTTATTTTAAGAAATTGCCACAACCACACCAACCTTCAGCTTTGACCACCTTTAAGGCAATATCTTCCTCTAGGAAAAAAAGATTATGTCCCACTGAAGACTCAGATAATGTTTAGCATTTTTAAGCAATAAGTATTTTTAATTAAGGCATGTACATTGTTTTTCAGACATAATGCTATTGCAGACTTCATAGACTGCAGTATAGTGTAAACATAATGTTTCTTAATATGTTTTTTATTTTTTAAATATATTTTTATTAATTTCAGAGAGGAAGGAAGAGGGAGAGAGAGCTAGAAACATCAATGATGAGAGAGAATCATTGATTGGCTGCCTCCTGTACGCCCCCCATTGGGGATCGAGCCCACAACTCAGGCATGTGCCCTTCACCAGAATTGAACCCGGGACCCTTCACTCCGCAGGCTGATGCTCTATCCACCGAGCCAAACCAGCATTCCACTCCAATAAATTTATCTGAAGCAGTATAATGAACCTAAAAGACAGATATGTGTTGAATGTATTGCTCAAATCAGGATCTAAGGAGTGTGAATTGTCTTTTCCAGTAATAATATAGCGGAAAGTACTCACAGACTTTCTCCAATAAAGCCACCAAATCACTGCATAATCAAAGAATCATAGTACAGGTTTCTGTCCCACAGAGGGCATATATTCCAGGTCACAGCATAATAATCAAGAACATAGATTATATTTAGTCAGGCAAAACTTTTTCAATTTTCCAACTCTCCTTCCTTTCCATACTGAACCTGGAGTAAACAGAAATAGCAGATCAAGTTGTGGAAGAGATGGAACAGGAAGATTAAATACAGGTTATTTCATCTTTTCACTTTAAACTTTTGAACCTGCTTCAGGACAAGATCTCTCTGTGTAAATATAGAGATTAATTTTGATGTTTAATTTTTTTGCTCAGGTTATATTGGACTTCTTAATATAAGTAAAACTGTGTTAAAATCTGAAATTTACCAGGTAAGCTAGGGGATCATCTGAAGAAATTGTGCAAGGATACAGAGCTTATTAAATGAGTCTGCAATGAATAATGTGAGAAAAAAATAAAAATTTGATGATTTTACTTCACTTCATCTTCTTCAATAAACTAGTGGCCCAGTGCACAAAATTTGTGCATGGGGGGGGGTGTCCCTCAGCCCGGTCTGCACCCTTTCCAATTTGGGACCCCTAAACCAGCAGTTGGACATCCCTCTCACAATCCAGGACTGCTGGCTCCTAACTACTCACCTGCCTGCCTGACTGATCACCCCCAACTGCCCTCCTGCCATCCTGCTTGTCCTCAACTGCCCCCCCACCTGCCTGATCACCCCCAACTGCCCTCCCCTCCTGGCCTAATCGCCCCTAACCACCTCTGCCTCGGCCCTGCCACCATGGATTTGACTGGAAGGATGGATGGAAGGTCTCTAGGAAGGTCTCCTGGTCTAATTAGCATATTACCCTTTTATTATTATAGATTATCCTACTCATATTTTTTAAATATTTCAAAATTAAGTATAGGAAATTAGTTTTAAAGAAAATGACAGTATGCTAAGTCTATTCCACTATTATTTTCTCTTTTTCAAATTTAATTGATTGGGAAAATGATATATCTATGGCAAAGCTCTTCTGTGGACATTATAAACACTAAGAAGTGAATAAATATGATATTAATAGGCCAAATATATACCACATATATTTTGAACAAGTGATTTCCACCTTTATTATCTTAGAAAGAACAAATAAAAAGATAATGCTGTTTAGGAGCAAAATTGTATGTGGTTCATGGAGAGTCAATCATGAATATTTTATCTGTACTTATTCTAAATGAAATATCAGATCACATATTTTTTAAAACTATCTTTTTTAATTATTCAATCCTATAAGGAGAAAATAGTACATATTCAATGTTCTAGTTAATTTATGAAAGTCAAGATATGAATAGCATGTTTTCTGGTCATATATATGTGCAAATATATATAAAATGTGTTCTCAAAATTAATGCATTGTGATATGGCTACCTTTTATGTTATGTCTCCCCTTGATAGACTGAGCACCTTTAGAATAGCTCCTGTGAATTATTCATTTGTTCATGTCTAGCACATTTAGAAAAATGCATGGATGGATGGATGGATGGATGGATGGATGGATGGATGGATGGAATCATTCAGTGAATGATTTCTGCTTGAAGGCAAAAAAAAAAAAAAAAAAAAAACGGAAAAAAACAACAACGAAGTGGGATGAATATCAGGAAATGCCATTTTAAGAGGATTCCAAACCTTCAACTTACTCAGAAGTCCATATTCCTGTGGGAGCAAGGATCATGCTTCAATGATCATTGTATTCACTTCCATATTTAGCACTATGTTGTGAACATAGAAATCCTCCATAATGGTCTATGCATTGTGTTAAATTCAATGAAGCAAATACAGTGCAGGTGTGCTTTGATCCCTATAGCTCATATTGCTCTTCAAGTAGACTGCTCTATTTTATACTAGCCGGAGATCTTCTAGGGGTTCACCCAGGGATGCACCCAGGAGGAAAGAAAAAAAAATAATGTAAGCCAGTGTCATTGTGATCAGCTGAATTCAGGTTATGATCCTTTTTACCTTTTTCACTTCACAGTACATTTAGAGTCTATAAATTGCATCCAAAATGCTTTTACTGTGAATATTGTCACTCAAACAAACCAGGTGCTTTTAGAGTCCTTAATTATTCCTGCACTACTCAGCCCAGCCATAGAGGTACAAATTGAGAAATAAATGGCATGAATTCTACCCCTGCATTTGCCACTAAGTCATGGAGAGACAATCTTCTATGTCTCTGTGGATCTACTTTCCAGCTCACAAAGTAAAGAAACTACTTTTCACCCATTTCTTTATAAATATGTAAGGAGGATTAAAAAGTTTGGAAGCCAGATGCTAGCCATTGACATTTATTTTCACACATCATTTTTTATTAGCTTGATCCTACATTCTTCTAAAACCTTCCTTAGAGGCCCAAAGTGTCCCATAAATACCTTTGGAATAGCTTCCTCATCAAGATCAATTATGGAACAATTTTTGTGGCACATAATTAATAAATAATTTGCATTCAGCATTAATGAATGTCATTCTTGAACCAATACAAACCTGATGTAAGTTTTCCTTGTGTTTATGTAGTGATATATGAAAATAATGGAATCTAGAAATGAAGCTATACCCCTGGTTAAATCCCATTAATCACAGGAATCTGGAGAACCATACACCTTTTCTTGTGGTAATATGACAGTCCACCAAACCACTTATACAAGAAAATTTCAATTAGCATTGAAAATGAGTGTTGGCTGAATGGCAGTGACATTGTATTCTTGTTCCTGCTTTATATCTAAATTCTAGGTTCTAAGAGCTTGGATATGTTTGTGATAGTGTGAATTCTTTCTTCCATATCCCTTAGAGTACATCATTCCACTCTGCAAAAGTGAAAGAAATGAGGTTAAAAGCATTTTTATAGTGTATCGTTTTATTGTTTAAGATGTTCACCTCAGGCATAAAAGTTATTTTAAATATTGCCATTTGAAGACAATGAACCAAATTTACTTGTACAGTAATCACAAGTGGCACTTGGGGAAGAATTGGGTACTATAAAGCATTCTATATTCCTTTTAATTTAATTAGGTACAATGATGTATTTAGTTGTTATCTGGAAATTGAGTGCTAAACAGAAAGAGGTGTATGTCTTTCTTTGAACCTTCAGGCCATTTAATGTTGGGCTCCTGTTAACTTACAAAGTGCTGAAAAGGACTGTACTTTGATATCCTACTATTTCTGAGGTCCTGTATTTTGAGCCTAGCTTACCCTCCAGGTGAATAGAGTTTATTTTTCTCTAAGAATGCACATTCTGGAAGATCAGGAGTCAAATGCATTACTTCATTACTTCTTTTTTGGTTCTTGGTAGAGAAGTGCAAATATTATATATATATATATATATATATATATATATATATATATATATATATAGAGAGAGAGAGAGAGAGAGAGAGAGAGAGAGATGGTAGATATATAGATTGATATATGATAGATATATATATAGATAAAATATCTTTAAAGTATCCATTACAACCACTCAAATATAAAGACTTCTCACATTTCTTACCAAGGGTAGTTTAAACATGGGTGCTTTAAAGAATGGCAATAACCAAATAACTACTTGTGACACATATTGCCATAAACCTCAATGCTTGGAAGTGTTTCCTTAGCTAACATTTTAGATGAGTTAAATACTCTTCATATAAGTTACATGTTTTTCATGTCTTAGCCGTTAGTTATCTAGTGATATGATATGAAACATCTACTAAAAAGTAACTATCTGAATCTAAGAACACAAAATAATTTAAGTGGCTAGCATTTTTCAATATGAGATTTAATAATAAATTTACTGAATGTTGCTATTAATAGTATAGTCATACTGGGTTGATTATATCAACTAAGTTGAATGAGTTGTTGGAATATTTAATATCTATGCAGATTATAGTGGGTTTTCAAAATCAGATTCTTTACTAAAAAACAAACATTTTAGAATACTATACATACCATCCAAGGTCTTCCTTTCTCTTTCTTATCTTCATGTTTTAGACTTAAATAAAATCCAAGCAATATATATACTAACAAATTATTAGAAATAACAATATGTTATAATACATCCTTTCTTTTTTATTTGATACTAGAGGCCCGGTGCACGAAATTCGTGCATGGAGGGGGGTTGTCCCTCAGCCAAGCCTGTACCCTCTCCAATATGGGACCCCTCAAGGGATGTCCGATTGCCCGTTTAGGCCCGATCCCACCGGGATCAGGCCTAAACGGGCAGTCGGACATCCCTCTCACAATCCAGGACTGTTGGCTCCCAACTGCTTGCCTGCCTGCCTTCCTGATTGCCCCTAACCACTTCTGCATGCCAGCCTGATCATCCCCTAACCACTCTGCTGCCAGCCTGTTTGCCCCCAACTTCCCTCCTCTGCCGGCCTGGTCACCCCTAACTGCCCTCTCCTGCAGGGTTGATCACCTCCAACTGCCCTCCCTTGCAGGCTTAGTCCCTCTCAACTGCCCTCCCTTGCAGGCCGGGTGCCTCCCAACTACCCTCCCCTGCTGGCCATCTTGTGGTGGCCATCTTGTGTCCACATGGGGGCAGGATCTTTGACCACATGGGGGCAGCTATATTGTGTGTTGCAGTGATGATCAATCTGTATATTACTCTTTTATTAGATAGGATAGAGGCCTGGTACAGGGGTGGGGGCCAGCTGGTTTGCCCTGAAGGGTGTCCCGGATCAGGTGGGCGTTCCCTTGGGGCTTGGGGTGGCCTGAGCGAGGGGCCTGTGGTGGTTTGCAGGCGGGCCACACCCCCTGGCAATGCAAGTGGAGGCCCTGGTATCTGGAATTTATTTTCCTTCTACAATTGAAACTTTGTAGCCTGGAGTGGAGCCAAGCCTGGGGCTCCCTCCAAGGCTGGCAGCCATTTGTGTTTGGGTTATAATTGAAACTTTGTTGCCTTAAGCGGGTGGGCCCAGCCAGTGTGTGCAGAAAGCTTTGTTTCCCCTGTTGCCAGGGGAAATAGATGTGTGCAAAATGTATTCTTTGTGGCCAGATTCAGTAAATTTCTAGGGAAGATACTGAGTACTTCTTCAACCTGAATGTTAGATACTGATCAATTATAAATCCTTAAAATATTTACAAAAATTAATTATTGGGGAAAAAGAATAATAGTATACACCTAATTTTGTTTGAGAGGTCATATAAGGTCTCCTAAAAGGTGTGTTATGTAATCCGTCACTTGTCAAAATAAGTAAAATTTAGCCAACCAAAAAGTAAAGGAAAGTGTACTGTAGGTAAATGGTGTAAATGAAGGTAAAACACAGAAAATTGGCCAATGTATTCTAAAAATTGAAAAATTATTAATGACTGGAGCACTGAGAATGAAGATGAATAGAAATTTGGAATACATTCAGAGAAGCAGATAGGGGTCAGATCCCAAAGGAACTTGTAGGTCATATTAAAGATTCAATACTTTATTCTGAGATGCAATGAAAAACAATGAACTGGTATCAAATAGAGGAACAAACAGGGGAAGCAAAGCTTTCCACACACCCTGGCCAGGCCCACCCGCTTAAGGCAACAAAGTTTCAATTATAACCCCAACACAAATGGCTGCCGGCCTCAGAGGGAGCCCTAGGCTTGGCTCTGCTCCAGGCTACAAAGTTTCAATTGTAGAAGGAAAATAAATTCCAGATACCAGGGCCTCTACTTTGGTTGCCAGGTTGCGTGGCCAGCCTGCAAACCACCACAGGCCCCTCGCTCAGGCCGCCCCACGCCCCAAGGGAATCCCCACCTGATCCGGGACGCCTTTCAAGGCAAACCAGCTGGCCCCCACCCCTGTACCAGGCCTCTATCCTATCTAATAAAAGAGTAATATGCAGATTGATCATCACTGCAACACACAATATAGCTGCCCCCATGTGGTCAAAGATCCTGCCCCCATGTGGACACAAGATGGCCACCACAAGAAGGCCAGCAGGAGAGGACAGTTGGGAGGCACCCGGCCTGCAAGGGAGGGCAGTTGAGAGGGACTAAGCCTGCAAGGGAGGGCAGTTGGAGGTGATCAACCCTGCAGGAGAGGGCAGTTAGGGGTGACCAGGCCGGCAGAGGAGGGAAGTTGGGGGCAAACAGGCTGGCAGCAGAGTGGTTAGGGGATGATCAGGCTGGCATGCAGAAGTGGTTAGGGGCAATCAGGAAGGCAGGCAGGCAAACAGTTGGGAGCCAGCAGTCCTGGATTGTGAGAGGGATGTCCGACTGCCCAGTGGGATCGGGCCTAAACGGGCAGTTGGACATCCCTCAAGGGGTCCCATATTGGAGAGGGTACAGGCTGGGCTGAGGGACAACCCTCCTCTGTGCACGAATTTCGTGCACCGGGCCTCTAGTGATATTATAAAGACTTAAAAGCAAATTTCATATGTTCTATTTTTAAAATGAATTGGACTTATATACCAAATAGAAAAAGTAACACAAAATAAATGATAGACATAAATATAAAAGCTACTTCAGCCTGCCCCTGTCTGAGGAGAAGCAGCCTCACACGGCCTGCCACCATCCGAGGAGCAGCAACCCCACGAGCAGCCTGCCCCAGTCCAAGGAGAGGCAGCCTCACGCAGTCCACCCCTGTCTAAGGAGCAGTAGCCCCACGTGTGGCCTGCCCATGTCCGAGAAGTAGCAGCCTTGCACAGCCTGCCCCCATCCCAGGAGAAGCAGCCACATGAGAAGCCCAGCCCCATCCAAGGAGCAGCAGCTGTATCAGCTCACACCCCTCTGAGGAGCAGCAACAGCATGAGCAGCCCACCCCCATCTGAGGAGTAGCAGCCATGCGAACAGCCAACCCCATCCCAAGAGCAGCAGCTGGGTGAGCAACGCGCCCCTATCCAAAGAGCAGCAGCCCTATGAGCAGCCTACCCCAGTCCAAGGAGCAGCAGCCTCATGCAGTCTGCCCCATTCCAAGGAGCAGCAGCCACACACAGCCGACCCCCATCCCAGGAGCAGTAGCCTTGTGAGAAGCCTGCCCCCATCCGAGGAGTAGAAGCTGCATGAGCAGCCTGCCCCCACCAGCCAGAGGAGTCACCACTGCTGTGAGCAGTGCCCACCAGAGGAGCCACTGCCAACTGAGGAGCAGCCACTGTTGTGACTGCCCTAAGGAGCTACTGCTGCTCAAGGAGCAACCCCCTGCACTACTGGACAAGTAGATCCTTCAGTGAGAGCAAAAATGGGTAGACAAATAAATGCCCAAAAGAAAGAAAAGGAGGAATTGCCAAAAAAGCAGCTAAGTGAAATGGAGGCATGCAATATGTCACAAAAGGGATTCAGAATAAGGGTCATACAGTTCATGAACCAGATTCATACTTATGTAAGAATCAAGAAGAACTAAAGAGTGATATAGCTGCAATAAAAAACACCATGGAAAGTTTCAACAGTAGACTAGGAGAACTAGAGGACCGAATTAGTGAATTAGAAGACAGGGAAGCAAAACGCACCCAAACTGAACTGCAATTGGAGAGAAAAAATAAAATACAGGAGGAGAGCCTAAGGGAGCTTTGGGACAACATGAAACAAAGCAACATATGAATAATAAGGGATGCCAGAATGACAGGAAGGAAGAGGAACAAGGGTTAGAAAACCTATTTGAAAAAATAATGTCAGAAAACTTCCCTGATGTGGGGAAGAAAAAAAATCACACAAGCAGAGAGGGTCTCAAACAAGATGAACCGAAAAAGACCCACACCAAGACACATCATAATTACAATGGCAAATGTACAGGACAAAGCGAGAATCCTAAAGGCTCCCAGAGAGAGACAAAAAGTTATGTACAAGGGATCTCACATTAGATTATCAAATGCTTTCTCTACAGAAACAAATCAAGCCAGAAAGGAATGGAAGGAAATTTACAAAGTTATGCAAAGCAAGGGAGTGAATCTAAGAATACTCTATCCAGCAAGGCTATCATTCAAAATTGAAGGGGAAATAAGGAGCTCAAAAAAGGCTAAGGGAGTTTATAACCACCAAGCAAGCAATGCAAGAAATGCTAAAGGGACTGATATAAAAAGAAGAATAAAAAGGGAAGAAGAAACACAGGCACAAAAATAAAAATGGCTACAAACAAATACCTATCAATAATAACATTAAATGTAAACAGAATAAATGCTCCAATCAGACATTGAGTGGCTGAATGAATAAAAACAGCATGACCCATATATATGCTGTCTACAATAGACCCACCTCAGAACAAGGGACACACTCAGACTGAAAGTGAAGGGATGGAAAAATATCTTCAAGTCAAATGGAAATGAAAAAAATGGCTGGGGTAGCAATACTTATATCTGACAAAATAGACCTCAAGCTGAAGGCCATGAAAAGAGATAAGGAAGGCCATATTATATTGTTGTATCAATCCCTTCATAATACTAAAGGGATTGATACAACAATATAATATAACCCTGGTAAACATATATGCACCTAATACAGGAGCACCCAAATACATTTTAAAAAAAGAAAAACTCTTGGAAGATATCAAGGGAGAGATCAACAAAAATACAATCATAGTAGGGGACTTTATTACCCCACTAGACAAATAATCAGCAAAGAAACAGCAATCCTAAATGACTCACTAGATCAGATGGATTTAATTGACATCTTCAGAACATTTCACCCCAATGCCATGGAATATACGTTCTTCTCAAGTGCACATGGGACATTTTCAAAGATAGACCACATAATGGGTCACAGGCAAAGTCTCTCTAAGTTCCAAAAGATTGAGATCATATCAAACATCTTCTCAGACCACAATGGCATAATATTAGAAATAAACAATAAAAACAATGAAAAATATTCAAGCGCTTAGAAACTGAATATCATGGTATTAAACAATGATTGGGTTACCAAAGAGATAAAAGAAGAAATGAAAAACATCCTGGAAATGAATGACAATAAAAACACAACAATCCAAAATCTATGGGACAAGGGAAAGCAGTCCTAAGAGGGAAGATTATAGCTCTACAGGCCTACCTCAGAAAAAAAAAAAAAAACAAAAAAAAAAAAAAAACAAGAAGAAATGGTAATAAATCATCTAACCCTACAACTTAAAGAATTAGAAAGAGAGCAATAAGAAAAGCCCAAAGTGAGCAGGAAGAAGGAGATAATAAAGACCAAAGCAGAAATAAATGACATGGAGACCAAAAACAAACAAACAAACACAAAAAACAAACAAACAAAACAAACAAACAAAAAAGATCAATGAAACCAAGAGCTGGTTCTTTGAAAGGATAAATAAGATTGGTGAACTGCTAGCCAGGCTCACCAAGAAGCAAAGAGAGAGGACCCAAATAAAAAAAATCAGAAATGAAAGAGGAGAAATAACAACAGACTACACAGAAATACAAAGAATTGTTAAAAAATACTATGAACAACTCTTTTCCAAGAAACTAGACAACCTAGAGGAAATGGACATATTCCTTGAAAAATACCACCTTCCAAAACTAAATCAGGAAGAATATAAAAATCTCAATAGGCTGATAACTATGAAGGAAATTGAAGCAGTCATCAAAAAGCTTCCAGCAAACAAGTCTGGGGCCAGAAGGCTTCACATGGGAGTTTTACCAAACATTCAAAGAACTAAAACCCTATCCTCCTCAGACTATTCCACAAAAATTCAAGAGTAAGGAACACTGCCAAGCTCATTCTATGAAGCCAGCCGTAACCTAATACCAAAACCAGATAAGGACAATACAGTGAAAGAGAATTACAGGCCACTATTCCTCATGAACATAGATACCAAAATCCTCAACAAAATTCTAGCAAATTGGATCCAGCATTACATCAGAAAAATCATACACCATGACCAAGTAGGATTTAACCCAGGGATGCAAGGATGGTACAATATCTGCAAATCAATAACTGTGATACATCACATAAACAAATTGAGAGATAAAAATCCCTTAGTCACATCAATTGATGCAGAAAAAGCATTTGACAAAATCCAACAACCTTTCTAGATAAAAACCCTCAGCAAAATGGGAACATAGGGATCATATCTCAACATAATAAAAGCCTTAAATGACAAACATGCAGCCAGCATTATACTCAACGGGCAAAAACTTAAACCATTTCACCTAAGAACAGGAATGAGACAGGGATGCCCACTTTCACCACTCTGGTTCAACATAGTTCTGGAAGTGCTAGCCATAGCAAATAGAAAAGAAGAAATAAAAGGTATCCAAATTGAAAAAGAAGATGTAAAACATTCATTATTTGCAGATGACATGATATTGTACATAGAAAACCCTAAAGACTCCATCAAAAAGTTATTAGACTTAATATCTCTCCTTTTTTTCCCCATTGACCTTCCCCCAGCCTCCCCTAACCCCTGTTGCATGCCCTCATCCCACCCTCCCAGTGTCTTGTGTCCATTGGTGTGCTTATATGCATGCAAACAAGTCCTTTGGTTGGTCTATTTCCCTCCCTCCCCAACACTCCCCAGCCATCCCGCTGTAGTTTGACAGTCTGTCTGGTGCTTTACTGCCTCTGTATCTATGTTTTTATTCATCAGCTTATAATGTTATTTGTTTTCCATAAATGAGTGAGATCATGTGGTATTTTTCTTTCATTGCCTGGCTTATTTCTCTTAACATAATGCTCTCCAGGTCCATCCATGCTGCTGCAAATGGTAAGAATTCCTTCTTTTTTATAGCAGCATAGTATTCCATTGTGTAGATGTACCATAATATGTACTAATATATGTAATACTTTAAACAATAAAAAAAAAATAAAATAAAATAAAGTTATTAGACTTAATACATGAATTTGGGAATGTACCAGGATACAAAATTAATGCCAAGAAACCTATGACATTTTTATACACCAATAGTGAACTTACAGAAAGAGAGTTTAAAAAAAAACAATCCTCTTTACCTCACAGCAAAAAAATTAAGATACCTAGGAATAAACTTAACTAAGGAGGTAAAGGGCCTGTACTCAGAAAACTACAGGACATTGAAAAAAGAGATAGAGGATGACATAAACAGATAGAAGAACATAAAGTTTTCATGGATTGGTAAAAACAACATCATTAAAATGTCCATACTACCCAAAGAAATCTATAGATTCAATGCACTCCCCATTAAAATGCCAACAGCATATTTCAAAGACCCAGAAAGAACTCCCCCAAAATTCATCTGCAATAAAAGAAATGACCCAGAATAGCCGCAGCAATCCTGAGAAAGAAGAACAAAGTAGGAGGGATCTCAATACCAGATATCAAGCTGTATTACACAGCGATTGTTTTCAAAACAGCCTGGTACTGGCACAAGAACAGATATATAGACCAATGGAATAGAATAGAGAACCCAGAAATCAACCCAAACAACTAGGCTCAATTAATATTTGACAAAGGAGGCAAGAATATACAATGGAGTCTAGACAGTCTCTAAAATAAATGGTGTTGGGAAAATTGGACATATACATGCAAAAAAATGAAACTAGACCACCAACTTACACAATACACAAAAATAAACTCAAAATGGATAAAGGACTTAAACATAAAACTGGAAACCATAAAAATATTAGAGGAATCCACAGGCAGCAAAATCTCACTCAAATGCCAAAGCAATTTCTTCATCGATACAATTCCTAGGTCAGTGAAAACTAAAGAGAAAATAAACAACTGGGACTACATCAAAATAAAAAGCTTCTTTACAGCAAAAGAAACCATCAACAAAACAACAAGAAAGCCCACAGCATGGGAGAACACATTGCCAATGTTATCATTGATAAGGGTTTAATCTCCAACATTTACAGGGAACTCATACAACTTAACAAAAGAAAGATAAACAACCCAATAAAATTGGGAAACTGACCTAAATAGATACTTTTTGAAAGAGGATATAAGGAAGGCCAAGAGACATGAAAACTTTCTCAAAGTCACTAATTATCCAAGAGATGCGAATCAAAACGACAATGGGGTACTGTCTCATACCTGTCAGAATGGCTACCATCAACAAATCAACAAATGGCAAGTGCTGGTGAGGATGAGGAAAAAAAGGAACCCTCATGTACTCCTGGTGGGAATGCAGACTGGGGCAGTCCCTGTGGAGAACAGTATGGAGTTTCCTCAAAAAATTAAAAATGGAACTCCCGTTTGACCCAGTGATCCCATTTCTAGGATTATATCCCATGAAAATAGAAACACCAATCAGAATGGATATATGCACCCCTATGTTCATAGCAGCACAATTTACAATAGCTAGGATTTGGAAACAGCCAAAGTTCCCATCAGCAGATGAGTGGATTAAAAACTGTGGTACATCTATACAATGGAATACTACACTGCAGTAAAAAATGAGTTCTTACCATTTGAAACAGCATGGATGGAACTGGAGAGCATTATGCTAAGCGAAATAAGCCAGTCAGAGAAAGATAAATATCACATGATCTCACTCATTGTGTAATATAATGAACAACATAAACTGATGAACAAAAACAGATCCAGAGACAGAGAAGCATCGATCAGACCATCAAATCTCAAAGGGAAGGTAGGGGAGGGTGAGGGTAAGGGGGAGAGATCAACCAAAGGACTTGTATGCATGCATATAAGGCTAACCAATGGTCACAGACAACAGGGGTGTGAGGGCATGAGTGGGGGGTGGGGAACAATGGAGAGGTAAGGACACATATGTAATACCTTAATCAATAAAGAAAAATAAATAAATATAAAAGCTAAAAGTATAAGATTTTTAGTGGTAGGAAATAGAGAATAAATTGTTAGTACACTTGGGTTGAGAAAAAGTTGTTAAATTAGATGCAAAATCTCAAACTTGTGAAAACACTGTAAATTAGATTTCATCAAAATTTAGAGTTTTTTCTTTTCAAAAGGCACTACTAAGAAAATGACAAGACAAATCAGAGACTGTGAAAAATATCCTGAAAACTTATGTGAATGGACATTTAATGAAAGACGATATATAGATAACAAATATGCACATGAAAAGGTGCTCAAACTGTCCGTCGGTGAAATTATATCAAAACCATAATATCATATACTACATATTCATTAGATTACCTAAATTTAAATATACTACCAATAACAAGTATTTGTATCAACACATTTATGGCAACACATTCAAGTTAATTTAAAAACAGTTCGGCAGTTTCTTTAAAAATTAATCAAACAGCCTGGTACTGGCACAAGAACAGGCATATAGATCAATGGATCAGAACAGAGATACCAGAAATTGGCCCACACCATTACGGTCAATTAATATTAGATGAAGGAGTCAAGAACATACAATGGTATAAAGATAATCTCTTCAACAAATGGTGTTGGGAAAACAAGATAGATACATGCAAAAAGATGAAAGTAGACCACCAACTTACACCATACACAAAAATAAACTCAAAATGGATAAAAAACTTAAATATGAGCCATGAAAGCGTAAAAATCCTAGAAGAAAACATAGGCAGTAAAATGTCAGACATCTCATGTAGCATAATTTTTGCTGCTATGTCTCCTAGGGCAAGAGAAACAGGGAAAAAATAAATGAATGGGACTACATCAAATTAAAAAGTTTCTGCACAGCAAAAGAAACCACCATCAAAATTAAAAGGGATTCCACTGTATGGTACAACATACAGCATTTTCCAATGATACATCTGATAAGGGGTTAATCTCCAAAACATATAAAGTATTCATTTGATTCAACAAAAGGAAGAAAAACAATCCAATTATAAAATGGACAGAAGATCTGACTGGACACTTTTCCAAAGAGGACATACAAATGGCCAAGAGACATATGAAAAAAAAAATGCTCAGAGTCACTAATTATCACACCTGTCAGAATAGCTATCATCAATAAACCAACAAACAACAAGTGCTGGTAAGATAAAGGAACACTAGTTTACTTCTGGTGCGACTACAGAGTGGTGCAGCCACCATGGAAAACAGTATGGAGTTTCCTAAAAAAATTAAAAATGGAACTTCTGTTTGACCCACTTCTAGGAATATATCCTAAAAAAAAAGCACCAATCAGAAATAGTAGATGAACCCCTATGTTCATAGCAGTGTTATTTACAATAGCTAAGATTTGGAAACAGCCCAAGTGTCCACCAGTAGATGGATGGATAAAAAAGCTGTGGGATATTTACACAATGGAATACTATGCAGCTGAAAAAAGAGGGATCTCTTACTTTTGGGGATGGAATGATTGGACCTGGAGACTATTATGATAAGTGAAATAAGCCAATCTGAGAAAGACAAATATCATATAATCTCACTTATTTGTGGAATCTAATGAACAAAATGAATTGACCAACAAAATAAGACCCTAATCAGGGAGGCATGGAACAGACTGACATACTTCAATATGGGGTTGGGAGGATGAGAAAAGAGAAACCAAAAAACTTATATACTTACTAGAGGCCCGGTGCATGAAATTCATGCACGGGGGTCCCTCAGCCCAACCTGCACCCTCTACAATCCAGGAACTCTCAGGGGATGTCCTACTGATGGCTTAGGCCCACTCCCCGTGGTTCTCTGCTCTCTGAGGGCCTGGAGGTTTCGCTGCAGCCATGGAGATGAAGCCCCCATGCCCTGCTCTCTGCTTTCTGCTGGCCTCCCCATGTGCCATGCGAAGGAAGCCCCAATGCCCTGCAGTGTGCTCTGTCTGCCAAGCCTGGGGACTTTGAGGACACCGACACACTAAGAAAGCCCCCATGCCCTGCTGTCCAGGCTCTGTTTGCAGGGCCTGGGGCTTCCCCGCTGCCACTGAAGCCTCCATGCCCTGCTGTCTGGGCTCTGAGTGCTGTGTCTGGGGGCGGATCAAAAACCCCTCCGGAGGTGGATCCAGCTTTGCTGCTCCTGCTGACAAGGCTGGACACTCCGGCAGCAGAGCTGAGCGGACTGGGCGCCACCATCTTGTGGCTATGGGGGCCACCAGTTGTCACAGAGTGATGGTTAATTTGCATATTACTCTATTATTAGATAGGATATTCATAGCCCATGGATATGGGCAATAGAGTGTTGAAGACCTTGGGGTGTAGGGGCTGAGCGGAGGGGGGTAAAGAGGGGAAAATGGGAGACATCTGTAATACTGTCATCAATAAATAAATTTTGATATATATATATCTTATCTAATAAAACAGTAATATGCAAATTGACCGCACCTTCGCTACACCCATAAGCCACGCCCACCAGCCACGGCCACTAGCCACGCCCACCAGCCCATCAGAAGCAAATATACACGTTAAGATGGCGGGGGAGAGGGAAGCACCCATGCCAGTGAGATCCAAGACATGATGGTGGACCGGGGCAGGCAGTTAACCCCGCAGCGGGCTGCCCAGGTCCACGATCAGGGATCATGGACCAGGGCAGCTGCCTAACCAGGTCCATCACCAATCGCGGACGGGGCAGGCGGCGTGGGTTAAGGCCCGCAGCTGACTGCCCAGGACCGCCATCACCGATCCCAGACCGGGGCAGGCGGCTGCCCAGGTCTGCCATCACCGATCGCAGACCGGGGCCCAGAGCGGGCTGCCCAGGTCCGCCATCACCGATCGCAGACCGGGGCCCAGAGCCGGCTGCCCAGGTCCGCCATCACCTATCGCGGACCCGGGCAGGCGGCGTGGGTTAAGGCCCGCAGCCGGCTGCCCAGGTCCGCCATCACCGATCGCAGACCGGGGCAGGCGGCGTGGGTTAAGGCCCGCAGCCGGATGCCCAGGTCCGCCATCACCGATCGCAGACCGGGGCCCAGAGCCGGCTGCCCAGGTCCGCCCTCACCGATCGCGGACCCGGGCTGGCGGCGTGGGTTAAGGCCAGCAGCAGGCTGCCCAGGTCCGCCATCACCGATCGCAGACCGGGGCCCAGAGCTGGCTGCCCAGGTCCGCCATCACCGATTGCAGACCGGGGCAGGCGGCGTGGGTTAAGGCCCGCAGCCGGCTGCCCCGGTCCGCCATCACCGATCGCAGACCGGGGCAGGCGGCGTGGGTTAAGGCCCGCAGCCGGCTGCCCCGGTCCGCCATCACCGATCGCAGACCGGGGCAGGCGGCGTGGGTTAATGCCCACAGCCGGCTGCCCAGGTCCGCCATCACCGATCTCCGACCAGGGCAGGCGGTGTGGGTTAAGGCCTGCAGCCGCCTGACCAGGTCCGGGATAAGGGCTTCAAGTCAGCCATCGCCAGTGGCAGCTGACTCAAAGCCCCTATCAGGGATCATGGACCAGGGCAGTCAGCGTGGGTTAATGCCTGCAGCAGGCTGCCCAGGTCCCTGATCACGGATCCAGGTGGCGTGGGTTAGCACCCACAGCCATCTGACCAGGTCCACGATAGGGACTTGGAGTCTAGCATAATGAAAAGAATAGTCAGCAAAAGCAGGAGACAAGGTTTCATAAGTTCTCCCCCAGGTCACCACTGTTCTCTTATACATTTTAATTATCCCAGACTTTGCATGATGGGATTTGATTTGAATTATGCCTGATAGAGATTACATGGCATGAATTGTAGGCTCATTCTTTCTTTTTGTGGTTGCCTGACTGAGAAAGGCCTTGGAATGAGAGAAGGCACTTTTATTTTCCTTTTTCATTCTTTAGAGGCTGAGGAATTACAGTTATATGAAGAACTTAGTGAGAGAATGAAAGTCTCATGCTGTATTTTTTTGTAAGTTTTATCATGTGGACTATCAAAAACTTGGTGGGATCCTTTTCAAGAGGTGTTACAAAAATTATGTTGGAATTAACATTCAATAGTAAAAGGAGAGAAGTGAGTGGTGGGTAAATGAAAGAACTTTGTCCTAGAAACCAAATAGAAGCCACATAAACCTTCAGATTCTTACTCATTGTGCTTTGGAGGTATTAAAGGATAATTTTTAAAAAAGTTAAAATCATGACTTATGATCTGTATAGATAAAAGGCTAAGTGACCGACATTTGTCCATCCATCCGACCAACTGGTACATATGACGCACTGGAAATATAAAAATAAACTTTGACTCGCACATGTGCCATACATATAAAGCTCTCGCTGGCGCTAATTTGAATGTTGCATTTGGTGGGAAAGTTCTTTTCAGAGGGGATTTTTGTGTTGCCATGCTATACGATTGGCCATAGTACAAATAAGTTTTAAAGTACTGTAGTGTTTGGGGATGTTTCAGACAGTTGTCTCTTAAAACAAATATGAGATCAGAGGATTCTGCTTATAGTGAATGGTTAGTAAAACTTGGAGATGGCAAACTTGATAGCAGTTTTCATTTAGGAATGGATATTATTGAAATTCCCCATGAAATGATTTTTAATGGATCTATTATTTAAGCCATCTTTGGAAATAGTATATCTATAGATAATATTAAAAATATATCTAAACATGCAATTCTTTGTTCAAAAAATGAGCATGATCAAAAATTAAATGAAGAAATTTTGGATATACTTGATGGAGATTTTCACGCCTATTTGAGTGATGATTCCATTGACTCAACAGATGATGCTGAAAAGGAAAATTTTCCTATTGAATTTCTTAATGGAATTACTCCTTCTGGAATGCCGTGTCATAAATTAAAATTGAAAGTGGGTGCAATCATCATGCTATTGAGAAATCTTAATAGTAAATGGGGTCTTTGTAATGGTACCAGATTTATTATCAAAAGATTGCAACCTAACATTATCAAAGCTGAAATATTAACAGGATCTGCAGAGGGAGAGATTGTTCTGATTCCAAGAATTGATTTGTCCCCATCTGACACTGGCCACCCATTTAAATTAATTCGAAGATATTTTCCTGTTATGCCAGCATTTGTGATGACTATTAATAAATCACAAGGACAAACTCTAGACAGAGTAGGAATATTCCTACCTGAACCCATTTTTGGACATGGTCAGTTATATGTTGCTTTCTCTCTCACTTTTTTTTAAAGTATTTTTTAAAAAATATTTTATTGATTTTTTTATACAGAGAAGAAGGGAGAGGGATAGATAGTTAGGAACATCGATGAGAGAGAAATATCGATCAGCTGCCTCCTGCACACCTCCTACGGGGGGATGTGCCCGCAACCAAGGTACATGCCCTTGACCGGAATCGAATCTGGAATCTTTCAGTCCACAGGGCGACGCTCTATCCACTGAGCCAAACCAGTTAAGGCTGTTGCTTTCTCTTGAGTTCAAAGAGCATGTTACGTTAAAGTTAAAGCTGTAAATACTTTATCTCAAGGGAAATTAGTCAAGCACTCTGAAAGTGTTTTTACTCTTAATGTGGTATATAGGAAGATATTAGAATAAGTTTAATCACTTTATCAATCATTATTTGCATCAATGTTGTTTTTATATTACGAGTTTGTTATTGTTATATCAGTTTGTTATTGTTATATCATTTTGTTATTGTTTACTTATTAATAAATTTATGTATTATTTTCATATACATTGTACTCATTTCCTTTTATCTCTCACACTTTTATTATAGAGAAAGGGCAAATAACAATATTAAAATATTTCATCTAATTAATTCCCTTTCAATGTGCACGAATTTCGTGCACCGGGCTACTAGTATATATATATATATATATATATGTATATATATATATATGAAAAAAAGTTAACCATATGCTGCCCCATTTGGTGTAGCTCAGTGGTAGAGCATCAGCCCAAGCACCAAAGGGTCATGGGTTTAATTCCCAGTCAAGGGCACATACCTGGGTTGCAGGTTTATTCCCTGGCCCCCAATCCAGCCAGATGCATAGGGGAGGCCACCAATATATGTGTCCTTCTCACATAGATCTCTCTCTCTCCCTGCCCTCCCTTCCACTCTCTCTAAAAATCAATGGGAAAAAATATCCTGAGGTGAGGATTAAAAAAAAAGTTAACTATATGCTGACATATTCATAAAAGCCAAAAAATTGAAACAACTGAAATGCTTAACAATTGGTAAATGGATTAACAAAGCATGATAAATGTGTACAATGGAATAGTACTCAGAAATCAAATTAAACAATCTACTAACACAATAATGTGAACGAATCTTAAACATTTCAAACCAACTGGAAGAGGCCAGAAACAAAACACTACATACAATACAATTTATTGATATTAAATTATAGAAAAGGTACATCATAGTGGTAAGAAGCAGAGTTTCAAGGTGCAAGGGAGTGAGCGAATCCACTGAAATATAAAATTAAATTACCCATGAGATATCCAAGTGTAAAAGTCAAGTACTTGGCTATATCAGTTTATAGAGAAGAGATTTAGGTTGGAAATATAAAGTGGGAATTACCAGTATACAAGGGCTTCTTGAAACCATTAGAGTATATAAAACAACGTTAAATAGGAATGTAGACTCAAAGAGAAGAGGGCTCAAGATAGAACCTTGAAGCACTTCAGCATTTGCAAGTTATGTGGACTTCGTACAGTGAGTTATACCATCAGTGAATGAACTAAAAACATAATCTATAGAGGCATATGATGGAAATATGTACCTGCATCTGCCTTAGCTCTATGTAAAGACAGAAATATATAAATTAATTAATTAATAAAAAAGAAAGAAAAATATCATTTGACAATTCTTAACCAAATGTATTGGGTTGGATAGTGACTTCTCAACCCCAAATTCATATCCCTTCCAGAACCTCAGAATGTAACCTTATTTGGAAATAGGTTCATTGCCACTGCAGTTAGTTAAGATGAAGTCATATTAAAATAGGACTAGTGTCCTTATAAGAAGAAGAGACACAGACTTGTGACAATGGAAGAAGTGATTTAGTGAGCGACTACAAGACAAGGAACACAAATGATTGTTGGCAACTACCAAAAACTGAGAAGAGCCAAAGGAGAATTTCCCCCTAGAAACTTTAAAGACATCATAGCCCTGGTGACAACTTTATTTCAAACTTCTAGCCTCCAGAACTATAAGACAATAAATTTATGTTGTTTTAAACTTCTTATTCTGTGGTATTTTATTGTAGCAGTCCTAGAAACTAATACATAGATCTGTTCCAAAGAGGGAAATTCGGACTGGATTTATTAAACCAATAGGCCCATTTCTCATAAAAGCAAAGAAATTTAAATTTTAGTGTTCAAATGGTAACACAGAAGCAAATGGTAACTTTCCTTGAAAGAAGACACCTTAAATAAAGGTTTTACTTACTTAACACAAATGAAGTTGCAAGGAACAGTAACCTAATATTAAAAGTATCTAAACACATGACCAATGCATGGTATTGCAAATATATGCATGAATAAACTACTAAACTACTAGTATAAGATTGGCCAACAGGTTTTAATAAAACAAAGTATGAGTTCATTGATATGGCTTCTGATTCCACATGGTGACTAACTTTCAGGAAATTTCCACTTGTAGAGTTTTGGATGAGTATTCTAGAAGAATATCCATGCTCTGGAAAGTCTATTAACATTCCCCTTCCAAGCCACATGTCTGAGTGAGCAGATTTTCTTCATATACTTTAAAAACTATAACAAAATTCAGTGAAGTGAATGCAGAAGCATATTTTATTATCTAGTTGTCTTCACTAAGCCAGGTTGAAAATATTTTCAAAAATGAGCCCTAGCTGGTTTAGCTCAGTGGAGAGTGTTGTCCTTCACACTGAAGGGTCCCAGGTTCGATTCTGGCCAAGGGCACATGCCTGGGTTGCAGGCTCGATCCTCAGTAGGGGGTGTGCAAGAGGCAGCCAATCAATGATTCTCTCTCATCATTGATGTTTCTATCTGTCTATCCCTCTCCCTTCCTCTCTAAAATAAAAAAAAAACACACATATTTTTAAAAAAAAATGAAAAGCAATGCTATGCTATGCTGTTTATTATATTTTTGTAATGTATAGTAGTAAAATATTAAGTTAATATATAATGGATTTACTGTTATTATATTTAAATTAATACATATATATATACATATATATATATATATATATATATATATATGTATTTTTTATTATTTAAGGTATTACATATGTGTCCTTATTCCCCCATTGCCCCCCACCCCCTCTACTCAAGCCCTCAACCCCTGTTGTCTGTGCATGCATACAAGTCCTTTGGTTGATCTCCCCCCTTACCCCCACTCTTCCTTACCTTCCAATGAGGTTTGATAGTCTGATCGATGCTTCTCTGTCTCTGAATCTGTTTTTGTTCATCAGTTTATGTTGTTCATTATATTCCACAAATGAGTGAGATCATGTGATATGTATCTTTCTCTGACTGGCTTATTTCACTTAGCATAATGCTCTCCAGTTCCATCCATGATGTTGCAAATGGTAAGAATCTTTCTTATATACATATATTTTTTTTATTGATTTCAGAGATAAAGGTAAAGGCAGAGAGAGAGAGATAAAAACATCAATAATGAGAGAGAATCATTGATTAGCTGCCTCCTGCACAACCCCTACTGGGGATTGAGTCCACAAACTGGGCATGTGCCCTTTACCGAAATTGAGCCTGGACCCTTCATTCTGCAGGCCAACACTCTATCCACTAAGCCCATGGTCGGCAAACTTTGGCTTGAGAGCCACATGCGGCTCTTGGCCCCTTGAGTGTGGCTCTTCCACAAAATACCATGGCCTGGGCGAGTCTATTTTGAAGAAGTAGTGTTAGAAGAAGTTTAAGTTTAAAAAATTTGGCTCTCAAAAGAAATTTCATTAGCACCTCTCGGATAATTAGTGACTCTGAGCATGGTTTCATATGTCTCTTGGCCTTCCTTCTGTCTTCTTTCGAAAAGTTTCTATTTAGGTCCCTTGCCCATTTCTTGATTGGATTGTTTATCTTCCTTTTGTTGAGTTGTATGAGTTCCCTGTAAATGTTGCAGATTCAACCCTTATCAGTGATAACATTGGCAAATATGTTCTCCCATGTAGTGGTCTTTCTTATTGTTTTGTTGATGGTTTCTTTTGCTGTGCAAAACCTTTTTATTTTGATGTAGTCCCATTTGTTTATTTTCTCTTTATTTTCCATTGCCCTAGGAGCAGTATCAGTGAAGAAGTTCCTTCTGCATATGTCTGAGATTTTGCTGCCTGTGGATTCCTCTAGTATTTTTATGGTTTCCCGTCTTATGTTTAAGTCTTTTATCCATTTTGAGTTTATTTTTGTGTATGGTGTAAGTTGGTGGTCTAGTTTCATTTTTTTGCATGTATCTCTTCAATTTCCCCAACACCATTTATTGAAGAGACTGTCTTGATTCCATTGTATGTTCATGCCTCCTTTTTCAAATATTAATTGGGCATAGTGGTTTGGGTCGATATCTGGGTTCTCTATTCTATTCCATTGGTCTATATGTCTGTTCTTGTGCCAGTACCAGGCTGTTTTGAGAACAGTGGCTTTGTAATACAGTTTGATATCTGGTATTGAGATCCCACCTTCTTTGTTCTTCTTTTTCAGGATTGCTGCAGCTATTTGGGTCTTTTTTTGTTCCAGATGAATTTTTGGAGAGTTTGTTCTAGGTCTGTGAAATATGCCGTTGGTATTTTAATGGGGAGTGCATTGAATCTATAGATTACTTTGGGTAGTATGGACATTTTGATGATGTTGATTCTACCAATCCATGAACATGGTATGTTATTCCATCTGTTTATATCTTACTCTATCTCTTTTTTCAGTGTCCTCTAAAAAAGGAGGACACAGGTCTTTTTTTGCATACAGGTCTTTTACCTCTTTAGTCAAGTTTATTCCTAGGTATCTTAATTTTTTTGGTACGATGGCAAATGGGATTGCTTTTTTAGTCTCTCTTTTTGTAAGTTCACTATTGGTGTATAGAAATGCTATAGATTTCTTGGCGTTAATTATCCAAGAGATGCAAATCAAAACGACAATGTGGTACCATCTCACACCTGTCAGAATGGCTATCATCAACAAATCAACAAACGACAAATGTTTTGTGAAGATGCGGAGAAAAAGGAACCCTCATGTACTCCTGGTGGGAATGCAGACTGGTGCAGCCACTGTGCAGAACAGTATGGAGTTTCCTCAAAATACTAAAAATGGAACTCCTATTTGACCCAGTGATCCCACTTCTAGGAATATACCCCAAGAAGCTAGAAACATCAATCAGAAAGGATATATGCACCCCTATGTTCATAGCAGCACAATTTACCATAGCTAGGATTTGGAAACAGCCTAAATGCCCATCAGCAGATGAGTGGATTAAAACACTGTGGTACATCTACACAATGGAATACTACGCTGCACTAAAAAAGAAGGAATTCCTACCATTTGCAACAACATGGATAGAACTGGAGAGCATTATGCTAAGTGAAATAAGCCAGTCAGAGAAAGATAAATATCACATGATCTCACTCATTTATGGAATATAATGAACAACATAAACTGATGAACAAAAACAGTTCCAGAGACAGAGAAACATCGATCAGACCATCAAGTCTCAGAGGGAAGATAGGGGAGGGTGGGGGTAAGGGAGAGAGATCAACCAAAGGACTTGTATGCATGCATATAAGGCTAACCAATGGACACAGACAACAGGGTGGGTAAGGGCATGAGTGGGGGGGGTAGGGGGGTAATGGGAGAATAAGGACACATATGTAACACCTTAATTAATAAAGAAATTAAAAAAAAGAAATTTCAATCATTGTACTGTTAATATTTGGCTCTGTTGACTAATGAGTTTGCCAACCACTGCACTAAGCCAAACCAGTGAGGGTTAAATTAATACATATTTTAAAAATGTTATCGGGCTTAAGTTCTAGTATAGTAAATACCAATTAATATAACTCAAGTCAAAAGAAACTCTTTGAAGTCTTTGATAATTTTATGTCTTTAAAGAGACCCTGAAACCCTTAAGAGCTGCTGACTTAAACAATACTTAAAGGGAAGTGTAGCTGTGTGGTGAGTACCTGTTAACATGTAGCATTACTACTTCTTTACAAACATATGTGGAAATAAAGAGACACAGGGAGTTGCAAAGATAGTATAGAAAGGTCCCATGTGCCTTTCACCTAATTTTTCCCAATAGTTATATCTTATGAAACCAGAAAATAGGCATGATTAAATTAATGGAAGCACCATTGCAATCAAGATATAAACTATTCCACCACCATAAAATTCTCACTGATTGTGCATTTTATTGTGGGTATTCTAAATAACTTCCATGTCTTGAACTTATTTTTTTGCTACCTTATATATTAATTTTGAAAAATAGTAGGTTAAGAAATTTGCATATTAGAAAAAGTTTAATCATTATTATTCTACAATAGCTTAAAAATGGAAGAAGTTGAATTACATGTCAAAACATAGATCTCTTTTAAGATTTAATTAAATGACACTGCATTGAGATTTGGCCTTATGTATGCCATGGATTGAAGTTTTGGGATAAAACAACAGGTTGAAAAATATCATACCCTGATTTTTCTAAAATGACAGGTGAGAGTCAAAGCCAAGCAGGATCTCACTCAAAGAAGTTACCTGTGGTCCAGCTTAACTTGGTGCACTTTGGATTAAAAATGTGAGTCTGAAATCATGTACACCATATTCAAACTCCCTTTCAAAGAAAAGTTATAACTGCCTTTCCTCCTTTGCAACTGTGCCTTTCATAAAGTCTTTCACAGATGAAAACAGAGTCATCAGCCTCCAAGATGTGTCATTCAGTGTCAGGAAACTCACTTTTTGAGAAAGCCCATCTCATTTGTCAAATTGTTCTTGCTATTTTTACTGATGTTAATCTAAAAATCTATTCCATTAATGTTTTTACTCTTTGGATACACACTGAGTGGCCAGATTATTATGATCTCTGAACGTATAATAATCTGGCCACTCAGCGTATATCCTATATAATAAAAGGCTAATATGCAAATTGTCCCCTTGACCAGGAATTCGACCAGCAGGCAGGCCGGCCAACTGCCCATGTCCCCTCCTCCTGGCCAGGCTGGCCGGTCCCCACCCATGCACGAATTCATGCACTGGGCCTCTAATATATATATTCATGCACCTTAGAGGCCCGGTGCACGAAATTCATGCACTGGGGGAGGGTATCCCTAAGCTCAACCTGTATCCTCTAGAATCTGGGACCCCTTGGGGGATGTCCAACTGCCTGTTTAGGCCCGATCCTGTGGGATCGGGCCTAAATAGACAGTCAGACATCCCATTCACAATCCAGGACTGATGGCTCCCAACTTCTCACCTGCCTGCCTGATTGCCCCTAACTGCTTCTGCTTGCCAGCCTGATCACCCCCTAACCACTCTCCTGCCAGCCTGATCGACGCCTAACTGCTCCCCTGCCAGCCCAATCGTCCCCAACTGCCCTCCCCTGACAACCCAGTCACCCCCAAATGCCCTTCCCTGCATATTCCCTCTTTATTAGATAGGGTTTTTTCTTTAACATATTGGACAACTCTAACTGGTTTGGCTAGGTGGATGGAACATTGGCCTGCAGACTCAAGGGTCACAGGTTTGATTCTGGTCAAGGCCATGTACCTTGGTTGGGGACACATCCTCAGTGGGGAGTGTGCAGGAGGCAGCTGATTGCTGTTTCTCTGTCATAGATGTTTCTAGCTCTCTATCCCTTTCCCTTCCATTCTGTAAAAAAATAAATAAAATATATTTTTTAAAAATGAAACATTTAAGATTCCTCCATATCTGCCTGGCTGGTGTGACTCACTGGTTGAGACTCCAGGCTGCCGCCGCTGGGAAGGGGATCGCGCCTTGGGGGTGCGCACCCCTGCCCTGCTGAGACCCCAGCCCAGGCTGCCGCCGCTGAGAGGGGATCAGGTTGTGGGGAGTGAATTTGTTTGTGTTTTTTATAAAGGGTCAGGAGGGCCTCTGGGCAGCATTCTGCCAGGCCGCTTACTCTGCAGGCTCTCAGCGGCAACCCTCCCTGAGACTGGGGGACTCTCGTGGGCTGAAAGGACTGGGCGCCGCCATCTTGTGGCTATGGGCACCACCATTTTGTCACAGAGTGATGGTTAATTTGCATATGACTCTTTTATTAGATAGGATGTCTATATATATATATATACACAGTATGCACTGAGTGGCCAGATTATTATGGGTTCAGAGATCATAATAATCTGGCCACTCAGTGTAGTTCTCCCTTCTAGACTCAGAGTAAGTAATCCCTTTTCTTATCCTTCAAATACTTGTACTATGTTTTAAATCCTATCTCTTTAAGACATCTCTTATTTAGGCTAAAATTTTCCTGTATCAACTATCCTCATGTGAACTGGCTATCATACCTCCTGGTCTTTTTAGTTGGATTTCTTTGGAAAAGTGCCAGCTTGTTAATGGACTTTTTAAATAGTGGAACCCACAAAAAAGTACTATATTTTACTTATGGTCTAATTTATGCAGAATATCTCAAATTAGTATATAATTTGGCACTATAAAGCCTTGAAGTGTCATAAAAAGGTACAGATAATAAATAAATCTATTTTCAGACTACATTATAAAAAAAAAGTCTTAGTAGCACAGAAAGAAATAATTATAACCAGGGACATTTCTCTTTATAAAATAAATAGCATGATTTCTGCAGGAGTATTACATTCATGCTTGAATTTCTATCATTCCAGTATTGAATTGGTTCTTCTTGGTGCAAAATACAACAAGAAAATATATTTTCTTTCTGCAAAACCAAATTTATTTTCATTCTATCGCTTCTCTGACTACAATGTTGCATTGTTAATAACAAAATAACGGACCCAAATGGAGTCACTCATGCTAAGCCTCAAGTCACCAAACTAGGATTTAATTACGGTTTCAGCTCTCCCACAAATGGAATCTTAAGGAAGTCAATCAGGAATCACCTGATCAACACTAGTTAGATAATCTGCCTACTAGATCCCTGATATTCTTTAAAGGAAAATAACTTTGCAATAACCAATCCATTTTTTGCCAAGTATAACTTCCCCATTTCTGTTCCCTTCTGTCCATAAAAGCCTTTCATTTTGTACCACTCCTCAGATCTTCTTTCTATCTGATATATTGGCTGCTGACTGTCTTGAATAGATTTTGGCTCAAATAAACTCAAAATATTTAACTTGCTTCAGTTTTTTGTTGTTGTTTTTTAACAGCATAAACCTCTGGAATTCCTCAACGTATTTATTTTATTTCCATCTGCTTATAGCTCACCTGAGTTCGTAATATGGCACTAAGAAAATATTGTTTTGGTAACTTGGTTTAGAAGAAATAGTGGAACCCCTTTCAAAGATTTATAAATCTGATAAGATGAATTGGTAACTCATGAGCATTACAGCAAAATTCACAATTTGTGGCTTTATTCTAGTCAACATACCAAACAACCAGAGAGGCACTCAGCTATAAATTGCAAGTATTATTTTATGAAAGTCTTAATTTCATGTCCTGGAATTCTACAGTTAGAAGAAATCTGTGAGATGGGCTAATTTATTAATGTAAGCTTCATACAGATGATCTGCTAACTATACCAGAACAGGATATTTTTTTCTATTATCTCTTCACAATTTTCAAGAAAGTCAGCCTGAAAACCTTCAGCATTAATTTAAGACAATTTCCACTCAGTCCTTTGTGGAGAATAAAAATTGCTCAATGCTCTTATACACACACACACACACACACACACACACACACACATACATACACACACACTGATTCTGGAAAAGTTGTGGTGCTGGTGGAAGCATAGTTTTTGGGTCTTTCTAAATCCCACAGACAAACCTCCAAACTATCAATAAGAAATAAAATAGCAAATATTGTTCCTAGAGAAATATCTGTCCTACCTAATAATAAGGTATTTGGGCTTACAGTTTGAATATTTTGGTAACTTTTTACATTTCCAGGTTCATGTCAAAAGGATCAGGAAATCAATATTTTTCTAACAATTCATTTTGTTACATTTTTATAAATATATTTATGCATAATAGAATGCAAAAATAAATAAAACAAACCTGTTTTTCATGACAGATAATTTGAGAAGCAATACATTAGAGGTTCCAATTTCTTAGTATTTACTTCTTCTTGGTTGGGCTTGAGAGACTTAAAATTGGTTACCATTAGCCCCATATGAAGGCAAATATCTGTCTTTGTGCCCTTATCCTTTTGGAGTCTAATCATTTTTTTCCATGCAAGGAACATTAACAGTCATTCCTTGTAATAACTCTGTAAAAAGAGCACTTTTTTGGACGATTTTAAGCACTGCCATGTCTAAACAGGAGAAGAATGCTCAAAATACATCAGGATAAATTTTATGCACCTTTATGCATATGGCTTTTTAAACTGCTCTGAATATGCATTTCAGAGGTATTTATATGAAGGAAAAGGAGACCAGAAAGGCATTTTATGATAACACTAGAGGCTCAGTGCATGAAATTCATGCAGTGGGGTTGTGTCCCTCAGCCCAGCCTGTACCCTCTCCAATCTGGGACCCCCTTGAGGGATGTCCGACTGCCTGTTTAGGCCTGACATCCTAAACCAGGGATCAGGCCTAAACAGGCAGCCGGACATCACTCTCACAATCCAGGACTACTGGCTCCCAACTGCTTGCCTGCCTGCCTGCCTGATTGCCCCTTACTGCTTCTGCCTGACAGCCTGATCACCCCCTAACCACTCCCCTGCCAGCCTGGTTGCCCCTAACTGCCATCCCTTGCCAGCCTGGTCACCCCTAACTGCCCTCCCTGCTTGCCTGGTTGCCCCCAACTGCCTTCCCCTGCAGGCCTGGTCGCTCCTAACTGTCCTCCCCTGCAGGCCTTGTTGTCACCAACTGCCCTCCCCTGCTGGCCTGGTCACCCCTAACTGTGCTCCCTTTCCAGCCTGGTCGCCCCTAACTGCCCACCCCTGCCAGCCTGATTGCCCCCTAACTGCCCTCCCCTTCAGGCCTGGTCCCCCCCAACTGCGCTCTCCTGCAGGCCTAAACGGGCTGTCAGACATTCCTGAGGGGTCCCAGATTGGAGAGGGTACAGGGTGGGCTGAGGGACACCCTCCTCCAGTGCACGAATTTGGTGCACTGGTCCTCTAGTTTACAATAACTAAGATTTTGAAACAGCCTAAGTGGCCATCAGCAGATGAGTGGATTAGAAATCTGTGGTACATCTACACAATGGAATACTACACTGCTGTAAAAAAAAAAGGAATTCTTACCATTTGCAACAGCATGGATGGCACTGGAGAGCATTATGCTAAGCGAAATAAGGCAGTCAGAAAAAGGTAAACATCACATGATCTCACTCATTTGTGGAATACAATGAACAACATAAACGGATGAACAAAAAATAGAACCAGAGTCATAGAAGCATCTAACAGACTGTCCAACCTCAGAGGGAAGGCGGGGGGGTGAGGGGGTAAGAGATCAACCAAAGGACTTGTATGCATGCATAGGAGCATAACCAATGGACACAGATGGGGTGAGGGATGAGGGCATGTGCTGGGGGGTAGGGTGTCTGGGAAGAGGTCAATGGGGGAAAAGGGAGACTTAAGTAATACTTTAAACAATAAAGAATTTAAATGTTTTAAAAAAGAGTATATTCGCCGAAGCCGGTTTGGCTCAGTGGATAGACCGTCTGCCTGCGGACTCAAGGGTCCCAGGTTCGATTCCGGTCAAGGGCATGTACCTTGGTTGCGGGCACATCCCCAGTAGGGGGTGTGCAGGAGGCAGCTGATCGATGTTTCTCTCTCATCGATGTTTCTGGCTCTCTATCCCTCTCTCTTCCTCTCTGTAAAAAAATCAATAAAATATATTAAAAAATAAATAAATAACAATAAAACTGTGAGAAATCATGTTTGTTAAAAAAAAAGGGGTATATTCAGTTTTGTAAGAAACTGACAAATTATCTTCCAAAATGGCTGTACCATTTTGCATTCCCAGCAGCAATGCATGAGAGTTTCTATTGCTCCACATTGACCAGGGTTTGGTATTCTCAATGTTCTTGATTTTAGCCATTTTAAGAGGTGAGTAGTGGTATCTATTCACGTTTTAATAAGCATTTCTCTGATGACATATGATGATGAGCATCTTTTCATATGCTTATTTTCGATACATATAGTTTCTTTAGTAAGGTGTCAAGGGCCTGGGACAATTGTTTAATAATGATTCTTGTTCTCATATAGTTGTGTTTTAAGAATTGTTTGTATATTTAAATAACAGCTCTTTGTGGAATGTGTTTTTGGAAATATTTTCTTCTAGTTTGTGGCTTGTTTTCTTCTTTTGACATTATCTTTACAAGCTTTTAAAAAAATATGCAAACATTTAATTGGTCAATTATGTCTTTCACTGATTGTGTCTTTAGTGTTATAACTAAAAAGGAAATGCTATACCCAAGGGCATCTAGGTTTTCTCCTATGTCATCTTGTAGGATTTTTATAGTTTTGTGTTTTACATTTAGGTCTGTGCTCCATTTGGAGTTTATTTTTTTGAACACTGAAAAGTCTGTGTCTAGATTTTTTTTCCTATTTTTTGGATGTCAATGTCCAGTGGTTGGAACACCATTTGTCAAAAAGACTATCTTTGCCCTATTATACTGCCTTTCCCATTGGTAAAAGGATCAATTGACTACATTTTTGGGGGTCTGTTTATGGGCTCTCTTTTTTTTTTTTTTTAACCTGTGTATTCTTTTGACAATACCACACTGACCTCATTATATAATAGTAAGTCTTATTTATTTGTTTGTTTCTTAAATTTGAGTATAGTTGATTTGCAATGTTATATTAGTTTCAGGGATACAATAAAGTGATTCAAGACTTATACACTTACAATGTGATCACCACACTAAGTCTTATCACAGTACTAGAAACCCAATGCACGAAGATTCGTGCCAGAATGGGCCTCCCTTTCCCTGGCTGCTGGCACCGCCTTTGCTCTGGCTGGAGCCGCCTTTCTGCTCCGCCTTCGTATGCTGCTCAGAGGCCCGGAGTGGCTAGAGACGGGGTGGAAAGCCTGCGTAGTTGCCATGGCGATGACATAAGCATCCCGCCCTGCCTCTTGCGGCTCAGTGCCCATGTATGCAAATTAACCTGCCATCTTTGTTTGGTTAATTTGCATACTCACTCCTGATTGGGTAGTGGGCATCACAAAGGTATGGTCAATTAGCATGTTACTGTTTTATTAGGTAGATTATTGACTATAGTCCTCTTTACCTTTTCTACCCATCCTACTAACTACCTACCCTCTGGCAAAAATCTGTTTTATCTCTGTTTCTATGAGTCTGTATTTGTTTTGTTTTTATAGATTCCACATATAACTAAAATCATATGGCATTTGTCTTTCTGTGTCTGACTTAATTCATTTAGCATAATACCATCTAGGTCCATCCATGTTTTCACAAATGGAAAGATTTTGTTTTATATTGCTGAGTACTAGTCCATTCACCTATCCTAGATGGTTTCTCTATTTTGCCTATCCTATATAATAAAGAGGTAATATGCAAATTGACCCTCACCCCCTTGCATCACAAGATGGCCACCCCCATGCTATCACAAAATGGCCACCCCCATGTTGTCACAAAATGGCCACCCCCATGTCATCACAAGGTGCCTGCCCTCACGTCATCACAAGATGGCTGCCACAAGATGGCCACCCCCACATCATCACAAGATGGCCACCCCTGCATTGTCACAAGATGGCTTGCAGGGGAGGGCATTTGGGGGCAACTGAGCCTGCAGGGGAAGGCAGTTGGGGGCAACCAGGCCTGCAGGAGAGGGCAGTTGGGGGCAATCGGGCCAACAGGGGAGCAGTTAGGTGTCAATCAGGCTGGCAGGTGAGCGGTTAGGGGGTGATCAGGCTGGCAGGCAGAAGAGGTTAGGGGGTGATCAGGCAGACTGGTGAGTGGTTAGGAGCTAGCAGTCCCGGATTGTGAGAGGGATGTCTGACTGCCGGTTTAGGCCCAATCCCACAGTAATCAGGCCTAAACCAGCAGTCAGACATCCCCCGAGGGTTCCCAGATTGCAGAAGGTGCAGGCTGGGCTGAGGGACAACCCCCCTCAGTGTACGAATTTCATGTACCGGGCCTCTAGTTGTAAATAATGCTGCAATGAACTTGGGAGTGCATATATTTTTTTTCAATTTAATGTGTTGGGATTTTTTCAGATAAATACACAGAAGTGGAATTTCTGGGTTCTATGATAATTCTATTTTTAGTTTTGTGAGGAATCTCAATACCGCTTTCGATAGTGACTGCACCAATCTGCATTCTCACCAACAATGCATGAGGGTTTCCTTTTCTCCACATCTTCACCAAAACTTGTTTCTTGTTGACTTTTTTATTAGCCAATCTGAAAGGTGCAATGTGGTATCTAACTGTGGTTTTGATTTGCATTTTCCTGATGATTAGTGATGTTGACCATCCTTTCCAAAGTCTGTTGAAGTCTGGTAGTGTAATTATTCCAAATTTTGTCTTCTTTAATATTGTGGTGGCTATTACAGGTCTTTTGCCTTTTGATAAAAACTTTAAAATCATTTTGATATCCACAAACTAACTTCTTGGGATTGGGATTGAATTATCTATAGATCAAATTGGGAAGAACTGACATCTTGACAGTATTTAATATTCCTATCTATGAACATGGATTATCTCTTCATGTATTTTTTTTTTTGAATTGTTCATCAGAGTTTTTCAATTTTCCTCATGTAGATCTTGTATATATTTTTTGGATTTATACCTAAATATCTCATTTTGGGTAGTGATAATGTAAATGGTATTCCTTTTTTTATTTTACTCCAACTGGAATTTTTAAAATACATTTTTATTGCTTTCAGAGAGGAAGGAAGAGATAGAGAGAGATAGAAACATCAATGATGATAGATAATCATTGATTGGCTGCCTCCTGCACACCCCACATACCCCACAATCTGGACATGTGCCCTGACTGGGAATCTAACTGTGACCACCTGGTTCATAGGTCAACACTCAACCACTGAGCCATGCTGGCTGGCTACATCAACTGGATTTTATCTCCCTTTTCAAAGTTTGCTTAATCAATATGATAGAAATTATGCTATTTTGTTGTGTTAATTTGTATAATTGGTTTGATGTCCTTGAACAGTAATTTTTTTCAAAAATTGGATAATTTCCATGTTGTAGGATGAGAAATTTCATAAGATTTAGTTTTGCAGTAATTGTTTATGGAGTTTTTCTTCATGTTGTTTTTATGTCTTTGGAAGTCAAGTTAAAACAGAGCATTTCCTGTATTCCACTCTAGTCTGTGTCCATTAGGAGGGCAATATTATGGTTTGGAAATGAAGAATATAAAAACTGGAACCATTTCAAAATGCAAACAGTGAGAAAATAAAGTTGCTTTTTCTCATCCTTAATGAATTTTCAAATGATACCCTTTCTGCTGCATTGCAGAGTTTGTTTGAAGGGTTAGAAATTTGATATACACACCAACTCAGAAAAAAAAGATCTGAAATACATCATTTTATTTCAAATTGATAGTGAATTGGAGCCAAATGCTCTCTGATTCAGTTACATTTGTCATTTTTGGATGCCTTTATTGGCATAAGACCGACCTATAAACACCAGCCGGTCATGATTAGAAGCTGGTGAACTGGATGACATTCAGTTTGCCATTAACTTTAAGGCACTGAGATCCAGCCAATAACAATGCTTTACAGTGTACTAACTGATCTGGTAACTTGATCTAGCACCCCTTAGCACAGAGTTAGAATGACAACTTCCTTTACAGAAGAAAAGTTGTTTTATATTAAGTAAAAGTGCATGAAAGTTTTTAACATTTTGAAAGCCTAGCAGATTAAACACACACACACACACAAAAAAAAACAAACACACACACAACAACAACAACAAAAACACAACTTCAACTTTGTTTCAGAAAGATGCAGATTGTGAAATCAAATGACCCCAGGAAGAAGCCATTTCCCTTTTTCCTTCTGAGTAGACACTATCAGATAAGAATTAACTCAGAAATTAGCATTTCAAAATTAGATAAACTCCCTAGGTTATCCAATTAGATATAGCTCCTAGTTTACATGTATAAAGAAAAGCAATTGCCCAAAAGAGATTTATTGAGCACCCACAAAGTGCCAAAGAATGTGCTCTGCACCACTGGGACAAGGATGCAAGGGTAATATGGTATGTTCCCTGCTCAAAAGGTACTTAGGTACAACTGAAATAAAGAAAAGTAGTTCATGAAATAAATAACAAAATACATGTTGTTAGGTTTGATCCCTGGTCAGGGCACATACAAGAGTCAACTAAGGAATGCATAAATAAGTTGAACAAGAAATCAAAGTCTCTTTCTCTCTTCTCTCTTTCTCAAAATTATAAATAAAATGTTGTTAAATAACACTTGGGTAATACAGATGAGATATATTTATAATCAGGGCCAGAGGAAACGTATTTTCTTGTGTACCTGAATTGTCAGGGGACGTTTTGTGGAAGCAGTATTCTGGAGAGATGCCCTCATGGAGCAAGGTCTTATGGGTTTCCACACTATTTGGGTTTTGTTAAGAAAACATTCTAAAACCTGAAAATGAATTTGTAGCAGCCCCCATCTGAAGATCTCATGCTGCTTTTTACTTCTCCAGCCTAACCTTGGAATATGAACTTTTTATTTTATTTTTAAATATATATGTTTATTGATTTCAGAAAGGAAGGGAGAGGGGAGAGAGAGACAGAAACATGACGAGAGAGAATCATTGATCGGCCGCCTCCTGCATGCCCCACACTGGGAATCAAGCCCACAATCCCGGCATATACTGTGACCAGGAATCGAACCGTGACCTCCTGGCTCATAGGTCAATGCTCAATCTCTGAGCCAAGCCAGCTAGATTGGAATATTTATTTTAAGACTGAGAACACTTTAGAACTACTTCCCAGTTCCCATTTCAGTGTCTAAGACAGGACTGATTCTCTTTCAGATGACCAATAGAAATGTACATAGAATCTACCAGTATGTTTATTCTTTCATACTTTTCCCAAGTGAATGGCACTTAACACAACATTTTATAAGTGAGAAGGACACCCCATTATTGAATTGTTGTAATTAGCCTTAACATCACTGTTCAATATGGAGTATTGTAACAGCAAGTACTGAGGTTACTTTTCTAGACATAGGACTCACTAATAAGTTCATGAATCAAATGATACATCTCATAAGTTCAGAGCCAGGAGTGATGAGCTTTTTCAGACCTAAATATGATGTCTGATTCTTTGTTTTCTATTAATAACTATGAGAATATTCTCTTCAAGTTTTGAGTCACTCTTTAGTCTCAATAATTGTATAATCTAAAGATACTTAGATCTCTGACAATGTGCTTTTAGAGTGGAAGAATAAAGGAAAGCACTTTTACACATCTGTGGTGCTGAAATATTTGCCAGCAGTTCTAGGCTGTGGGCTGTCACCAGGCCCTGAGACATGAATCTCTTGTGGTCATTTTAGTGCTTGTGTAACTCAAAAGGCTGTGGACTTAAACTGAAATTTCAAAATGATTAGTCCATGTTTGCCTCTAAAGTAATTGCTCCAACTATTCTAAGAGGACGACTGAGAGCCTAAACTCCCCAAATGACTTACCCCATACATTGTGGATAGCTCAGCAAAGCTTCAGCAGGGCAGCCAGTAATATTTAACTTCCTCATTCAAGTCGCCTACCACCTGAAGGCTCAGACAGAAATACTGTTCTTGGGGGAACAGCACATAATGAGCTCCCATGAATATAACGAGTAGTTCTAAATAAGACCTGGTTTTAATTCCATGAAGGAAGCGCCAAGGGAACTACATATCTTTAGCAGTCCACAAATAAAGTCTAAGAATGGCTTTTTGAGTCTCCATCCAATATGTGAAACTTGTTGGAGACTTGATTAGAGCAGTCATGTTACTTAGGCTCGGGTAAAATCTTGGACTATAATCAGAACCTGAAATAGCTGTCAAAAGAGGTTAGCCTGAGTTGATTCTATGTGTACCTTTGTGGCTATCAATATTGATGGAAATCAAGAACTCAAATGAAAATATACATTCACTTCTGGTTTTAGAAGCACCTCACGTGATATGTGGTCCCCCCCTCTTAGAAACCTATTAGAATAATTCCAAAGATTAATTAGTGTTATTGGATGTCAGTACTGGAAGACACCTTAAAATAAACTAATTCCAGGTATTCATTTTATATGAGGAAACTGAGGCACAGAAATGTGGAATAATTTTTTTCAGGTTACACAGTTAGTTGGTGGCAGTCTAGGAAGATAATTTTGGTCAGCTTTTCATTCAGTGATGTTTCTAATATATTCGGGAGAAGATTCATTCCAAACTGGAGGGGCAATCACAGGTGCCTAAATGTATTTCAGGATAGTGCTCAGTATTTCTGTAATTGAGCTTAAGGTCAAGTTGATAATAACACCTAAAATTTGCATGAGCTTTACAGTACACAAAGTGTCTTCAAAGGTGTTATTTTATTTGGTTGACCCAATATGTCTTGAAGGAAGATAGGACAACATATTTTTCATTTGAAAGAGGAGGAAGTAAAATCCAGAGAGGATGTGATTCATGCAAATTAATTGCCCTTCAACCATTGTTTTCTCATGAATCCAAGCTCAATACACTTGAACTTCTCACCAAATAGTAAAGAAACCAGTCAAATATATGACCATATTTTGTTTTACCCAACCAGCATAATTTGTTAATTTTATGCAAGTTCTGTCTACTCCCACCATATGTGTAATTAATAATGATAATAGCTAATATTTACTGAATCCTTTGTTTTATAGCTGGCATTTCCTTAAATTATTTACATTTATTTACTTACTGGATATCCACTGAATCAACCCTGTATAGTAACACTATTACTATACTTATTTTATAGAAGAGAATATTAAGGTACAGAGAAGTTAAGCAACTTCTCCAAAGTCACCAAACTAAGAAATAATAGAGCCAAGATTTGGGCCCAGGCACTCTGGACTCCAGAACATCCATTCAGCCAGTACTGTAAATATTGGCACTCTGGATAGCTAGAAGTGGTAATGTTACTAGCCTTGGCATACTCCAAATATCACTGTGTAATATGTGTTGGTTCAATAATACAAAAAAGTTTCCAGTGTTTGGCAGCCATTTCCTATAGCATAGGGCTGTAAAAGATCAGGCAATTGAGAAAAGAGTGGCTTTATTATGTAGGAAACATTGAGACTTGAAGGCCATGATGTTTCTAAACAAGCCATTAGAGTTCTTTTATCAAAAATATTTATTATAAAATGCCCCCAAATAGGTTTGCATTAAAGAAAAAAAGATTATTCTAAAAGAAACATATTGTGTTTTTCCAAAGCTAGTGTCCCACCAAATGTTGTGTACATATACCTGGTAGCCTATAATAGCTTCAAAAGAAAAGTAAATAATGCAGGTTTAGGGAGAATGAAGTCTAAATGTAACTGCTCCACATATTAATGACTCAGTTGTCATAACAAAATGTATTGTCATCAATGCACCTAAATATAATTTAACAACTATCAAATGGTTATTTCCACAAAAAATAATATCAAAGATTATAAATGAACTCATGAAGGAAAATTCCTGAGTAAATGGAAATTTTAGTTTCCTTAAGGTGTTATAGCAGAATCAAGATGCTCCTTAATAATATTGCCTCTGGCCCAGCTGGTGTTGCTTAGTGGTTGAGCATAGGCCCATGCACCAAGAGGTCAATGGTTCAATTCCAGGTAGGGCCACATGCCCAGGTTGGGGGCTCAATACCCAGTAGGGGGCATGCAGGAGGTAGCCAATCGATGATGTTTCTCTCTCATCGGTGTTTCTATATCCCTGTCCCTCTCCCTTCCTCTCTCTAAAATCAATAACAACATGGTTTAAATATGTATTACCTCTGGTACTACAGGTATGCTTCTATAACCCAAGTAAATGAGGAAGGTGAACATCCTTTCTCTTATTGCTTCCCAATCCCCTATTTGAAAAATAAATTTTTATAAAAATAATAACATAATTTTATCTGCTACAGTCTATAATGCACCTTTCATTCCTCTAGCTCTCTCACTCCCTCCATTCCATTTCTTCTTTCCTCCTTCCTTTCTTACCTTTGTTCAACAAATATGTTTTGAGTGCTGGAGATACAATGATGAGCAAAACATAGACAACCTCCCCTCATTTAACTTAAAATCAAATGAGAAATACTGACTTTTACTTTTTTAATCACACTGATTAATGTATAATTACAAATGGAAACAAATATTTTGGAGGATTGGAACAATGTTGCTGACCTGGAAGAAGGTCAGGGGAAGTTTCTTCTGAGAATATATATATATATATTAGTTAGTATTTGAAGAATAAGTAGCTGTTAACTGAGTGAAAGAGGGAAAATCACATTGCAGGGCAAGGATAAAGACTGTTCCAAGTCTTAACAGCAGGGAAGGGCATGGTATATTCCAGGAAATGGAAAAATGCCAGTGTAACTGAAACATAGAAGGTACATCTAGATGGGGGTGAACCTCATTCAAGTCCCTAGCACATCCCAAAACAATAAACTCTAGTAGAAAGTTGTTCTTTCATTGTGGGTCAATGTGGCAACTATGGGAAAAGGAGATGTCTGGTTGGCTTTCTCTAGAACCTACTGCTGGCTGGAGTGCAGTACATGAGTTTGAAGATTTGTGGAAAGGGAAAGTCATAGCTCAGAGCCACCAAGTGCCTGGTAAATTTTGCATGTTCCTTATAATTTCCCTGTGACTAAGGTAACATTCCATGCTCAGGGGTGTATCATGTCCAAGGGAGAGTTCCCTTGGGCTGATTTTGTGTTAGAGATAACTCTCCTTTTTCATCCTCCTGAGTTGGACTTGTGTTTGTCCATTCAGGCTGGCTCAAGAAAAAAAGTTGTGTGATTTTGCATATGAGTACAATATTCTTATATTTTGATTTAAAACTGCCATTGCACAATATAAAGATGAATAGTAAGATTTCACCTAATAATTTAAAATTTTACTTTTTCTTTATTTAGAACAATGTTAAATTAAAAATATATTCATTTTTTGTTTATTTTCTTTCTTTATTGATTAAGGTGTTACACATATGTCCTTATCCCCCATTGCCCCATTACCTCCCCCGCTCATGCCTTCAGCCCCCTGGTGTCTGTGTCCATTGGTTAGGCTTATATGCATGCATACAAGTCCTTTGGTTGATCTCTTCTCCTTACCCCCATCCTCCCCTACCTTCCCTCTGAGGTTTGAGCATCTGATCGATGCTTCTCTGTCTCTGGATCTGTTTTTGTTCATCAGTTTATGTTGTTCATTATAATCCACAAATGAGTGAGATCATGTGATATTTATCTTTCTCTCACTGATTTATTTTGCTTCGCACAATGCTCTCCAGTTCCATCCATGCTGTTGCATATGGTAGGAGTTCCTTCTTTTGTACAGCAGCGTAGTATTCCATTGTATAGATGTACCACAGTTTTTTAATTCAGTCATCTGCTGATGGGCACTTAGGCTGTTTCCAAATCGTAGCTATGGTAAATTATGCGGCTATGAACATAGGTTTGCATATATTCTTTCTGATTGGTGTTTCTAGTTTCTCATGAAAAGTGAGACTGGAAAAAAGGGAAACAACTTTTATACTTGAACACCCTTAATGACACTTTTCCCTACTTTTTTTTAACAAAAGGACCCATATTTCTACTGAACTCTGCAAATTATGTAGCTGGCCCTGGGTGCTAGATATTTTTGTATTCAAAAAAATATATATCCTTGAGCTTTGTTCTGGGATGTAGTTAATTACTTAGAAGCAGTTTAATCTGTTCAGGTCTTGCTTTTAAGATTTTTTAGGGGAGACTAGAACAGTGCTTGGTCTAGAGCTAATTATTCCCCACTACTGGAAGCACAATCCTACTGTGTACTCTACTCAAGTCTTTGTGAATCATGACATTTTCTTGTCTGGCTGGTGGAAACAGTCACTGTTCCCAGCCTTGCATGAGTCTGGGCACATTTATCTCTACTTTGTTTGCCAGGGTCCTAGTAGTTTCCTCACTTGCATGTACTGAATACTTGAATGGGTTCCTCCACATTTTTCAGAAGTTATCTTTTTATGCAGTTTGCTCCTCTCCTGTACTCTGTCCTGTGAACTCTAGCCACCTTTATCTCTCTGGACTCAGCTCCTTCTCTTCAGGGAGTCCACAATGTTCTACCTGGATTCCTCCTTCCTGCTCTGCACCCTGGAAATCAACAAGATAGTAAAATGCAGAAGAAATCATAGAGTTCACCTTGTTTCTTCTCCCTTAAAGATCACTATCCTTCATTGCCTGATATTCAGTACCTTGAAAGGAGTTGTTTTAATAGAGAACAGATTGATAGTTGCCAGAGAGGCAGGAGGTTGGGGGGCCAGATCCAGATGACAAACGTGAAAATATTAAGAAGTACTAATTAGTAGTTAAAATAGTCATGGGGGTGTGGAGAATATGGTCAATAATATTGCAATAGCAATGTATGGTTTCTAGTGGGTACTTGAAATATTGGCAGATCATTGAGTAAAGTACATGATTGTCTGACCACTATGCTGTACATCTGAAACTAATACAAAATAGTTTTGAAGAAAACTGTGATTGAAAAGTAAATTTTTTAAAAAAATTGTTTTATTTTTATTTTCCAAAGGTATTTTTGTTTGTTTTGTTTCTTTGGTTTTGTGTTTGTTTGTTTGGTTGTTTTATTTGGGAAAGTAAATTAGGTCCCTGTTATTCCAACTTGGCCAGAATTGGAAGCCACATGGTTTCTTTAGCAGCCAAGTCATGCCATCATACAAAAAGTTCTTCTAAACAAATGACATTTCTTTGGGAAATGCTTTTATCAGTCTTGATAGGAGAGACAAACATGGGTTATCACAACAGATATGTAATGACATTGACCCCTAAGTTTGCAGAGGAAAGAATGCTTCTAATCAAAACTAGAAGCTTGGTTTTCTTAACCAGGCTCAAAAAAATATGATATTAAGCATAAAGGCTGTAATATTTTCTAATTTATGCCCTCTTTCAAACTCCCCCCTCTGGATGGATTTATATGCTTGTCTCCCTCCGGTTCCCTAACTTCTTCTAAGGATACCTAGAAAATATGAAGCTTAATAGGATTCAATTATTCATTTGAAAAGAACATTAGGACATTTTCCTACCTGCATTTTGTCTTAATGAAATAGCAATTGAAAAATTGTTAGCCCAGCCAACGTGTCTTAGTAGTTGAGTGTTGACCTATGAACCAGGACATTTTGGTTCTATTCCAGGTCAGGGCACATACAGATTCCATCCCAAGTGGGGGACATGCATTCATGTTTCTAACTATATCTCCCTCATCCTACCTCTCTCAAATCAATAAAAATATATTTAAAAAAGGAAAAATGTTATTTTAGGATTATCTGAATAATAACTCTACAAATAAGAATTTTAATTTGCATAAGTTTTAATTTTGCCAAAGACAAAATCAGCATCAGAATTAAAAGCCAAGATATCCCAAGCAAACGCTTTTAATTTTTCTTTAACTGAAGAATTTTTTACCATTAAGACTAAGTGAAAGACAACACATCAAATTCATTAACTGCTAAGCATTAAGAATATTTATTTACTAATATATTTGTATTTGTTCTGAATCACTATCTTTACATGCACACAACTGCAAATGTTGACAGGGGGAGGAAACTTTCTCTGTAAAAAAATGGGGGACAACAGCTAAAACGTTTTTAAAAAAGCTATTGGAAATTCTATATACTTGAGTTCTTAAGTAAGTACTAATAGGGTTATATCCTGCTGCCTTTCGTTTTCATTCTGGTCATCAATGAAAAGTTAGACTTGCAGATTAAAAAATAGTTGGTTCTAAAATAACCTTTTTTATCTTATTAGCTGTATCATTTTGAGGTGCAGTGCATCAATTATGAGAATGAGACAGAAGGTACAATAGGAAAAAAACTAGGTTCAGTTATTCGGGTGTAGGCATAGCTATCAATGTGTTTGTTGGTGATAGTTTCTGTTTACTGCAAAAACAATCAATCTATGCTGCTGTCTAGGATCTATTTTGACCTTACTCCAAATGCATTAACTGCTGGTATACATACTAACAAATGCATGAAAGTTGATTTTTCTAAATTATGTTCATTTGAATTTGTAGCAAATTCTTATTAAATTGTCATGTTTAGTATCATCATCAATAGCAGCAGTAGCAGCAGCAGCAGAAGCATCCTGACTATTTTGGGATACACATAAGAGGCATGACCTGTCAAATAGATCAGCATAGTAACTTGGCCTGGCAAAACAAAGTCATTTGAAATCACATGGAATGGGCTTGTTTAAGAAATATAAAGCTCTGTTTAAGTCATTGATACTGTGATCTATATGCAGTACTTAAGTTCATAAACTGTGACCTCCATTTTGGCCTAATCTTATTATGAATTATTCAGTAAGCCTATGTACTAAGGTTATATGGTTACTCAAGAATATGGTATGAATCTATACATTTTAGAACCATTTTTTTCATTTTAATGAGATGCAAAGCCTTGAAAATGTGTCCAATAATATCCTTTACATGAGCAAAAAGTCATTTGTATTTTTAATATTAGATTGTTTATGAGATTTTATAAGAAATGTTAAATTAAACACAATGAAATTTATACACATGCTGTCATACATGTTATATGTTATATGTCATGATTTAGAAAGCTGGCCATTATCTTATTATATGTAAGTTTTTCTATATTTGTTCTTTTCTGGCAATGCCACATTATCGAGCCTACTGTTGGACTATGTTATCAATTTTTTTTTAAACCACAACCCAGTAACATTGATGACTCTGGATTTGATCTCATTATATGCCAAAAGTGGCTAAAAATACTAGAATTAAGGATTCACTTTTTCCACATTGTCATAGCTTATGAGCAATATCCAGAATATATTTGTATATACATATGAAAGATGTTACAGAAGTAATTAAATATTGACTGGAATGTAATAGTCAGTCTATCAACTACTATAACAAATTATTCTACTGAGATAAATGATTGCCAGAATTAATGAATCAGTCAGTATTTTGATGTCAGATTTGGCATCAGCCAAAATATGTGACATAAACAAAACCTGGAATGGCTATACTATTTTAAAATCAAAGATACAGATTGCCATTTGATTGCTTTTTCTTGTTGCTTTTGTTTTTATCGATGATACCTCTATATTGTGAAGAGAATAATGATGTGACTAATTTAAGTTACCCATAGTCCTTTTCAGATCTGTGAATAGATTTAAAAAAATTTTACAGAGATTTTGAACATGAATACTGAGATTGAAATATTTATGAACATTTACAAAAATTACAAAAACTTGAATATCTAAACTAATGGCATCTGGTATCCCATATAAAACTGAAGCAATATCCCCTTTGATTTGCCTTATAGCTTGATGGACTATTATCCAAGAAATCCACATATATCACTAACCACTGTATTAGATACTCACAGCACAAATTACCACATGTTCAGCTGCTCAACACTTGAAGGAAATTGGCAAAATGAAAGCACAAAGAGCTTAACTAAGAGTGCTGGATCTTCACTGAGACTGTGGCTATTAGGGCAAAACAGTGTTTTTTTTAAAGATATATTTCTATGTTATTATGCTTTCCTCAAAAAAATTCTTTAGTTATTTATAATTTTACCTTCTTCTGTTTGTCTAATTCATTAATTAGAGTCTTGCATTTATTATTTCATAAATATTCAGTAATTCAAATAATAAAATTAGTCAATCTAATTGTTTTTATCCGTTGTCATAGACTAAGAACAATGTGTTAAAACTTTCCATGGCCATTGAGTTTTTGAAGTTTTCTTTTTAATTGAAATTATTGAGGTGAAATTAGTTAATAAAGTTATATAGATTTTAGGTGTATAATTCTATAACATCATCTCTATATTGTATTGTGCATTCACCATCCCAAGTCAAGTATACTTCCATCTCTATTTATCCCTCCTTTACCCTTTTCTACCTTCCCCCATCCCTCTTTCCCTCTTGTAATAACCATACTGTTGTCTTTCTATGATTAGTGATTTTGGGCATCTTTTCATATGTCTACTGGGCATCTGTATGTCATTTTTTGAGAAGTATTCATTCAGGTACTCTGCCCATCTTTTAATTGGGTTGTTTTTGGTGTTGAGTTTTATAAGTTCTTTTTTATGAATTTGTGATACTAACCCCTTTTCAGTTGTATCATTGGCAAATATGTTCTCGCATTCAGTGGGTTGTTTTTTCATTTTAATGATGGATTGATTTGCTGTGCAAAAACTATTTAGTTTTATATTATCTTTGGTTTCCCTTGCCTGAGAAGATATATCAGAAAAAGTACTGCTACGAGGAATGTCTGAGATTTTACTGCCTATGTTTTCTTCTATGATTTTTATGGTTTTGAGTCTAACATTAAAGTCTTTAATTCCTTTGGATTTTATTCTTTTGTATGGTGTAAAAAGGTGGTTGAGTTTCATTTTTTGCACATATCTGTCCAATTTTCACAAAATAATTTGTTGAATAGCCTAACTTTACCCTATTGTATGCTCTTGCCTCCTTTCTGAAATATTAATTGATCATAATGATATGGGTTTATTTCTGGGTCTCTATTCTTTTCTATTACTCTATATGTCTGTTTTTATACTAGTGCCATACTGTTTTGATTGTTATGGCTTTGTAGTATAGTTTTATATCAGGTAGCATGATGTCCCAGCTTTGTTCCTCTTTTTTTTTTTTTTTTTCCCAAAGTTACTGTGGCTAATTGCGGTCCTTTGTGGTTCCGTATAATTTTTTTGGAATATTTGTTCTACTTTTGTGAAATACGCCATTGTATCTTGATAGGAATTGCATTTAATCTATGCACTCTTATGTTCATACCAGTGTTATTTATAATAGACAAGAATTGGAAGCAGCCCAAGTGCCCATCAGTTCTAGTAGTTTAGTAGTTTTTGAGTTAAAATGTTTAGGGTTTTCTATATACACTATCATGACATATGAAACTAATGAAAATTTTACTTCTTCCTTAACAATTTGGATGCCTTTTATTTTTTAATAGAGGCCCAGTGCACGAAATTCATGCACAGGGGAGGGGGGATCCCTCAGCCCGACCTGCACCCTCTCCAATCCAGGAGCCCTCAGGGGGATGTCCAACTACCAATTGGACAACCCTCTCACAATCTGGGACATCTCACTCCTAACTGCTCACCTGTCTGCCTGCCCTAACCACTCTGCCTGCCTGCCTGATCCCCCTAACTGCCCTCCCCTGCTGGCCTGGTTGCTCCTATTAACGTTTTTTTTTAATCTTATCCCCTTCACACACAATTGTATTTGACTGCCTTATTGGCTCCTCCCTCTCACACAATTTTTCTCTCCTTTATGTAACACTTTTTCCTACGGACTCATAATTTATAAACTTTTCTTTCCTCCTTATTTCCTACTTCTGTTCCATCATCCTTCTTCCCATCTTTCTCCTACTCTCCCTCCCTCCCCACATTCCTTCTTTCCTTTATCTTTACTCCTGCCCTCCCTCCCCTTTTCCTTCCTTCCCACCTTAATTTTTTTCTTCACTTCCTCCCTTGGACCTGCTTTACTCCCTCCCCCATTTCTTCCTTCTTCCCATTCTCCTTTTAAGCTCTACTGGCTCCCCTTTAAAACTTTTCTTCCCTCCCTCTTTCTCTCTCATCCTACCTTTCCTATACATTCTTCTCTACTAACTTCCAATGTTTTAATATCTATCTGTCTACCTGCCTAATTATTCACTATAATTTATCTTTTTTTTCTTTTCTGACTCCTACTTTTAAAATCTGTCCCCAGTATACAACTATACTTGATTTTCATTATAGCTCCTACAGTTCACTCACACATCCTCTTTCCTTCTTTAACTCTGCTTTCTACTGACTCCTTTATAAAGTTCTTTCCTCCCTTTCTCCCTTCTTAAAGCATCCATTCAGGGGGGGCATTAACCCCCAGCCTAGGGCTCAGCCCTGGCCAGGTGTTCGCCATCCCCCTTCCCTGGCCTCTCTGCCACCATCCTGCTCCCATTCTTTGCCCAGGATGCCCAACCCAGCAAGGGTGGCTGAGGCCCGCGCAGCTCGACACTGCTGCTGCAGCTGTGAAGCAGGAACACCTCTGCCCAGAAGGCCTCGGACTGTCTACCACTCTGTCCCGGACTCGTGGGCACCTCCCCATCAATGGCCCATGCCAGGGGCCACCGCCCTCCTCCTGTGTCTGGGTGGGGCTCACACCCCACACCTCGTGGGGCACACCTGCTCCCCGCTCTGCAGTTGCCAGCCCCTCCCACATGCAGCCCTGTGTTTCCTTCCCTTTTCCATTCCTGTGTCTTTTTCTTGTTATCTTTCTGTATCTGTTTCTCCTCTTGGCCTGTTGGCATGCAGGCCTGCCTTGCTTTCCCTCTCCTTTCTTATCCCCTCCTATCATATCCTATCCTATCCCAGGCCTTGCAGCTGCCTGAGCAGAGGGCAGTGATGCAGCCTGCTGATCAGTCAGGATGTGATGCTGTAATGGATAGTTTGCATATTCCTCTATTATTAGTATAGATTCTTGTCTGATTGATGTGGCCGGGACTTCCAGTGCTATACTGAATGAGTGGTGAAAGTGGGCATCTTTGTCTTGTTCTTGATCTTTAGGAAGCTGACTCCTAAGCAGGGCACAAGTTCTGCAGTGTGGAGTGAGAGAGAATTCAGGAGGTGTGGCTATAGCATTCTTCCTAGCTGATGCTGTAAGGAGGGAAGTGCTTCACCCAAGAAAGATGGTGTCTGCAATGTGGGAAAGTGACTCAGCACAGGGATTCTGGCAGTTGTCCCTTTTTCTCTCCTCACATGACTCTATTCTACTGTGCCTCCCTCCACCAGAACCCAGGGTGAGTGGCTGCAAACAAGATTTTTTGTACATTGGCCCATTTAGAGGATGCCAGTGTCTCTATCATATTCCCCTTTCTCCCTGCCAAATAGAATGCCCACTATTTTCACAACCAGATATTGTGTGTGTGCTTTTTGCTGGCTCTGGTGGTCTGGGCTGGGGAGATCACCTTGGGTTTGAGACCCCAAACTTTTTATGGGGAACATTTGCAGCTGAGTTATCCCTTCAGATTCTCAGTTGTCATGTGTGAGAGCAGGGCATACTTTTTTCACATCTCTGTCCTTCTTAGCAGTCTCAATGTAGCTTCTTCTGTAAATCCTTGGTTATAATACTTCTCTTCAGATAGTCTTCAATTGGTTATTCATGTTGATTGTTCTATACTTTAGTTATAATTTCAGTCTGGTCCTGGGAGGAGGGAGTGTAGCTTCCACCCACTCTGCTGCCATCTGGACCTTTCCAAATTATACATTTTTTTAATGGATTCAGCTAATTTGACTATTGAAATTAATTGGAAATTTGAAAAGACAACCAGAGAGTTGAACTTAAAATCATTTTATCTTTGCTGAGGCTGTGTCTAGAGGACAAAATATAACTTTGTTGCATGGACCTAGTTAATTTGATCAATGTATATGTACATCTAGAGTAGATAATGAAATATCTTGGTCCTAAGTCCAATGTAACTTACCTGCATTTTTTCTTTCTTTTTTTTTTTGGGGGGGGGGTTAATATTCAAACATTTAATTCATTTTATGGTTTTGTAGACCCAAACCACATATAGCCTAAATATCAACATATCAATGGATGAGCATAATAGTACATAGTTGGTATATTTACTTTTTGTTTTATAAGCTGTCAATTAAAATAATAGTCTATGTCATATTTTGCTTCTTTGTCCTTTACCCCCTTTTAAAAGTACTCTATAAAACAAAAAGATTTTCCTGTGTTTAATTTAGAGAAACCATGTGTTGGATTCAGAGAGAAAGAGGGAGGAGAGGGAGAAAAGGAAGAAAGCCGGGGATTCTTGGATTTATGGAACTAAAGGAGTTACATAATAATTGTGTGTCAGTAACTGAATTTCATAAACTAATTTACTTGAATGTGATAATCCGAAAGTAATCTGAAATTAATTCTATAAAGTGAAAAACTTTTGGATTTTCCTTTTCTTTTCTTTCTTTTCCTTTTTCTTCCTACCACTTCCTTTTCTTTTTCCTTCCTTCCTTACCTCCTTCCTTTGGATACAGATAATACAATAAGCAACTTGGTTTATTGTACTATTTAAGATGGATCTAATTTTTTTCAGTTAAATGACTACATATAGTTGCTTATAAACCATCTAATATAAATTTTTATGATGTGTAAAATCAGAATAATTTTAAATAGCCTTTCCCATTCTTTCTTTCTCTGATGCTTGAATGGTTTTCGGTTGGTGGGGGGATCAGATAAACAGCAAAGGGGGTAAACAGGTATTCATATTTGCATTTACCTTCTTACAAGCCAATTTTAAAAAAGAAGAGAGTGACTATATTGTAGACATTTAAACTTAATGAACTATGTCACTAGTATAATTTTGAAACAGAATTTATTGAAGGAGATAAAAGCAACTCTTGTACTACATCAAACTTTTAATTAACAATTAAAATTGTGCCCAAATGGTATGGAATTATGGGTACCTTTTATAAATTCAAAAAAAATAAATATACAAACCAATATAATTGATGAATATATTACTGTTGATCAACTAATTTTAGCCTACTAAGCTCTTATCTGTCCTAGATGATTAAAGCTAAGGGTTAGAGACTACTTCTCTGGAAATCACATGATTTTTCCTAACGAGATATAAAGCATTGTAGCTTCATACAAGACCCCTCCATGTATTCTTTCCTACCTAAGTGTAACAACTTGTAAAAGGACACACAGAAAATAGTTTATTAACAGTCACAGTTCATAGTTTGACACGATATTTATAGGCCTGGCACACAGCCACTAAACGGGGAACACTCAGAGGCCTGTAGTGCCAAGAACACAGCTAAAATTCCCTAGCTAAAAGCAATCAAAACTATCATCAACACTGGATTAGAAATTATCTCTTAATAGAGTAAGCCTCAATGCTAAAAAAGAACTAGAATATAATGCTACATCAGCAGCAGTGGGAGAAAAATATAAAACCTAAGTGTCCTCAGAAGTTTGGGTCCTGCCTTTTAGCTATAGTGCACATTTTAATGACAACCCTCTCATTAGTTCAGCCGTACTGGACTATTTCAAACATTCATCATCTTATGTGGCTAACAGCATAGTTCATGCAAAATTAGTAGAGGAAGGAATGAGGAAGATTAAAAAGATCTTGCTGCTTAAGGGACTAAAAAGCAGGTTGTCCTGAACTCTTCAACTAGTCCTCTACATTTATTAAGGGCAAAACCATTTATCTTGCTACTCATAAATGGAATAGATACAGTATCTCTCCCCTGGGCACCAGAGCCACTGGGGAAAGCTAGATTAGACCTAGAGAACTGACGCAACCCACTGCAGTGCATTACTTCATGGAACAATAAGCAACGCATTTTGATTCCAAATATTTTTAATATGGTTTGTTACACAGACAAAGAGAAACTAAAGACAAATAGATTCCCATTGCAAGTTCTGTATCATCTGAGCTAAAAGCATTGTGTCAGGGTTTTCACAAATGGATATTATGCACAAGTGAAATGGCTGCAAGCTTACTTTTGTGGGGGTACTTGTGAAGAAAACAAAAAACAACAACAACAAAGGGCTGGAGAATAACAAGTTTTGATATGTAGAAACACATTGTTATAATTCAAATGTCAATTAGGTTCAACTTCTTGCCACTTTAGTGGCTGCTGTCATTTTTCATCTGTAGGATAGCTCTGTCCTGTGTTCCAAGTAGAGAATGTATTGTTCAATTTGGCCCGTGGTAGCCGGAATGCACTAATTTGTCCTACTACATTTTTAATTTCAAGATTGATATGTTGGCTTTTCAAGTGACTGCCAGAATAATTCATATACATAGTGTTAAAAATAAGTGTGTGGTGGTTTTATTAATGTACTCTTAAAGAATAATGAAACCTTCAGATCTGCTCTAATGAATTATGATGAAGTGAAATGCTTAAGAATAATGTTCTTTGTCAGTGCTTATTCCTCACTTAAGAAAATAAAAAATCAGCCCAAAGAGGCAAAATCTTCAACAAGAATCTGGAGACTTCTGTGAATTAATGCTCTTATCCCCATATATTGAGTCACTATGGAAAAAAAATGGCAATTTCTGCTTGTGTTTAATACTCATGATAAGAAGGACATTTTCTCTGTTTGCTTTTTTTAATTCTTCATCTCCTACTTTGCTGCTATCTTACTTGTTGGCAACAAGCATATATTTAGAATGCTTTTCTGAATGTAGCTTGCTAATGTTGAGAACACACAGCAACTATGTTTGAGTATTGCTAAGATTCTATAAATGTGACACACTGTTCATAAAAATAATGCTCATAATTACTGCACTTAAATTAATACCAAAAAATGAGAAAAGCCTCTTTTATTCATTATTGCAATGGCCATTCTTGCAGGGCAACCATATCCATAGACTTAAATTCTCTCTCTCTCTCTCTCTCTCTCTCTCTCTCTCTCTCTCTCTCTCTTTCTATCTCTCTCTCTCAAATATTTTAAAGGAAAAAAAGATGTTTTTGGTAGGTGTAATGATGTACTGGTGAATTATATTTTACCATGCCTCTGAAAAAAGGAGACATGCTGGTTACCGTACCACTGCCACACCTCTATCGTGTTTTAATCCGCACATTTAAATCCTAACTTTGTAGACATTTATAACCAAGGACCCTCTGCCTCTGAAACTAGATCCCCATTCAAATAGTTGGATCACCAATCACCCCTTGCCCTCTGCCATATGCCACCATAAACAAGAGAGGTTAGAATTTAGTAATTGTCTGTGAGAAAGTAGCTTCTATTCTGTTCTTCAGGAACAATTAAATGTTTTGGGTGCTGGGACACAGTATATATTAGCTAGCATTTTAATCAGCTCTACCTAGGGTTGAAGCCCAGCTCTTTCACTTACTAACTGTATGAAATTGCACGAGTTAAGCAAATTATCATTTCCTCATTCTAAATGAAAAGAACAATGCATACTTCACAGAGTTGTTATGAAGAGTGGAAACAATATAATTGCCATGCATGAATAATAAAGATTGTAGACTTAAACTAAGTTATTGTGAGAAAATAAAAAAAGATGAATTTGCAATGTTGTAATCATTTATTTATTTTTCTTTGACAGCCAATAACATGTGTTTTCTAGTTTTGAAGAACTGAAAAGATATGACAATTTTAAATTTTGCCTAAGGTTTCATGGGAGTGTAGGGGGAGATAGAAAAGGACTGAGAGGCAAATAAAATCTTTGTTGCGATACGTGTACATGTGGGTTTAGCAAAGAGGAAGAATCCACCATTACATTGTCTATTGTATTTTTTAATTTCCACAATATTCCAAAGAGCGCAGTGATTTTAGCTTTACTTTAAATGAGGAATAAGAGGTTAGACACTTGTCGATTTTCACTCAGTTAGTACACTGTAGTGCCAAGAATCAAACTCATGTGATAACACGTAATTACATTTTACATTCAATATTATTTTACATTAGTTTCAGGTATACAACATAGTGGTTAAACAATTATATAATTTACAAAATGTTCTACACTGATAACTCAAGTAGCCACCTTGCACCATACATACTAATTGCAATATTATTGACTCTATTATTCACTTTGCTGAACTTTATATGCTGTGACTATTTTGTAACTACCAATTTGTAGTTTAAGGCCAGTGTTCATTTCAATATAATGCAAATGCCTATTGCTCTCTTTGCAACTTTTATTTTAATCTGAGAAATTAAATCTATCCAGAAAGAGGTCACTATGTGTAAGTGATAGCAGAAGTGACAAAAATAATATATTTGTTTACCTTATAAATAAATTTAGAAGCATCGAGAAAGTTAGAAAAGAGTGCAAATTGGATGCGTTAGTATGTGCCTATAATTCTAGATATTAGATAAGCTAAACCTAGAGAGAAGCTAGGGCTTAGAAATTCATATTGTGTCAATGGAAACTAGGAAAAAAAGGTCACTGCATTGATTTCAGCAATCATTTCACCAAGAAAGGAGTCCTAACTGATCTAAGGAAGTGTGAAGAGGCTCAGGCTGAATGAAATCAAGATAATATTTCATCAGGAAAATATTAAGAACTAGTCCCACAGAGTAATTGCTATAGATTCTAAATTACTTATTTTGTAAATTTAATAATTATGATTAATTTTTATTTTTAAGTAAAGCTAACATACTTTGAATGAATAACTTTAAAAATTGGTTAAATTCCTAAGAAAGATTTTACTATATAATGATGTCCTTTGTTTTCAGAGAAACACATCTACAAATGCATATTATGCAAATGAGTAAAAAAAATCCCATGTGCACATATGGTTTTATAGCTAACTTTGAAGGAAAATATCTCCTTGGTATTCCTAATAATCTCAAAATATTTTTTGTGCTTTGTGGCAACTTTATAAAGCATGAGATGGGAAGATATTATTGTACCCATTCATAGAAGAGGAATAAGTGACCAAAAACCGATTTGAGAGCTCACCACTACAATGAATCAGTAAATTCTCAAATTTACTGGAGTCTCGAGAAAAACTGTCCACAGGGTCAACCTTGCTTGCTGTGAGTGCTCCCTGTAATAACAACATGCTACATGTTCTTTTCTGATTCCAAGTCCTTTCAGTATTTTATTAAGCAAAAAGGTATTAAAAGTCTCTTATTTAAACTATTTTTACATTCATGATGTCAATGTTAGCAAAAGCAAGCAAATTTTTCCAGTAGAAAATGTAGTCAGAGGAGAAATAGTCTAATCACCAAGATGGCTTCAAAAGCATTGTAGACAATGCTTGCAACTCTGTGTACTACCACTGCCACCTGGCCAGCCAGCGGATATAGTGAACTCTGTGACAAACTCAAATGCTGTTTCATTTAGAGTAAAATATCATTTACTTAAAGTAAATGTTTCTTTACTCACAGGTAAACGGCTATTTACGTGTGAGCTATTTTAAATCTCTGGAATATACTTAGTTTTACTATCAAAGGGAGAGGTCTAGCTTACTTTTAGTTGGCTTTTCCAGGTCCACTCTCCATAGAAGGGAATCCAAAAGAGACTACAATACTATTTTTAGTGAGAAGAGTTCCATTCATACCTCCCCTCTTCTTGGTCTCTACCTGATTCCCTTGAAGTTACTAGGTCCTAGGTCAGGGTAGGGGGAAGTGTCTGTGTCTAATGAATTGATTGCCCTCTAGTGGATGAGTGTAAAGATTTTTGTTGTTGTTAATACGTGATGAACCTAAACAATAATTTTGGAATAGTCAAAAATGCTCCATCCTTATTTTCAAGGGGCAAACTTGACATCTACTTATCTCCTTGTGTTCTTAGAACACATCTTTAAATCAATTCATTTCTATAACATACTTCCTGGGTTTCTTTCTCTTCTTCCAGATTATTAAAAAACAGCAGGCATATTTGCAAGTCTACTATATACAAAGGGGCTATGATTAAATATGTGAGGGATAAAAAGAAGTAATGTATGGCTTACGTCTCTGTAGAGCTCAAATTAATTTGGATTTGATGTGTGTACTAAAAAAAACAACACAGAATACCTTTTACTGATATTAAATGTTAAATGAATCTCTTATATGAGGAAAGCTATTGGGTTTTAGAACAAATAATAATCTCATATTCCAAATCCACCCACCATGATTTAACCATGGAAGATCTTAACAGAAGTTTCTCCATGGATAAGAGTAGGGGATTAATGGCATCATGAGCTGACAAATCTATAGAAGTGGACCACTTAATAGCTCTAGTCTCCAATAATATCTTTTAAATCTAAAGATTTCTTTTAATATAAGATTGTTCATTCCAATATATTAGCATAGTCATGACTCCAGAGGTCTCTATACTTACAGGGTAACTTAGAACTTCTGTTGTGAAAAATATCTGGTTGATAATTTTTTAATTATATTTATCGCTAATTAAATGAAGGTTAAAGTTGGTCAGGGTGGGATTGAGTGACTAACTCCATACATACTAGTTAAATCAGCGAATTATTTAGTAAAGCTACTCAAATATTTTCTTTTTTTAATCTTTATTATTGATATTATTACAGATGTCCCTCTATTTTCCCCCCATAGCTCCTCTCCACTCAATCTCACCCCACACCAGGCCATCGCCACCCCACTGTCTGTGTCCATAGGTACTGCATATATGCATATAAGATATTTGTCCAATATCTTCACACAACCCCACACCCCTTGACCCCCCCCCCCTGAGAATTTTCAGTCGGATCCATTTCCATGCCCTTGATTCTATTACATTCACCAGTCTGTTTCGTTCAACAGCTTTTTTATTCATTTGATTTTTAGGTTCACTTGTTGATAGATGTGTATTTGTTATCACTTTGTTGTTCATAATTTTTTATCTTTACCTTTTTCTTCTTCTTCCTCTTCTTAAATAATACCCTTCAGCATTTCATATAATACTGGTTTGGTGGTGATGAACTCCTTTACCTTTTTCTTGTCTGTGAAGCTCTTTATCTGACCTTCAGTTCAAAATGATAGCTCTGCTGGGTAGAGTAATCTTGGTTGTAGGTTCTTGTTTTCATCACTTTGAATATTTCTTGCCACTCCCTTCTGAACTGCATAAAATCTGTTGAGAAATCAGCTGACAGTTGTATGGGTACTCCTGAGTAGGTAACTAATTGTTTTTCTCTTGATGCTTTTAAGATTCTCTCTTTGTCTTTTGCCTTTGGCATTTTAATTATGATGTGTCTTGGTGTGGTCCTCTTTGGATTTCTCTTATTTGGGGTTCTCTGTGCTTCCTGAACTTGTAAGTCTATTTCTTTCACCAGATAGGGGAAGTTTTCTGTCATTATTTCTTCAAATAGGTTTTCAATATCTTGCTTTCTCTCTTCTTCTGGCACCACCATAATTCGTATATTGGTAAGCTTGGTGTTGTCCCAGAGGCTCCTTACACTATCTTTATATTTTTGGATTCTTTATTCTTTTTGCTCTTCTGGTTGGGTGTTTTTTGCTTCCTCATATATCAAATCAATGACTTGATTATTGGGATCCTCTAGCCTACTGTTGAATCTCTGTATATTATTCTTCATTTCAGTTGGTGTATGCTTAATTTCTGACTTATCCTTTTCCATTTTTTTTTTTTTGGCATTCCCACTAAGATCCTTGAAGGGCTTACTAAATTCCTTGGAGTTTTCTAGAAGATTCTTGAGTAACCTTATAACTGTGGTTTTGAACTCTATATCTAGTAGTTTGCTTTCTTCCATTTCTTTAATTTATGACGCATTTCTTTGTCTCCACATTTTGCCTGCTTCCTTGTGTTTGTTTCTATGTATTGAGTAGCTGCTAAGTCTCCTTGAGTTGATAGAGTGGCCTTGTGTAGTAGGTGTCCTATAGGGCCCAGTGGCTCAGCCTCCCCAGTCACCTGAGGTGGACACTATTGGTGCACCCCTTTGTGGGCTGTGTGCACAGTCTTGTTGTAGTTGAGCCTTGATTGCTGTTGGTGTCACTGGGAGGAACTGATCTCCAGGCCAATTGGCTTTGAGGACCAGCTGTGTCTACAATGTGGTAGGACTTGCTTCAGTGGGGCTTTGGTGCTCACTGAGTCTGCCCTTTGAGTGTGTCACTTATGGTTGTGAAGAGTTATAATCTGGTGTGGTCTCACACTGACCACTAGGTACACTGGCTGTTGGATCTCTAAGCAGGTGCAAAGTCATCCACTGCCTGGGGACACCTAGCAGGAGCTACAGAGAGATCTGCAGATTCCTCCTCTTTGCATGGGGTTTGGAAGTGCCCAGATAAGGCCCAGCTGTGAAGCAAGGCAGGCTGCTGCTGGTGTGGCCTTGAGCCTTCTTTTGATAGCTTTTGGGCTCCCTGACTCAGCTGCAGCTTGTTTGACAGGTTTTAGGCTGAAAAAGGACAGACCATTTGTATGAAAAAGCTGCTGCACACAGCTTAGGTGGGATTATAAATTAGGTGGGGCAGGGTCTCAGGGAATCTCCAGGGCAGAGCAAACAGCAATGGCTGCCAATCAGCCCTGCACCAGGGAGGTCCCAGCACAGGAACAATGACCACTGTGAGCACCTCCGTCTGGAAGAAAGCTGCCCCGAGTTCCTGCCCCAATGCCAGACAGTCCAGTTTCTCCCCATATGTGTCTGGGTCCCCCAGAGTCTCGCCCAGCACTGGAGCTCATAGCAAGTGGGAGCTTATATATCCTTCCTGATTAAAAAAGCAGCACACCCAGGTGCCAGCTCGTTCAGCACCTCTGCACCTCCTACCAGTCTCAACGCACTTTCTTCTGTACCTCTCTAGTTATAGTACTTCCTTCCACTCAGCCAGCTTTCCCACGATTCTGGATGATAGTTGTTCTGTATTTTAGTTGTAATTTTGATATGGTTGTGGGAGGCAGTGAGTACAGGTGTTTACCTATGCCACCATCTTGGTTCTCCTCAAATATTTTCTTATATAAATTTTCCCAGATTTCTATTCACCCCCACACACCCATGATCTAGACAACCCTTCATATATCTATACCATAGTCCTTACACATTTGAATCATTACTTGTTTATATCTCTCTGTTTCCCTAGAGTTTAGGGCCTAGACTGTTAGCTTTTTTTCAGGTGTTTCCTACAATCTTTAGAAAAGCAAAGGCACAAAATAAGCCCATAATTCAATAAAAAAAGAAGTGAAAATGTCAGGCACCTGTGGAGATACTATTGGTTATGGCTACCTATTAACATGGCTCAAACTAAAATACGTAGGAAACTATTTTATCCCCCTGACTATTTATTTTATTTGTTTATTGCAACTATTTGTGAACACACATGCGTACTACTAAATCAAAATTATACATTTTATATTACCAATTGAGAAAAGACCATGTTCTCACTGCTTTTTGAAACATGCCAAATAGGAACAAAGCCAAACTAAGCCATGTAATAAATTATCTAATGATTGAGTTAAAGAAAATGATATTTTTATAGAATTTTTAGTGCCAAATTCCCCAGAAAATAGTGTCATATTGTAAGTCTGAAGAGAAAAGTGATCTGTATAAGATTAGGGAACTTAAAGAAGTAAAAGTTGAGTACTTTAAAAAAATAAGATTTGTGTTTAAAATATATAATAGTAGGGGTGAGAGTGAAGAAAATGCCATCTAAGTCTTCATATGTGTGACTACAAGGAAGCAAGGACCTACTAGTACATTAATGTCATAATTATTGCACAGGAATAAGGTTTATAAGAATACACTGTAAAAGAAAATCTTAATTGGATGCCTCTAATATACAAATGCATAGGAATATAAAATAACCAAATAATGCAAGAAAACAGGAAAAGAAGAAAGGAAGGAAAGAAGTAAATGAAGAAGGAAGGAAGGAAGGAAGGAAGGAAGGAAGGAAGGAAGGAAGGAAGGAAGGAAGGTTAAATTAAGACAACAGATCATGAGGTTGATGCTCTAAGAAAATTGTGTGTATGATTCTATTTTTAGTTCCCAAAACATGATTTTCAGTGGGGAAATAAAAAGCAAAAATAAATAAATAAAATGAAATTAAGAAAATAATACAACTTTACTGCCCAGCTGGCATGACTCAGTTGTTGAGTGTCGACCTATGAACCAGGAGGTCACAGTTTGATTTCTGGTCAGGGCACATGCCCAGGTTGCAGGCTCAATCCCAAGCTTGGGGTGTGCAGGAGGCAGCTGATCAATGATTCTCTCTCATCATTGATGTTTCTCTCTCTCTCTCTCTCTCCCTTTCTCTCTGGAATCAATAAAAATATATATTTTTAAAAAGAAAAAATCTTTACCAAAGTTGTATATAAAATCCCATTTTCACTCATTGTATAAAAGTACATTATTTAAAGTGCTGGAAATTTGTTCTCTATATTACCCTGATATAGAATAATGTAGGCCACAGGCAGGACAAGGATAAACTCTGGTAGCATGAAAAGAGGTTTCTTTGTTAAACTACTGCTCTTCTTTGTATATCCTCATTAAAAGGAAAAGAGGGACTCATTTTGTTTTTTTGTATACTAGTGGCCCAGTGCATAAAATTTATGCATGGGTGCGGGGGTGTTCATCAGTCTGGCCTGCACCCTCTCCAATCTGGGACTCCTCAAAGGATGTCCTACTGCCGGTTGACAGGAATCGGGCCTAAACCGGCAGTAGGACATTCCTCTCACAATCCAGGACTGCTGGCTCCAGCCGCTCACCTGCCTGCCTGCCTTCCTGATTGTATCCAGCCTGCTCGCCCCCAAATACCCCCCTGCCAGACAGATCACCCCCAACTGCCCCCGTGCCAGTCTGCTCACCCCCAACTGCACTCCCTGCTACCCTGCTTGCCCTCACCTTCCCTCCCCACTGGCCTGCTCACCCCCAACTGCCCCCCTGCTGGCCTGCTCACTCCAAACTGCCCCCCCACTGTCCTGATCACCTCCAACTGCCCCCCAGTGACGGCCTGCTCACCCCCAACTGGCTCCCCTGCTGGTCTGCTTACCCCCAACAGCCCCTGACGTTCCATCCTGGCCTGATCACCCCTCAGCGACCCAAGGTCTCAGACCCTCCTTTTTTTCTTTTTCTTTTTTTTTTTTCAGCACCTCCTTGTGTGGAGGCCAGGGCTGGCTGGAAGCAAGTATCTAGAATTTATTTATCTTCTATAATTGAAACTTTGTACCTTGAGCAGGGTCCAGGGCCGGCCAGGGTGGGAAGTTTGGCTTCCTCCATCACTGGGGGCAACCCAAGCCTCCTGCTCAGCTCCAGCTCTGTGGCTGCCACAATTTTTGTTGGGATTTATCTATCTTCTATAATTGAAACTATGTAGTCTTGAGCGCAGGCTAGGGTTGGCCAGGGCGGGAAGCTTGGTTTCCTCCATCACTGGGGGCAACCCAAGCCTCCTGCTTGCTCCAGCTCTGTGGCTGGCTGCCATCTTGGTTGGGTTAATTTGCATACTTGCTTCTGATTGGGTAGTGGGCGTGGCTTGTGGGTATAGTGAAGTGATGGTTAATTTGCATGTTTCTCTTTTATTAGTGGAGAAAGTATTACAAATAGTAGAACATGTGTCTCCTTTTTCCCCAATTGACCTCCCCCTAGGCTCCTCCACCCTCCCACCCAGGGACATACCCTCACTCCCCTAGTGTTCATGTCCATTGGTTATGCTTATATGCATGCATACAAGTCATTTGGTTGATCTCTTACCCCCCAACCCTCCCCTGCCTTCCCTCTGAAGCTTGACTGTCTGCTTGATGCTTCTTTGTCTCTGTATCTATTTTTGTTAATCAGTTTATGATGTTCATTATATTCCACAAATGAGTGAGATCATGTGATATTTATCTTTCCCTAACTGGCATGTTTTGCTTAGTATAATGCTCTCCACTTGCATCCATGCTGTTGCAAATGGTAAGAATTCCTTCTTTTTTACCACAGCATAGTATTCCATTATGTAGATGTACCACATTTTTTAATCCACTCATTTGCTGATGGGCACTTAGGCTGTTTCCAAATCTTAGCTATTGTAAATTGTGCTGCTATGAACATAGGGATGCATGTATCCTTTCTGATTGGCGTTTCTGATTTCTTGGGATATATTCCTAGAAGTGGGATTACTGGGTCAAATGGAAGCTCCATTTTTAATTTTTTGAGGAAATGCCATACTGTTTTCCACAGTGGCTGCAGAAGTCTGCATTCCCACCAGCAGTGCAAGAGGGGTCCCTTTTCTCCCCATCCTCTCCAGCATTTGTCATTTGTTGATTTGTTGATAGTAGCTATTCTGATGGATGTGAGATGGTACCGCATTGTCATTTTGATTTACATTTCTTGGATGATTAGTGACTTTGAGCATGTTTTCACAAGTCTCTTGGCCTTCTGTATGTCCACTTTTGAAAAGTGTCTATTTAAGTCTTTGGCCCATTTTTTGATTGGATTGTTTATATTCCTTTTGTTAAGTTGCATGAGTTCCCTCTAAATGTCAGAGATTAAAACCTTATTGGAGATAACATTAGCAAATATGTTCTCCCATGCAGTGGGCTTTCTTGTTGTTTTATTGATGGTTTCTTTTGCTGTGCAGAAGATTTTTATTTTGATGTTGTCTCATTTGTTTATTTTCTCCTTAGATTACATTGCTCTAGGAGCTGTATTGGTAAATATATTGCTACAACATATATCTGCTATTTTGCTGCCTATGGCTTATTCTAAGATTTTTATGGTTTCTAATTTTACATTTAAGTCCTTTATTCATTTTTTAGTTTATTTTTATGTAAGTATAATTTGGAAGTCTAGTTTCACTTTTTACATGTATCTGTCCAATTTTCTGACCCCATTTGTTGAAGACTTTCTATACTCCATTGTATACTCTTGCCTCCTTTGTCAATATTGATTGAGCATAGTGGCTTGGGTCGACTTCTGAGTTCTCTGTTCTGTTCCATTGGTCTATATGTCTGTTCTTGTTCCAGTCCAGGCAGTTTTGACAGCCGTGGCTTTGTAATACAGCTTGATATCTGGTATTGTGATCCCTCCAACTTTGTTCTTCATTCTCAAGATTGCTGCAGATATTTGGGGTCTTTTTTTATTCCAGATGAAATTTTGGAGAGTTTGTTCTAGGTCTTTGAAATATGCCATTGGTATTTTAAAGGGGATTGCATTGAATCTATAGATTGCTTTGGGTAGTATGGATATTTTAATCATGTTGAATCTACCAATCCATGAACATGGTATGTTCTTCCATTTGTTTGTCTTCATGTATGTCTTTTTTCAACGTCCTGTAGTGTTCTGATACAGTGTTCTTACCTCCTTAGTTAAGTTTATTCCTAGGTATCTTAATTTTTTGTTGTTGCAATGGTAGATGGGATTTTTTTTTTAAGTTTCTCTTTCTGTGAGTTCATTATTGGTGTATAAAAAGGCCACAGATTTTTGGGCGTTAATTTTGTATACAGCTACATTGCCAAATTCATTTATTAAGTCCAATAGTTTTTTAAAAAATATATGTTTTATCGATTTTTTACAGAAAGGAAGGGAGATGGATAGAGAGTTAGAAACATTGATGAGAGAGAAACATTGATCAGCTGCCTCCTGCACACTCCCTACTGGGTATGTGCCCACAACCAAGGTACATGCCATTGACCAGAATCGAACCTGGGACCCTTGAGTCCACAGGCTAATGCTCTATCCAATGAGCCAAACCAGTTAGGGGTAAGTCTAGTAGTTTTTTGATGGAGTCTTTAGGGTTTTCAATGTACAATATCATGTCTTCTGTGAATAATGACAGTTTCACGTATTCTTTTCCAATTTGGAAGCCTTTACTTCTTCTTCTTGTCTGATTGCATTGGCTAGCACTTCCAGTACTGTGTCAAACAGGAGTGGTGAGAATGGGCATCCCTGACTTGTTCCTGCTCTTAGGGGAAATGGTTTTAGTTTGTGCCCATTGAGTATGGTGTTGCCCGTAGGGTTGTCATGTAAGGCTACTATTATGTTGAGGTATGATCCCTCTATTCCCACTTTGCTGAGAGTTTTATCAAGAAAGGGTTTTATATTTTGTTAAATGCCTTTTCTGCATCAATTGATATGATTATGTGATTTTTGTCTCTCAATTTGTTTGTGTGATGTATCACATTTATTGATTTGTGGATATTGTACCAGCCTTGCATCCCTAGAATAAATCCTATTTGGTCATGGTGTTTGATTTTTCTGATGTAATGCTGCATCTGATTGGTTAGAATTTTGTTAAGGATTTTAGCATCTATGTTCATCAGGGATGTTTTCCTATAATTCTCTTTTCTTTTTTTTTTTTGGTAGTGTCTTTATCTGGTTTTGGGATTAGGGTAATGCTGGCTTCATAGAAAGAACTTGGAAGTGTGGCTTCTTCTTGAATTTTTTTAAATAGTCTGAGAAGGATAGATTTTAGTTCCTTGAATGTTTGGTAAAACTCCCATGTGAAGCCATCTGGTCCAGGGCTTTTGTTTGCTGGAAGGTTTTTGGTTTTTTTTTTTTTTTTTTTACTGTTTCAATTTCATCAGTAGTTACCGGCTTACTCAGATTCTTTGATTCTTCTTGATTGAGTTTTGGGATCTCATATTTTTCTAGGAATGTGTCCATTACATAGAGGTTGTTCAGTTTGTTGGAGTAGAGTTGTTGGTAGTATATTTTTACAATGCTTTATATGTCTGTGGGGTCAGTGTTACTTCACCTCTTTTATTTCTATGTTGTTTATTTGGGTCCTCTCCCTTTGTTTCTTGGTGAGCCTGGTTAGAGGTTCATTGATCTTGTTTATCCTTTCAAAAAACCAGATCTTGGTTTCATTGACCTTTTGTATTGTTTTTTGTTTGTTTGTTTTATTTTTTGGTCTCTGTTTCATTTATTAATGCTCTGATCTTTATTATTTCCTTCCTTCTGCTTACTCTGGGCTTTTCTTGCTGTGCCCTTTCTAATTCTTTAAGTTGCAGGGTTAGATAATTTATTACTTTTTTTTCCCTTGTTTTTTGAGGTAGGCCTATAGAGCTATGAACTTCCCTCTCAGGACTGCTTTCATTGTGTCCCATAGATTTTGTATTGTTGTATTTTCATTGTCATTCATTTCCAGGAATTTTTTTTCTTCTTTGATCTTTTTGTTTAATAGCATGCTATTTAGCCTCCAAATGTTTGATTTTTAAATGTTTTTATTGTAGTCAGTTTCTAATATTATTATGTCATTGTGATCTGAGAAGATGTTTGATATGATTTCAGTCTTCTTGAATTTGAAGATACATTTCCTGTGTCCTAATATGTGGTTTATCTTTGAAAATGTCCCATGTGTACTTGAGAAGAATATATATTCTGTAGCTTTGGGGTGAGATGTTCTGAAGGTGTTGATTAAATCCGTCTGATCTAGTGAGTAATTTAGGATTGATGTTTCTTTGCTGATTTTTCCTTTAGAGGATTTATCCAGTGGTGTCAATGGGGTATTAAAGTCCCCTACTATGATTGTATTGCTATCTCTCCCTTGATATCTTCCAGAAGTTATTTTTTTATGTGTTTGGGTGCTCCTGCATTGGGTGCATATATGTTTACACCAGAATTATATCCTTTTGTTGAATTGCTCCCTTTAGTATTATGAAGTGGCCCTCTTTGTCTCTTGTTATGGTTTTCACTTTGAGGTCTATTTTGTCAGATATATGTGTTGCTACTCCAGCTTTGTTTCTCATTTTCATTTGTCTAAAAAATTTTTCCATTCCTTCACTATCAGTCTGTCTGAGTCCTTTGTTCTGAGGTGGGTCATGTTTCCTTTTCCATTCAGCTGCCCTTTGTTTTTTGATTGGAACATTTAATCCATTTATATTTAAGGTTATTATTGACTAGAGACCCAGTGCACAAAATTTGTGCATGGGGCGGGGGGATCCCCTCAGCCCAGCCTGCACCCTCTCTAATCTGGGACCCCTTGGGGGATGTCCGACTGCCACTGGCTCCTAATTTGCTCACCTGTCTGCCTGCCTGGTAGCCCCTAACTGCCCGCCCCCTGCCAGCCTGATCACCCATCATTGCCTGCTTGTTCAGTTGTTTGGTCGTCCCTCACTAACCTCCCTGCTGGCCTGGTCATAGGCAACCATCTTGTGAGGATGTGATGGTTAATTTGCATATTACCTCTTTATTATATAGGATAGTTACTTGCTAGTCACCATTTTTATTCTTTATGCCTGTGTTCCCACTTTCCTTTCTGTTTCATCTATTTAAAGCAGCCCCTTTAGTATTTCTTGCATTGCTGGCTTGGTGGTAATAAACTCCCTTAGCTCTTTTTTTTTTTTTTTTTTGTCTGTGAGGCTCCTGATTTTACCTTCATTTTTGAATGGTAGCCTTGCTGGGTATTTTATTCTTGGATTCTGTCCCTTGCTTTGCATCACTTGGCATGTTTCATTCCATTACTGAGGTTATGATACTTATATCTGATAAAATAGACCTCAAAGTAAAGGCAATAACAAGAGATAAGGAAGGGCACTATATAATACTAAAGGGAGCAATTCAATAAGAAGATATAACTCTGGTAAACATATATGCACCCAATACAGGAGCAACCAAATACATAAAAACAAACAAACAAACAAACAAACACTTCTGGAAGATAGCAAAGGAGAGATCAACAGCAATACAATCATAGTAGGGGTTGTTAATACCCCATTAACATCACTGGATAAATCCGCTGGACAAAATCAGCAAAGAACCAGCAATCCTAAATGACTCACTAGATTAGATGGAATTAATTGACATCTTCAGAACATTTCACCTCAAAGCTAGAGAATATACATTCTCCTCATGTGCACCTGGGTCATTTTCAAAGATAGAACACATATTGGGTCACAGGTAAAGTCTCTTCAAATTCAAGAAGACAGAACTCATTTCAAGCAACTTCTCAGATCACAATAGCATAAAATTAGAAATCAACTACAATAAAAATAATTTTAAAAAACCACCTGGAGGCTAAACAGCATGCTAAACAATGATTGGGTTACCAAAGAGATCAAAGAAGAAATAAAAAGCATCATGGCAACAAATGACAATGAAAATACAACAATCCAAAATCTATGGGACACAGTGAAATCAGTCTTGAGAAGGAAGTTCATAGCTCTACAGGCCTACCTCAAAAACACAAGAAAAAATGGTAATAAATTATCTAACCCTACAGATCAAAGAGTTAGAAAAAGAGCAACAAGAAAAGCCCAGCATAAGCAGAAGGTAAGAAATAATAAAGATCAGAGTGGAGATAAACAACATAGAGACAAGAAAAAAATACAACAGATCAAGAAAACCAAGAGCTGGTTCTTTGAAAGGATAAACAAGATTGATGAACCTCTAGCCAGACTCACCAAGAAACAAAGAGAGAGGACCCAAATAAACAAAATCAGAAATGAAAGACGTGATGTAACAACTGACCCCACAGAAATACAAAGGATTGTAAAAAAAAATATTATGAACAACTCTATTCCAACAAACTGGACAACCTCAATGAAATGGACACATTCCTAGAAAAATACAAGCTTCCAAAACTCAATCAGGATTATTAAAAAAAACTGAAGAAGCCAATAACTACTGATGAAATTGAAACAGTAATCAAAAGGCTTCCAGCAAATAAAAGCCCTTGACCAGAAGGCTTCACAGGGGAGTTTTACCGAACATTCAAAGAACTAAAACCAATCCTTCTCAGACTATTCCAAAAAATTCAAGTGGAAGGCACATTTCCAAACTCTTTCTATGAAGCCAGCATTACCCTAATCCCAAAACCAGATAAAGACACCACAAAAAAAGAGAATTACAGGCCAATATCCCTCATGAACATAGATGCTAAAATCCTAAACAAAATTCTAGCAAACCAGATCCAGCATTACATTAGAAAGATCATACACCATGACCAAGTGGGATTTATTCCAGGAATGCAAGGCTGGTACAATATCCACAAATCAATAAATGTGATACATCACATAAACAAAGTGAGAGACAAAAATCACATAATCATATCAATTGATGCAGAAAAGGCATTAGACAAAATCCAACATCCTTTTCTGATAAAAACGTTCAGCAAAGTGGGAATAGAGGGATCATACCTCAACATAATAAAAACCTTATATTACAAACCTACAACCAACATCATACTCAATGGGCAAAAACTAAAACCATTTCCACTAAGAACAAGAAAAAGCAATCCTAGAAAAAATTAAGTGTTTATTTCCTGAGTGTTTTGGTCATGGAAAGAATACCTATGTTCATAGTTAGACACCAGTAGAAATGATGTCAAAATGTCCCATTGATGTTCCCTCTGATTACTTAATACAAGTTCAATATTTGTATAACCCTAATACACTTCTTCTATTGCAGAAATGCAAGATTATGCTTTCAGCTAAAAAAAAAATGCTGGACTTATATGTAGATAATATAATTCTGCAGAAGCTCTTATGGATTTTTTTTTACCATATTTTCAACTTTGTTTGGAAACAGAAAAGTATGACATTATAAATATACTTCTTAGCATGAATTCATTTGAACCCCATAGTAGCTTTCTTTTTGTTGTTGTTGTTGGGACCCTAACATTCCGGCCTTGTTATATAAACCCCATAGATTACATTTGCTAGGATATTCTAGTTATTAAGGTCTTTCATAAAAAAAGTCAAAACTCTGTTAGAGTGCTTACTTCTGAATCCTCCACATTCTCCCAGATCCTGCTCACTGCACCAATTGTTGGAGTAAGTTTCTCCTTGACCTTGTTCACTGCAGCAATTGTGGGAGTACTCACTCCTTCATCCTGCTCAACTATGCTAACTGTTGGGTCGGAGTCCCTCTGCCAGGGGCTGGACCTCCTTGTATGTCTGGCATCATACAGAGAAGATATAAAATATAAGAAGTTGTAGCCATATGAGAGAGTCTTTATTGCAGCCCAAGTAGCCATTACTACTAAGGAGCCATTACACGAAGCAATGCTTCAAAGTTCCCATACAGAGACAGCTCTTACTAATACAGTAGCAAACACAGGAGTCATTCTAGCACAAACAGCCAGCACCAGCTGGTCAGTAATACATCTTACCCAAAATGTAGCCCCATACTGGCTAATCAGTAATATATTTTATACCAACTTAGACAACAGAGGCTTCTGGCCAAATAGTGACATCAGTATTTGGGTTGTAGAAAAGGATGCCTGCACAGTACATACAGTGAAACTTCCCTATCCTTGCACCTGCGTATGACAAATTGGCCTTGGCCTTGGCCTTGAACATCCAGAGTATGCTGGACAAGGCCCCCAAACTCCAATTGGCCTTGAACATCCGGCGTACTCTGAACAGGGTTCCCCACAAACTCACCATATTGTAATATTTTTGGCATCAAAATTACTAATCATTGAATTCAATATTGAATTTAAAACAAAGTTCACATCAAAGAGTTTGGAAATGTTCCCACTCATATAAATGAGACCTTGATAAGAAATAGCACACATGCTTTACGTCTGAGAACTTAGGATAGTTTATTTATTATTTGGGCTTAGCATGGTCAGATGTATGGTTAGAAAAAAATGAAACAAGCCAGCCAGAGAAAGATAAATATCACATGAACTCACTCATTTGTGGATTATAATGAACTACATAAACTGATGAACAAAAATAGATCCAGAGGCAGAGAAGCATGGATCAGACTGTCAAACCTCAGAGGGAAGGTAGGGGAGGGTGAGGGTAAGGGGGAGAGATCAACCAAAGGACTTGTATGCATGCATATAAGCCTAACCAATGGACACAGACAATAGGCGGGTGAAGGCATGAGTAGGGGAGTGAGGGCATGAGTGGGGAGGGTGGGGACAATGGGGGGATAAGATCACATATGTAAGACCGTAATCAATAAAGAAATTTTAAAAAATTAATTAATTAAAAAAAGAAAATAGGATGACAAGAGAGCAAATACAATGTTGGGGAAGGGAAAAGAATATTGTACTATACAGTCTTATAGGAATTTCACTAATAAAGAACTTGAGGCAGTATGTTCAATATGAAATGTCTATGAAAAAGTAGACTTTTTCCCCCCAAAAGCCTTTAATAATAAAAACTGTTACGTGTTGATGAATGAAAATAACAATAAAAAACAACAACAATAATAACAGAAGCAACTGCTACCATTTATTGCATGCTTACCATGGGCCAGGTACTATGCTACATTTCCATGAATGATCTTACTAACAGCATTCACCACATATTGATAGAGCTAAAATAGGTTTTGTCCTCTCAATCTGTTCTCATCATCAACCCTCACACATCGACATATAGCTGGTGGACCCCAGCGGTTGTAGTGACAAAAACTTGGTAATACAAATAGAAAATAGAAAAACATGGGAGTTTTTTTTTTTTTTTTACAATGGTTACTATGAAAATCTATTATATGTATTTATATATCCACTTAATGTTTTTTGCTCACCTATATCTGCTAACTCAGATTAATAAAACATTCTCAATGGAGTTGAGAAGCGAGTGGGTGAAGGTAAGTATGTGTATATAACAATAAGAAGGGGGAAAATAAAGTAAATAAGAGATGGTGAGGAGGAAAACAGGCAGACAGGAGTGGGGTTAAAAAACACAGCTGAGTGTGGACTAAATAAGAAACATTCTCTGCAGATCCAAATTTGACAACTCTTATTATGGAGTTAAGGATGTGCTTTAATACCCTCTTTCTTGGACACAGTTAGTAGACACTAGAATATGTCCATAAACTTATGATAACATCACAGAAAGAAATTCATTTGAAAGCCCATTTATTATTCTGCCTATGCTTCCAAAAATTAGGAAAAAACCTTCTTGTATTTTACAGTCACTTCACTTTTTCCTCAGATGCTTACTTTCAGATAAGGAAAGACATTCTGTAGCTTTAAGATCCCTGTAGAGCTTTAATTCTGAAATGGAAACAAACCAGGAATTTTTCTTTCCCTTTGTTCAATGATGAGAATCCCTGGTGAACATCAGTCCCTGATTTAATTTCATGAACTGTAGTGATAGCATGGGTGAAGCCTCTCATTTCTTTCATTTATATTACTTGGTAAAAAGATAACATTTTTCTGTTTCACTTTTAAAGAACAAAATTACAAGCCAATGGCATGATGTTCAAATTGGAATTAAACACAGAAAGGAAATCATACCCACAGGTAACAGTGCTTTGCTGATGTACGGCACCAGGCAGCACAGGTACAACTCCATCAAGGCTTTGATGTACACTTTAAAAGTACAGGGTATTTTATAGAACCAAAACAAAACCTAAACACCCTTTAGAATTTACCCATTAGAGTATATTTACATCTCTTTCTTTTTAGTTAGGCCATTTTCTCCCTTCTGATACTTTTAGATAATTTCAGAAATGTTTCTCTCAGCTTTATAAACCTGACCTGAAGAAAAAAAATCAGCAAAGGAAAATGAATGGAACATCTTCTTCCTGATATTTGACTCACTGAAAATTTAGCCCTTTGTCAGTTTCCCTAAGCCCTATGCCCTGCAACAGAGACAAGTTTCCATATACATAACAGTGGGGTGAAAACTTTCCTCAAAGCAGAACAGACACTTAAAGAGTTAAGATGGAACACTACAGTATCTCCCGGGGCCTCTGTAGCAGACACCCAATGCAGGCAGTGACCAAAATGGTTTATTTATGTATATATCATGAAGGGCAAACATTGTTAATTTTCAAAAGTGTGCAAAACTTTGTTGTTTTCCCATTAAAATGTGAATGAATGCTGAACATTAAAGTATTTAAAAAAAAGAATATGAAAGAGACTATAGACTATCAGGGGAAGTGATGCATAAAGTAGAAAGTGTCAAGGATCCTGGGGGAAAATCACAGCTCCATGGCAAAGGAAGAAAACTGATTTTTATGTTTTTGTAGTTGTATTCACAGCATCAGGCAGAACTGTTTTAATGTTAAAACACTCTCTGATACCCCAAGAGCCGTGTTTTTCAGCTGGTAAACTTAGTAAACATGAAGGTCTAGAAGGATTCAAGTGTTCTTATTCATACAGCTGATTTACAGCGACTGGCTATAATGGAGAAAGTATCATCTTGTAAGCCTTAGGGTACCTCAGAGTGGGGGAAATCCAAGAGGGAGTCTTTTATTTCTGCTTTACTTACTCTTACAAGGAGGGTAGAACTAAGTAAAGGAAAGAATGCAGGGAGCCTGCACAGACAGGGAAATAAATAAATAAAAATAAATAAATAAAACCTTGAAATACAGTTCCCTGGCTTCTCTGTTTTCAGACAGCTGGTTTTTCTTTTATTATTCAGGAAAAAAAATATTTTTTCTCCAAACTTGTGAATATTTATAGTATTTTCTGCTGGTCTGGAAAACCAGCTTTATTATGGAAAGTGAGAAGTGTCTACAGAAATTATAAACAAAATGAAATGCATTCTAAATCTCTTAAAGCTAATCTCATTATCAATGTGAACTTTCCTTTGATGATTGTAGGCAAGACTATATTTAAAACACACTAATTTAAAATGCTAATAAATAAATGTTCCCCAAACCAGTGAAATTCTAAGTGCTTTGCCAAGAGCCTTTTGGGAAAGGTTATTGGTGGCATCCTGTGCAGGACACATGAGATTGAACTCATAACAGATGAGAGGTAAGGTGGTCAGTAGGGGAATCAACAGAAAGTGAATCCCAAGTCAAAATGAATGGGCCCTGAAGAACTGTCACAAAGTTAAGCAATGTAAGCCAAATGAGAGGCATTTAGAAAGCTCTCATAACCCCAGAGTGAATGTCTCTTATGTGTGACTAATCTCACAAATGGAAGTGGCATATTACATTTGCCCTATTTGGCTTTGCTGTAACTTCTCCCCTGTTGTGTTAACAAAAACCCAACCCGTTTAGTGCATCTTAGTTGCAGATGTCCTCTTGCTTTTGTATCTCAAAAGAAACAGCTAAAAACATGCCAGAGGCACTACTTGCCCTAAAGGGTTGTTCTCTTATCATCCATTTTAGTGATGCATTTGTACACCTTATATTTCTGTACCATAAGTTATTTCATCCAGAAGGGATTTTGAGGGAATGTATGTTGTGTCAACGGAACCAAGGACAAACTGGGCAAAATGAGACTAATTTTACCATGCAGGGGATGCGGCAGCTGCAGCAAAGACAGGAGCCACCACTGAGCAGTAAGTTATAAAACACCAAACTGCTCCTTTTGGAGGCTGTTTACACCTTACATTGAGAATGTACTGATGGTGCCCTTTGCCCTTTAATAGCAATGTCATGAATTACTGATATGTTGCTTTGGCCCTAAAGAATCAGGCCACATAAAACTTGAGTACTCTATACTTAAGCAGCATCTTTCATCCAACAGTCTAAATACCCCTTACAATCTCTGGTTCATTAACTCTCATAATACTTTCTTGAGGTGACATGTATAAACTCCATGGTTTATAGATGGGGTAACAGAAAAGGGTAAAGGAAACACTGTTCTGTATCAACATTTTACAAGAGGAGCCTTTAACCATATGCATGAAGCTGACCTTATCACGTCTTGAAAAACATTTTCCCAAGCAAAGCCTACATCAATGCAAGCAAATCTAACATCCTCAGTCTGATGAGCATAAATGGGCAGAGAAAGAAGCTAGTAGCATGGCATAAGTGTAAAGTTAGGACACATTCCCACAGGTAGCATCTTATACAGGTAGCAAAGATGCAGAAAATATTCAGGAAAGTAAGAACCATTATTTTAAATCCCAAAATCGGGCATGGAAGGAGCCAACGTAAGAACCAATGGAAGCAGATCTTCAGAAGACAGAAGAGATTCAGTCATAATTAGGCTATATGAATTTCCGCCCTGCCATCTGTGTGGTGTAAATAAGAATACTGCATAACCCAACTGGCAGGGCTCAGTGGTTGAGCATTGACCTACGAGCCAGGAGGTCATGGTTTGATTCCCTGTCAGGGCACATGTCCAGGTTGTGGGCTCAATCCCAAGTAGGGGATGTGCAGGAGGCAGCAAATCAATGTTTCTCTCTCATCATTGATGTTTCTATCTCTCTCTCTCCCTCTCCCTTCTTCTCTGAAATAAATATAAATATATTTTTTAAAATACTGCATATATAGTGGTTTGAACATATTTGGTCTCTAATGTCTTTATCGTGGCCATCACCATCATCACCACCACCACCACCACCACCATCATCATCATCATTATTTCATCATCATCAACACCATTGTTATATTTCTTCTCATCATTGGAATAAGAGAGAATTTTTATGATTATCATCCTGATAGTCTAGATAGGTTACGCAGTTGTGGATCACAGTGAGAAAATTCAGCTTCCTCTATATGGTAATAGAACAAGAAGAGTACCAGCTTTCTGCTGGTTGTTTAGCAGACATTTCACTTCGCTGGAAGGTGAAGCTACATCCCCTTAGCCCCAACTCTTTTTCAAGTTTACATTCTGCACAACAGAGAAATAAGATCTAAACTGGTAGTTATAGATAGGTTATTTGAAGAAGATTTTGTCCTACTGGAGCAAAAAAAGAATAGTGAAGCTGCCTTTATCTTTAGAGAAATCATACCCCCTTATGAGTGATTGTGATTGTGTGTGTGTGTGTGTGTGTGTGTGTGTGTGTGTGTGTGTGTGTGTACTGGGGGAGTAAGGAGAGAGAACAAAGAAAAAAAGGAAAATTATGTTCATCATTAATATGTGAGAGATGACAGCATAGAAATGGCTCCTCAATATACCATCTGGTAGAGGGGACAAGAGTATTTATCACATTTGTTACCCTGGTGTAATTTATTTCATTTTGTATGTGTATGAGCTCTTTATTCTTACCCCAATATTGACTCCTTCTAGGGTGAGATGTCTATGAATGTCTCACCCCTGGTCATATGTTTCTTGGGACCCAGGGATAATTATAAAATGATCCCAATAAAGTCCTAAATTTGATGCGTGAAATGTTTCAGAAGGTTTGAGGTTGATGCTCACAGGAAACTGAATCAGGTTATGCTGCTCCCTTTTTATTGTTTTGTTTGGTTTGCATTCACCAAAGAGTCATTTGAGAGTGATTTAGAAAAATTATCTCTCCAGTGTCAGAGTGTTGCCTCTGGTGGCATTTGATATCTTAGTAACATTCTGGAGAATGCCCAAACACAAGTGCTATACCACACTTGAGCAAAGTCTTTATATCTAGAATTCTTACTAGATAGAACAAAACCTTCTGACCAGTCTTACCAGTGACACATGCATGTATTACATGACATCTCAATTACTTTCTTCCTTCATGCTCTATAGGATATGATTTATTTGAGGGAGAAAGTAAATGAAATATTTCCACACCCTTAATTTTCAATCGGAAGAAGAATCAACTGGGATTAAATTTTAAAAAAATAACAGTGGACTCTTAGTGAAATCCTGATGCTTACTGGGTTAATTTCATTACTCTTCTAGGTCTTTGCTTGCCTCCAGACTTTCTGTAAAGTATAAAGTGATTCTATGAAAGTGGAAGCAGAGCTGAAAATTAACAAAAGAAACACACTGACAGAAATTTCATATTCATCCTCACCTATTTGGTCCAGTGCTGGCAGATGTCTCTGTAATTCTCATATGTGGAGTATAGTTGCCTGAATTTTCCATCACTTTAACTAAAAGATAATCTATAAGCAATATACTGACTCTTGAATTTATAAAGAATTTTGTCATAGTTTGTCTTATACTTAAGAATTTGAGTTCAAGGATATAAAATATTTGGAATAAAAATTTAATAACCCCTTAGTGATACAAAATGCATAGAGCAGAGATAATAAAACATAGAGGTCTAAGAAGTCACTCCCTTTTCTATAGATGTTCCTTCCCTTTTCTATATCCTGTTCTACTGTATCTCATTACTACCAACAGACTTTTTTTTTAAGTTTTTATTGATTTTAGAGAGAGAGAGGAAGGGAGAGGAATAGAGAGACAGAAACATGGATGAGAGAGAAACATCAATCATCTGCCTCCTGCATGCCCACTGCTGGGAATCGAGCCTATAACCCAGGCATGTGGCCCCAGCTGGGAATCAAACCGGGGACCTCTTGGTTCATGGGTGGATGTTCAACCACTGAGCAACACTGCCTGGGCACCAACAGAGTTTTTCTGATGTCTCTCTTGAAGTTGTTGGACTTCAGTAGATTATTGCTATCATTTCTTAACCAAAAGAGGTTGCTAATGAGTTGCATTTTTTCCAGCTGACTCTTAATGATCCATTTTCACATAATCAGTTGCTAACACCCCAGCAGTAAGGCCTAAAATATCCTGACTGGCCCTGTGCTCATTGCTGCACACTGGCTGCACTTCATTAAGAAGCTGAGATACCTCCCAGTGCATCATGGGACTGCAGAGTCTACAGAAAAAAGGAACCCACAGGAGCACGTCTAACCTCTTGTTACTAGAGAAATTATACAAGCAGATCCCTTTGAGGCTATTTCTTCCTCAATATTTATGTCTAAATCAACACTAGCCCTGAGATGAAACTGCTGGTGAGTTGAAAAGCTCTGAGTTGTCTATAGTGAGCAGTTCCCTGGAGGAACTGCTGTGTTGCTTTTTTAAAATAATCAGAGCTGCACCATTCTAAGGAAACAGCAAATTGGAATTTATTTTGAACAATCAAAATTTTCAGATTCCACAAGTCATATATACTAATATTTAGACCTTGTGTACTTGATTCCAAAGTACTAGAATCATTTTTATTTATCTAGTTTACTTATATACTTAGTTTTTTAGTTAATTAGTTACTTGCTGTAAACTGAAGGGACTATGTCTTTACAAAGTTCCCTTTTGCCACCACATGATTCATGCATTCTGGCAACCACAGTAATCGGGTGTCTATTCCAATTCTGAGAGGATTCATTGGGGGAAGCAGATTTCCTAGGCATTCCAGGTATTGCATTTTAAAGAAACTGCCATGAAGTACACCCTATTCTACTGTAAAACGCTGGATATATATGCCCTTGGGCAACCAGATTGGTTTTGGATGTCACCAGTATCAGGCTGATTTAAATAAGTATACCAAGAAAACTGATTAACCAAAGGACAGGTATGCATTCTCAATGTATGCATATTTTCACTCCCATTAGGACTCGCCATAAGAAACTGAAGAAGGAAGATTTATTTCTTTTTCTTTCTTTCTTTCTTTTTTTTATTAAGGTATTATATGTGTACATATCTTACCATTGCTCCCCAACCCACTCCCATACATGTCCTCACCCCCAGAGTTTTGTGTCCATTGGTTATGCTTATATGCATGCATACAAGTCCTTCGATTGATCTGTTATCTCCCCCACCTCTCCCTAACCTACCCGCTGCAATTTGACAGTCTGTTTGATGCTTTACTGTCTCTGTATCTATCTTTTTGTTCAACAGTTTATAATATTCTTTATTATCCATAAATTAGTGAGATCATGTGGTATTTTTCTTTCATTGACTGGCTTATTTCACTTAGCATAATGTTCTTCAATTCCATCCAGGTTGCTGCAAATGGTAAGAATTCCTTCCTTTTTATGGCAGCATAGTATTCCATTCTGTAGATGTACCATAGTTTTCTGATTCAGTCATCTGCTGAAGGGCACCTAGGCTGTTTCCAAATCTTAGCTATTGTAAATTGTGCTGCTATGCACATAGGGGTGCATATATCCTTTCTTATTGGTGTTTCCAGTTTCTTAGGATATATTCCTAGGAGTGGGATTACTGGGTCAAATGGGAGTTCCATTTTCAGTTTTTTGAGGAAACTCAATACTGTTTTCCACAATGGCTGCACCAGTCTACATTCCCACCAGCAGTGCACAAGTGTTCCTTTTTCTCTGCATCCTCGCCAACACTTGTCGTTTGTTGATTTGTTGATGATAGCCATTCTGGCCAGTGTGAGATGGTACCACATCGTCGTTTTGATTTGCATCTCTCGGATAATTAGTGACTTTGAGCATGTTTTCATGTGTCTCTTGGCCTTCCTTCTATCTTCTTTTGAAAAGACTCTACTTAGGTCCATTGCCCATTTTTTTATTGGATCATTTATCTTCCTTTTCTTTTTTTAAATGTATTTCATTGATTTTTTACAGATAGGAAGAGGGATAGTTAGAAACATCGATGAGAGAGAAACATCGATCAGCTGCCTCCTGCATACACCCTACTGGGGATGTGCCCACAACCAAGGTACATGCCCTTGACCGAAATCGAACCTGGGACCCCTCAGTCCACAGGCCGACGCTCTATCCACTGAGCCAAAGGGGCTTTGCCTATCTTCCTTTTCTTAAGTTGTATAAGATGCCTGTAGATTTTGGAGATTAAACCTTTATCAGTAATAACATTTGCAAATATGTTCTCCCATACAGTGGGATTTTTTGTTGTTTTGTTGATAGTTTCTTTTGCTGTAAAAAGCTTTTTATTTTGATGTAGTCCCATTTGTTTATTTTCTCTTTAGCTTCCGTTGCCCTAGGGGCAGTATCAGTGAAGAAGTTCTTTTGACATATGTCTGAGATTTTGCTGCCTGTGGATTCCTCTAGTATTTTTATGGTTTCCCGTCTTATGTTTAAGTCCTGTATCCATTTTGAGTTTATTTTTGTGTAAGGTGTAAGTTGGTGATCTAGTTTCATTTTTTTGCATGTATCTGTCCAATTTTACCAACACCATTTATTGAAGAGACTGTCTTGCCTCCATTGTATGTTCATGCCTCCTTTGTCAAATCTTAATTGAGCATAGTGGTTTGGGTTGATAACTGGATTCTCTATTCTATTCCATTGATCTATATGTCTGTTCTTATGCCAGTACCATGCTGTTTTGAGAACAGTGTCTTTGTAATACAGCTTGAAATCTGGTATTGAGATCCCTCCTACTTTATTCTTCTTTCTCAGGATTGCTGTGGCTATTCAGGGTCTTTTTTATTCCAGATGAATTTTTGGAGAGTTCTTTCTAGGTCTGTGAAATATGCTGTTGGTATTTTAATGGGGAGTGCATTGAATGTGTAGATTGCTTTGGGTAGTATGGACATTTTAATGATGTTGATTCTATCAATCCATGAACATGGTATGTTCTTCCATCTGTTTACGTCTTCCTCTATCTCTTTTTTCAGTGTCCTGTAGTTTTCTGGGTATAGGTCTTTTATCTCCTTAGTTAAGTTTATTCCTAGGTATCTTAATTTTTTTGTGTGTGTGATGGTAAATAGGATTGCTTTTTTTGTCTCTCTTTCTGTAAGTTCACTATTGGTGTATAGAAATGCCATAGATTTCTTCACATTAATTTTGTATCCTGCTACATTGCCTAATTCATTTAGTAAGTCTATTAGTTTTTTGATGGAGTCTTTCGAATTTTTTATGTACAATATCATGTCATCTGCAAATAAGGCCAGCTTTACTTCTTCTTTTCCAATTTGGATGTCTTTCATTTCTTCTTCTTGTCCAGTTTTTTGGAATAGAGTTGTTCATAGTATTTTTTAACAATCCTTTGTATTTCTGTGGGGTCTTTTGTTATTTCTCCTCTTTCATTTCTGATTTTGTTTATTTGGGTCCTCTCTCTTTGCTTCTTGGTAAGCCTGTTTAGAGGTTCATCAATCTTGTTTATCCTTTCAAAGAACCAGCTCTTGGTTTTGTTGATCCTTTGTATTATTTCTTTGGTCTCTATGTCATTTATCTCTGCTCTGATCTTTATTATTTCCTTCCTTCTGCTTAAACTGGGCTTTTCTTGTTGCTCTCTTTCTAATTCTTTGAGTTGTTGGGTTAGGTAATTTATTACCATTGTTTCTTGTTTTTTGCAGTAAGCTTGTAGAGCTATGAACTTTCCTCTCAAGAATGCTTTCACTGTGTCCCATAGATTTTGGATTGTTTTGTTTTCAATGTCATTTGTTGCCATGATGTTTTTTATTTCTTCCTTGATCTCTCTGGTGACCCAGTCATTGTTTAATAGCATCCTGTTTAGTCTCCATGTGTTTTATTTCTTTGGATTGTTTTTATTGTAGTTGATTTCCAGTTTTATGCCACTGTGATCTGAGAATATGCTTGATATGAGTTCTATCTTCTTGAATTTGGAGAGACTTTGCCTATGTCCCAACATATGGTCTATCTTTGAAAATGACCCATGTGCACTTGAGAAGAATGAATATTCTGTGGCTTTGAGGTGAAATGTTCTGAAGATGTCAATTAATTCTATCTGGTCTAGTGAGTTATTTCGGATTGATGTTTCTTTGCTGATTTTTTGTTTAGAGGATTTGTCCAATGCTGATAGTGGGGTATTAAAGTCTCCTACAATTATTGTATTGCTGTTGATCTCTCCCTTGATATCCTCAAGGAGTTTTTTTATGTATTTGGGTGCTCCTGTATGGGGTGAGTATATGTTTACTGGAGTTATTTCTTCTTGTTGGATTGTGCCCTTTAGTGATATGAAGTGGCTTTCCTTATCTCTTGTTATGTTTGAGATCTAATTTGTCAGATATAAGTATTGCTACCCCAGCTTTTTTTTCATTTCCATTCGCCTGGAAAAACTTTTTCCATCCCTTCACCCTCAGTCTGTGTGCGTCTTTTTTCTGAGGTGGGTTTCTTGTAGACAGCAGATATATGGGTCTTGTTTTCTTATCCAATCTGTTACCTTATGTATTTTGATTGGGGCATTTAATCCATTTACATTTAAAGTTATTATTGATAGGTACTTATTTGTCACCATTTTTATTCTATACCCCTGTGTTCCTTCTTCGCTTCCTATTTCTCCTCCTCCTCCTCCTCCTCCTTCTTCTCCTTCTCCTTCTTCTTCTTCTTCTTCTTCTTCTTCTTCTTCTTCTTCTTTTCAGCAAACTTTTTAGCATTTCTTGCATTGCTGGTTTGGAGTGATAAATTCCCTTAGTCCTTTTTTGTCTGTGTAGCTCCTGATTTCACCTTCAATTTTGATTGATAGTCTTGCTGGGTACAGTATTCTTGGATTCAGACCCTTCTTTTGCATAACTTTGTATATTTCATTCCAAACCCTTCTGGCCTGATGAGTTTCTGTTGAGAAATCAGTTGCTAGTCTGATGGGGGTTCCTTTGTATGTAACTTTCTGTCTCTCTCTGGCCGCTTTTAAGATTGTTACTTTGTTGTTAGTGTTTGCCAATCCTATATAATAAAAGGCTACTATGCAAATTGACTAAATGGCGAAACAACAGGTGGCTATGACACGCACTGACCACCAGGGGGCAGCCACCCAATGCAGGAGCTTCACCCTGGTGGTCAGTACGCTCCCACAAGGGGAGCGCTGCTCAATCAGAAGCCCTGAGCCAGGCTGGTGAATGCAGCAGCAGTGGCAGGAACCTCTCCCACCTCCACGGCAGTGCTATGGATGTCCGACTGCCTAAGCTGTCAGTTGGACATCCCCCAAGGGCCCCTGGACTACAAGAGGGCACAGGCCGGGCTGAGGGAATCCCCCCGTGTGCACGAATTTCATGCACCAGGCCTCTAGTTTAATTATAATGTGCCTTGGTGTCGGTCTTTTGGCATTCCTTTTGCTTGGGACTCTGTGTGCTTCTTGGATTTGTGTGGGTTTTTTCTTCCCTATATCAGGAAAGTTTTCTTTCATAATTTCTTCAAACAGGTTTTCTATTCCTTGCTCAGTTTCCTTTCCTTCTGGAACCCCTATTATGCAGATGTTGTTTTGTTTTCTGTTGTCCCAAAGTTCCCTTAGGCTCTCCCCTTGCTTTTTATTTTTTTTCCCCTAGAAGCTGCTCTACTTGGGTATTTTTTCCTACTTTGTCTTCTAGCTCACTGTTGTGATCCTCTGGTTCTTATAGTCTACTCTTAATGCTTTCTATTGAGTTTTTTACAACAGCGATGTCATTTTTCATTTCTTCTTGGTTCTTCTTCATTTCCTCTTGGTTCTTATTCATATTGTCGAATTTGTCTTCCATTCTTTTCAGCCACCTTGTGACCATTTCTCTGAATTCTTTCTCTCATAGGTTGCTTGCCCCTAATTAGTTTACTTCCTTTTCTGGTGATGCCTGCTTTTCTTTCATATTCAGGCTGTTTCTTTGTCTCCCCATGGTCTCTCTTCTCCAGATGTCTGGTTATGTAGTTCTCTCTCTCCTGCGTTGATTTAAAGGCACTATATACAACACAACCAGGTACAACACACAAGGTACTGAACAGAGATGTATTCACGATATTAATGACCTCCAATAAAGTTGACCACCAGAGAAAGGCAAATTAGGGGATAGGAGAGAAAGAAGAGTAAAAAGAAAGAAAAGAAAAAAAGAAAAAAAAAAGGAGTGTCGAAATGAAATTGGAAAAAGGAGAAAAAAAGAGAAATAAAAAAAATAATAAGAGAGACTAGGCTGAGACTAAGAGAGAAAAGGGGAACAAACTATATATATGGGGAGAAAACTCCAATAGAACAACCACTAATCACAGCAAATGCTAACAACAAGTACCTGGAGATTAATACAAACTACAATACCAACTAATATCAAGTGAGGCAAGGGAAAACAGAAGTAAAAAACAAAAACAAAGCAAACAAAAAAAAAAAACTAACAAAAAAATGAATAAGCAAAACAATCTCACAAAAAAGCATAAAAATTCAATATAATCAACATTCAAGCAAACTACAACAAAAGGACAGAGAGAAAAACAATTTTTTTTGATAGTTAAGACAGCGAAGAGAGAGATGTGTATGGACTTGGAGCAGAGGCTTGGAAATTAGATTTATAAGTATGGTGAAATTTTAGCAGGGGGTAAACAGAAAGAATAGGGAAAATCTACAGCAGGAAAGTGTTAAACAGGACACCAAAAGGGGAAAGATTAGGAAGAGAGTGATGGCATAAAGGTAGAGTCGAGATAGAATAAAATGATGGTGAAGGAAAGATGGAAATAGTCTGTAGAACACTAATCCTGAAGTAAAATAAAGAGAAAATAAAATTACACTTAAAAATAAAAATAATAATAAACCAAAAATAAATAAAATAAAAAAGATAAAATAGTAGTAGTAATAATGCTGATTGCAAATAAAATGTAATAATTAAAAAGGTAAAATCAAGTGAGGAAAAAAAGAGTTTCTTAAGTAAATGATGCAAAAAATGAAAAAAAATTAAAATTAAAATAAAAAATAAAAAATAAATAAAATGTGCAGTAGTGAAGGTCATTCACTTCCTCTATTGTTCTGTTTGGCATGCCTGTTTCCCAGTCTGGACAGTATTGCAGTTCCCTGTGTTTCACTGCTCCTCAGTGTTGTAAGCCATACCTGGTTTTTAAGCAGGCGGTGTCTTAATTTATCGTATTCCTTTATTGATTACAGAGTCAATTTGTGATTTAGCCTCTGGGTGGCAGTTTTTCAGCTTTGACTTCCAGGATTCTAAGGCCTCTCTAGGCTTTTTTTTCTCTATGACACTCAATACCAGTTTGCGGAGGCTGGCAGGCAAGTTCAAGCAGACTATACACGGGACCAGAAACCTCATGCTATCCCGGCAAAATCTGTGGTGTAGTGAAGAGCTCCTTTGAGTCCAATCATCCGCGCCACCTAAGGAGTGGTGTTCTGGGTCTCACAGCTGTTCAGCGGTCACTGCAGTTGTGGATTTTTCAGGCCTCCGACACTATCCACTCTCCCTTTCAAGATGGCAAGATTTCCCCCCTTGGAGACCGTAGCTCCAGGAGGGAACCCAGTCGCCATGGGGGCTCCCCTGTCAGGGGAACCCCATCTAGCAGTCCCCCACCTTCTCCTGGAGTTCAGCTGTCCCTTAGCTTGCTAACAAACACTGCCCGTTCGACCTTCCGCTGTTCTTTCTTTCTGCTCCAGGAAAAGGCTTGGAACAAATCTGCCTATTCTGCCGCCATTTTCTCCTCTCCAGAAGATTTATTTCTTTTACGTGTGTGTGTGTGTGTGTGTGTGTGTGTGTGTGTGTGTATGTGTGTCCATGCTAGTACATGAAATTATTTCTTAGAAGGTTTTCAGATAAAGTACAAAAAAGAGTGAGTCCCGAGAATACAATATTTATAAATATACAAATAAAATAAATCCCAAGCAATGAGACCTTATTTTAGGGAGAAGAATTTTCATTTTACTCATTCATTCATTCCATTAATGTAAGTATTTATGATAGGAACAATGGTTGGGATCAAAATTTCTAAGTATCCTGTCCTCATAAGGCTTACCTTTTCCTTGGGGTAACAGATAATAAGCAAGTTTACTAATAAATATAAGATGACTAATTACAGATCAAGATAAATGCTCTGAAAGAAGCAAAAGAGGGTGATAATTTATAAAGATTGGCATATCTTAGATTAAGAGTAGGAATTAGTTTATAAGTTGAGATATGAAAACTGAGAAAAGAGACAGCTTTACAAAAGGCGGAAGGGAAGAGCATTTTAAGCAGAGATAACACAAAGAGTTGGTAATTTCAGGAAAAAAAAAGGAAGTTCTTATGTATCATAAATCAGGGCCATGGTCCACATAACCTGGAACTACATTTCAGACAGATATACCACAGGACAGCATGAGGAGAAATAGGGTATTCTTCTGTAAGGTCACAGTCAGTGCTATCTCTAATTTCTCTTATTTTGAATTTCTCATCTATAAATTAACTTGAACTATTATGAACCAATTTATGACAACTTATATTGCTTTTTGAGATATAATGAACTTTGTTGATTAGCTATCTGAAGTTTAGATAGATGTTTCCTTTGTATTTGCCCCAAATGGACCTCTTTGAATCTCAAAAAGTTGCCTTTTCTTTCTAATGTTCAGAGACATAAGAGATGTGTCTGCTGTCATCTTTTCTACACAATCTACACTTTTACTTACTTCAGGGAAGAAAAATCATCTTTGATTCTTATTTCATCCAGACAGAAGACTTTTGATCTTTCTTAGTTTGTTCCTATTGATTATGCCCTCTATCCCCTTAATTATTATATGGCCTATAGGGTGACCTCCACATTAAAAAAAAATAAGTACAGTGTGCTTGGTGGGAGCTGAGGGGTCCAAAAGGCCTCCATGCTCCCAAAATGCTTTTCCCATTAACCCAACACTTTAAATTTATGTCTGTGATATTTTTAGACTGTCATTGAAGACCTTTGTTTGCTAATTAAGAGGGGTAACCACTAACTCCTTAAATAAAGCCTTTTCTGAGGAAACAGAACACTGGAGAAGTTATGGGAGAGGGATTGGAGACCTGTAGATGGGAAATCAGAGTTAAATTCCCTTATCACCCTCTTACTTATTCTGAGTCCAGATGATTTTTACGGAGGTGTATAATATATTGGTTGAGAGTAGTGTGCTAGGTTCATACAGATCTGATTGTAATCCTGGCTCTACCACTGATTACTTGGGCAAATCATTTATCTTCTATGACCTTCATCTACCTCATCCATAAAATGAGGGAAACAAAAATAAAATAAAATTAAAATTAAGTAAAATAAAATAAGATAAGATGAGGGAGCCAACTGTGCTATTGAGATGATTAAGTGAAATATTATAGGTTACATGCTTAGTCCAAAGTTAGGCCACATGCAGAGTAACTATAACTGTTAAACTTTGTGAAACTTTTTTCTATTTGTAAAATCATAGCAATATTTCCCAAAATCATAAATATACTGAGAAGTTTTATTACCTTGTGTTTATAATGTGATAGATACATATAGAAGGAAGCGAGGGAGGAAACATGTAGAGGCAGGACATAATCATTGTAAGGGATGCAGTGCTGCAACACCCAGATCCCTTTTGCAATTGAAGAACTTATCCCTCCAGCATCTAGGAGTGTTTTGAGCAAACTTCTCTGAACTTTCTCCTCTTCAGAATTGCCTTGGTGGTGCCTAAACTGTACCCACCCTCACAGGACCTTATTATCTAGTGGGGAGAAATAGAAATGACTGCTTTCTTTGTCTAATCTACCACAATTTGAAAAGCTATATCTAATTTTAAAATCCCCAAGAAGTCATATAATAACTTCCCTGAAACTACATCACAACCTAACGTCTCCTTCAAAATTTTACCCTTACTCTTTCTTGGATGGAGACCCAAGAGAACTCTCCAATAAAATACCTGCATTCTAGTCTCTGTCTCAGGCTTATTCCTTGGAACTTGATCATGTGTTTTGTCCCATCAAAAAGTCTTTTGTTGGCCCTTTTTGTTTTGAGACTGGTTGCTATGTCAAATTTATTTTCAGACATCTCAATTTGATCATATTTTAAGCTTGCATTCACATAGAATACAATCATTTTTAAGTAACATTTTCACTTTAAAATAAAACAGTGATAGAAAACACACATACATAAATGTAGCCCAATAAAATATTATTGAGCTAAATAAAATACCAAACATCCTGTAACCACCATCTAGGTCAAAAAGTAAAATTTTGTCAGCCACCGACAAGTCCCTCCATATCTCTCATCCTAATAACAACCCCACTCAAAGTCAAGTAATCACGTAAGTAAAGCAATTCCTCACACATCTTTGTAGTTTTATCACACAAACATGCATCTCTAGATGTCATAGTTTAGTCACTTTCATTTTCTTTTCAATTGATTTGTTCTTTAAAACTTTTAATCTACAAATTTCCCTTTAATTAAAAAGTGTTCTATACAATTTGTTACAAAGATGGAATACTTTTTAAAAAATTCTTTATTGTTTAAAGTATTATATATAGTATTACATATGTCTCCTTTTTCCCCCATTGATTTCTCCCTGGGAACCGCTATCCCCCAGCACATGCCCCCACCCTCCAGTGTCTGTGTCCATTAGTTATGCTTATATACATGCATACAAGTCCTTTGGTTGATCTCTTACCCTTTCCCCATCCTCCCCTATCTTCCCTCTGAAGTTTGACAGTCTGTTCCATGCTTCTCTGTCTCTGGATCTGTTTTTGTTTATCAATTTATGGTGTTCATTATATTCCACAAATGAGTGAGGTCCTTTGAAATTTATCTTTCTCTGACTGGCTTGTTTCACTTAGCATAATGCTCTCCAGTTCCATCCATGCTGTTGCAAATGGTTAAGAATTCCTTCTTTTTTACCACAGCATAGTATTCTATTGTGTAGATATACCACAGTTTTCTAATCCACTCATCTACTGATGGGCATTTAGGCTGTTTCCAAATCTTAGCTATTGTAAAAAGTGCTCCTATGAACATAGGTGTGCATATGTCCTTTTTGATTGGTGTTTCTGATTTCTTGGGATATATTCCTAGAAGAGGGATTACTGGGTCAAATGGGAGTTCCATTTTTAATTTTTTGAGGAAACTCCTCACTGCTTTCCTCAGTGCCTGCACCAGTCTGCATTCCCACCAGCTGTGAATGAGGGTTCCTTTTTCTCAGCATCCTAGCCAGCACTTGTTGTTTGTAGATTTGTTGATGATAGCCATTCTGACAGGTGTGAGATTGTACCGCATTGTCCTTTTGATTGGCATCTCTCCAATGATTAGTGACTTTGAACAAGTTTTCATATGTCTCTTGGCCTTCTGTATGTCCACTTTTAAAAAGTGTCCATTTACTAGTAAGTCCTTTGCCAATTTTTTTATTGTTTATCTTCCTTTTGTTAAGTTGTATGAATTCCCTATAAATTTTGGACATTAAGCCCTTACCAGAGATAACATTGGCAAATATGTTCTCCCATGCAGTGGTCTTTCTTGTAGTTTTGTTGATGGTTTCTTTTGCTGTGCAGAAGCTTTTTATTTTGATGTAGTCCCATTTCTTTGTTTTCTCCTTAGTTTCCATTACCCTAGGAACTGTATCAGTAAAAATATTGCTACAATATATGTCTGATATTTTGCCGCTTATGGATTCTTCTAAGATTTCTATGGTTTCCCATCTTATGTTTAAGTCCTCTATCCATTTTGAGTTTATTTTTGTGTATGGCATAAGTTAGTGGTCTAGTTTCACTTTTTTGTATGTATCTGTCCAGTTTTCACAACACAATTTATTGAAGAAACTGTCTTTGCTCCATTGTATGCTCTTGCCTCCTTTGTCAAATATTAATTGAGCATAATGGCTTGGGTCAATTTCTGGGTTCTCTGCTCTGTCCCATTTGTCTATTTGTCTGTTCTTGTGCCAATACCAGGCAGCTTAGAGAACAGTAGCTTTGTCGTATAGCTTGATATCTGGTATTGTGATCTCTCCAACTTTGTTCTTCTTAGTAAAGATTGCTGCGGCTATTTGGGGTCTTTTTATTCCATATGAATTTTTGAAGAGTTTATTTTAGGTCTGTGAAATATGCCATTAGTATTTTAATGGAGATTGCATTAACACTACAGATTGCTTTGGGTAGTATGGATATTTTAATGATGTTAATTCTACCAATCCATGAACACTGTATATTCTTCCATTTGATTATGTCTTCCTCTATCTCTTTATTTAATATCCTGTAGTTTTCTGAGTACAGATCTTTTACCTCATTAGTTAAGTTTATTCCTAGTATCTTATTTTTATTGGTGCAATGGTAAATGGCATTGTTGTTGTTGTTTTTTTGTGTGTGTGTGTGTGTGTTTGTGTGTGTGTGTATTGTTTCTCTTTCTGTGATTTCATTGTTATATAAAAAAGCAATAGACTTCTGGGTATTAATTTTGTATCCTGATACATTGCCAAATTCATTTATTAAATCTAGCAGTTCTTTGATGGAGTCTTTAGGGTTTTCTGTGTACAATATCATGTCATCTGAGAATAAGGACAGTTTTACTTCTTCTTTTCCAATTTGGATGCCTTTCATTTCTTCTTCTTGTCTAATCGCTATGGCTAGGTCTTCCAGTACTATGTCAAACAGGAGTGGTGAGAGTGGGATCCCTGTCTTGTTCCTGTTCTTAGGGGAAATGGTTTTGGATTTTGCCCATTGAGTATGATGTTGGTTGTAGGTTTGTCATATAAGGCTTTTATTATTTTGAGGTATGATCTCTCTAATCACACATTGCTGAGAGTTTTTAACAAGAAAAGGTGTTGGAATTTAACAAATGCTTTTTCTGTATCAATTGATATGATTATGTGATTTTTGTCTCTCAATTTGTTTATGTGATGCATCATGTTTATTGATTTAGCATCTATGTTCATCAGGGATATTGGCCTGTAATTCTCTTTCTTTATAGTGTCTTTATCTGGTTTTGGGATTAGGGTAATGCTGTCTACACAGAAAGAGCTTGTAAGTTTTCTTTCCTCTTGAAGTTTTTGGAATAGTCTGAGGAGGATAGGTTTCAGTTTTTCTTTGAATGTTTGGTAAAATTCCCCTGTGAAGCTGTCTGGCCCTGGGATTTTTTTGCTGGAAGTTTTATGATTACTGCTTCCATTTCAGCCTATTCAGATTTTTTATTCTCCCTGATTGAGTTTTGGAAGTTTGTATTTTTCTAGGAATATGTCCGTTTCTTCTAGATTGACCACTTTGTTGGAATAGATTTGTTCATAGTATTTTTTTTTTCTTTACAATCCTTTGTATTTCTGTGGGGTCTGTTGTTATTTTGCCTCTTTCATTTCTGATTTGTTTATTTGGGTCTTCTCTCTTTGCTTCTTGGTGAGCCTGGCTAAAGGTTCATCCATCTTTTTTGTCCTTTCAAAGAACCAGATCTTGTTTTCATTGATCTTTTGTATTTTTTTTATCTCTATATAATTTATTACAGAAGTTTTCTTCCTTCTGCTCATTCTGGGCTTTGCTTGTTGCACTTTTTGTAGTTCTTTAATTTGTAGAGTTAGGTAATTTATTACCATTTATCTTGTTTTTTTGAGATAGGCCTCTAATGCTGTGAACTTCCCTCTCTGGACTGCTTTCACTGTATCCCATAGATATTGGATTGTTGTGTTTTCATTTTCATTTGTTTCCAGAATTTTTAAAATTTCTTCTTGTATCTCTTTGGTAACACAATCATTGTTTAATAACATGCTACTTAGCCTCCAAGTGTTTGATTGTTTTATTGTTTTTTATTGTAGTTTATTTCTAATATTATGCCATTGTGATCTGAGAAGATGCCTGATATGATATCAATCTGCTTGAATTTGAAGAGTCTTTTCCTGTGTCACAATATGTGGTCTACCTTTGAAAATGTCCTATGTGCATTTGAGAAGAATGTATATTCTGTAGCTTTGGGATGAAATGTTCTGAACATGTTGATTAAGTCTATCTGATCTAGTGATTCATGTAGGATTGCTGGTTCTTTGCTGAATTTTGTCCAGAGGATTTATCCAGTGATGTCAATGGAGTATTAAAGTTCCATACTATGATTGTATTGCTGTTGATCTCTCCCTAGATATCTTCCAGAAGTTTTTTTGTTTGTTTGTTTGTTTGCTTGTTCATTTGTTTTTAAGTATTTAGGTGGTCCTGCATTGGGTGCTTATATATTTACCAGAATTATATCCTCTTGTTGAATTGCTCCCTTTAGTATTATAAAGTGGCCTTCCTCACCTCTTGTTATGGTCTTCACATTGAGGTCTATTTTGTCAGATATAAGTATTGCTACCCCAAATATTCTCTCTTTGTTGTTAACGTTTTCCATTATAATTATGATGTGTCTTGATGTGGGTCTTTTGGGGTTCATCTTGTTTGGGACTCACTGTGATTCTTTGAATTTTTTCTTCCTAAAATCAGCAAAGTGTTGTCATTATTTATTCATATAGGTTTTCTAATCCTTGTTCCTCTTCTTGTCCTTCTGCCTCCCTTATTATACATATGTTGCTTTGTTTCATGTTGTCCCAAATATCCCTTAAGATCTCCTCCTACTTTCTAATTACTTTCTCCAATTGCTATTCATATTGGGTGTTTTTTTCTGCATATCATCTAACTCACTAATTCGGTCCTCTGCTTCTTCTAGTCTACTGTCAAAACCTTCTATTGTAGCTGTAACATTCTTGATTTCCTCTTGATTCTAACATAAGTTGTTGATTTTTTCATCCATCCGGTTTATGAATGGTATGATCCTTAGTCTAAATTCTTTTACTGACATATTTCATGCCTGCATTTCATTTATCCTTTTCTGGTGATTACTTCTTCTCTTTCCTTGGGGGCTTGTTTCTTTGTATCCCTATTTTTGCTATCTCTTTCTGGCCCTGGACACCCTGTTTGGAGTTTGAGAGGTTGAAGACTCTCTCAGGGCAGTGGTCTGGAAATCATTAGCCCAGAGGCTGGGTCTGGCTTGTGTCTCATGCCTTTAATAGCACTGCTTTTAGTTGTACCCCTTCTCCCGAGGATTTGGTTTCTTAGCTGTCTGCATCAGATGCTTGGAGTGTTGTGAGTACATGCACTGTTTCTCTGAAGTGTGACTCCCTGTGAGGACCCAGAGACGTCTAGCATGCAAATTGCTATGCAACCCCAGCACCCATGGCAGGGTGGCACCTTAGGTCCCTCTGGCAGCACACTTATGGTGCAGTCCTGTGGCCCCTGACTGGGCATACTGGCTTGCTCAAGGTCTCCCCGAAGTGCTTTCCTATGGCCTGGAGTGAGGTGTGTGGTGGGTTGTTTTAGGTAGCCCCTGCAGGTCTGTCCCAGAGGCTGGGGAGAAGCAGCTGAGGGTTGCTCTGGGTCACACAGTCAGAGCTCCTCTGTGGCCTGAGTGGGGTGTGCACTGGGTTACTCCAGGTTTCCCTGGCAACAATACCCTGGACTCAGGGTGGAGGGGACACGGGTTGTTCTGGGTCACACAGTCTCCACATTATTGTAGCCTGGAGTGAGATGGGTGCTGGGTTGCTGCAGTTTGCCCTTCCTCAGTGTGGAGCAGAGGCAGGTTGCCCTGGTTTGCTCAGTTTGCACTCTCCTTTTGCCCAGGGTGAAGTGCACATGGGTTGCTCGGCATGGTACCGCCAGGACTATCCTGGGGTTCAGGGTGGAGCAGGAGTGGGTTGCTGTGGGTCTCATATTCCTCACTCTCCTGTGGCCCAGAGTGCAGCTTGCTCTGGGTTGCTCCTGGTCACACTGACAGCAAGTCCTGGGGCTGGGGGTGGAGTGGGTGCTGGGTGGCTCCGGGTCAGGCTAGGAGCATGGCTCTGGGGTCTGGAGCGAGGGTAGTGCACAGTGTTCCCTCTGGCTTATACTCACTGTGGGGTCTTAAAGCTGGATCCTAGGACACTGGGTCCCAACACACTGATGAGGAGGCCTGATGCAGGAGCTCACTCTGTTGGTGTGCACTCCCTGCATACATTGGGATCCTGCAGGAAGGTACTGTGCCACTCACTTCCAGGGCACAGTGGTGGTTCCATGTGGGTTATGGCTGGCAAGTGGCATTCTCTAGGTGTCCTCTGCCTTTCCTTATTAAAAATTGTCTCCTCAGCTGTGTCTAATTTGTTAATTCAGGGTGGATGTTTTCCAATTTAGTTGCTTTTCTGGCCTGGCCCTCAGAGGAGGTGCATAAAACTGTTCCCTATTCAGCCACAATTTTTGTCTGTAATACTTTTTAAAGGTACACTTCTTTACCTATACTAATTGTTTGCCCAATGGTAAAATTTATATAGGAAATACAGGCCAAAACCTTGAGTCTTTTATTTACCAGAAAATGAATCTGATAAATAACACTTATTTGGGTTCCTAATTATTATGTATTAATATCATTATGAAGTCATGATTTCAAACATATTGGATGGGTTTCATAAAATTTTAACTATCTATTGAAGCTCAAATCACCCCTTGCCTGCCCAGTGAGAGTCTCTTTAATTTTGCCCCTGAATCCAATTTGACAGGACCAAAATAGTTTTTTATAGCTTCCATGATAGATAATATAACCATATGTTACAAACTTATCATGTACCTTTCCAACCCTAGACCTTTTCTCTGTAGGGAAATGAAATCAGCTATTTCTCAAAAATTGCCTGTTTTATTTTAGTGTAAAATAGTACTTCAAAACTGCTGATATAGGATTAACCATTGTTTCCAGGCATTTTAGTAGAAATTATATATATCATATAAATTATAAGTAACATTTTAATGGTTATACATATGTTTTATGGATTATATGTTTTGTATATATTACTAGAGGCCCAGTGCATGATTGAATCATGCACGTGTTGGGTCCCCTACACGCTTTCGCTTTCGATCACAGGGGAGCTGGTGCACCAGGCCTTTCAGAAGCCTCCGGCATGGCGTAGGCTTCTGAAAGGCCTGGTGCCTGAGCGGACAGGCACCCAGCTCCCACGCATTAGCTTTTGATCGCTGGTGCACCAGGCCTTTCAGAAGCCTCCAGTGCGGGCCAGAGGCTTCTGAAAGGCCTGGTGCCTGAGCGGACAGGCACCCCGCTCCCCTGCTTTTGATGGTCCACGGTGGGACGTGAGCTCGCTGCCCCAGAGGCCCCTTCTGTGCCGCAGCACAGCCATGGCGCAGACACTGAGCTTGCTGGCGACGCGAGCTCAGCATCCCACCGGCCCAATCAGCCACCCTGGCCACCCCGAGTCCCGCCCCCCCGCGCCTCCTGGCCAATCACGGGCATAGCGAAGGTACGGTCAATTTGCATATCTGTCTATTATTAGATAGGATATATTTATTAGAGGCCCAGTGCACAAAATTTGTGCATGGGTAGGGTCCCGAGGCCTGGCCAGTGGTCAGGGTCGATCAGGTTCCCCACCTCTTGGCCTCCCTGCCTCTTCTTTCATTCACTCCCTCAGTGCCCCACCTCTGCAACTGGTCTCCTGCCATGTTCTGCACTTCCCCTCGTGGTCAGCACACATCATAGGGAGCGATCAAACTCCCAGTCTCCCAGTCAAACTCCCAAGGGGACAATTTGCATATTAACCTTTTATTTTATAGGAAGATAATATAGGAAATGTAATACAAAATGTATATAAAAATATAATTTGCATATCATAGAATAATGTTATATATAATATATGTTACATATATTATATATAATTACCAATCTGTGTATACAATACATATAATTCTAATGCAGGGATTTTGGCTTATCCTTTACTATATTACATCTATATTTCCTTCTTTCTATATGAAGAAACTTCTCTCAAAAACATAGTGGGTGATAGAATTTAATTATTACACTATTGCTTATTTGTTTGATCCAGTTATGCATGAATTAGTCCCAGAATAACAACACTAAAACTATCAACCAAATTTTGTTACTGAACAGAATCATTTTTGTAAATACTTTCTTCCTATTTCCCCTTCATCTTTTATAATTTTGTTGTATCTATTTTTTATATAAATCAGCCATTTAGATACAATTTTTTTCAGTTTTTACATTCACTTAGCCTCAGTTCCATAGGTTATTATATACAGTATTTTCTGGCGTATAAGATGACTGGGTGTATAAGATTTTCCTGGGTTAAAAAGTCGTCTTATATGCCGGAAAATACGGTATATATATATATATATATATATATATATATATATATATATAAATACACACACACACACACACACACACACACACACACACACACACACACATACATATATATACCGTATTTTCCGGCATATAAGATGAATTTTTAACCCAGGAAAATCTTATATGCCCAGTCGTCTTATACACCAGAAAATACAGTATTTAATGGTTACCACCAGTTTTTATGTCGATGTACCTCTAATCATTTTGGTTGTTAAGACTTGTTCTCTACATTTCTCAGAAAGTAATCTCAGGAAAGATATTCTTTGAGTTCTTGCATATGAATGACATTTTTTGCCCTTTACATTTTTATTTCGAGCTTTATCAAGAGATAGTTGATATATAACATTGTGTAAATGTAAGGTTGTACAATGTGGTATTTGATACAAATATATCCTATATAATATAAGGGTAATATGCAAATTACCAAATGGCAGAACAACTGAACAACCAATCAAAGCATAATATGCTAATGATATGCTAACTCTGCTCAACTGCTCACTATGACTTGCACTGACCACCAGGGAGCAGATACTCCGACTGGTAGGATAGCTTGCTACTGGGGTCCGGCCGATTGGGACTGAACGAGATGGGCACAACATGCTCTGGAGCCCTCCCCTGGTCCCTCCCTGGCCTGATCGTGCACCTGTGGGGTCCCTCAGCTTGGCCTGTGGCCTCTCACTATCCAGGCTCCCTCAGGGGATGTTGAAGAGCTGGTTTCAGCCCAATCCCATAGATCGCTCCCCTTGGGAGGGCACCAGACACAGGGCGCATGGCTGGTGAGTGCTGCTGCAGCAGCGTGAGCCTCTCCCAATTGGGACTGATTGGGCATGGGCCTGCAGCAGGCACAGTGAGGCCGGGATGAGCAGGAGTGGCAGGTAGGAGCTGCAGGTGGTGTTGGACTGTGGATTTTGGCACAATCCCTGCAGGCCACCCAGATGGGCCCCACCCATGCACGAATTCATGCACAGGGCCTCTAGTTTTACTATAATAAGGTTAGCTAACACATCTTTTATCTCAGATAATAACCATTTTGTTGTCATTGTTCTTGTTATGATGAGAACATTAAAGATCTCTTCTCATAGTGACTTTCAAATATACAATACAGTACTGTTAACTATAGTCATCATGCTGTACATTAGATACCCTGGAGCTGATTCATCCTATAAGTAATGGCTTTTACCCTTTGACCATCATGTCCCAATTTCTCACATCCTTTAGCCCTCGGCAAGCATAATTCTACTCACTGTTTCTATGAGTTCAGCATTTTTAGATTCCATATATTATTAAAATCACATTTTTCTTTCTCTATTGACTTATGTCACTTAACATAATGTCCTTAAGGTCCATCCATGTTATTGCAAATAGCAGTATCTCCTTCTTTTTAGAGCTGAATACTATTGTGTTGTATGTATATATCACATTTTCTGTATTCATTTAGCCATTAATCAATACATATGTTGTTTCCATGTCTTGGCTATTGTGAATAATGTTGCAATGATGGTGGCAGTATAAATATCATTGAAAATTATGAATTCACCTCTTTGAATATATACCTAGAAGTGGAATTGCTGGATTTAAGGTAGTTCTATTTTTTATTTTTTGAAAAACCTACTATTTTCACTATTTCCATAGTGGCTGCACAAAATTCCAAGTGACAGTGCATCAGGGTTCCCTTTTCTCCACATCCTTGCCAAAATTTTAATATCTTTGTTATAATAGTCATTCTAATACTAGTAGGTTTGAGGCTATATCTCATTGTGGTTTTGATTTACATTTTCCTGATGATTAGTGATGTTAAGAAACTTTTCATGTACTTGGACACTTGTATATGTTGTTTGGAAATATATCTATTCAGGTATTTTACCTATTTTTAATCAGATTTTTCTTTTTGCTATTGAATTGTATGAGTTCCTTATGTATTTTGTATATTAACTCCTTGTTTGATATATGGTTTGAAAATATTTTCTCACATTTAATAAGTTATGCATAGAAGCTTTTCAGTTTGATGTAGTATCATTTGTTGATTTTGCTATTGTTGCTTGTGCTTTCAGTGTCAAATATTTTTTAAAAAATCATTGCCACGACTGATGTCAAGGAGCTTTTTTGTATTTTTCTTCTATGAGTTTTATGGTTTTGGATCTTATGTTTAAGTCCTTAATTCATTTTGAGTTGATGTGTGTGCCTATATATGATAGGTGTCCAATTTCATTTTTTTGCACATGATTATACAGTTTTACCAACACCATTTATTAAAGAGCTTATATGTTCCCACTTAATCTCTTGTCAAATATCAGTTGACCATACATACATGGGTTTATTTACATGGGCTTCTGATTCTGTTTCAGTGGTTTATGTGTTTGTTTTTATGTCAGTAGCACACAGTTTTATTATAGCTTAGTAATATAGTTTAAAACCAGAAAGTATGATGCTTCAGCTTTATTTTTTTATTTTTTATTTTTTTACTTTTTTAAATTTCTTTATTGATTAAGGTATCACATATTTTCCTCATCCCCCCATTCCCATCCCACAGCCCTCCCCACACATGCCCCCACCCCCTAGTTGTCCTTAACCGCTGGTTAGGCTCATATGCTTGCACACAAGTCCTTTGGTTGATCTCTCCCCTTAACCCCCACCTTTCCCTACCCTCCCTCTGAGGCCCGACAGTCTGATCCATGCCTCCTTGTTTCTGGGTCTGTTCTTGTTCATCAGTCTATGTTGTTCATTATTTCCCCTAGATGAATGAGATCATGTGCTATTAGAAATACACTTATAAGAACCAAAAATGAGACAAGCAATAATGGTTATGGTGACAGGCAAATGAATCAGTCTGTAGTGAGTTTCTTTCTGGGCCAACAGTTCTTTTGAGACCCAATTTCAATGTCCAACAGTTCCTTATGTGTACATGTCAGCACTGACATTACAGTTCTGGATGGTGGACAAATGGTGGTAATGCAGGTCCGACTCTCTCTGGTTTGGTTCTGGGCAACCTGCAGTGATGCACAGCTGCTAACTGCTAGTATGGGAAGGCCACATCAGCGTCTTTCATCTCTGGACTGCTTCTCTTCTGTCTTCATGGCTGAAGTAGTCCTGTCGATTCCTCTCTGTTGCTGGAGTCCACATGGTCTCAGAGTTGTTTTCTGAAAATATACAAACATATTCTCGACCAAAAGTTAATAAAGGAATATTTTCTATAAATTTGACTTGGGATCCTATTACATTTTTTGCCCAAATGATTTTCCTCTGGCTTGTTTTGTCACCTTGTGTGTTTTTCATGGGTGTCTTGCTTTTAGCCTTACAATTAATTTTCTAAAGTATTAATTTTCTAGATGTAATTTACTTACAGGATATTTTTCCTTACAAGATATTCCTCTACTATCCCATCCTTTTTTTATTTAAATGTTAGGAGGCTTTTGAAAATTTTATAATATAGTCTTGATGGCTTTTAAATTTTAATTTTTTTGCACTATAATATTACTGTTTTAGGTTCATTACATGGTGCACAATTTTATCATGAGATGAAGTACCTATAAAAATTTTAGTTAACACTTTAGGAACACCCTTTTGTCCAGTACAATTAATTTTTCTAGAATATTCGCTTGTTTCAACTAGCCAATTTAAATTTGCTTGAAAACTTGACTACTATTTTACTGTCAAATTTATTACTCTAACAACTATCTTATTTTACCCTGTAAATATTGGTGGAAAGGATTATTTGCCTTCTTGCGTAGGTCCTGAGCATTCCTGGTGGTAGGCTGGATTTAGATATCATAAACCCACTTCCCCACATAATGGGTACAAGACAGCTCAAACAATTCTTGTTGGAGTGAGAGGGCAGCTGCTGTCGGCCAAGTCTCTGTCGGTCACCTGGGTCGTGATCTGAGCTGGGCATGGGAAGCACAAAGCAGCCATGGGGGCAGGAGACCTCCCACAGAAGGACCTAGGGTTCAGGCCCCTTCAATGTTGGGGGGTGAGGGTCTGTGCCCCACCTCTGTTGATCCCCAAATTCTCTCCTGATGGCCCCTCTGCGACTGTGCCTGTCTTAGGTTGTTCCTTCCTTGAGAAATCTTACCCGTCTCTGGCTAAACAGCCATCCTCCGGGAGCAAGCAGAGTGACGTGAGGTTCAGTTTTGTCTCCTTGGGAGCCTATGCCCCCGTGGCCTCCATGCCTAGCACCTGCCTTGGGATCCCCTCGCCTGCTGGCGGGGCCCCAGCACTGATCACATATCTTATGGAACCCGGGTTTCTTCTCCAGGGAGGGCTCAGTTCGCCCCACTGGGTGAGAGACAGATCCATGGCACCAGTCATCATGAGACTTCAACCTCGACATGAACAGAGAGCTCATGCAACAGCTGTGAGCAATTGAATTGTGAGAAGAGGATCTCTCTTGGCCTAAAGGGTAAGAGGGACCAATATAGAGTGCTCAGGTGCCCTCCCAGGAGGCCCTCTACACAATGAAAAGGATTAAATCCTTACATGTCCTTTTTAAATTGCTGCCAGTTATTCAAAGAATCAGTTTGTAAGTTTGCTTGGGATAATTGTATATTATGCTGTTGTAATTCTAAAGTATCAAGAGATGTGTTAAGTTTGTCTCCAAGCACCAAACAGATGATTTTTTTTTTATCCCCAGGGGTGTGAGGAACTATTATAAGTACTGGGGGTGATCCAAATCTGGGAAAAATTTTAATGAGAGTGTAGAATAATATCATGTAAGGATATTCTTTGTTCTAGTCCATGGCAATTCCCTTTCAATCTGGCTTTCCATTTCTTTTTGTATAGACAAGGTCTTAGTTACATTTTCTGCACCTCTACCGGGGGCAAGTAGTGATAGTAGTGACACCCTTTCTTTGGTGTCCACACAAGCCAGAAACCTCTCTTTAATTCGACACACAAAGGGGCATTGTTTTGATTTTCTGTCATACAAAAAGGAAGCTGGGTGGAGACCCCTGTGTATTTATACTTTCTTGCCCCACCCATGGACCTCCTGGATGACCAAGGTGTTTGGTGTTATTGGTAACTACATTAGTCAGGGGATCAGCCCATGTAAGGGGTCTTACCCATGAAGGGTCAGGAGATTAAGTCCAAAATACTTACGCTCTTGTCCCAGGTAAAATTACCGTACATCTGAAGATTGCTAGCGTGGCTAGAAAGGCGTTCTGAGGCATTCTTGGATTTCTGGTTACCTCACAATTTCTTCCCTGAGGTTTGACGTTCTGATTGATATTTCTCTGTTTCTGGACCTATTTTTCCCCCCATTAGTTTATGTTGTTCATTATATTCCACAAATGAGTGAGATCATGTGATATTTATCTTTCTCTGCCTGGCTTATTTCACTAAGCATAATGTTCTCCATCTCCATCCATATTTTGCAAATGGAAAGAGCTCCTTATTTTTTTACTGCAGTGTAGTATTCCATTGTGTAGATGTACCACAGTTTTTTAATCCACTCATCTGCTGATGGGCACTTAGGCTGTTTCCAAATCTTAGATATGGTGAATTGTACTGCTATGAACATAGGGGTGCATAAATCCTTTCTGATTGGCGTTTCTGATTTCTTGGGATATATTCCTAGAAGTGGGATCACTGGGTCAAATGGGAGTTCTATTTTTAGTTTTTTTAAGGAAACTCCATACTGTTCTCCACAGTGGCTGCACCAGTCTGCATTCCCACCAGCAGTGCACGAGGGTTCCTTTTTCTCCACATCCTCACCAGCACTTGTCATTTATTGACTTGTTGATAATGGCCATTCTGACAGGTGTGAGATGGTACCGCATTGTTGTTTTGATTTGCATCACTCTAATGATTAGTGATTTAGAGCAGGTTTTCATATGTCTCTTGGCCTTCCTTCTGTCTTCTTTCGAAAAGTGTCTATTTAGGTCAGTTGCCCATTTTTTGATTGGGTTGTTTATCTTCTTTTTGTTAAACTTCATGAGTTCCCTGTAAATGTTGAAGATTAAACCCTTATCGTTGACATCATTGACAAATATGTTCTCCCATGTAGTGGGCTTTCTTGTTGTTTTATTGATGGTTTCCTTTGCTTTGCAAAAGCTTTTTATTTTTATGTAGTCCCATTTGTTTATTTCTCTTTAGCTTCCATTGCCGTAGGAGCAGTATCAGCGAAGAAGTTATTTTGGCATATGTCAGAGATTTTTCTGCCTGTAGATTCCTCTAGTATTTTTATGCTTTCCTGTCTTATGTTTAAGTCCTTCATCCATTTTAAGGTTATTTTTGTGTATGGTGTAAGTTGGTGGTCTAGTTTCATTTTTTTGTATGTATCTGTCCAATTTTCCCAACACCATTTGTTGAAGAGACTCTCTTGACTCCATTGTATGTTCATGCCTCCTTTGTCAAATATTAATTGAGCATAGTAATTTGGATCGATTTCCGGGTTCTCTATTCTATTCCATTGATCTATATGTCTGTTCTTTTCCAATATCAGGCAGTTTTGAGAACAGTGGCTTTGTAATACAGCTTGAAATCTGTTATGGAGATCCCACCTACTTTGTTCTTCTTTCTCAGGATTGCTGTGGCTATTTGGGGTCTTTTTTTATTCCAGATGAATTTTTGGAAAGTTTGTTCTAGGTCTGTGAAGTATGCCATTGGTATTTTAATGGGAAGTGCATTGAAATTATAGATTGCTTTGGGTAGTATGGACATTTTGATGATGTTGATTCTACCAATCCATGAACAGGGTATGTTCTTCCATCTGTTTATGTCTTCCTCTATCTCTTTTCTCAGTGTTGCGTAGTTTTCTGGGTATAAGTCTTTTACCTCCTTAGTTAAGTTTATTCCTAGGTATCTTAATTTTTTTGGTGTGATGGTAAATGGGATTGCTTTTTTAGTCTCTCTTTCTGTAAGTTCATTATTGGTGTATAGAAATGCCATAAATTTCTTAGCATTTATTTTGTATCCAGCTAATCTGCCGAATTCATTTATTAAGTCTGGTAATTTTTTGATAGAGTTTTTAGGGTTTTCTATGTACAGTATCATGTTTTCTGCAAATAAGGACAGTTTTACTTCTTTTTCCAATTTGGATGCCTTTTTTTCTTCTTCTTGTCTGATTGCAATGGCTAGTATTTCCAACACTATGTTGAACAGGAGTGGTGAGAGTGGGCATCCCTGTCTTGTTCTTGTTCTTAGGGGAAATGGTTTTAGTTTTTGCCCATTGAGTGTGATGTTGGCTGTGGGTTTGTCATATATGGCTTTTATTATGTTGAGTTATGATCCTTCTATTCCCAGCTTGCTGAGAGTTTTTATCAAGAAAGGGTGTTGGATTTTGTCAAATGCTTTTTCGGCATCAATTGATATGACTATATGGTTTTTATCTCTCAATTTGTTTATGTGATGTATCACGTTTATTGATTTGCCAATATTGTACCATCCTTGCATCCCAGGAATAAATCCTACTTGGTCGTGGTGTATGATCTTTCTGATGTATTGCTCTATTTGATTTTCTAGAATTTTGTTGAGGATTTTGGCATCTATGTTCATGAGGGATATTGGCCTGTAATTCTCTTTCATTGTGTTATCTTTATCTGGTTTTGGTATTAGGGTGATGCTGGCTTCATAGAAGGAGCTTGGAAGTGTTCCTTTTTCTTGAATTTTCTGGAATAGTCTGAGGAGGATAGGTTTTAGCTCTTCCTTGAATGTTTTATAAAACTCCCCTGTGAAGCCGTCTGGCCCTGGACTTTTGTTTGCTGGAAGATTTTTGATGACTGCTTCAATTTCTTCCATAGTTATCAGCCTATGGAGATTTTTAGTCTCTTCCTGAGTAAGTTTTGGAAGGTTGTGTTTTTCTAGGAATGTGTCCATTTTCTAAAGGTTGTCTAGTTTGTTGGAGCAGAGTTGTTGATAGTATTTTTTGACAATCCTTTGTATTTCTGTGGGGTCTGTTGTTATTTCACCTCTTTCATTTCTGATTTTGTTTATTTGGGTTCTGTCTCTTTGCTTCTTGGTGAGCCTGGCTAGAGGTTCATCAATCTTGTTTATCCTTTCAAAGAACCAGCTCTTGGTTTTGTTGATCTTGTGTATTGTTTTTTTGGTCTCTATGTCATTCATTTCTGCTCTGATCTTTATTATTTCCTTTCTTCTGCTCACTGTGGTCTTTTCTTGTTGCTCCCTTTCTAATTCTTTGAGTTGTTGAGTTAGGTGATCTATTACCATTTTTTCTTGTTTTTTGAGGTAGGCCTGTAGAGCTATACATTTCCCTCTCAGGACTGCTTTCATTTTGTCCCATAGGATTTGCAATGTTGTATTTTTATTGTAATTAGTCTCCAGGATGTTTTTAATTTTTTCTTTGATCTCTTTGGTAACCCAATCATTGTTTAATAGCTTGCTATTCAGTTTCCGGGTGTTTGAATTTTTTGGAATGTTTGTATTGTAGTTTATTTCTAATATTATGCCATTGTGGTGTGAGAAAATGCTTAATATGATTTCAATCTTTTTGAATTTGGGGAGACTTTGCTTGTTACCCAATTTGTGGTCTATTTTTGAGAATGTCCCATGTGCACTTGAGAAGAACGTATATTCCATGGCTTTGTGGTGAAATACTCTGAAGATGTCAATTAGGTCCATCTGATCTAGTGTGTCATTTAGAATTGCTGTTTCTTTGCTGATTTTTTGTCCAGAGGGTTTATCCATTGATGTCAGTGGTGTATTAAAGTCCCCTACTATGATTATATTGATGTTGATCTCTCCCTTGATATCTTCCAGCAGATTTTTTATGCATTTGGCCGCTCCTACATTGGGTGCATATATGTTTACTAGAGTTATATCTTCTTGCTGGATTGCTCCCTTTAGTATTATGTAGTGGCCTTCCTTATCTCTTATTATGGCCTTTACTTTGAGGTCTATTTTATCTGATATAAGTATCGCAATCCCAGCTTTTTTCTCATTTCCATTTGCCTGAAAAATGTTTTTCCATCCCTTCACTCTCAGTCTGTGTTAATCTTTTGCTCTAAGGTGGGTCTCTTGTAGACAGCAAATATATGGGTCATGTTTTCTTATCCATTCAGCTACCCTATGTCTTTTGATTGGTGCATTTAATCCATTTACTTTTACTGTTATTATTGATAAGTACCTGTTTGTTGACATATTTTTCCTTAGTGTTTGTGTTTCTTCTTGCCTTTCTCTTTCTTCTTTTTACAGCAACCCCTTTAGCATTTCTTGCATTACTGGCTTGGTAGTGATGAACTCTCTTAGCCCTTTTTTATCTGTGAAACTTCTGATTCCACCTTCAACTTCGAATGATAACCTTGCCGGGTATAGTATTCTTGGATTCAGTCCCTTGTTTTGCATCACTTTGTATATTTCATTCCATTCCCTTCTGGCCTGGTGTGTTTCTCTTGAGAAATCAGTTGATATTATGATAGGAGATCCCTTGTAGGTAACTTTCTGTTTTTCTCTGGCATTCTTTAAGATTCTTGCTTTGTCGTTAGTGTTTGTCAATTTAATTATGATGTGTCTTGGTGTTGGTCTTTTGGGGTTCAACTTGTTTGGGACTCTGTGTACTTCTTGGACTTGGATAGCATTTTCTTTACAATATCAAGGAAGTTTTCTGTCATTATTTCTTCTAACAGGTTTTCTATTCCTTGCTTCTCTTCCTCTCCTTCTTTTATCCCTAGTATTCGAAGATTGTTTCGTTTTGTGTTGTCCCGAAGCTCCCTTAGGCTTTCCTCTTGATTTTTAAGTCTTCTTTCCAGTTGCTGCTGTGTTTGTGTGTTTTTTTCTACCTTGTCTTCTAATTCGCTGAAGCGGTCCTCAGCCTTTTCTACTCTACTCTTTAAGCCTTCCATTGTGTTCTTTATTGCAGCTATGTCGTTCTTCATCTCCTCTTGGTTCCTTTTCATGTTGGTGACATTTTCATTCAGCTCCTTATAGTTCTCATTGAGTTGTGTGTATTTGTCATCCTTCCGTTTAAACACCTTTATAACGAATACTCTGAATTCTTTCTCTGTTAAGCTGCTAGCCTGAAGTTCATTTAACTCCCTTTCTGCTGATTCCTCTTTTTCCTCCCTTTGGGAATTTCCTTTTTTTCTCCCCATGTTTTCCTGTAATGTTTTAATTGTAGATCCGCCTGCTTTGCTACCCAGGTTCTTTTGGGGATGGTGCTACTGGTGTAATCTCTCAGTTCTCTTGGGCTTGGTAATCTAGTGTAGCTCCCTACTTGAGCTATTTGGGTTCTCTTGATGTAGGACTGCAAGCTTGAGAGGCACAACTGTGGTGTCTAAAAGTCAGCCTCTGTGTAGTGGAGTGTCCCAGTTTTTGCTCTCTTTCACCCTTAGTTGAAATCGCACGTGTCTATTGGGGACTCACAGTGGCACCCAGGAACCGTCTATTGGGAGAGCTCCCAGTGGCTCCCACTAGCACCCTGTGTGTAGATGGGCTCAGGGTGCCTGCCTGTTGTAAATTCGCTTCTGTGGAGGTGTGTTTGCAGGCGCAGAGCTCTGATGCACTCTGAGGGGCCCTGGCACTGAAGTTAAACAGCTAGGGTGTATGTGGGAAGTTATTCAGGAGGAAGGAGTTCAGAGTTTCTGCTGTGGGGCAGCGTGTCCTTGGCTGTACAGAATCACACCCAGCAGGGGCTCAAAGCAGCTCCCCAGAGGACCCTGTGGATACATGGGCTCAGGGCGCCTTCCCTTGCTGTGGCCATGAGTTTGCCCGCCCTTGAGTGTGTGCAAACTGGTGGCATGCCCGCCAGCGCAATGCCCTCTGAGGGACCCTGGCACTGAAGTTGGCACCACAGGGGTTATTTAGGAAGAGGCAGTTATTTAGGAAGAGGCAGTTCAGAGATTCTACTGTAGGGCCGCACACCCTTGACTGTGCAGAATCACCCCCTCAGGGGCTCTCAGTGGTTCCCAAGCACTACCTGGGTAGTGGAGTGCCTGGGTGCCTATGGGCTGGGGACTTGGCGAATCCTGAGTTCCGGCGCTGGGGACGGGGAGGTTGTACTTACTGCTTTCAGCAGCGCACTTTTGGAGATAGAGGTCTCAGGGTTCGCACACCTGCAGCTGGGGTGGCAGGTCTTCTACCAGAGTGGCTGTAGTGACCAGGTTTGCTTCCGAGACCAGACTGGGTTGTGGTAAGGTTAGGATTCTAGTCTCTAGCAGTTCCGTTCTTAAAGATGGCGGGGTCTCTGTGCCACTGGTGTCTTCCCCGGAGTGTTTGCAGAGGCCGCAGGGTTTTACCAACCAAGACTGCCTGGATTCGAAGCCCCCTGGAAGAACTGCAGGGTCTAACTGTCCCTATTTCACTCACACACACACCCACACACGTCCACACACACCTCTATCACTCCTTCACTCCATCAAACACTCACCCTCCCTACCTTCCTGCCTGTCGCCATCTTGAAGACCGATGCTTCAGCTTTATTTGTTCTCAAGATCTTTGAGGCTACTTGGGGTCTTATGAGATTTTATATACATTTTAGGTTGTGTCTTTTCTAATTCTGTGAACCTTTACTTCTAAATGTAGTTTTTCTGTACGCAAAACTTTCACTCACATTGTCTTTTCTTGAATACCTTAACTATGTCATTCTATTTACTTGTGGTATAAAACATTGCAAAAAATAATCTGATGACAATCTAATTTTCATTCCACTATAAGTTGCATGCTGTTTTTAAAATCTATATGTCCAGAGGATTTTTTCTTTTGTTTAAAGCTTAGTAATCTCTCTATATAATAGAGTAATATGCAAATTAGCTGGGACACCATAAAGTCACTACTGAAAAGCAGGGGCCTGAGGCTGCATGGCGTCTGGCCGGGGCAAGGTATCTCAGGCTGTGCCCCCTGCCCCACGGGGCTTGACAGAGGACTTCAGGTCACACTCCCAGCCCAGCAGGGCTTGATGGGGGACCTCAGGCCACGTCCCCCGCCCCAGCACCAGGTGGGGAGATGTCAGGCTGCTCCCTCTGCCCCAGTGCTGGACCTGGAGACTTCAGGCTGTGCCCCCTCACCCCTCAGTGCAGGGCTTGATGGGGACCTCAGGCTGTGCCCCTCACCCAGTGGGGCTTGATGGAAGACCTCCGGCCATGCACCCCAACCTGGTTGGACTTGACGGGGAAACTTAGGCCATCCCCCCGCTGCCCCAGTGCCAAGCCAGGGGGCCTGAGGCTGAGCCCCCCACCCAGTGGGGCTTGACGGGGGACTTGAGACTGTGCCCCCCACCCAGCACCAGGCCAAGGGACCTGAGGCTGCACTCCCCTGCTTAGATGGGCTTGATTGGGGTGGGGCCGACCAGGTCTGGGTCTCACCCAATGAGGGTGGGGTTGGCCGGGTCTGGGTCTCCTGTGTTTTTGAAGTGCATGCCGGTGGTGGCCAGGGACTTGACTATACGTCCTGCAGTATGCCCCATACTCTGACAGGAGGGAGATTTTCATATACATTTTACTAATTTTCTTTCATCTCTGACACTTCTATTATAGAGAAAGAACAAATAGCAATATTAAAATATTTATTCTAATTAATTCCCTTTTAATGTGCACGAATTTCATGCACCAGGCCACTAGTTATACTGTAATGTGATAAAGTTGTGTAATGAACTCTGTTCTGGACACCAAGTGGCAAGTGTAGTATAAGCCTGAAAGGATGCTCTTAATCCTCACTATTTTGAGCAGTTTGCATGAAAGGTTAAAATAATATATATAAGCATTAATCTATGTGTAAAAAGAGTCTACAAAATGACAAAATGCCAATGATTCCTACTCTTGTACCTGCTTGCCAGCTTATGGACTCTGATTTCCTTACCATGTACATTCTTTTTTTTTTTTTCCTTTGTGTGGGAATCTTTTTTTTTTAATATTTTTATTGAGGTATTATATGTGTACATATCTTACTATTACCCCCCCACCCCACACCCACACATGCCCTCCCCCACCAGAGTTTTGCGTCCATTGTTTATGCTTATATGCATGCATACAAGTCCTTCGTTTGATTTCAAAACTCCCCCACCTTTCCCAAACTTTCCCCCTGTAATTTGAAAGTCTGTTTGATGCTTTACTGTCTCTGTATCTATCTTTTTGTTCACCACTTTATAATGTTCTTTACTATCCCTAAATGAGTGAGATCATGTGGTATTGTTCTTTCATTGACTGGCTTATTTCACTTAGCATAATGTTCTCCAATTCCATCCAGGTTGCTGCAAATGATGAGAATTCCTTCTTTTTTATGGCAGCATAGTATTCCATTGTGTAGATGTACCACAGTTTTCCGATCCAGTCATCTGCTGATGGGCACCTAGGCTGTTTCCAAATCTTAGCTATTGTAAATTGTGCTGCTATGAACATAGTGGTGCATATATCCTTTCTGATTGGTGTTTCTAGTTTCTTCGGATATATTCCCAGGAGTGGGATTACTGGGTCAAATGGGAGTTCCATTTTCAGTTTTTTGAGGAAACTCCATACTGTTCTCCACAGTGGCTGCACCAGTCTGCATTCCCACCAGCAGTGCACGAGGGTTCCTTTTTCTCCGCATCCTCGCCAACACTTGTTGTTTGTTGATTTGTTGATGATAGCCATTCTGACAGGTGTGAGATGGTACCTCATTGTTGTTTTGATTTGCATCTCTCGGACAATAAGTGACTTTGAACATGTTTTCATGTGTCTCTTGGCCTTTCTTCTGTCTTCTTTTGAAAATATTCTGTTTAGGTCTGTTGCCCATTTTTTTATTGGATCATTTATCTTCCTTTTATTAAGTTGCATAAGCTGCCTGTAGATGTTGGAGATTAAACCTTTATCAGTGATAGCATTTGCAAATATGTTTTCCCATTCAGTGGGCTTTCTTGTTGTTTTGTTGATGGTTTCTTTTGCTGTAAAAAAGCTTTTTATTTTGATGTAGTCCCATTTGTTAATTTTCTCTTTAGCTTCCATTGCCCTAGGGGCAGTGTCAGTGAAGAAGTTCTTGTGGCATATGTCTGATATTTTGTTGCCTGTGGATTCCTCTAGTATTTTTATGGTTTCCCGTCTTATGTTTAAGTCCTGTATCCATTTTGAGTTTATTTTTGTGTATGGTGTAAGTTGGTGATCTAGCTTCATTTTTTTGCATGTATCTGTCCAGTTTTCCCAACACCATTTATTGAAGAGACTGTCTTGACTCCATTGTATGTTCTTGCCTCCTTTGTCAAATATCAACTGAGCATAGTGGTTTGGGTCGATATCTGGGTTCTCTATTCTGTTCCATTGATCAATATGTCTGTTCTTGTGCCAGTACCAGGCTGTTTTGAGAACAGTGGCTTTGTAATACAGCTTGAAATCTGGTATTGAGATCCCACCTACTTTATTCTTCTTTCTGAGGATTGCTGAGGCTAGTCGGGGTCTTTTTTTATTCCAGATGAATTTTTGGAGAGTTCTTTCTAGGTCTGTGAAATATGCTGTTGGTATTTTGATGGGGAGTGCATTGAATCTGTAGATTGCTTTGGGTAGTATGGACATTTTAATGATGTTGATTCTACCAATCCAGGAACATGGTATGTTCTTCCATCTGTTTACGTCTTCCTCTATCTCTTTTTTCATTGTCCTGTAGTTTTCTGCGTATAGGTCTTTTACCTCCTTAGTTAAGTTTATTCCTAGGTATCTTAATTTTTTTGGTGCGATGGTAAATGGGATTGCTTTTTTAGTCTCTCTTTCTGTAAGTTCATTATTGGTGTATAGAAAAGGCATAGATTTCTTGGCGTTAATTTTGTATCCCGCTACATTGCCGAATTCATTTATTAAGTCTATTAGTTTTTTGATGGAATCTTTTGGGTTTTTTATGTACAATATCATGTCATCTGCAAATAAGGACAGCTTCACTTCTTCTTTTCCAATTTGGATGCCTCTTATTTCTTCTTCTTGCCTAATTGCGATAGCTAATACTTCCAGTACTATGTCAAACAGGAGTGGTGAGAGTGGGCATCCCTGTCTTGTTCCTGTTCTTAGGGGAAATGGTTTTAGTTTTTGCCCATTGAGTATGATGTTTGCTGTGGGTTTATCATATATAGCATTTATTATGTTGAGGTATGAGCCTTCTATTCCCACCTTGTTGAGAGTTTTTATCAAGAAAGGGTGTTGGGCCGAAACCGGTTTGGCTCAGTGGATAGAGCATCGGCCTGTGGACTGAAAGGTCCCAGGTTCGATTCCGGTCAAGGGCATGTACCTTGGTTGCGGGCACATCCCCAGTGGGGGGTGTGCAAGAGGCAGCTGATCGATGTTTCTCTCTCATCGATGTTTCTAACTCTCTATCCCTCTCCCTTCCTCTCTGTAAAAAATCAATAAAATATAAAAAAAAAAAGAAAGGGTGTTGGATTTTGTCAAATGCTTTTTCTGCATCTATTGATATGACTATGTGATTTTTATCTCTCAATTTGTTTATGTGATGTATCACGTTTATTGATTTGCGGATATTGTACCATCCTTGCATTCCTGGGATAAATCCTACTTGGTCATGGTGTATGATCTTTCTGATGTACTGCTGGAGTCAATTTGCTAGAATTTTGTTGAGGATTTTGGCATCAATGTTCATGAGGGATATTGGCCTGTAATTCTCTTTCATTGAGTTGTCTTTATCTGGTTTTGGTATTAGGGTGATGCAAGGTTGATGGACCTCTAGCCAGGCTCACCAAGAAGCAAAGAGAGAGGACCCAAATAAACAAAATCAGAAATGAAAGAGGTGAAATAACAACAGATCCCGACGAAATACAAAGGATTGTTACAAAATACTACGAACAACTCTACTCCAACAAACTGGACAACCTAGAGGAAATCGACATATTCCTAGAAAAATACAACCTTCCAAAACTCAATCAGGAAGATTCTAAACAGCTCAACATGCCAGTAACTATGGAAGAAATTGAAGCAGTCATCAAAAAGCTTCCGGCAAACAAAAGCCCGGGGCCAGATGGCTTCACAGGAGAGTTTTATCAAACTTTCAAGGAAGAACTAAAACCTATCCTCCTGTGTGGGAATCTTGATAACTAAACACAAGTTGTTGTGTCCTAGGGGACAACCACAACAGCATATTAATTTGTTTCGTTAGATTTTGTTTTTTTCAATCAATCATAATCATTTTTTTATTTGAACTATAGTCACCTGACTTCATTAGAAACATTAGTAGCTGTCAATAAATGAAAGTGTGCTTGTCTTTCATAAGTAAGTATATTTTTAAAAAGCTTTATTTCTAATAAGACAGTCAATGTTTTCACTAGAATGAAAATAAAGAAAAGGATTCTAGACAAAGTTAACTTTTGTGATAAGGTTGAATATAGGGCACTAATTAATATGGATGCTGTTTTCTGACAATGATCCTCACCTGATGTTTAGTTCTGAAAAACATTGATTAGCCCACTCTTTAAAAAAAACAAACAGAATAAGTGAGTTAATGAATACCACAGGTTTTATGGGGTATCATTTTACCCTAATAACTACATATTTCTCTGGTCTAGCCTAGGAAAAATATACTGGTCAAAAAATTAAAATTCCTTCTTAGGATCAGTTCTTGCCATTAACAGAAAAAGTGTGAGGAAAAGAGGATGAGTTTGGAGACAGAAGATTTGGGGTTTAATCTCTGCTTTCATTACTTACCAGTTGAGTGAAATTAAATAAGTTATTAAAGCTTTTTATCAGTACTATCATCTGAAAAGTGGGGAATGATGACATATTTGTCCTTTCTTAGATGGGGAAAATGTAAACTATAGTGTGATAGGTAAGTTTTTGTATTATACATTTTCCTATGACATTTATTATGGAGTTCCAAGGTGAACATGAAACATGTATTAAATGTGCTTTTTGTAGGGCTTGTTAAAGTATCTTCTGTATAAACATATCAGGAAATTAGTTTTTGAAAATGTATTTGATACATGAAATAGAGATGGGAGGGGAGGGGGGAAACCTTAGAGATTACATACCCACTAGTGACCCAGTACATGAAATTCTTGCACACTGGGTGGGGGTGTACCCCAGTTTGGCCTGTGCCCTCTCACAGTGCAGGAGCCCCGCGATTGATCACCCAAAAGAGGTAGGCCCCGCCCACCCATCTGGGGCTCCTCAATGGATTGCCCCAAAGAGGTAGGCCAGAGCCAGGGGTCCTGCCTCCACAGTGTGTGCAGAGCCACGGGAACCCTGGCAGAAGGCATGTGGAGCAGCTGCCAGGACCTGCCCCCTCGACCCGCATGCTGCGCCAAGCCCCTCCCACCCTGGTGATGGATTGTGACAGTGTGATGGTGTGATGGTGTGACATCATGATGACCACCTAGGCTTTTATTAGTATAGATACTCCAACACAATGGCAATGTTAGTTTATTCATTTTTAATCATATTATCTCTTGTAAATTGGCTTGGGAATCACTTTATAAAAGTATCCATTCTTTTACCTTCTAATTACAACCTAGTCAACAGAATTGAATACTTTCATTAATGGCTTGGGATTGTTTAGATGCCTTAGGCTCATCCTTGTTAACACTAACTCTTTTTAATATAAACAGGGCCTGGCTGCTGAAAACACTGTGAAAATAACCAAATTTATACTTGGATATTTTCCCACACTCATGACCCCCATCAGCATATTCTCCTCCTTTTTTGGCATGCTCTCCTCCTTACCTAATTGCCTATTTCTTAGCCAACTTCTGTTGCCACTTGGATGTCAACTCAATTGACATCTAATAATTAGGATGTTAGAAAATAAACAGTTTAAGGCATATTTCCCCTCAGTGTTTTTTGTGTTATAAAAAAAAGAAACTCATGAAAGAGAAGAAAGGGCCTACATGGATAAAATATAATGGAAAAAATGACTGGTAGTAGGTTATATTATGTAGTCAATTACACACTCTGCTCATAGGATTTTTCTTCTTAGATACAAAAGGTATAGAACTTAAATAGGATTTGTCCATGAAAAGAAGGCTATACATGAAACAAATAAATAAAACTTATAAAATCTTATTATTGATTTATTTTCTTCTTTCTCACAAATATAGAACAGAAAAAAACTGAATTAAGTCTAGGCACTAACATTAGGTTATTATTAATTCTGGTTTTACTCTAAATAGCAATGCAGAATTCAATAATGATGGTCAAAGCCTACTAATAAAAAATGATCATGAATGATCCAGTTAGTGGTAAATAGCGAGCCACATGAATATAATTTAATACATATTCAGAGCTAATGTCACCACAATCTATATTTAGTTATTTAAACTCAAAACTGGAAACTCAGGAAAAATGTAGTCCTGAGCAAAATAGGCATCCTTGGACCCTGACTTACCTGATACAAAGTTTCCACTGCATGGATGATAGTCCTAGGGACAGTATCATTGACCTTCACAAGATAGACTATTTCTTTCCTGATTTGGGCAAGTTTCAAAGAACAGAAAAGATACTTCACTATGAAATTCCCTGTCTTAATGAAGCTAGGTTTATTAGAGAAAATGTGTGAATATAAATGAAAACATTTAGTAATATAAAATCAACATCTTCCCCGGACTTCATCAAGGATCTCTAGCATATTTGAGGGACAAATAGTTTTGTCTGACACTCTTCTAAATTATGAACTTTATAGCTGCTTCTTAATCAGATATACTCTTCCTTCTTGCTCTTACTCTCACTGAGGACCACTGTTTGCTTTGGTGCACATCAGTGCCTGGAGATCTAGAGCTATTTCTTCCTTGATGTGATTCTGCCACCAATACATTTGCCCATATGGGGAGGTGACGTGGAAATAACCACTTATGTATTTGTTATATCTGCATGGTGTAATACTGAAGCCATATATATACCAGAAATCTACCAATGAGAAATGGACCTCATTACTATGCCCATTACTAATAACAGAACTGTCTACCCCTGTTAGCTATTCAATGATCCAGAAAAGCTTTTAAATTATCACTTTAGTTCAGGTCAAATTTTTAGAGTGGATATAGGTTGGGGGGAGCTTAATATTAATTTTGGTTAGCCCATTTTAAGCAGTAGGACAATTTATTAACTAGTAGCTCATACCATTTCTCCAAGGTCAGAGTTTAAGCAGCATTATTCTCTGAGTTACTCTTACTCTCACCTCTTTATATGAGTCAGTGAATGACTGAAGAAAGCACTGAGTACACAGGTACCTAAGCAATTTTATTAGCCATATTTACTTTGATAGTCCCTGGTTTACTCTAACAAGCTAGATGGTTCACTGTGATTATTTTGTCAATGAACTAATCTCCCTCTTTACATTTTGATTCAAGAAGAAACAATTATTTTCTTGATAATATTTGGTAACACCAATTATCAACCAATAACCAATATAATTTAGGTAAGTTGTACCATCTTGGCCTGTTATGTTCTAATTAAAACAACTTTAGCCTGGCTGGTATGGCTCAGTGGTTGAGCATTAACCCATGCACCAAGAGTTCACCGGCTGATTCCCAGTCAGGGCACATACCTGGGTTGTGGGCTCGATACTCAGTAGGGTTCATGCAGGAGGCAGCTGATTGATGTTTCTATCACTCTCTTTCCCTTTCTCTCTCTAAAAATCAATAAAAACATTTTTTTAAAAAAAATTTATTCTCAAGTATCCTACTTTGGGTTTTATAAAAGAAATCTAATAGCTATTCCAAAACTGAGGTAAATAAATAAATTTATTTCTAAAAATTAGAGAATGCTATGCAAGCTGCTTATGGGTACTTATGAACTCTCCCCCCCGCCCCCCCACTCCTCACACACACATGCACACATGCTAAATGGGAGAGCTACCGGCTAGGTAACTAAGCCATGCTAACTCCTTTAAAAAACTCTTAACCACAAAATATAATATGCAGCTACTGCATTCCTAACCATAACACTTAAGTTGGTCAAAGGAGGGTTTATAAAAGAAAAGTAAGATAGCACAGCTATGGTGTTATAATGTTTGATTCTATGTGTCAACTTGAGTTCACTACAGAATGACTAGATAGCTGGTAAAACATTATTTCTGGGTGTGTCTGTGAGTGTGTTTCCAGAAGAGATTAGCATTTGACTTAGTAGTAAAGAGGTCTCCCTTAACTAATGTGGGCAAGCATAATCCAATCTGTTGAAGAGCTGAATAGAACAATTCTCTCTCTCCTCTTAAGCTGGGGTGTTCATTTTCTCCAGCCCTTGAACACTGGAGCTCCTGGGTCTTTGACCTTCAGACTCCTGATCTTAAACCAGCAGTTACCTGGTCTTCAGAACTTTAGACTCAGAATGATTTATATCACTGGCTTTCTTGGTTCTCCAGTTTGCAGACATATTGTGTCGTATCTCAGCCCCCATACTTATACATATACTCTTATTTTTTTCTTATTTATCTAAAGAACCTTGACTAAAACAGGTATACATGTATATATACTTACCCTCAACAAGAAAAATATGTTTTAATTTTCAGGCAATTTAATATGATTATGTAAGTTATTATCATAGAGGGAACCTGAGGGAAGAGTGCTGTACTAGTTTGTAATTTCTTGTAATTCAAACTATTTCAAAATACAATTTTAAAAAGGGAACATAATTATGGCTGCAAAATATGTAGTGTGTATATTTCATCAGAAAAATCTACAATTATTTATTACTTGTAGAGAAAAAAATAATCATTGAATGGGTCAACTGGTTTTTCTAGTAAATTTAAGTGGTTTCCCTCTATAGACTTCACAATACCTGTAAGGTAAGAGTGCTTATTTTGTGTAGGGGTTTGTGCAAGACAAATTGATTCGCACTATATGTTATATATCTTTCTAAATGTATTGTATTAATTATATTATATTACATTATATTATAATAGTGTCCTGGTGCACAAAATTCATGCACTGGGGGGTGGAGTGTTCCTCAGCCCAGCCTGCACCCTCTCTAATCTGAGACCCCTCGAAGGATGTCCTACTGCCAGTTTACAGGGATCGGGCCTAAACCATCAGTCAGACATCCCTCTCACAATCTGGGACTGCTGGCTCCAGCCACTCACCTGCCTGCCTGATTGCCCCTAACCACTCTACCTGCCAGACTGCTCGGCCCCAACTGCCCCCCACCAGCCAGATCACCCCAACTGCCCCCCGTGCCAGCCTGCTCACCCCCAACTGCCCCCCCTGCGGGCCTGCTTGCTCCCACCTTCCCTCCCCACTGGCCTGCTCACGCCCAACTTGCCCCCCTGCTGGTCTGCTTACCCCCAACGGCCCCTGCTATCCCATCCTGGCCTGACCATACCCCAGCAACCCAAGGTCCCAGCCCCTCCTTTTTTTCTTTTTCTTTTTTTTTTTTCCAGCTCCTCCTTGAGCAGAGGCCAGGGCCAGCTGGAAGCAAGTATCTAGAATTTATTTATCTTCTATAATTAAAACTTTGTAGCCTTAAGCAGAGGCCAGGGCCGGCAAGGCCAGGAAGCTTGGCTTCCTCCATCTCCAGGGGCAACCCAAGCCTCCTGCTTGCTCCAGCTCATTGCCGCCTGCCATCTTGGTTGGGTTAATTTGCATACTAGTTCCTGATTGGCTGGTGGGTGTGGCTGGTGGGTGTAGCGGATTGATGGTTAATTTGCATGTTTCTCTTTTATTAGTGTAGATTACCTAATAATAGAGAAACATGTAAATTGACTGTGCCTCCACTACGCCCACAGCCAATCAGAGTGAGTATGCAAATTAACCCAACAAAGATGGCGGTTAATTTGCATACATACCTGGGTCCTGGGAACCTCCTCAGCACCCAGGTCACTCCCAGACAGCCACCTGGCGGAGGCTTTAGGCTTGGGAAGGGGCTGAGCCTACGATTGGAGGTTCGGGTGGGGGAATCCCTTGCCAAGTCTAAAGCCTGGGGCAGAGGCTTTAGGCTTGGGCAGGGGCAAGCCTGGGATCGGAGGGTAGGGGGAAAAAATCAATGGAAACATATCCTCAGGTGAGGATTAAAAGAAAAATAAAGAAATGTCATATCTTATGAAAGACACATCTTGAAAATGCTTAAAGAAAGTTGTCATTTTTTCATGGTGAAGGGACTGAAGTCCGTGATGATGAAAACACCTTGGTGGCTGTGGTGACTGGCAGTGGTTGCAGCAGCGGGGTGATGGGGCTGGTGCTTTCCCCTGATCAGCCCGGTCGCCTCCCACAAAGGGAAGCCAGACTGTGGCTTAGGTCTGCTCCCAACGGGGAGCAGGCCTAAGCCATTCGTAGGACATCCCCTGAGGGTTCCCAGTATGTGAGAGGGGGCAGGCTGGGCTGAGGGACCCCTGCCCAGTGCACAAATTTTGTGCACCAGGCCCCTAGTATTAATTATATTATACTAGAGGCCCAGCACACAATTGAAATCATGTGAGGAGGTGCCCTGCCTCCCGCTGTGCGAGGAGGCACCCCACGAGTGGCTGGGACCTGTGCCTGACCTGTGTAACACCGGCCACCACGTTGCGTCTGCTGTGGTGGGGGCAGGTGCTCCTGTGTGCTATGTCTCCGCATCAGCCCACCCCCAGGCCCAGCCTCTCAGAGTGTTCTGTCTTCACTCTGGCCCACCCCCAGCCCCAGCCTCCCTGCAGCCGCTGGGGCTGGGGGCAGCACGCAGTCCCCTCCCACCCATCTGCATGCGTAGCTCCTCCTGAGCAGTCGTGATGCAGCCTCCTCCTGAGTGGTCATGACACCCAGCTAATTAACATATTCTGTGTTTATATATATATATATATATATATATATATATATATATATAATATTAATTATATTAGAGGCCTGGTGCATGAATTCATGCACGGGTGGGGTCCAGCCAGCCCACCCCAATGGGGGTCAATTGGGCCACACTGGCTGGGGGGAGGGTCTGCATGTGGTTTACCAGCCAGCCCCACCCCCAATTGTGGTGGGGGGCCAATCGGAGGCAGGGCCGGCAAGGTGGAGGGGCCGCAGGTGGTTGATAGACTGGCCCTGCTCCCAATCAGGGTGGGGGTGCCGATAAGGTGTGGGGCTGGCAATGAGGTATGGCCTGCGGGCTGTTGGCTGGCTGGTCTTATTCCCTATCAGGCCAGGGGGAGGGGCCATGAGTGGTTGGCTGGCCAGCCCACCCCCAATTGGGGTGGGGGGAGTGGATCAGGGCAAGAGGTGTACTGACTACGAGGGGGGAGCTCCTGTGTTAAGCGGTGGTCAGGGCACATCATAGCGACTGGTCGTTCTGCTGTCGGGCTGAAACAGGCTCTCCGACATCCCCTGAGGGGTCCTGGATTGCGAGAAGATGCAGCACAGGCTGAGGGACCCCATTGGTGCACGATTGGGGCGGGGGAGGGATATGGGAGGTTGGCCAGCTGGGGAGGGCCTGTGGGAGGGCTCCAGGGCATGTCTGGCCTGGCTCACTCAGTCCTGATCATCCGGACCCCAGGAGCAAGCTAACCTACCGGTCAGAGCTTCTGCTCCCTGGTTGTCAGTGAACCTCATAGTATCTGGCCGACCGGTAGACTGTCTGCCTCCTGGTGGGTGGTCAGTGCACATCATAGTGAGCAGTTGAGTGGCCTTAGCATATCATTAGTATACTAGAGGCCCGGTGCACAAAATTCGTGCACCGAGGGGGGTTGTCCCTCAGCCCAGCCTGTACCCTCTCCAATCTGGGACCCCTCGAGGGGTGTCCGACTGCCCATTTAGGCCCAATCCCACTGGGCCTAAACGGGCAGTCAGACATCCCTCTCACAATCCAGGACTACTGGCTCCCAACTGCTTGCCTGCCTGCCTTCCTGATTGCCCCTAACTGCTTCTGCCTGCCAGCCTGATCACCCCCTAACCATTCCACTGCCAGCCTGTTTGCCCCCAACTTCCCTCCTCTGCCGGCCTGGTCACCCCTAACTGCCCTCTCCTGCAGGGTTGATCACCTCCAACTGCCCTCCCTTGCAGGCCTGGTCCTTCTCAACTGCCCTCCCTTGCAGGCCAAGTGCCTCCCAACTGCCCTCTCCTGCTGGCCATCTTGTAGTGGCCATCTTGTGTCCACATGGGGGCAGGATCTTTGACCACATGGGGGCAGCTATATTGTGTGTTGCAGTGATGATCAATCTGCATATTACTCTTTTATTAGATAGGATAGAGGCTTGGTACAGGGGTGGGGGCCAGCTGGTTTGCCCTGAAGGGTGTCCTTGATCAGGGTGGGGTTCCCTTGGGGCATAGGGCGGCCTGAGCGAGGGGTCTGTGGTGGTTTGCAGGCCGGCCACGCCCCCTGGCAACCCAAGCGGAGGGCCTGGTATCTGGAATTTATTTCCCTTCTACAATTGAAACTTTGTAGCCTGGAACAGAGCCAAGCCTGGGGCTCCCTCCACGGCCAGGAGCCATTTCTGTTGGGGTTATAATTGAAACTTTGTAGCCTTAAGCAGGTGGGCCCGGCCAGGGTGTGTGGAAAGCTTTGCTTCCCCTATTGCCAGGGGCAATGCTGGCCTGCTCTCTCAAGCTCCATTCTGCCACCATTTCTGTTTGAATTTGTTTACCTTCTATAATTGAAACTTTGTAGCTTGAGTGGAGGCTTAGGCCTGGCAAGGGCAGGCAGAAAGCTTGGCTTCCTCTGTTACCTAAGAAACCTTGCTCTCTGTGGCTGTAGCCATCTTGGTTGTGTTAATTTGCATACTCACTCTGATTAGATGGTGGGCGTGGCTTGTGGGTTTGTCAGAGGTATGGTCAATTTGCATATTTGTCTATTATTAGGTAGGATTACACTTTGATTGGTTGAACGGCAGACTGGATGACTGGACACAGCATACTAGGCTTTTTTTATATAGGATTATTTCAATTTTTAATTAAATGAATCAATCTCCATATTTTTGTGTCAAAATATATACAGTTGGAGCTTATTCTCATTAAAATCTATATGTCTGTTTATCATTATTTTATTTTTATTTGTGTACATAAGTATATTGAACAATGTTCACCACATATTACCATGGTTTATATATGACAGAGGCCAGATGCACAAATTCCATGCATGAGTAGGGTCCCTCGGCCTGGCCCAAGATCAGGGCCAATCTGCGGGGTGATCAGCAGAGCAATCAGGGGGCCCCACTGGCACCTGCTTTGTCTGGCCTGCCGCTGCCTGCTCACTGTCCCTGCCCCTGCTGTCGCCACTGGTCAGGGCCTGTGGGCTGGGGGCAGCTCCTGCATTGGGTGTCTCCCCCCTGGTGGTCAGTGTATGTCATAGCGACTGGTTGTTCTGCTGGTCATTCTGCTGGTCATTCCGCTGTTTGGTTGATTTACATATTAGGCTTTTATTATATAGGATAAGATCTATGTTTTTACATTTTTTATATATTTGTTGATTTGATATTCCTTGATTTTTTATAATGAGCATTGTTTTAATTAAAAATATGGCTGATGTGGTACCACTAAAAGTGTAAAAAAATAAATAATAAGTTTTATATATTTAAAGAAAAATTGTAACAATGTATATGACTAAAAAAGTGTGATATCCTTAAAGAATTTCTTGGGAACCCTAGCTGATTTCGCTCAGTGGGTAGGAGTCAGCCTGTGGATGGAAGGGTCCTGTTTTGTTTGTTTGTTTGTTTGTTTGTTTGTTTGTTTTTTCCAGTTATTTGAAATTTTATAACAGGGAAAACAAATCTATGGGAGCAACAAAATTAAAACAGTTATCTCTTGTAAGGCAAGGTGATTATCAAGGAAGGGGCTTCTAGGATGATGGGAATGATCTATATCTTGATAGGGGTTTGAGTTACAGATGTATATTGCATTTGAATACAAGAGGCAATGTACACTTAAAGTTGTGCATTTTGTTTTATGTAAGTTTAACAAAAATATGTAAATCAAATATTGAGCTCTGGTTAATGGTATGCATGCTGAAATATTTATAAGTGAAGTGTACAGACAGTTTCTCTGAAATGCACCAAAAATAATATGGAAGCAAGTATAGTAAAACATTAATAATAGAATCCAGGTGGTGAGTATATTGGTATTCACTGCAAAATTCTTCAAACTTCACTGTATGCTTGAAAATGTTCAAGATAAAATGTTGGGAAGAAAAGAGAAAGGAGCAAGCTGGATACGTATTTCCCACACAAAGCATGATTAACCATGTTAAAGTATACAATTAGTGGCATTTAGTGCATTCACAATGTTGTGCAATCACCACCTCTCTCTAGTTTAAAATTTTCACCACTATTAGGATTTTGATAGGGGTTACATTAAATCTGTAAATTTAGTTGGGTAGTATTGTCATCTTAACAAAATTAAGTCTTCCCATCCATGAACACAAATGTCTTTGCATTTATTTAGGTATCCTTTAATTTCTTTTTTTTAATAATGAAAAAGACTTTATTCAGTATTTTTTAATATTCTCAGAGACCTTGCCACAAAGGTCTTCTTTAATACCTCTCAGCAGTATTTTATAGTGTTTGTTTTTTTTTTAATCCTCACCTGAGGATATGTATTTACTGATTTTAAAGACAGAGAGAGGAAGGGAAATGGAGAGAGAGAAGGGGCTCCTGGTTTTGCTTCTGGGCAAAAGTTCCACCTTAGCCAAGGCCCTGGTCAGGGCATGTGCAGGAGGCAATCAATCAATGTGTTGTTCTCACATCAATATTTCTCTCTGGTTTTCCCTCTCTTTTATACTCTCTCTAAATAGCAATGGAAAACTATCCTTGGGTGAGGATTAAAAAAAAAAAAAAGAATTTTTGGAGACTGGTGAGAAAAGGTCAATAAAATCTACAGAAAAGGCAAAAGAAAAGGGGGAAATGTATATAATCCATATAAAAAATTCTCAGTCCCTACCTGGTTTGGCTCAGTGGATAGAGCTCCGGCCTGCAGAGTGAAGGGTCCCGGGTTCTATTCCAGTCAAGTGCACATGACTGTGTTGCAGGCTCAATTCTCAGAAAAGGTAGTGTAGGAGTCCACCTATCAATGATTCTCATCATTGATGTTTCTATTCTCATCATTGATGTTTCTCTCTCTCCCTCACCCTTCCTCTCTCTGAAATCAATAAAAATATATAAAAACAAATTATGAATGGCTCTGTTTTTTTGTAAATATTAACATTATGATATATGATTTTTTTATCATTCAGATAGCTAAAATTTTAAAAGATCAATAATATCTGGTGCTAATGGATATTCTAAAAATATACTTTATACACTATTGGTGTTATTTGTAAATTTCTACAAATATTTTATAAAGTAATCTGAAAATATTTTTTTAATTTAAAATATACATGAAGAGCATTGAAAATCACATAAAATTTACAAGTTAAACAAGATGAAAATTTATTGGAAGGATATTATGAATGCACAGGTTTACAAGATTTGAAATAGGAACCAAGACAGTTCCTGCACTACTTGTAGCAAGAATTTTAACATACTCATAGCAGTGACAGTTAGATTAAAGCACCATTGATGAGAATATTAAAAAGAAAGCAATTAATATTTCTTCAATTGTATCAACTGTTAAGGTTTCATGGTCCCAGAAGAGTGTGTCCCACTTGCTGAACTTAATAATTACATGCCAATTCCTTGAGTGTATAGCGCAGTGAGAGGAATAAAGAAAGAAGTAACATTGGTTGAACAGTTACTAAATACCAGGCTCTATTTTTAGCTCTTTAATCCAACATCTTATTTGATCTAAATGATTTTAAGATAATTTATCTCTATTTTGCAAATGAGGCTAAATAATCTTTCTATGATCACAAAGCTAGTAAGCAGTGGAGCTGAGATTTGAATGCACTCTGATACCTGAGTCTTTGATGTTCCTTGAATATTTATAGTAGATATATAGGTATCACTTGGTAGAAATTGATATCCCACAAGAATCACAAAATTTAGGAAATAAAAGCATATCACCTTCCTCCAATGTATTCTAGTTATGAAAAAATAGTAGAAATAAAGTTCAAATGATAATTGCCCAAAACAGACGTTAGCAATTCTGCTTTTGAGAATCTTTATGAAGTAGATCAAATTCTAAAATGATTATCAATGACTTTCACCCTGTATAATCTCCTGTTGATTGTTGAACCTGTGGACATGATGAGACATCATTCACATTATTATTTTAAATATATGGCAAAGAAAGATTCCAGATGTGACTAAATTTACTATTGAGTTGATTTTAAGTTAATCAAATTGAAGTATTCTGGGTGGACCTGAACTAATCCTATGACACCTTTAAATCTGAGTCAGAGACAGAGGAAATCAGAGATTAAAAGTATAAAGAGGAATCAATATCCTCACTTTAAAGATGGTTGGTTACAGCCATGTAGAAAGCACTATAGTTATTATCTAGGAGAAGAGAGAAACTCCCTAGTTCAGCAATTAAACAGGCATCCCAATCCTATGACCTCAAGAAAATGGATTCCCAATAACACAAATGAGTTTGGAGTGGACACATCTATAGTGAAGCATCCAGACAAGAACACAGCCAAGTAACACATTGATTTCAGTTTTGCGAGATCTTGTGCAGAGAACCAAGCAACACCGTGTTGCACTTACAGAGGTGTGAACTAATAATAAATGGACCTTGTTTTAAATTTCTAAATTTGTGATAATTTGTCCATCCATGCTGTCTCAAAGGGTAAGATTTCCTTTCTTTTTATGGCCAATAGTATTCCATTGTATAATGTACCACAGTTTTGTTTGTTTATTTGTTTGTATTTTTGTTGTGTTGTGTGTTTTTTTAATCCACACATCTACTGATGGACACTTGGGCTGCTCCCAAATCTTGGCTTTTCTAAATAACATTTCAATGAACATAGGGTTGCATATATTCATTTGAATTAGTGTTTCAGGTTTCTACAGATACATTCCCAGAAGTAGAATTGTTGGGTGATAAGGCAATTCCATTTTAAATCTTTTGAAGAAACTCTATACTGCTTTCCACGGTGGCCGCACCAATCTGCATTCCTGCCAACAGTGCACAAGGATTCCCTTTTCTCCACATCCTCAGGAACACTAGTTTGTTGACTTGTGCTAAGTGAAATAAGCCAATCAGAGAAAGACAAGTACCATACGATTTCTGTCATATGTGGAATATAATGAATAAAATGTATTTACAAGCAAAATAGGGACAGACCCATAGATAGAGAGCAAGCTGACTGCTGTTTGGGGATGGGAAGGTATACTGAAGGGAGATGGAGGGATTGAGCAAAAAAGATAAAAAACTCATGTACAGGGATAACAGAGTGGTGGTTGCCAGTGGTAGGGAGGTAGAAGAGGGTAATAAGGGGTACATGGTAATATGAGAAGACTTGACTTGGGTTGGTGAACACACAGTACCATGCACGGATGATGTGTTGTGGAATTGTGCACCTGAAACCAGTATAATTTTGTCAACAAGTTTAACCCCAATAAATTCAATTAAAAGAAAAAAAAATATGATAATCTGTTATGCAGCAATTGAAATGTAATATATTTTATTACATAAATAAAAGTACCAGAGAAAACCAAGATGGTGGCATAGGTAAATGCCTGTACTTACTGCCTCCCACAACCACATCAAAATGACAACTAAAACACAGAACAACTATCATCCAGAGCCACCAGAAAGCTGGCTGAGTGGAAGTACTACAACTAGAGAGGTAAAGAAGAAAGCACAGTGAAACTGGTAGGAGGTGCGGAGGTGCAGAATGGGGTGGTCCAGCACCGAGGTGTGCTGCTATTTTTATTTGGGAGGGAGATCACCTCTGTGGAGGCCACCCAGAGGAGCGAGGGGTCCCAGACTCACATCAGACCCCCAGCTCAGGGTTCCAGAGCTGGGAAAAGAAGTCCCTATGGACAGTAAGAACTACGGATTGTAAAAACCAGTGTGGATTGGGGCTGAGTGACACACAGGCTGCTGGAGACCCAGTTGCTCCTCTTAAAAGGCCGGCACCACGAACTGAATTTACAAGCTCTCACTTCCCCTGAGCTCCAGTGTTGGGCAAGTCTCTGGGGGAACCAGACAAATACGGGGAGAAACTGGAATATCTGGAATCGGGGCATGAACTCGTGGCCGGCTTTCTTCCAGATGGAGGTGCTCACAGTGGTCATTGTTCCCATGCCAGGACCTCCCCAGTGCAGGTCTGACTGGCAGCCATTGCTGTTTGCTCCACCCTGGTGATTTCCTGAGACCTAGCCCCACCCAATTTACAATTCCACCCAAGCTGTGCACAGTGGCTTTGACATATGAATGGTCTGTCCTTTCTCAGACTAAAACTCTGTCAAACAAGCTGAAGCTGGGTCAGGGAGCCCCAAACCTATCATTAAAAGGCACCAGCACCAGCCTGCCTTGCTTCATAGCTGGGCCTCGTCTGGGCACTTCCAAACCCGATACAAAGAGGAGGAATCTGCACATCTCTCTTTAGCTCCTGCTGGATGGCCCTAGGCAGTGGCTTACTTTGCACCTCCCTGGAGACCCAAGAGCCAGTGTACCCAGTGGTCAATGTGGGACCATACTAGATTACAACTCTTCACATCCATAAGTGACACACTCAAGGGGCAGATTCAGTGAGCAACAAAGCCCCACTGAAGCAAGGCCTGATCCATAAGGGTGTCTCCTGCACAGCAGCTCTCCCACTGTAGTCGTAGTTGGTTCCCATGGCCAATTGGCCTGGAGGTCAGTTCCTCCCAGTGATTCCAAAAGAATCAAGGCTCAACTACAACAAAACTGTGCACACAGCCCACAAAGGGGTGCACCAAGAGTGTCCACCTCAGGTGACTGGGGAGGCTGAGCCACTGGGCCCTATAGGACACCTACTACACAAGGCCACTCTATCAACTCAAGGAGACTTAGCAGCTACCCAATACATAGAAACAAACACAGGGAAGCAGTCAAAATGTGGAGACAAAGAAACATGTCACAAATGAATGAAATGGAAAAAAGCAAAATACTTACTGGATATAGAGTTTAAAACCACAGTTACAAGGTTACTCAAGAATCTTCTAGAAACCTCTGAGGAGCTAAGTGAGACCTTTAAAGACCTTAGTGAGAATGCCAAAAAAAAAAAAAACAAAAATGGAGAAGGACCAGTGAGAATGCCAAAAAAAACAAAAATGGAGAAGGACCAGTCAGAAATTAAGCATACACTGACTGAAATAAAGAATAATATACAGGGATTCAATAGTAGACTAGAGGATCCCGAGAATCAAATCAATGATTTGAAATATGAGGAAGCAAAAAACCCAACTAGAAGAGCAAAAAGAAAAAAAGAATCCTATATAATAAAAGCTTAATATGCTAAGTGTCCAGTCGTCTGGTCGTCCATTCAACCAATCAAAGCGTAATATGCTAGTGATATGATAGGGCCACTCAACCACTCACTATGACGTGCACTGATCACCACGGGAAGACACTTTGACATGTAGGTTACCTTGCTGCCAGGGTCCAGCGGATCAGGACTGAACGAGATGGGCTGGACATGCCCTAGAACCCTCTCGTTGTCCCTCCCCAGCTGGCCAACCTCCTGCGTCCCTTCCCAGCCCCAATCGTGCACTGCTGGGGTCCCTTGGCCTGGACTGCACCTTCTCGCAATGTGGGACCCCTCAGGGGATGTTGGAGAGCTGGATTAGGCCTGATCCCACAGGACAGACCGAGGGACCCGACTGGTGCAGAAATTTTTGCACCAGGCCTCTAGTCCAAAAATATGAAGATAGTGTAAAGAGCATCTGGGACAACTTCAAGCGTACCAACATCAGAATTATTGGGGTTCCAGAAGAAGAGAGAGAACAAGATACTGAAAACCTATTTGAAGAAATAATGACAGAAAACTTCCCCTACATGGTGAGATAAATAGACTTGCAAGTCCAGGAAGCACAGAGAACCCCAAATAAGAGGAATCCAAAGAGGACCACACCAAGACACATCATAATTTAAATGCCAAGAGCAAAAGACAAAGAAAGAATCTTAAAAGCATCAAGAGAAAAACAGTTAGTTACCTACAAGGGAGTTCCCATAGTACTACCAGCTGATTTCTCAACAGAAACTATGCAGTCTGGATGGGAGTGGCAAGAAATACTCAAAGTGATGAATAGCAAGAACCTACAACCAAGATTACAGTACCCAGCAAAGCTATCATTTAGAACTGAAGGTCAGATAAAGAGCTTCACAGACATGAAAAAGCTAAAGGAGTTCATCACCAACAAACCAGTATTATAAGAAATGCTGAAGGGTATTCTTTAAGAAGAGGAAGAAGAAGAAAAAGGTAAAGATAAAAAATTATGAACAACAAAGTGACAACAAATACATATCTATCAACAAGTGAATCTAAAAATCAAATGAATAAAAATCTGATGAACAGAATAAACTGGTGAATGTAATAGCATCAGGGGCATGGAATTGGATCAGACTGACAATTCTTGGGGGGAGGAAGGAGGTGTGGGGAGGTGCGGGAAGATACTGGACAAAGATCTTATATGCATGTATGCAGTATCTATGGACAGACAGTGGGGTGGCGATGCCCTGGGGTGGGGTGAGAACTGGGTGGAGGGGAGCTATGGGGGGGGGGGTAAGAGGAACATCTGTAGTAATCTCAACAATAAAGATTAATTAAAGAAAAAAAAAAGTACCAGTACTATGGACATATGTTCAATATTTATTGTACTAGAAAAACCTGAAATTAACCTTTGTGCCTCTGTAAGGAAGTCACTGGAAATGTGATACATCATATTTTTTATAAAGTTTGTCAGTATTAAAATGACTAGGATTATATAGTGTTGAGCAAAGGTAGGTTTACAGTTGTTTATATGGAAAATAATAGAATAATTAATAAATGGTAACACAATAACATATTCTATGCTTCATGAACACACAATTGTAAACCAACTTTTACCCCATTCTGTGTGTGTTGACATGTAAATATATCTATTGTATAGAGTGAGAAAACTTAGTAGCAAAACTTTGTATATAAGTATATTTTACTTTTAAAAACTATATGTGTCTACTAGAGGCCCAGTACATGAATTCATGCACCAATGGGGGCCCTTGGCCTGTCCTGCAAGATTGGGCCAAAACTGGCTCTCTGATATCCCCTGAGGGGTTCCAGATTGTGATAGGGCACAAACCAGGCCTAGGGACCCCACTGATGCATGATTGGAGCTGCGGAGGGATGCAGAAGGTTGGCCAGCAGGGGAGGGACCATGGGAGAGCTCCAGGGCATGTCCAGCCCATCTTGCTCAGTCGCGATTGGCTGGACCCTGGCAGCAAGCTAACCTACCAGTTGGAATGTCTGCCCCCTGGTGGTCAGTGCAAGTCATAGTGAGCAGTTGAGCAGCCTTAGCATATCATTAGCATATTACGCTTTGATTGGTTGAATGGCCAACTGGTCAACCGGACACTGCATATTAGGCTTTTATTATATAGGATAAATATAAGCATTTAAAAACATAGAAGAACACATATTAAATATTTACATAGGTTGCATCAGAAGGGTAGGACCAGATTATTATTATCATGAGGGAATAGGAGCAGATTTTTACATTTTTTATATATCTCTGAATTTCTTGACATGTTACAATGTGTGTTACCTTTGTCATAACAATCTAATTAAAATTTAGAAATATAACATATTTTGAAAAATAACCTATACTTATAACTCAAGAGAACAGACAATTAAAAATGGAATTAATAAAGCATAATTAATAGAAATACAATTGATACAAGGAGATATTAAAATTCATACATTTCAGATTCATCAAGTAAAAAACTGAAACCTGTGTAAACCTATGCTGTATACATATTCTACAGTAACAGCTTGAAGTCTACACACCCACACACATACACATGTGTGCATATATATGCATTCATACACACTTGAAGCTATTTTTGGAAATGTTTTGAAATGTTTGATTATTTGAATCATGTATAATGCTAATTTTTAGTTTTCTTATAGTATGGTAAGATAAAAAAATCCTTCACAATATTCTACTGTTTGTAATTTTAAGTTTTCCCAGCTTTTGTGTTTGTTTTGCTTAATATTATCACTTTTTCATTATGAGCACATGCCCTTATTTACCTGGTTATTATATTTTGCCTTAAATATTGCTATGTTTAAGAGGCATTGCAACCTAGGAGTAATATTTGCATTTTCTTGACACAAGTTGGGCCATTCTTTAAATCTCTGTTTTCTAATGCATATTTTTTAGTTCCATATCATATAAAGATATACAAATTGTGTTTCATTAAATTTGGAGTTCAATCTTTAATGAACAAGTTCAAACCATTTATATTTTTTCACAATATCTATGTTAGACCTTTACATTTCTGACCTTTTTTTTGCATTTTTTTAATTTTATCTTTCCTTGAAATTACCTTTATTTTCTATTTTTTGATACATGTTTAGTAGATTTCAAAGCTCACAACCATGATTTCTCCTTTCTTGAAATCTTTATTTTAATTTATATGTAAGACAATTATAATAAACATTGAAATAATGTTATGCTTTTTTAAATAGCTTTATTGAAATATAATTCACATACCATGCAATATACTCATCTGTGGTATTTTTTCTAAGCCCTTGATTATCTGAAAATATCCTTGTGTAATTTTTTAATTAAAATTTTCTTTTTGAATTATTATAAATTCACATTTTGTAAGAAATAATATGGAGATATTCTATGTATTTTTTACTAAGATTCACTTAATGGTAACATTTTACAAAATTGTAGTACAATGGCATAACCAGGATATTGACATTGATATAAACCACCAGTCTTAATCAGATTTACCCACTTTTACTTGTACTCTGGGTATGTCTGTGTTTATGGAGGGGAGTGTTTAGTACAATCTAATTGTTTAACATGTAAACAAATATATTTACACAAAGGACAAGTTCCAAAAGAGTTCCATCACCACAAGAATGCCTCATGTTGTCTTTCTATAATCAAATGTACTTCCTTCCTACATTCCTCTAATCTCTGACAATATTTTCTTTATTTCTAAAACACTGTATTTTCAAAAATGTTATACAAATGGAATGATAGAGTATATAATATTGTTGGATTGGATTTTTTTCACTCAGAATGTCCATGGAAATTCATCCAACATGCTGTATGTATGTATCAATAGCTCATTACTTTGTAATGCTGAATAGTATTCCATGATAGGTATATCTACCACATTTGTTGAAAAAAATTCACCCATTGAAGGGCTTATGGAGTTGTTTTCAGTTTTTTTCTTATATAGATGAAGCTGTTCTAACATTCATGAACAAAACTTTTATTTATCTGGGATAAATGTACAGGTTGCAATTTCTGGGTCATAAAGTAATTGCATGATTAGCATTATAAGAAAATGCTGAACTGGGTTCTTGGGGGGTGTCTATATCATTTTACTTCATTGTCAGCAATATGAATGTTTCAGATTATCTGAATCTTGGGCAGCATTTGGTGCTGTCATTATCTTTTATTTTACCCATTCTGATAGATATGTATTTGTAGCACATCATGGTATTAATTTTCATTTTCCTAATGGGTAATATGACCATTAATTTTTTGTATTGACTTGGCTGGGACATGGTACCTAGAACTTTGGTCAAATATTATTCTTGATATCTCTGCGAAGGTTTATTATTTTTTCTTTCTTTTTTTTTAGATTAATATTTAAATAAGTATACTTTGGGGCTCGGAAGATGGTGGCTGGCAGGACGGAGTGGAGAGAGAGGAAGTGAGTGAGTGAGGGTATAAAAGGAGAGTGTGTGGTTGTGCGTGGGGTGTGTGAGAGTGAGTGAGGGAAAGTTAAATCTCGCAGGAGCAGCAGGGGTTGGCAGAAAGCCTCTCCTTGACAAGGAGAGACTACCACCGCTGCAGGCACTCCTTGGATGGCAGGACCCCAGCACCGTGGGAGCCCATGCCATATTGAGCGGAGAACGGCCTTAGGTAGAAACTCATCAACACCACCAACAAGACAGGCCTTGGAACTGCCCCACAACCCAGCACCTACTCCAGCCAATATCCTGCTACGCCAGCTGCAGACTCGCGGAACCTGGGACTTCCACCTCCAAAGACACAGCTTTCCGCAGCTGTAAGTGCAACTCCCCCTCCCCAACAGCAGAACCCCTGGTTCCCGCCTGCGCACGCAAGCAGGAACACACACTCATGTGGTCTCATCCCCAGGACACTTCACTCAAGGTTTGCACCGGAGGGTGAGATTCTGTGCAGACAGGGCCCCCGGCCCCGCAGTAGAAATTCCTTCTTCCTTCTTCCTGGAGGGTTGCAGACATTAACCCCAGCTGCACAAGCACTTGTGAGTTCTCAGCCCCAGGTCACTTTACTTTGGGTTTACAACCAAGGGTGTGAGTCTGCGCAGATGGGGGCACGCTCAGTGGAAATTCCAAACTCCCCCATCCCAGAGGGCTGCCCACATTAACCCGAGCTGCCCCCAGGGGATAGGGGCCCCTTAGTGGAAATTCTGAATTCCCTCTTCCTGGAGGTTTGCTCACATTAACCCCAGCTACTCAACCATAGTGCCAGGAGCCCTTGGAGTGCATCAGAGCTCTGCGCCCAGAGAGCGCACCTCCACAGATACTAACACACTGAGCCCAACCAACCACAGGGCGCTAGTGGGAGCCACTGTGACCTCTCCTTGGGTGTGATCTTGAACAAGCAGGGGGTGCACGCCCCTCCAGCAGTAGAAGCTTTGAATTCACTTACCATGGATACCAGCCCACAAGCACCCCAATTACCCAGCTACACTGCCAGGGCCCTTCAGAGCCCTTCAGTGTGCCTCACTGGCAAAAGTACTGAGGGTGCTCCTGTAAAACACCACTGGGAGTAAGCACCTATCCACTACAGGTGCAACAGAAAAAGCTGGGTCTGCTCACCCCAAGACTGCAGATCTCAGGGGACCACAGCCACACCTTTCAAAGACCAGGTCCCCTGAGACCCAACACCCCAACAGACGGTACCTGGGGGCCACTGTGAGTCCCTGCCCCACATGTGTGATTACAATTAAGGTTAAAGACAGCAAAAATTGAGACACTCCCACCCACAGCTGCTGACTTCTAGACGCCGCAGTTGTGCCTCTCAAGCTCACAGGCCTACATCAAGAGAACCCAAATAGCTCGAGTAGGAGCTACACTAGATTAACAAACCCAGGAAAACTGAGATTAATCCAGTAGCACCATCCCCAAAAGAACCTGGGCAGCAAAGCAACTGGATCTACAATTAAAACATTACAGGAAAGCATGGGGAGACAAAAAGGAATTCCCCAAAGGAAAGAAAAAGAGGAATCACCAGAAAGGGAGTTAAATGAACTTGAGGCTAGCAGCTTAACAGAGAAAGAATTCAGAGTATTTGTTATAAGGATGTATAAGCGGATGGATGACAAATACACATAAGTCAATGAGAACTATAAGGAGCTGAATGAAAATGTCACCAACATGAAAAGAAACCAAGAGGAGATAAAGAACGACATAGCTGCAATAAAGGACAAAATGGAAGGCCTAAGGAGTAGAGTAGAAGAGGCTGAGGACCGCATCAGCGAATTAGAAGACAAGGTAGGAAAAAAACACACAAAAACAGCAGCAACTGGAAAGAAGACTTAAAAAGCAAGAGGAGAGCCTATGGGAACTATGTGACAACACAAAATGAAACAACATTCAAATAATAGGGATAAAAGAAAGAGAGGAAGAGAAGCAAAGAATAGAAAACCTGTTTGAAGAAATATTGACAGAAAACTTCCCTGATATTGGCAAGAAAAAAAGTATCCAAGTACAAGAAGTACACAGAGTCCTAAACAAATTTAACCCCAAAAGACCGACACCAAGACACATCATAATTAAATTGACGAACACCAACGACAAAGCAAGAATCTTAAAGGCTGCAAGAGAGTGACAGAAAGTTACCTACAAGGGATCTCCTATTATAATATCAACTGATTTCTCAACAGAAACACACCAGGCCAGAAGGCAATGGAATGAAATATACAAAGTGATGCAAAACAAGGGACTGAATCCAAGAATACTATATTCAGCAAGGCTATCATTCAAAATTGAAGGTGGAATCAGAAGGTTCACAGATAAAAAAGGGCTAAGAGAGTTCATCACTACCAAGCCAGCAATGCAAGAAATGCTAAAGGGACTGCTGTAAAAAGAAGAAAGGCAAGAAGGAAAAAATAAAACACTAAGAAAAAATATGACAACAAACCGGTACTTATCAATAATAACATTAAATGTAAATGGGTTAAATTCACCAATCAAAAGACATAGGGTAGCTGAATGGATAAGAAAACATGACCCATATATTTGCTGTCTACAAGAGACCCATCTTAGAGCAAAAGATTCACACAGACTGAGAGTGAAGGGATGGAAAAACATTTTTCAGGCAAATGGAAATGAGAAAAAAGCTGGGGTTGCGATACTTATATCAGATAAAATAGACCTCAAAGTAAAGGCCATAATAAGAGATAAGGAAGGCCACTACATAATACTAAAGGGAGCAATTCAACAAGAGGATATAACTCTGGTAAACATATATGCACCCAATGCAAGAGCACCCAAATACATAAAAAATCTCCTAGAAGATAGTAAGGGAGAGATCGACAACAATACAATCATAGTAGGGGACTTTAATACACCACTGACATCACTGGATAAATCCTCTAGACCAAAAATCAGCAAAGAAACAGCAATTCTAAATGGCACACTAGATCAGATGGACCTAATTGACATCATCAGAGCATTTCACCCCAAGCCAAGGAATGTGCGTTCTTCTCAAGTGTACATGGGACATTTTCAAAAATAGACCACATATTGGGTAACAAGCAAAATCTCCCCAAATTCAAAAAGATTGAAATCATATCAAGCATTTTCTCAGACCATAATGGCATAATACTAGAAATAAACTACAATAAAAGCATTCCAAAAAATTCAAACACTTGGAAGCTGAATAACATGCTATTAAACAATGATTGAGTTAACATTGAGATCAAAGAAGAAATTAAAAACATCCTGGAGAATAATGACAATAAAAACACAACAATGTAAAACCTATGGGACACAATGAAAGCAGTCCGGAGAGGAAAATTTATTGCTCTACAGGCCTACCTTAGAAAACAAGAAAAAACGGTAATAAATCATCTAACTCAACAACTCAAAGAATTAGAAAGGGAGCAACAAGAAAAGCCCACAGTGAGCAGAAGGAAGGAAATAATAAAGATCAGAACAGAAATGAATGACATAGAGACCAAAAAAAACAATACAAAAGATGAACAAAACCAAGAGCTGGTTCTTTGAAAGGATAAACAAGATTAATGAACCTCTAGCCAGGCTCACCAAGAAGCAAAGAGAGAGGAACCAAATAAACAAAATCAGAAGTGAAAGAGGTGAAATAACAACAGACCCCACAGAAATACAAAGGATTGTTAAAAAATACTATGAACAACTCTATTCTAACAAACTAGAGAACCTGGAGGAAATGGATACATTCCTAGAAACACACAATCTTCCAAAACTTACTCAGAAAGTGTCTAAAAATCTCAATAGGCTGATAACCACGGAAGAAATTGAAGCAGTCATCAAAAATCTTCTAGCAAACAAAAGCCCAGAGCCAGACGGCTTCACAGGGGAGTTTTACAAAACATTCAAGGAAGAACTAAAACCTATCCTCCTCAGACTATTCCAGAAAATTCAAGAAGAAGGAACACTTCCAAGCTCCTTCTATGAAGCCAGCATCACCCTAATACCAAAACCAGATAAAGATAACACAGTGAAAGAGAATTACAGGCCAATATCCCTCATGAACATAGATGCCAAAATCCTCAACAAAATTCTAGCAAATCGAATACAGCAGTACATCAGAAAGATCATACACCACGACCAAGTAGGATTTATTCCGGGGATGCAAGGATGATACAATATTCGCAAATCAATAAATGTGATACATCACATAAACAAATTGAGAGATAAATACCATATAGTCATATCATTTGATGCCAAAAAAGCATTTGACAAAATTTAACACCCTTTCTAGATAAAAACTCTCAGCAAGTTGGGAATAGAAGGATCATACCTCAACATCATAAAAGCCATATATGACAAACTCACAGCCAACATCATACTCAATGGGCAAAAACTAAAACCATATCCTCTAAGAACAGGAACAAGACAGGGATGCCCACTCTCACCACTCCTGTTCAACATAGTGCTGGAAGTATTAGCCATAGCAATCAGACAAGAAGAAGAAATAAAAGGCATCCAAATTGGAAAAAGAAGTAAAACTGTCCTTATTCGCAGATGACATGATACTGTACATAGAAAACCCAAAACAATCCATCAAAAAATTATTAGACTTAATAAATGAATTCAGCAAGTTAGCAGGATACAAAATCAATGCCAAGAAATCTATGGCATTTCTATACACCAATAATGAACTTATAGAAAGAGAGACTAAGAAAGCAATCCCATTTACCATCGCACCAAAAAAATTAAGATACCTAGGAATAAACTTAACTAAGGAGGTAAAAGACCTATATGTGGAAAACTACATGACACTGAAAAAAGAGATAGAGGAAGATGTAAACAGATGGAAGAACATTCCATGTTCATAGATTGATAGAATCAACATCATTAAAATGTCCATACTACCCAAAGCAATTTATAGGTTCAATGCACTACCCATTAAAATACCAACAGCATATTTCACAGACCTAGAAAGAACACTCCAAAAATTCATCTGGAATTAAAAAAGACCCTGAATAGCCACTGCAATCATGAGAAAGAAGAATAAAGTAGGAGGGATCTCAATACCAGACTTCAAGTTGTATTACAAATAAACTGTTCTGAAAACAGCCTGGTAACTGGCATAAGAACAGACATATAGACCAATGGAATAGAATAGAGAATCCAGATATTGACCCAAACAACTATACTCAATTAACATTTGATAAAGGAGGCATGAACATACAATGGAATCAAGACAGTCTCTTCAACAAATGGTGTTGGGAAAATTGGACAGATACATGCAAAAAAATGAAACTAGACCACCAACTTACACCATACACAAAAATAAACTAAAAATGGATACAGGACTTAAACATAAGACGGGAAACCATAAAAATACTAGAGGAATCCACAGGCAGCAAAATCTCAGACATATGCCAAAAGAACTTCTTCACTGATATTGCTCCTAGGGAAATGGAAAATAAAGAGAAAATAAACAAATGGGACTACCTCAAAATAAAAAGCTTTTGCACAGCAAAAGAATCCATCAATAAAACAACAAGAAAGCCCACTGCATGGGAGAACATATTTGCCAATGATATCAACGATAAGGGTTTAATCTCCAACGTCTACAGAGAACTCACACAACTTAACAAAAAAAAGACAAACAACCCAATCAAAAAATGGGCAACTGATCTAAATAGACACTTTTCGAAAGAAGACAGAAGGAAGGCCAAGAGGCATATGAAAACCTGCTCAAAGTCGCTAATCGTCAGGGAAATGCAAATCAAAACAACAATATGGTACCATCTTACACCAGTCAGAATGGCTATCATCAACAAATCAAAAAAGGACAAGTGTTGGCAAGGATGTGGAGAAAAAGGCACTCTCTTACACTGCTGGTGGGAATGAAGACTGGTGCAGCCACTGTGGAGAACAGTATGGAGATTCCTTAAAAAACTAAAAATGGAACTCCCATTTGACCCAGTGATCCCTCTTCTAGGAATATATCCCAAGAAAATAAAATCACCAATCAGAAAGGATATATGCACCCCTATGTTTATAGCAGCACAATTCACCATAACTAAGATTTGGAAACAGCCTAAATGCCCATCAGCAAATGAGTGGATTAAAAAACTGTGGTACATCTACACAATGGAATACTATGCTGCGGTAAAAAAGCAGGAGTTCCTACCATTTGCAACAACATGGATGGAGATGGAGAGCATTATGCTAAGTGAAATAAGCCAGGCAGAGAAAGATAAACACCACATGATCTCACTCATTTGTGGAATATAATGAATGGCATAGACTGATAAACAGGAATAGACCCAGAGACTGAGTAACATCAATCAGAACCTCAAACCTCAGAGAAGGTGGAGGTTGGTGGGAGTAAGGGGGAGAGATCAATCAAGGACTTGTGTGAATACATACGAGCCTAATCAATGGACACAGATAACAGGGGGGCGGGGTTCGGGTGGAGGGTAGGGAGTAATGGGGGGATAAGGACACATATGTAAAATAATAATAATAATAATAATAATAATAATAATAATAATAAAAAATAAAATAAAAAGAACGTGTGAGATAATTGGAACCACGAGAACACCTGAAAACGTCTTTCCTGCCATGCTAGCAGTCATCAGCAAGACAGTAAAACTAACTGGGGCTAATGGGGAAGTATTTTGGACTTATGTTCCTAACCCTTCATGGGTGGGAACACTCACGTGGGTTGATCCCTCCACCTAATGCAGTCACCGATGATACCAAACACCTTGGTCATCCAGGAGGACAATGGGTGGGGCAAGGAAGTCACCACCCAGCTTCCCTTCAGTATATCACAAAATCAAACCACTACTCCTTTGTGTATAAAATTAAAGACAGGTTTCTGGCTTGCATGGACACCAAAGAAAGGGACTATCACTACTTGCTCCTGGGAGTGGTTTAGAAAATGTAACTAAGACCTTGTCTATACAAAAAGAAATCGACAGCCACTTTGAAATGGAATTGCCATGGCCTAGAGCAGTGATGGGCAACCTTTTGAGCTTGGTGTGTCAAACTTCACCAAAAAACTGAGCATTACTCGGGTAGTGTGTCACTTTGAGGAAAAAACTAACTCTAAGACACTATTCGCAAATGTTTCATCCTCAGGAGCAGCAAATGTTTCATCCTAGGCATGTGGCCGCGTGTCATCAGAAATGGCTACACGTGTCAGTGCTGACACGTGTGTCATAGGTTCGCCATCACTGGCCTAGAGCAAAGAATATCCTTACATGATATTATTCTACAATGTCATTATAATTTTCCCACGATTTGCATTACCCCCATGATGTATAATAGTACCTCGCACCCCTGGGAATAAATAAAAAATGATCTCTTTGGTGTTTGGAGGTAAAGGTAACACATCTCTTGATATTTTAGAATTACAACAGCATAATGTACAAATATCCCAAACAAACTTACAAACCAATTCTTTGAATGTCTGGCAGCAATTTAAAAACGACATGAAAGGATTGAATCCCTTCCACTGTGTAGAAGGCCCCCTGAGAAGGCACCTGAGCAGGCTACAATGGCCCCTCTGGCACTTTTGTCCTAGAGGGACCCTCTTGTCACGGTCCAGTTGCACACAGCTGTTGCCTGAGTTTTCAGTTCATACCAAGGTTAAAGCATCATAGTGGCTGGTACCATAGATATATCACTCGCCTAGTGATGTGAGCTGGGCCATCCCTGGAGAAAAACCTGGATTCCCCAAGATATGTGATCAGTGCTGGGCCTCGCCAGCAGGCAAGAGGATCCCAAGGCAGGTCCTGGGCATGGAGGCCACAGGGGCATAGACTACCAAGGAGACAGAACTGAACCTCACATCACCCTGTTTGGCCCCGGAGAATGGCTGGTTAGCCAGAGACAGGTAAGATTCCTCAGGGAAGGAACAACCTAAGACAGGCACACTCATAGAGGGGCCATCAAGAGAGAACCTGGGTGTCAACAGAGGTGGGGCACAGACCCTTACCCCCCCCAACTTTGCAGGGACTTGAAACTTCACCCCTATTGAGGGAGGTCTCCTGCCCCAATGGCTGCTTCGCTTCCCATGCACAGCTCAAATACGGAACCAGGTAACAGAGACTTGGCCAACAGCAGCTGTCCTCTCACTGCAACAAGACTTGTTTGAGATGCCTTGTACCCATAATGAGGGGAAGTGGGTTTTTGATATCCAAATCCAGCCTAGTACCAGGAATGCACAGGGCCTACTCAAGAAGGCAAATAATCCTTTCCACTAATACACACAGGGTAAAATAAGATTGTTGGTAGAGTGTTGAGTTTGACAATAGAATAGTAGTCAAGTTTTCAGAGTAATTTAAATTGAGCTCCTGTTCATGTCGAGGTTGAAGTCTCATGATGACTGGTGCCATGGATCTGTCTCTCACCCAGTGGGGTGAACTGAACCCTCCCTGGAGAAGAAACCCGGGTTCCAAAAGATATGTGATCAGTGCTGGGGCCCCGCCAGCAGGCGAGGGGATCCCAAGGCAGGTGCTGGGCATGGAGGCCATCGGGGCATAGGCTACCAAGGAGACAAAACTGAACCTCACGTTACCCTGCTTGGCCCCGGAGGATGGCTGGTTAGCCAGAGACGGGTAAGATTCCTCAAGGAAGGAACAACCTAAGACAGGCACAGTCACAGAGAGAATCATCAGGAACAACCTAAGACAGGCACAGTCACAGAGAGAATCATCAGGAACAACCTAAGACAGGCACAGTCACAGAGAGAATCACAGTCATCAGGAGAGAATTTGGGGATCAACAGAGGTGGGGCACAGACCCTCAACCCCCCCAACATTGCAGGGGCCTGAATCCTAGCCCCTTCTGAGGGAGGTCTCCTGCCCCCATGGCTGCTTCATGCTTCCTATGCCCAGCTCAGATCAGGACCCAGGTGACCGACAGAGACTTGGCCGACAGCAGCTGCCCTCTCACTCCAACAAGAATTGTTTGAGTTGTCTTGTACCCATGGTGTGGGGAAGTGGGTTTATGATATCTAAATCCAGCCTACCACCAGGAATGCTCAGGACCTACTCAAGAAGGCAAATAATCCCTTCCACCAATATTTACAGGGTAAAATAAGATTGTTGTTAGAGTAATAAATTTGACAGTAAAATAGTAGTCAAGTTTTCAGGCAAATTTAAATTGGCTAGTTGATACAACTAAATATTCTAGAAAAATTAATTGTACTGGACAAAAAGGTGTTCCTAAAGTATTAACTAAAATTTTTATAGGTACTTCATCTCATGATAAAATTGTGTACCATGTAATGAACCTAAAACAGTAATATTATAGTGAAAAAAATTAAAATTTAAAAGCCAAGACTACATTATAAAATTTTCAAAAGCCTCCTAACATTTACATCAAAAAAGGAGGGGATAGTAAAAGAATATCATGTAAGGAAAAATATCCTATAAGTAAATTACATGTAGAAAATTAATACTTTAGAAAATTAATTGTAAGGCTAAAAGCAAGACACACATGAAAAACACACAAGGTGACAAAACAAGCCAGAGGAAAATCATTTGGGCAAAAAATGAAAAAGGATCCCCAGTCAAATTTATAGAAAATATTCCTTTATTAACTTTTGGTCGAGAATATGTTTGTATATTTTCAGAAAACAACTCTGAGACCATGTGGATTCCAGCAACAGAGAGGAATCAACAGGACTACTCCAGCCATGAAGACAGAAAAGAAGCAGTCCAGAGACGGAAGAAGCTGATGTGGCCTTCCCATACTAGCAGTTAGCAGCTGTGCATCACTGCAGGTTGCCCAGGACCAAACCAGAGAGAGTCGGACCTGCATTACCACCATTTGTCCACCATTCAGAACTGTAATGTCAGTGCTGACATGTACACATAAGGAACTGTTGGACATTGAAATTGGGTCTCAAAAGAACTGTTGGCCCAGAAAGAAACTCACTACAGACTGATTCATTTGCCTGTCACTATAACCATTATTGCTTGTCTCATTTTCGGTTCTTATGAGTGTATTTCTAATTGCACATGATCTCACTCATCTAGGGGAAATAATGAACAACATAGACTGATGAACAAGAACAGACCCAGAAACAAGGAGGCATGGATCAGACTGTCGGGCCTCAGGGGGAGGGTAGGGAAAGGGTGGGGGTAAAGGGGAGAGATCAACAAAGGACTTGTGTGCAAGCATGAGCCTAACTAGCAGTTAAGGACAACAGGGGGTGGGGTATGTGTGGGGAGGGGTGTGGGATGGGAATGGGGGGATGAGGACAAATATGTGATACCTTAATCAATAAAGAATTAAAAAAAATAAATAAATAAATAAATAAATAATAAATTGGCTAATTGAAATAAGCAAATATTCTAGAAAAATTGAATGCAATGCACAAAAAGCTGTTCCCAAAGTATTAACAAAAATCTTTATTGGCAGTTAATCTCATGGTAAAATTACATAACATGTAATGAACCTAAAGCAGTCATATTTTAGCACAAAAAATTAAAATGTAAAAGTTATCAAGACTACATTTTAAATTTACAAAAGCCTCCTAATATTTAAATTTAAAAAAGGGGGGGGGGTGATAGTAGAAGAATATCATGTAAGGAAAAATATCCTGTAAGTAAATTACATCTAGAAAATTTGTACTTTAGAAAATTAACTTTCATTTGTAATGCTAACAGCAAGACACCCATGAAAAACACACATGGTGTCAAAACAAGCCAGAGGAAAATCATTTGGGCAAAAAATGAAAAAGGATCCCAAGTCAAGGTTATGGAAAATATTCCTTTATTAACTTTTCGTTGAGAATATGTTTGTATATTTTCAGAGAACAACTCCAGGACCATGTGGATTCCTGCAACAGAGAGGAATTGACAGGACTGCTCCAGCCATGAAGACAGAGGAGAGACAGTCCAGAGATGGAAGATGCTAGTGGTTACTCTAGCCTTGCCGTGCTAGCAGACAGCCGCTGTGCGTTGCTGAAGGATACCCAGGACAAAATCAGAGATGGTCGGACCTGCATCACCACCATTTGTCCACCATCCAGAACTGAAATGTCAATGCTGACATCTACACATAAGGAACTGTTTGACACTGAAATAAGGACTCAAGGGAACCATTGGCCCAGTGGGAAACTCACTACAGACTGATTCATTTCCCTCTCAGCATAACCATTATGGCTGGTCTCATTTTCGGTTCTTACAAGTGTATTTTTGTATCGCATGATCTCACGCATCTAGGGGAAATAATGAGCAACATAAACGGATGAACAAAAACAGACCCAGAGACAGGGAAGCATCGATCAGACTCTTAAACCTCAGAGGGACGGTAGGGGAGGGTGGGGGAAAGGGGGAGAGATCAACCCAAGGACTTGTATGCATGCATACGAGTCTAACCATGGGTCATGGACAACAGGGGGGTGGGGGCATACATGGGGAGGGGTTTGGGGTGGGAATGGGGGATGAGGACAATTATGTGATTCCATAATAAAAATAAAATAAAAATTATTAAAAAAATAAAATAAATATAATTTGAGTAAAGGAGATTTCCCTGAATAAAGTGGGTGAACCTCATCCAATCAGTTGAAGGGTTTTATAGAAGAAAGACTGAACATCTATAATAATAAAATCATAATATGCTAATTAGACCAGACAGCCAAACAACTTTCCAAACATCATTCTGGATGTCCTTCCTGATAACGTTCTGGATGAAGTCGTGGCAATGGGGGCCAAGGCAGAGGCGGCCACAGCAGAGGGTGGGAACTGAGGCAAAGGCAGTTAGGGGAGATCAGGCAGGCAGGTGAGCAGTGAGGGGCAATCAGGCAGGCAGGCAGGCAGGCAAGCGATTAGGAGCCAGCAGTCCAAGATTGTGAGAGGGATGTCCGACTGCCAGTTTAGGCCCAATCCGTAGTCAGACATCCCCTGAGGGGTCCCAGATTGCCAGAGGGTGCAAGCTAGGCAGAGGGACCCCCCACCTCCTTGTAGAATTTCATACACCAGGCCTCTAGTGCCATAATAACCTCATAAAATGAATTAGGAATACTTTCTTTATCTCTTATCTTCTGGAATATATTGTATAAAATTAGAGTTAATTTTTCCCAGTTTTTTTTTTTTTTATTTTAGAATTCTTCAGTGAAACCATCTATTCTCAGGGATTTGTTTTGAGGGGTATTTTATTTATGAATTGAATTTATTTAATGGTTATAGGATGATTCAGATTATCCATTTAATTTTGCTTGAGTTTTGGTACTGTGTGGTTTTCCAGAAATTGGCACATTCCTTCTAAATTGTTGAATTTATGAATGTAGAACTGTTCCTAGTTTTACCGTAGACAGGCATATAGCAGGGGAATGCCCCCGATTGGCCAAGATCATGGCAAGGAGTGGTTCTTCACTGAGTCCACCAAAAGCTATAAAGATGAATGGATAGAAAAAAAGTCCTCCCTTTCCTATTGTATAAGAATGATGGGCTTGAGCAGGAAAAAAGAGAGGATCTTTAAGATAGAAGGAGATGAGATTGCTTTTTGAAAGAGGAATTCACCATTCTCCCATATCCTGCAGCTCCTGAATAAAACCTCATTCCTTTGGCAGTAGCACCTGCCTGACCAGTTTGGCTTTTGTTGTGATAGGCAGCTAAAAGTCTGTTTTGTTTTGTTTTTGTTCAGTTATAATAGAATTCCTTGATTATTGTTTTAATGGCTGCAGGATGTTTAGTGGTATCCTCTGTCTCATTGTTGATTTTGGTAATTTGTGTCTTCTCTCTCTTTTTATTGTCTTTGTTAGTCTAATAGTGTTTAGTCAAATTTATCATTTTTTTCAGAACCAGTTATTTGTTACCTTTTTTTCTATTATTTTCCTGTTTTAATTTTATTGATTTCTGCTCTTTATTATTGTCTTCCTTTTGCTTGTTTTGGGTTTATTTTATTATGTTTTTCCCCCTCTTTCTTGATATAGGATCTTAGATTATTTATTGGTAACATTTCATTGTATATGTAAGCATTTAGTTGTATACATTTTTCTTTCAGAACTGTTTTAGAGGCATCTCACATATATTGATATATTGACTTTTTATTGTTATTCAGTTCTATGTATTCTTTTTACTTAATTAAAGCTTACTCTTTAACCAATAAAGTAATTAGAAGTGTATTTTTTAATGTCCAAATGTTCATAGATTTTCTTCCTATTGTTTTAATTTAATATCACTATGGACACAGAATATACTGTTTGATTTCAATTATTTTAAATTTGTTGGGGGTTTTTATGGTTCATAAAATGGAGTACCTTTGTGAATGTTCTCTGGACAACTAAAAAATTGTGTATCTTGTGTTGTTTGGTGTAGTGTTCTACATATATAAAATAGGTTCTGTAGATTAATTGTATTGTTCAGTTATTTTGAGATTTATTAGTGTTCTGTCTACTTGTTTTAACAGTTGCAGAGAGTGGGAAGTTGATATCCACAATTATAATTCTGGAATTGTCTATTTCTTATTTCAGCTTTATCACATTTTACTTCATGTATTTTGACATGTATTTATGTTGTTTGATGGGCACAACATTAGGATGGTTACATTTTCATGGCAGATTGATCTTTTGTTATGTCATGTTCCTCTTTGTTCATTATTTTTGCTCTAATGTCTACTTTGTTTGATATTAATATATGCATTACTTTTTTATTAATGTTTACATCATGGTACCTGTTCTTTAATTCTTTTTTTTAAATCTATTTTGTTGTATTTGAAATAAATTTCTTGTGAAGGATTATGTTTTGATTTGCTTTTGTTCATCCACTCTGCTAATTTCTTTTAACTGTTACATGTAAATCATTTACATGTAATGTGACTATTTATTTATTAGGGCTCAAATCTATCAATTTATCACTTGATTTTTGTTTTTCTTATTTCTTGTTTCTCTGATTTTCTTTTCTTGTCTTCCTGTGAGTTGCATAAAAAAATTTTAAGATTCTATCTTAACTTATTTACTAGTATAGTGTGTTGAAGTATATTGTTTTATATGGTGTTCTAAGTGGTTACTCTAGTTATTATAATATACACTAGTGACCCGGTGCATGAAATTCGTGCATGTATGGGATGTCCCTCAGCCCGGCCTGCACCCTCTCCAATCTGGGACCCCTCGAAGGATGTCCTACTGCCGGTTAACAGGGATCAGGCCTAAACCAGCAGTTGGACATCCCTCTCGCAATCCAGGACTGCTGGCTCCTAACTGCTTACCTGCCTGCCTGCCTGCCTGATTGCCCCTAACCACTCTGCCTGCCAGTCTGCTTGCCCCCAACTACACCCTACCACCAGCCTGCTGGCCCTCAAATGTCCCCCCTGCCAGCATGATCACCCCCAACTGCCCCCCATGCCAGTGTGCTTGCCCTCAACTGACCCCTGCTGGCCAGCTCGCCCCCAACTGTCCCCCTGCTGGCCTGCTCACTCCAAACTGTGCCCCTGCTGTTCTGATCACCTCCAACTGACACCCCTACTAGTCTGCTTACCCCCAACGGCCCCGCCCCCCACCAGCCTGATCACCCATAACTGCCCTCCCCTCTTGGCCTCTAACCACCTCTACCTCAGCCCCGCCACCATGGCTTTGTCCAGAATAACATCTGGAAGGTCTCTTGGAAGGTCTCCCAGGCTAATTAACATATTACCCTTTTATTAGTTTAGATAGAGGCCTGGTGCATGTGTGGGAGCCACCTGGTTTGCCCTGAAGGGTGTCCCGGATCAGGGTGGGAGTCCCGCTGGGGTGCCTGGCCAGATTGGGTGAGGGGCTGAGGGCTGTTTTCAGGCTGGCCACACCCCCTTCATGGTGGGGGTCCCCACTGGGGTGCCTGGCCAGCCTGGGTGAGAGGATGAGGGCCATTTTCAGGCTAGTCAAGCTCCCCAGTGGGGACCCTTACCCCATGGGGGCATGGCCAGCCTGGATGAGGGGCTGATGGCTGTTTGCAGGCTGGCCACAGTCCCTTCAGGGTGTGGGGGTTCTGCTGGGGTGCCTGGCCAGCCTGGGTGAGGGGCTGAGGGCTGTTTTCAGACTGGCCACACCCCCTTCATGGTGGGGGTCCCCACTGGGGTGTCTGGCCAGTCTGGGTGAGAGGCTGAGGGCCATTTTCAGGCTTTCCACACGCCCTTCAGGGTGGGGGTCCCCACTGGGGTGCCTGGCCAGCCTGGGTGAGGGGCTGATGGCCGTTTTCAGGCTGGACACACACCCCGGCAACTCAAGTTCCCAGCCCCTCCTTTTTTTTTTTTTCAGCACCTCCTTGAGCGGAGGCCAGGGCTGGCTGGAAGCAGATATCTGGGATTTATTTATCTTCTATAATTGAAACTTTGTAGCCTTGAGCGGAGGCTAGGGCTGGCCAGGGCAGGCGGGAAGCTTGGCCTCTTCCATCGCTGGGGGCAACCCAAGCCTCCTTCTCACTTCAGCTCCATGGCTGCCACCATCTTTGTTGGGTTAATTTGAATACTCACTCCTGATTGGCTGGTGGGTGTAGCTGAGTGATGGTTAATTTGCATGTTTCTATTTTATTAGTGTAGATATGTAATTCATCATGATTTACCAAAATTGACATTTTGCCACTTTGAGTTAAATGCGGAAACTGTTCTTCTATTTATGTACCTTGACCCTCTCCAATTTTCAAATTAATTTATCTTAAATATTTCCTCCAAATAGATGGAGCACCATATCAGATGGTGTTATAAGTTGTTTCAATCATTAAATATGATTTAATAAATCATGAGAAGTATAGTTTATTACACTTGCCTCTACTTTTATCAAACTCAGTATTGTTTTTTCTTTTCTTAAGTTCAAGGTCTTCTTCTGTTATCATGAACTTTCTGTTAAGACAATTTTATTTAGCCATTGTATAAAGATAGGTTTGCTGACAACAAATTATTCATTTTCTTCTTGACAATGTCTTTATTTCAAATCCTTATTTCTTAAGGGATATTTTTTTGCTGGATATAGATTTCATGGTTGAAAGAATTTTACTTCCAGTACTTGAAAAAGTCCTCATAGTTTTCAATGAAAGGCCAAAGGACTTGTATGCAGGCATATAAGCCTAACCAGTGGTCACGGACAACAGGGGATTGGGGGCATGCCTGGGGAGGGGTTTGGGATGGGAATGGGAGGATGAGGACAAATGTGTGATACCTTAATCAATAAAGAAATTGAAAAGTTAAAAAAAAAGAAAAATTTATTTGAGTTATTGTTTCTGTATAAGCAATGCATTATTTTTCTCTAGTTACAATTAAGGTTTTCTTCTTGGTCTTTAGTTTTTAAAAATTCATATATGATGTGTGTTGGCATGGATTTCTTTGGCTTTATCTTCTTGAGTTAATTCAGTTTTTTTGAATATGTAGCTTTTTATGTTTTGTCAAATTTAATATATTTTCTAATATTATTCCCTCAAATAATTTTTAGACGTTTTCTCTATCTACTTCAAGAACTCCAAATGTTATTAATTTTATTTTTGTTGTTGACTCACAGATCCTTGAGAGTCTAATCATTGTGTTAGTCTATTTTCTCTCTATTTTTTTGATTGGAGAAATTAAATTGATTTGCCTTTTTAAAAATTCTTTATTGTTGAAAGTTTTACATGTCTCCTTTTCCCCCCATGATTTGCCTTTAGTGCACAAATTCTATCTTCTGTCATCTCCAGTCTACTGAGACAATACTTTGAGTTTATTTTTAAAATTTGGTTATTTGATTATTATTTTGAGTCCTATAATTCTTCTTTTTAATAACTTTTATTTCCATACAGGACCAAAAAGAGACTCAGAGCAGCTGAAAAAGGGTTTGGGTATCTGAATAACAAAGTGTCATCTAAGGTTGCAGGAATTTGGTATGAATAACCCTCCTTGGCCCCACTGGCTCTTTATTCTGAGAGTGGAGTAGCTGAAAGAGTGCTAAAGTGAGGTCCTTTAAAGCACAAGGCCCTCAACAGGAGTCATTCTTGCAAGGATTTAAGGGCAATATAGTAGCCACAATGAAATATAGATTGTATGGTTGGAGAAAATATGCACTCATATGATTCAGTTATTTAAAATAAAAGAGGTTTTCTACAAGCATTGGCATAGAAAAATGCCAATGTCACATGGTTAAGTATAATAAGGCATATAAGAGAATTGATTTTTTGTCAAAGCAAATTTTCAACCATTACATATGCACATATTTCTCCACATTTGTATGAGTTCAGAATAAAACAGCTGAGTAACAATGTTGCTGTCTGAGAAGAGATGGTAATTGGAGATAATATTTATTTTTTTATCTTTATTGAGATATATTTCACATCCAAAAATTTACACATATATAATATGTTTATTTTGATGAGTTTAGACATATAAAAGAATACCATCATCACAGTCAAGGTAATAAACATATCAATCTCATGCTAACTGTCCTTACTACAAAATATCAAGGGGAAATAGGAAGTCTTTTTGGAGGGTTTAGAGAATATTTTATCTATCTCTATATTTTACATATTTTTTAGACTGAGAAAATATCATTTTTGTAAAAAATCTAATATATTTTTATAATTTCAAGAAACATATTGACTACCTACTGTGCCATGTGCTAGTAGGTATCAAAGAAAGCCTCATATCATTTTTGTTCACCATAGTCATCCAATTGATCAAAATATTCCAAGTAATAAAATTATTTGCCCACATCATTCAGCTAGTAAATGGAGAACCAGTTCAACTTGAGGTCTTCTGAATCTAAGTCCACAACTTTTTCTTCAATTTTTATTACAGTTTATTTAAAAACTAAAAAACAGTAGTGTAGTAAAAGTATCTTTTACATATGATATGGATTTATTTGTCCCCAGGTCTAAACAACTTTTGAGACTGCCCTATGTCTTTCAGATGATTAGCATGTGGCTTAAGATGCATGTGAAATATTCCCCTAATTATATCGCGATTTGGACATGACTATGTTTTGGGCTTATTTGCTTGTTTATTTTTATTGCCAGGCTTTTAAAAAATATGTTTTTACTGATGTTAGAGAGAGAAAGGAAGAGGGAGAGAGAGATAGAAACATCAATGATGAGAGAGAAAAATTGATCGGCTGCCTCCTACACATTCCCCACTAGGGGTTGAGCCCGAAAACCAGGCATGTACCCTCACTGCGAATTGAACCTTAACCTCCTGGTTCATAGATAATTGCTCAACAAATTAGTCATATCAGCCAGGCTATTGCCAAGCTTTATTGTCTGGCAAAATGATATGATTACGTGGGCATCCATCACTTAATTTTGGGTATTATGTTGCTGCAGTACAACAGGGAAACACCAGGGATTTCTAGGGCACTGAGGCAATGGCTAGATGAAAGTCTGACTGAGATGCCAGAAGGGCCATTTACTCAATAACATTCTAGTGACCTACACTCTGTTGTGAACTAGTGGTAGTGATATTTCAGTAAAACACATGTATCCCTTGGTAACCCAAAAAAATAAGAGACAAAATAGTTCTTTATGGTTTAATAAGGTGTGCCCACATATATCTCATTTTGTTCTCACAACTATCTTGCAAAATAAGTGTGATTAGTTTCATTTTATGGATGATTAATATGAGGCTCAACAAGGTTAAATAAATTACCAAAGAAGGTATCTGTATTATCTGTATTAGTCAGGGATTTCCAAAGAAATACAACCAAAAAGATGCGCGCGCGCGCACACACACACACACACACACACACACACACACACATCTGGAGACGGGAAAGTGTTGCAATTTGAGTCCAAAGGCAGTGTGTTGACAAAATTTATTGTTGACTGAGAGAAGGCAGTCTTTGTTCTATTAAGGCTTTCAGTAGATTAGATGAGGCCCACCAACCTTATAGAAGGTAATATGCTTTACTAAAAATAATTGATTTAAATATTTTAATCCAAAAATCACCTTAACAGAAATATCCTACCTAATAATAGACAAATATGCAAACTGACCATACCTCTGACACACCCACAAGCCACGCCCACCATCCAATCAGAGCGAGTATGCAAATTAACCCAACCAAGATGGCTACAGCCACAGAGAGCAAGGTTTCCTAGGTAACAGAGGAAGCCAAGCTTTCCGCCTGCCCTTGCCAGGCCTAAGCCTCCACTCAAGCTACAAAGTTTCAATTATAGAAGGTAAACAAATTCAAACAGAAATGGCGGCAGAATGAAGCTTGAGAGAGCAGGCCAGGGTTGCTCCCGGCAACAGGGGAAGCAAAGCTTTCCACACACCCTGGCCGGGCCCACCCGCTTAAGGCTACAAAGTTTCAATTATAACCCCAACAGAAATGGCTGCCGGCCACGGAGGGAGCCCCAGGCTTGGCTCCGCTCCAGGCTACAAAGTTTCAATTGTAGAAGGAAAATAAATTCCAGATACCAGGGCCTCCACTTGGGTTGCCAGGGGGCATGGCTGGCCTGCAAACCACCACAGGCCCCTTGCTCAGGCCGCCCCATGCCCCAAGGGAACCCCACCCTGATCAGGGACACCCTTCAGGGTAAACCAGCTGGCCCCCACCCATGCACCAGGCTTCTATCCTATCTAATAAAAGAGTAATGTGCAGATTGATCATCACTGCAACACACAATATAGCTGCCCCCATGTGGTCAAAGATCCTGCCCCCATGTGGACACAAGATGGCCACCACAAGATGGCCAGCAGGAGAGGGCAGTTGGGAGGCACCCGACCTGCAAGGGAGAGCAGTTGGAGGTGATCAACCCTGCAGGAGAGGGCAGTTAGGGGTGACCAGGCCGGCAGAGGAGGGAAGTTGGGGGCAAAGAGGCTGGCAGTGGAGTGGTTAGAGTGTGATCAGGCTGGCAGGCAGAAGCTGTTAGGGGCAATCAGGCAAGCAGTTGGGAGCCAGCAGTCCTGGATTGTGAGAGGGATGTCCCAGATTGGAGAGGGTACAGGCTGGGCTGAGGCACAACCCCCCTCCGTGCACAAATTTCATGCACCAGGCCTCTAGTCCAATATAATGTTTGATCAAATATCTGGGCACTCTGGCCCAGATGAGTGGATATATAATTAACCATCACAGCACCACAATTAAAACTTTCTCTTTATAAGTTGCTCTTGAATAACAAAATAGTAATTTTATTATCCTATATAATAAAGAGGTAATATGCAAATTGACCATCACCCCAACACACAAGATGGCTGCCTCCATGTGGACACAAGATGGCTGCCACAAGATGGCCAGCAGGGGAGGGCAGTTGGGGGCGACCAGGCTGGCAAGGGAGGGCAGTTAGGGATGATCAGGCCATGAAAGGAGGTCAGTTGGGGGTGACCAGGCTGGCAAGGGAGGGCAGTTAGGGGCAATTGGACCAGCAGGAGAGCAGCTAGGCATAAATCTGGCTGGCAGGGGAGTGGTTAGGGGCAATCAGGCAGGCAGGCAGGCGAGTGGTTGGGAACCAGCAGTCCTGAATTGTGAGAGGGATGTTTGACTGCCCATTTAGGCCCAATCCCAGTGGACATCCCTCAAGGGGTTCCAGATTGGAAAGGATGCAGGCTGGGCTGAGGGACACACACCCTCATGCACAAATTTCATGCACTGGGCCTCTAGTTTTAATAATATTGTGGCTGAAAAGGGGCCACATATTAAACTTAACAATCTCAGGAAAGACTGCCTGGCAGCCTTACAAACTCACACAGAAAGTAACCACATAGGATGGTCTAAAATTGAAACTTTTTAAATGAAAGCAGTTTATGGCAGGTAGTCATGTCCCAGGCTAGAAGCTTCCCTAATAAAAGTCAATCTTTACCTTAATTAAGCCTGTCTACTGTCTTTTTGTATCTACTATAACATACCTTTGGAATGTCAGAGTAACTTCCTTTTTACCAGACACATCAGGGCACACCCAATGCCTCTCATTTTTATTGTTATCATGTTAATTGTTGACTGTTAACTATCCTGTTCCCACCTGGGTAAAAGATGCATGTGTCTATCATTTTTTACCCAATACCAGGGGTTTCCCCAATTGGTTTCTTCTGACCCCTAATCTATCACCAATGGATTTCATGTAACCCACTTACCTATTCTCTTTTGATTATAATGTATAAGATAAGATGTAAAACTGCCATTTTCTGGAACATTTTCTCAATACATTGAGATTTTGCTTCCCAGCAATTGTCAACAGTTTGGCTCAAATAAACTCACAAAAATTCTCTATAAGTTTGAATGTTTCTTACATTGACAATGCTGTGGTTTGCACAAATTTCAGAAAGGATAGATAATTACTAAAGAATACTTCTGCTATAGGCAGTTAGACAGACATGAGCAGATCAAGGACAATGGGTCAGGTACAGAAGGTCACCAGGATGGAAAGCCCCAGGTGCCTAGAAATGGACAATCAATTGTAGGGTAGGGCCTCACAGCCAGGGTGACTTTTCCTCCCCTAGAATATCACTGGTCACTTGTTTTGGATCCCCTGACCTTTCCTCCCTAGAAATAACATCTAGGCCTCAGTAGTACTTCAGCACCAGGATCAGATAAGCAACAAAACTAGCCAAGGCTGACCTCGGGACCAGCTGCATTGAATAATGACCCCCTGCCCTAATCAATCAGTGGAGATCACAACCCTGAAAGGACACACCTAGAATACTACTGAATATTCTATTGAGACTACAGGCCCGGTGCACAAAATTTGTGCATGGGGGAGGGGTGTCCCTCAGCCCAGCCTGCACCCTCTCCAATCTGGGACCCCTCAAGGGATGTCTGACTGCCCGTTTAGGCCCGATCTGGGATCGGGCAGTCGGACATCCCTCTCATAATCCAGGACTGCTGGCTCCCAACTGCTCACCTGCCTGCCTTCCTGATTGCCTTTAACTGCTTCTGCCTGCCAGCCTGATCACCCCCTAACCACTCCCCTGCCAGCCTGATTGACGCCTAACTGCTCCCCTGCCAGCCTGATTGCCCCTAACTGCCATCCCCTGCAGTCCTGGTCACCCCTAACTGCCCTCCCCTGAAGGCCTGGTCACCCCTAACTGCCCTCCCCTGCATGCCTGGTCCCCCCCTACTGCTCTCCTATGCAGGCCTGGGTCCCCCCCATCTGCCCTTCCCTGCATGCCCAGTCACCCCCAACTTCCCTCCTCTGCCAGCCTGCTCCCTCCCAACTCCCCTCCTCTGCTGGCCATCTTGTGGTGGCCATCTTGTGTCCACATGGGGGCAGGATCTTTGACCACATGGGGGCAGCCATCTTGTATGTGGGAGTGATGGTCAATGTGCATATTACTCTTTTATTAGATAAGATAGAGGCCTGGTGCATGGGTGGGGGCCGGCTGGTTTGCCCGAAGGGTGTCTCGGATCAGGGTGGGGGTTCCCTTGGGGCATGGGGTGGCCTGAGCCAGGGGCCTGTGATGGTTTGCAGGCCGGCCATGCCCCCTGGTGACCCAAGTGTAGGCCCTGGTATCTGGGGTTTATTTATCTTCTACAATTGAAACTTTGTAGCCTGGAGCTGAGCCATGCCTTCTGCTTGCTCCGTGGCAGCAGCCATTTCTGTTGGGGTTTTATGTATCTTCTATAATTGAAACTTTGTAGCCTTAAGTGGAGGCCTGGGCCAGCCAGGGCGTGCAGAAAGCTTGGCTTCCTCCATTGCCGGGGGCAACCCTAGCCTCCTGCTCTTTCCAGCTCTGTGGCTGCCGCCATTTCTGTTTGGATTTGTTTACCTTTTATAATTGAAACATTGTAGCCTTGAGTGGAGGCCTAGGCCAGCAAAGGCAGGCTGAAAGCTTAGCTTCCTCTATTGCCTTGGAAACCCAAGCCTCCCTCCTGCTCTCTGTAGCTGTAGCCATCTTGGTTGGGTTTATTTGCATATTTGTTCTTGATTGGCTGGTGGGCATGGCTTATGGGTATAGCAGAGTGATGGCTAATTTGCATATTACTCTTTTATTAGGTAGGATATTTCCCTGGGATAGCCCCTAAAATCTCCACATTTAAAACCCTCAGGACAGAAGACCCAGTGGGGCTCTTCCTCACAGGAGCATGCCCTGCCTTTCCCTTTCCTTCCCTCCCTCTTGCTCTCCCCCTCCCTACCTGGAATGTTACTATTAGCTTCCTCACTCCCAAGTTCCAAGGGCCCTTCCTTTACCTTTATAACTTGTTTCCTAAGCCATTTTCTTCTAGGACTTACTTTTTCTACCTCTGTAATTTTCCAAATAATGGTTCTCTTACAGTTTAGGTCTTACTCTGAATTCTTTCCTAGACAGAACCCAAGTACCAAGGTTGCTGAATCCAGGTTTAGTCTGACCACACCTGTCAGACACATGGTGCCATTCCTGCCACCTACAACAATTCTATTGATAATGTTTTCATTTCTAATATTTAGACAATGAACCAGGGACTTGAGAGAGGAGGATTTTGAGAAAATTTAAAATATTGGACTAATTAACTTCTTTAAGTAACTATGCTCGAAGCAATGTGAGGAAAGAGATTAGTCATTTATTGGTTTATAATTTCATCCTTTCTATATAAGACCATAAAATTACATTTAAGTATAAATTGAATTTATAAACAAGATTGTTGCTAATCCCATTTATACACAATTTTAGGAAATATATTAATAGACAAGGCTAATTTCTTCATGTCAGTGCAAATGTTCTCTAGAACGTTTAATCAATTATTTACCTGTCACTGAGGTTTAAAGATACCTATTTATCAGGTGTTTGTTTGTTTTTCCATTTATTTTCCATATGAAGTGCAAAAGGTAATTGCTAGTCATTTGGATAATTCAAAAATTATCTGTAAGTGGTACCTTTCTTACAGTGAACTGAGATGGGATTACAATGTGCTTTATTTAGTAACTAGAAGCCTGATGCACAAAATTTGTGCACTCATTGTGAGGGGGGCCCTCAGCCCGGCCTGTGCCCTTTTGCAGTCTGGGAGCCCTGTGGGGATGTCAGACTGACAGCTTAGGCCTAAGCCATCAGTTAGACATCCTTAGCACTGCCGTGGAGGTGGCAAACTAGAATGTATGGTAATCTTACTATTTGACTCTCAAAAGTTGGTGCATTGCCCTACGGATGTGGCTCAGTGGTTGAGCGTCAAACACACATGAACCAAGAGGTCACTAGTTGATTCCCCGTTAGGCACATGCTTAAGTTATCGGCTGGATTCCCAGTAGGGGGGATGCAAGAGGTGACCAATCAATGTTATCTCTCATTGATGTTTCTTTTGCTTTAATTTCTTTATTGATTAAGGTATCACATATTTGTCCTCATCCCCCCATTCCCATCCCAAACCCCTCCCCATGCATGCCCCCACCCCCTGTTGTCCTTGACCACTGATTAGGCTCATATGCATGCACACAAGTCCTTTGGTTGATGTCTCCCCCTTATCCCCACCCTCCCCTACCTTCCCGCTGAGGTCCAACAGTCTGATCTATGCTTCCTTGACTCTGGGTCTGTTCTTGTTCATCAGTCTATGTTGTTCATCATTTCCCCCAGATGAGTGAGATCATGTGCTACTAGAAATAAACTTATAAGAACCAAAAATGAGACAAGCAATTATGGTTATGCTGAGTGGCAAATGAATCAGTCTGTAGTGAGTTTCTTTCTGGGCCAACAGTTCTTTTGAGTCCCAATTTCATTGTCAAACAGTTCCTTTTGTGTACATGTCAGCAATGATATTTCAGTTCTGGATGGTGGAGAGATGGTGGTATTGCAGGTCCGACCCTCTCTGGTTTGGTCCTGGGCAACCTGCAGTGATGCACAGCTGCTGACTGCTAGTATGGCAAGACATCGTCAGCGTCTTCCGTCTCTGGACTGTTTCTCTTCTGTCTTCATGGCTGGAGTAGTTAGTCCTGTCAATTCCTCTCTGTTGCAGGAATCCACATGGTCTTGGCATTGTTTTCTGTCTCATTGATGTTTCTATATCTCTTTCTAAAATAAAAAAATAAAAAAACCTTGGTGCATATACTAGTTTAATACTAAGAAAAAAAAGAAAAACATAGAAGTAGTTACCTCCAAATTAATTAATTGTGCTGGTGTTTTATTTTGTTTTCCCCTCAGTTATCCAGTTTGGCTGTTTAAAGTGATCAGTTTATTTATTTAATGGCTAAACATTCAGGCTCACTTTTGGGTAAATGTAGATGCTGCCTGAAAAAGAAGAGAATATATAGGTTGATACTTAAAAATGTTTTTGATCCCTTGTGAACAAAATTAAATTGGCTACTGAAACAGCTAAAAAAATGGTAAAGTTCTAGAGTGACATCAGCAAGAAGTAAAAACACGAAGTCCCAAATATTTTTCCTCCATAGATATTCTGATTTAATAACAATATAGGGACAAAAATGCCCTCATGATAATTCTAGACTCAAGAAGTGGCAGTACTTGAGGTGAGCACAAAACTGAAAACAGCTGCATTGAAACAGCTAAGAGCAATTTCATTTTACCAGAACCAGCCCCTCCCCCAAGCTGGTACAACTCAGCACCAGGAGAGAATACCCTGGGTAATTAATTCCTCATAGGGGAATAGAGGGAAAGGAGACAGAAGAAGCATGTATCTTACATTATAGCTTTTGGAAAAGCCACCCAAAGGCCTGGTTTCTGCCTGTCCTCATTCAGAACACTGATGGAACCAAAATAATATGGAGGCTTGAAGGTTACAGAGAACAACCAATGGTAGGGGTAGATTGCTTCTGCTCCAGAGGGCACACAGCACATTAGACAGAGACCAATACAGCTCAACAGCCTCTTCCTTGTGGGGGGAAGATAATAGTGGAGCATACGGAGTATGTTAGATGGGACCTAGTATGTTCTAGAAGCTCGGAGGCTGCTCAGAACATAAGAGAGCTGGATAATTTGTAGGAGCTCAAGTTACTAAGCAGTACATACCTCAGTCAGAAAAAAATAAGGAACAAGAGACTATAAACTCCAGGAAAAGAAACTGGCAAGCCTCTCTATTAAGAAATTTTATGTACAGACCTAGAGAAGTCTCATGCTCCCAATAATGTTTTCAGAAGCCCCAGCTATATGAAAATATAGCTGGGATGCTTGGTGAGGCTCTTTTTCTGTACAAGCCAGTCTATACAATCTGGGAGAGGGTGATAATTTTTCAAATGTGCAAATTCCAGCAAAAAGTTATGAGAAACACAAAGAAACGGGAAAACATGACTCAAAGAAACAAAATAAATCTATGGAAACGAACACTAAAGAAATGGGGGTATATGAATTACTGGACAAAGAATGCAAACTCTCATAAAGATGCTCAATAAATTCAAGTAAAACAATGCATAAAAGAAAATGAGGTAAGGGGGAGAGATCAACCAAAGGACTTGTATGCATACATATAAGCCTAACCAATGGACAATAACATCAGGGGGGTGAAGGCATGAGTGGGGGGGATGGGGAGCAATGGGGTGATAAGGACACATATGTAATAGCTTAATCAATAAAGAAAGAAATGAGACTACCAACAAAGATATTGAAAATATAAAAACTAATCAAATATAAATTTTGGAGGTGAAGAATATAATAACTGAGTTGAAAAACTCACTAGAGAATTCAGTATCAGATTTGATCAGGCAGAAGAATAAAAATCACTCAAAGACAAGTGATTTCAAATTATTCAGTCACAGGAACAAAAAGAGCTCGTGTGCCTCAGTGGTTGAGCTTCACTCATTGACCTGTGAACCAGGTGGTCACTGTTCTATTCCTGGTCAGGGCATACGTCTTGGTTGTGGACTCGAACCCTGGTAGCGGGCCTGTAGGAGACAGCTGATCAGTAATTCTCTCTAATCATTGATGTTTCTATCTCTCCCTTCCTCTCTGAAATCAATAAAAGTAGATGTTAAAAAAGAAAAGGAATAAAAAAGAGTGAAGAAAGCCTAAGAGACTTAATGAGATACCATCAAGTGAAACAACATCTATACTAATAAAAGGGTAATATGCTAATTAGACCAGGTCAACCGGCCATCTTTCAGATGTCCGATTTCCTTCTGGACAAAGCCATGGTGGTGGGGGCCAAGGCAGAGAGGGCAGTTGGGGGTGAGAGAAGGTCGGCAGGGGAGGGTCATTGGGGGCGAGATCAGGCCTGCAGAGGAGGGCACTTGGGGGCAAGATTAGGCCGGCAGGGGAGGGCAGTTAGGGGTGATTAGGCAGGCAGGGGGCGAGATCAGGCTGGCAGGGGTGGGCAGTTAGGGGTGATCAGGCAGGCAGGCAGAGGCAGTTAGGGGCAATCAGGCAGTCCAGCAGGTGAGCAGTTAGAAGCCAGCGGTTCCAGATTGGCTGACATCCCCCAAGGGGTCCCCGATTGGAAAGGGTGTAGGCTGTGCTGTGGGAACACCCCCCCCCCCCGGTGCATGAATTTCATGCACTGGGCCACTAGTTTGTATTATAATAACTGAGTTGAAAAAAATCACTGGAGGGAGAAGAGAGAGAAAGTAGAAGAATGTTGATTTAAAGAAATAATGGATAAATCTTCCCAAATCTGGAAAAGGAAATGGGCATCTAGATTAAAAAAGCACATGCAGAAAGCTGGTCCAAATCTAGAGCATTCACTGGTGAAATCTACCTAACATTTAAAGAATAACTCCAATCGGCAAAGTGTTCCAAAAAAAACCTGAAGATAAGGAAATGCTTCCAAACACATTTTATGAGGCCAGCCTTATTCTGATACCAAAGCCAGACAAAGACAGTAAGAAAAAAGAAGTCCACAGGCCATAATCCCTGATGAACATAGATGCAAAAATTTTTAACAAAATAGTAGCAAACTTAATTCAATAGGACATTGAAAAGATCATGCACAATGGCAAAGTGAGATTTATCCCTAAGATGCAAGGATGGTTTAATATATGAAATCAAGGAATGCATCAATGTGATATATTACATATTGGTAAACAGAACAAAAAATAAAAATTTATGAATGGATACAAAAAAACATTTGACAAAATACATTCCCTTTCATGATAAAAACATTTAATAAGCTAGGAGTAGAAGAAAAATACTTCAACATAATAAATACCATATATGAAAAGCCCATAGATAACATACTCAATGGAAAAAAAATAAAAACCTGAAAACTGGTTTTAAGGTCAGGAACAAAGCAAGGATGCCCACTCTTATCCCTTCTATTTAAAATAGTCCTGGAAGTTCTAGCTGGAACAATTAGGTAATAAAAAGAATCAATATAAGAAAATAAATAAATTTATTTTTGTTCACAGATGACATGATTTTATATGTATAAAATACTAAGGATTCCACAAAATAATTATTAGAACTAGCAAAAAAAAAAATATCAGTAAATCTGCAGGGCAGAAAACCACCATACAGAAATCAATTTTATTTCTATACACTAGCAACAAACAATCCAAAAACGCAATTTAAAAGCAATTCCATTTATAATAGCATAAAAATATACTGAGAAATAAACTTAACCAAAGAGGTGAAAAACTTGTACAATGAAAATTGCAAAACATTGCTGAAAGAAATAGGAAAAGACACAAATAAGTGGAAAGACATCCAATATTAATGGTTGAAATTATTAATATATTGAGTAAAAAACTCAGGAGTATTAAAAATTGAAATAATAAAATATAATTTTTATATTAGGCAATCCTATCTAATAAAGACAGGATATGCAAATTGACCGTAACTCCACGACAAAGATGGTTGTGTCCACAGTCAACAAGGAGGGAATATGCAAATTAACGCAACAAGGTGAGAGGTGGAAGGCGGCTCCGGGCCCGAGTGAAGGTGGAAAGGCAGTGCCATCAGCCAGGGGAAGGAAGGCCTATTCTTACATGAATCTTCGTACATTGGGCCTTTATTATAATTATGAAAAGAAACTTGCACCAAATAGGAGAAGAAAAGGATAAGTACTGCTTTGCTGAACTATAAGGGACAGACAACAATGATAGTATAATATTACTCATTAACTACAGCACAGCAAAACATAGATATTTACAGTGATATTATTTTCCTACCTAAGAGTCTGACTACATTTCACCAGCCTTCCTTTAAAAAAATATTTTTAGAGAGAGATGAAGGGAGAGGGAGAAAGAGAGAAATATTGATATGAGAGGGAACATCAATGGGCTGCCTCCTGCATGACCCCTACTGGGGATTGAGCCCACAGCCTGGGCATGTGCCCTGACTGGGAATCTAACTGGCAACCTTTAGATGCATGGGACGACACCCAACCAACTGAACCACACCAGCCAGGGTCACAAGCCTTCCTTTTGATTTATATAATTTAATGTAGCATATCACTAGGTTTTATGTTATATGCAGCAAATGGGCTCTACACTTAAGTAAATATGTAACACAAAAATATAGACCTAGAAATATACCACTAAATATCTCCTTATGTTTTGTAACAAGAAGTTCTAATTCATGTATTATCTAAAAGGATTTTCATTTCCTTACATAGCTATTATCATTTCTGTTTTCTTTCTGGTTTGAGGTGTTTTTAAAGACATATTCTAACAGAGAAAGACAAAAACTCTCTGATTTTACTCATGTGTAATATAAAAGAAAAAGTAACAAATGATCAAATAAAAAATATAAACTCTTAAATATAGATAACAGTTCAGTGATTGCTACTGGAAAGGAGGCTGGTTAGAGAGAGAATGAAGAGAGTAAAAGAGGTCAAATAGATGGTTAGGGATGGGATCTAGACTTTTGGTGAGCATGCTATGGTGTATACAGATATTTAATTCTAATGTTGTACACCTGAAACTTATATATAATGTTTTAATCAATGTTATCTCAAAAAAATTTTAAATGTTCTCCCTGACTTTTTAAAAAAATGCTTTATTGTTTAATGTATTACATGAGTCTCCTCTTTTCCCCCATTGACCTCTCCCCTGCCACCCCCTACCCCAAGCACAGACCCTCACCCTGCTACGGTCTGTGTCCATTGGTTATGCTCATATGCACGCATACAAGTCCTTTGGTTGATCTCTTACTCCCTCACCTCCTTCCCTTATAGGTTGTACAGTCTGTTCGATGCTTCTATGTCTATGATTCTATTTTAGTTCATCAGTTTATGTTGTTCATTATATTCCACTCCTTGAAATTTAAAAAATACATAGCTTAAATGGAATAATAGTTGGGACTAAAGAAGCTGTGAATGCCTACATGCTTTTGGACTTGATTTTTAAATAAAATATCCTTCTAACTGGATCTTGACTTAGCCCTAGAGTAGTTTTCAATTTTCCTGTTGAAGGGTTTAGGAAAAACAAACAAAACAAACAAAACCCACACACACACACACACACACACACACACACACACACACACACAAAACTGTGTTTAATAAAACTTTCCTAGGAGGCTCAAAGAAAGATGATATGATTTATCTATGAAAAATTTTCTACTGGAAGCTAGAAGATACATGTCCAGTTTAACTTTGCTAACCCTTAAACTAGATTGGGAAGAAAAACTGCTTGCAGTCTCCCAGACAGTAGTTGCCATACTTAGTGAAATGTCTGCCTGTAGCTGGGAACTTGTAAATGCCTGTTTTGGTTTTATTTTAAGTCGAGGTATTTTTGCATATTAAGATTATATATGAGTTGAGTATAAAGTTTGTCTCTGTTTCCTGTAAATTTTTTGAAGCAAAGTAGATCCTGTCTCTAACAAAATTGATTCTGAAAAATCAAGCAGGTTGTCATTGTAATGCTCCCATGGCATTTAAAAAATGTTACTTCACATTGCAAATCTGAAGTGTCACCATCGAACATGTAGTGCTGCTTAGCACTTGCAAACTGATAATTGAATCAATGCAAGTGGATTTTAGAGGGTACCTTCCAAGCCCAAATTATCCTGGTGACATCATGAGTTTATAGTATTCACATGAAAACAAAACAAAACACAGTCTCTTATCCACATTCTGTCCCCATCCAAAAGCCCTTCCTTCTTTCTGCCTCAGCAATGTCCTATAGCCTGGACAGCAGAGAAATGAATTACATCTGAAGATAACTGATCTCCTTCCGTAGGGCATTATCAGCACAGCTGCAAAACTTTGATGCTCTGTGTCCATACACAGATGGTCAGACTAGAGGAAGGAGCACATGCAGATTTCTAGTCTTGTGTTCTCCTGGCTTCTCTGCTAGGTTGGCTGACATATTATAACAGCTGCAGCTCTGCCAGCATCAAGTTGGAATTCACTCATCTTTCAAAATATGAGATAGTTGAAACATAAGAGGCAATCTACATGCTTGGGGAAATTCCAGAATACAGGTATAAATCACTGCAAACTTTGAAATCCCCCCTGCAATAAATTTACTGATCAACCAATTGTGCTCTTTTTTCTCCATAAATTCTTCAAATCAACCTAATAAATCTGACTTATGTATTAATTCAGGTGAGAAAGTTTAAGGCTCATTTAGGTTTTCCAATTGCATTCTAGAACTTCAATTCAAAACCTTAAGTGAATATTTTCAGTCACAAAACAAGACCTCATGTTGGTAGCCAGCTTTGCAAGGGAAGGATCAGAGATAGGCAGAATAGTTCAGACAAATCACAGAGAACCATGGAGACTTTGCCCATTTTAAGAAATGAATCCTTGTGGGAGATCAAAGCATGTACTTCATGCCATTCAGTAATAAAAAACCAAGAACAGGAAAATCCTCATTTTATCTTTCTTTTTCTAACATTGTGTAGGTTATAACATAAAAAAAAAAAAAAAAAAAAAAACACCTCAAAGCCTTTGTCAATCCTAGACAAGAACAGAATCATTTTGCATTTATTGTTTTGTTTCAAAATACTGAGATAAGAACTTTTCTATAACTTTGTATTATGCATGTTTTGGATTAGCCTAACTTTTTTACCTCACCCCACTTTCTGGTATAGTCTCTATGCCAGTTCTCCCACCTTAGCTCCTACCCAACAGAGAACATAGCAGCCTCTTTTATAGTAAGTGACCAACTTCAGGTCAGATGCATAAGAATGCATCTAAATTAATGAGGTTGATCCACTGCTTTCTATACTTTATACAAATACTTTACTACAGGATCATGAATAATCACATGCAGTTCATGTTGTGGGGACTGTAGAATGAAATTTGAAGTATGGTTTGTCAAATAGATATCTTTATTAAGCACATTTGGTGCTCAAAGTGCTCTGATGGGTGCTAAAAGTGATAAAAAATTTAATAGACTTAGGTTGGCTTTCTGGAAGTTCTCTAATCAAAATAGTGAGATAATAAAAATATGCTTGGATAATTTTAATAAGGAAAGATCTTTAAGCTTCACAAACACCAATAGATACTACTCAAACATAAAGCATTAGTTGGGAAAAGACTAATGTGGGCTACTTGACAAGTATCTTGAAACTTAGGTTTGAGGCTGATATAGAAACTATACACCAATCTTGGAAATTTATATGTGGCAAAATGATAAAACCTATGTGTCCTAGTCACCTCTGGATCCTCACTGTATAAAAATATGAACATCATGACCACCATCTAATCATTTCCAGGATGCAGCAAGATATTGAGAATTTAGGGCTTCTCAAATGTAATAGGAGAATTTTGAGCTTTGCTGAGGAAAGCAAAAAGAAATGAAAATAAATCATATGGCCCTGCAGAAAATATCTTAAGATCCATTTGGTTTTGTAGGCAAGACTTTATGTAGTTTTACATCTAAGGCGAAAACAATCAGGATTGGAGAAGGGCTAGATAAGTGCATGGCAAATGGTCTCAATGGTCAGAGAGGAGAAATGTTCTGTGAGCTCACTCTTTTTTTTACCCAATTTTTTTTTTATTGATTAAGGTATTACATGTGTACATATCTTCCCATTGCCCCCCCATTCCACTCCTATAGTCTTGTATTTAAGTAGCTCCATCACTGGTACAAAATTTCCTTCCTCTCATACTGTTTTACTTTCTCTTTAGTGGCTTTAGATTTTTAAGGGCTTATTAAGTGCAGTTTGATTTTTTATAGATTCATGCACAAAAATTTGATCTTTAGTTGTTTACCATAGCTTTGTCTAGTCAACAATTGCTATCCATTGATTGCTATTCCTGGAACTTCCATTTCCTTATAAATGGTGCACTTGAAAATATTTGTTATTTTTAATAAAATGTGTGAATATGACATTGCAATAAATGCATCTGCAAGAGCCATTGCTGTGTTTAACTTATTTGCTATAAATATATTGTAAATTATTTGTACGGTCTTCATTCCTGTATGCTATCTTTAGCAAGCTTATAAATAAATTATTACTTCTTTATACCTCATTGAGAACCACCTCTTATAATAAAGCATCCATGCTTCCAATATAGCTTCTTATGCTAAATGTAGATATAGCCAAAAAGACAAAAGTGTAATATTCCAAAACTAATTTTTGAGTTCAGAAAATTCGTGACTATGAATAGTTCTGCATTTCTGAGCAGAGACAACATAGGAAAATACTGCTCCATGTTTCTTTAGCAAAGACTGATTGATCATCACAATTCAGACACTTCAAAACATCAGCAATGTATATACTCTATATTCTCACATTTAGAAATGGAAATTGGTCCTTTTTCATAAAATGGTATTGCAGTTAACATACAAATTTGTCTAAATGCACCTGCATTTTAGGCCATTCCTTATCACTTTATTTTGCAAATGTTTTTGTTCTCCTTAAGAGGCATATTTATAAGGTCAAAGCTGAAAGTGTGTGCTAGAAGTAAATAAAACGCGGACATGACAAAATATGTGTGTTTTTATTGACTCTATTTTCTGTGTAGTCTCTACCCAAACAGCAGATAAGACCTAAATGAGTTTTAGACTTTAACTATCTTGAAGGAAATTATCATAGTGCAGTTTTTGTGACAGATCTGATATATTAAGTACAGGACTCACTTTAGGAGGTATTATAGAAAATACTATTATCACAATGACTAACAATAAAAAGGTAAGCTAATAGTTTAATTATACTTCTATGTAGTTTATATTTGCCCCAGCAGTTGAGGAGTTAATTATAGGGCTTTAACTTAAAGGTTTGGCTAGAACAAATGTGGACAATAACAAAATGTGTTCACATTTGTAATGTGTCCAAAAATGCTTCCCAGGAACAACTAATGTCTGGATAGATGACAGAGTTTGGTTCCAGGTAGAGTTATGAGAGCTTATACGTTTTGCAGCCAATGGTTTTATTTTTGAAACCCTTCCACTTTGTGGTAAGTTCAATTTTGTGGCACATTCAGTTTTGTGGCATGTGTTCTACTGATTAAACACTTGCCTTCTACACAGCTTTGCCAATTCATAGATGTTTCCCTTTAAAATGAACATGTCTTGAGAACTCAAATCAGGATGGCTCTCTTTCAATAGGTCCATTCTGAACAGCAACGTCACACTTTACCTGATCTCGTCTTCATTTAGTATTATTGGATAGGCAGAAAGGCCCCAGCATTGATACAAAGCTTTACAATCTGTCATTGTATAGAAAAAAGCTGCTCAGCCTGTTTCTATGGCTTCTGCCACTGCCATAGTATGTTACACAGTGACATTCTCCTTCTGCAGTTAATGAGTGATCACTATGGGTTTAGCTGCTCTTACCCTGGCTATTAAAGTTTGCCACCATGGCCATGTGGTATAATATTGGAGCAACAGCCTTCATCTCAAAAAACAAACAAAAAACACACACAAACAAACAAAACAAAACAAAACAAAACAAAACAAAACAAAACAAAACAACACCACAAAGGCTCTTTGGAGTAATCCAGAAAGAGACCCCCAAAGTTTTAATCTGTCTGTCTAATTTGCTCTTTTTTTATTAAGTCAACTTCATGAATTTGGCACTTGGCCAGCTTTATCAGGAGCAACAAAGAAATGAATCCTCCGATATTGTGACAGGGTGAGAAAAAATTTCATTAGTTTTTGTTTTTTACCTTTGTATTGGTTTCAGGTGTAGAGCTTAGTGGTTAGACAACCACATACTTGGTGCCATATAAGAGTTATCAGAATATTATTGACTATATCCCCTATGCTTTACTTATATCTCCATGACTATTTTGTAACTACCAATTTGTACTTCTTCATCCCCGTACCTCTTTCACCCAGTCTTCAAAACCCCTCCACTCTGGCAACCATCACTCTGTTCTCTGTATCTGAGTCTGTTTCTATTTTGTTTGTTCAGTAATTTCTTAAGATTCCATGTATGAGTGAAATCATATTGTATTTGTCTTTCTCTGACTGAATTATTTCACTGAGCATAATAGTCCCCTAGGTCCATCCATGCTGTTGCAAATGGTAAGATTTCATTCTTTTTTATGGTTAATTAATATTTCATTGTATATATGTATCACTACTTTTTTTTTAATCCCTTGTCTATTGATGGCCACTTAAGTTGCTTCTATATCTTGGCTGTTGTAAATAATGCTGCAATGAACAATAGGGGTACATATTCTTTTAAAATACCATTTTGGGTTTCTTTGGATAAATCCACAGGAGTGGAATCACTGGGTCATAAGGCAGATCCATATTTAATTTTTGGAGAAAACTCCATACTATTTCCCATAGTGGCTGCAATAGTCTGCACAAGGGCTCCCTTTTCTCCACATCCTCCTTAACACTTGTCATTTGTTGACTTATTGATGATAGCCATTCTGACAGATGTGAGGTGATATCTCATTGGGGTTTTAATTTGCATTTTCTAACAATTAGTGACATTGAACATCTTTTAATATGTCTATTGCTAACTGTATGTCCTTTATAAAAGTTTTTTAATTTAATATATTTTATTGATTTCAGAGAGGAAAGGAAAGTGAGAGAGAAAGAAATATCAATGATGAGAGAGAATCATTGATTAGCTGCCTCCTTCATACACCACACTAGGGATCAAGCCCACACCCCCGGCATGTGCCCTGACCAGGAATTGAATAGTGACCTCCTGGTTCATAGGTGGATGCTCAACCATTGAGCCACACAAGCCAGGCATATATGTCCTTTTTTTGAGAAATGTCTATTCAGGTTCTTGTTAGCATCTTGGATATGGAGCTTAATCCTCACTCTTACAAGGATGTGCATGTTTAGAGAAATATCCCTCAACTTGCTGCCAATTATTAAGCCTCCAGCATTATTTTTCACATGTGCCTCTCATTATCACATTTTTGCCACTAAGGTTTCTGAGAAATGAAGAGCACATTTTGGCCCTATGTTCCTGCCTAGTAATGTCTTTCCTGCTATCAGAGGGAGGCATCTGGAAAGGAGCATAATATACTTACATATGGGAAGCAATTGTGTTGAAAAAGGAAACCAACTTTTAAAAAAAACAGTTGTGCCTCAAAACAGAGAGAATAAATCATAGTCCCCAAGTTACCAGATTGTTCTCCATGTGTAAGCATATATGGAATTTTTAAAATATAATATAAGACAAAAATTAAAACATAAGAAATTAATATAATTAATTATTTAAAAATGTAGTAAGTACAATATTTCAAAAGATAAATCATTTCCTCCAATATTTTGCCTGTATTAGAATAACTCTTTTTTTATTCCTTCTGTGAAACTAATTGTACTACTACTTGCTAATATTTCATAGAACATCAGTAAATCCTTAGCCATACAACTTCTTCAGGCAAAGTAATGGTTACAGCTTCACATAGCAAGATGTTTTCCTGGCTTCAGGAGCAAGAGAAGGAATACTCTTTAAAATTCATGAATGTATGTCATATATCCTAAGGGCAAAACAAGGGTGAATGTCAACGGAGTCCAGAAATATAGTATTCCCCCAAAAAATTCCAGTTGAAGGTTAGATTTCATAAAGCATCAGAATTTCCTTACCTTTAATGCACATTTAAAGTAAAGGCCTTTGCAATGATTTGATGGGATGAGAGACATAGAGGGAAGGGGTGGGGAGGAGGGGAGGGGAGAAGATGAAGGGCCAGGTGGAACTATCAAAGGACAGGGACATTCAAAATAGCTGAGTGTTGGGGTGGTCCCCCTAGCACTATGCAAGGAAAAAAATGATCACCAAATAACTTTGACATGTTAATTATATCCACCTGCAGAGCTGAATATATTTTGGCAACTCCTTTCTAATAAGGGAACACATTCCATCTGATATTAGTTTGGACAATTGGAGAGCAGGCTGCCCATAAACTATTTTTCCTTTTTGATTCTTAATTACAAGAAAACAATGGAGAAAAAATATAATGTGGCTTTATGTTTTCCTGTGATGCTACATCAGTCTTCTATTTTCACATTATTTCCTTAAAGGAAAAAGGAGACTGAAAACACAAATAGGAGGAAGGAAACAGAAGATCAGTTTAAAGTGGCTAGAATAGCAATTCACTTGAACCTTTGCCCCAGTATTGAATTTAACCCAACAAATCACACTGGGGAATTTCTGTGGTATAAGAAAGTGTAGTTTATACTTTTTTGTTGGTATTATTTTAAGTTAAGAAAGAAAGAATATGGATTAAAAGGGGAAAAACAGCTTGAGAATCAAAAACCCTGCATTTGCTTTCCTCCCAAGACAGAATAACAACAAAAAGTCTAAATGGAATTTAATTTATAAGTTAGAAGATTATGGAATTTGGTTGGGCTTTAATCCAAATCAAATTATCATTAATTCAATTTCTAACTCCTACGAAGTCTCAGATAATCAGTTTTCTTATCTGTTAAATGGAGCTAGTATAGCCTAATGAATAGAATTATTATAAGGAATAGATGTGATTATAAGAAGACTGATACACAGCTGACATGAATCAAATAATGTCTATTATCATTATTGTCCTCACAGGTTTCTACCCAAGGAATGCATAACTTATGAATGTGCCTTGCGAATTTCCAAAACCTGATCTATGTCTAGCCAAAACCCACAGAATTCCTAGATTTCTGTCACATTGTTAATATCAGGGAAAAATAGGAATTTGGGGAGGGATGGGGAAAATATAATAGGAAAAATGTAATCTACTTTATAAAACTCCCTATCCCCTGAGAAACTAAATGCTACAGCCATGGCAGAACTGCAGCCACTCAAAATATTCCAAATATTTTAATGTCATTTTATCTAATGTTGGTGATGCTGGGATTGGATAGTGCTGCAGTTGTACTTTATTTGCAATTCAGAGTCAGATGCAACTGCAATATTTTCTGTAATTTCCTTAGCCTATATTACAAATGACTAACAATAAAGATGGGTACCAGAATCTTTGGTCCTTCAAGAAATGATAAAAGAGATGCAATCTTTTGAATGTCATTTTTAGCTCAAATGGTTCTTAAATGTTATTATTACTCTGAAAAGTGAATGAGGAAAGTTTGCTTTATTCATTAAGTGAAGAGGGTACAGGAGCATGAGTTTTTCTAGGTAAGAATTTTCAAGAAATAACAAATAGAATGGAGAAACCAGAAATGTTAACTTTTTCTTGAGCTTCTCATAGTCATTTGACCATGCCCTACTTCCAAAATCCTAATTTCTGTACATATTTTATGATGTGGAATGAGTAAGAAGTTTATTTTCATGATTTCATTATCATCTTTAAGTTTGCCATGGTTCTGTGTCCTTTTTCACCTAATGAATGAGGTGAGAAATAAATGAGGGCAACGGGAAAGAGAGGGAAAGCCAGGATATATACATATTTTGAGTGTGGCCAGTGCAAATAAGGGCATGTTAATGGACCTAATAACTTTTTAAGCCTATCTGTGAAAATCTAGTAAAGTTTAGTTGTTAATTACATGAGCTCTGCTATCAAACACTCCTGAGTTTGATTCCCAGCACTAAGTAAATGGATAAAGTTACTAAAATCTATCTCTAGCACAAGGGAGCGTTCAGTGATATGTAGCAGTTAAAAAATTTATTTATTTATTGAGAGAGAGAGAGAGAGAGAGAGAGAGAGAGAGAGAGAGAGAGATTTGTTGTTCCAGCTACTTATGCATTTATTGGTTGTTCCTTGTATGTGCCCTAACAAGGGGTCAAACCAGCAATGTTGGCATATCAGGGTGATGCTTTAACCAACTAAACTACCTGGCCAGAGCTGTAGAATTTTTTAAAATCTTTTTCTCACCTTCACCATCTATGACACACTGGATATTCAAACCAAAAGCAAGCCAAGGGTATTATTAGATACGAACTAAATGCTACAGCCACTGGCAGAAGCAAATAGTCAAGTATAACAAAATATGGAGGTGATAAGCAGAGTAACTCAAATTGAGTGACTGTGTTGCATTTATCCCCTAATGGGAGGAGAAAGAGAGAGGCAGAAAGTGTCAGTCACTAAAATCCCACAATCAGCATGGTCACCCCTTTTTTGCAGAGTTGGCTTTGATCTCCTAGGTCTTTATGCATGGCCAGGCTTCCTGCTGTTACTAGCTGTACTGGAGTGCTTTCAGTTAATTTCTTAAGATATATTTTCCCCCTTCTTAACAACCTTTAATCAAAATTACAACACAATCTTACAAGAAAGCTAGTTCCCTTGAGGTATCTAGCACCTGGTGGTTTGAAGAGTTGAGGAAAGTTTCAATAAAACTTCAATTTTTTTGGCTTTGCCCTTCACCAGAATTCCCTCTGCTCATCAAAGCCAGGTCACACCAGTACTCAAGCTTAACAAGCTGTAAGTGTAGTAGTCTCTTTGACTTTGCTAAAACTTGAAATATCACTGGTGTGGATCAGCACTCTTTGCAATTAATTGTCTTTTTGCATTGGCCCTTTGTTACTCTAAATCAGTTCTGCTGACCAGGGTCTCCAGATACTGTCCTGCAGGTTATGCACTTTACAACTCCAGGGGATGCCATTCACATAGACTGTAATGCGAATATCGACCTCCTGGAGTTGTGCAATATGCCTGGCATTGCTGCTGATATTTACAGATCTACCTTTGGGACTGAGAATATTGTTGCAAATTTAAGTTTGACCTCTATGTTCTTATTACTATTTTTAGATGGTATCTGTACTTTAATTATTAGTTTCAAAGAGATAATGTAAAGCAAGGATAGTGGATAGCATGTTACTTTAATTCCCTCCTTAGGCTGTAATTGGAGGATTTAAAAAAATATATTGACTTGACAGCTGAAAAATGAGCATAGTAGGAAAATGTTGATATCCAGTTGATTTGGCATATGGACTATCCTGATGGAAAATTTTCAGTATAATTGGTGTGACTTAGTTTGTTCTCAGAAATTGTTTGAAAAGCATATGACTTGAATTGGATTGGTTTGGAGAGAATGTTTTTTTTGAGCATGACTCCCTTCTTAAGAACCACCCTTCCATAGACCCATCTGGCTGTATTACAGAATTTCTTGAAGAATGGTATACTTGTCAGTACTGACATGTGGACATGAAAGAGGAGATAGAGTCAGACAGAGACTGAGACACTGACAAGTAAGAATAGAGAAACAGACTGAGACACAATGTAATTATTAAAACATGATTAATCTAATTAATTCAGTAAATTTCATTGAACACATAATATACACAGGTACTATGAAAGAGAGATAAATGATGAATAAATGAAAGTTTCAATCCTAGAGTCAGTGTTTTATAAATTGTTAAACCCACCAACTCTAGAGTTGGGCCCCTTAATTTTTAAACAACATTTCTTATATGTATAACATTAGAAACTTTACTTAAGCTCTCTGTGTTTCAGTTTTCTTGACTATAAAGTGAGAATCATAAAAGTAATTGCCATACCAGGTTGTTGTGAGGGTAAGGCTATGTAATCCATGTAAAGCACTAAGCTCAATGTCTGAATAAAACAGCTATATTTATTAGAACAATTATTACAGCAATAACAATCCTATATAATAAAGAGGTAATATGCAAATTGGCCATCACTCCAACACACAAGATGGCCGACCCCATGTGGTCAAAGATGGCAGCCCCCATGTGGACACAAAATGGCCACCACAAGATGGCCGGCAGGGGAGGGCAGTTGGGGGCAACCAGGCCTGCAGGGGAGGGCAGTTGGGGGAGACCAGGCTGGCAAGGGAGGGCAGTTAGGGGTGACTGGAACAGCAGGGGAGGACAGTTGGGGGCAACCAGGCCTGCAGGGGAGGGCAGTTAGGGGAGACCAGGCCAGCAGGGGAAGCAGTTAGGTGTCGATCAGGCTGGCAGTGGAGTGGTTAGGGGATGATCAGGCTGGCAGGCAGAAGTGTTAGAGGCAATCAGGCAGGCAGGCAGGCTAGTGGTTGGGAGCCAGCAGTCCTGGATTGTGAGAGAGATGTCTGACTGCCCCACCGGGATTGGGCCTAAATGGGCAGTTGGACATCCCTCAAGGGGTCCCAGATTGGAGAGGGTGCAGGCTGGGCTGAGGGACACACCCTCCCTGTGCATGAATTTTGTGCATCTGGCCTCTAGTAATTAAGAAAAAGCATAGTAGAGCAATTAAGAGCATGAGCTCTGAACCATAATGGCTTTGAGTCTTAGCTCTACGATTTTGCATTGTGTGATCCTAGAAAAGTAAAATATCTCTCTGTGCTTCAGTTCACATTTCTTCTAGTCATGAGAGTTGAATGAAGTGATGCATTTAAAGTTCTTTAGAAAATACCTTGCCCAGGAGCGAGAAAATGGCATCAGAATAGACAGACATGTTCCGAGCCTTGTCCTGGAGCAGAAAGAAAGAACAGCTGAGGGTTGCATGGGGAGTGTTTGTTAGCAAGCTAAGGGACAGCTAAACTCCAGGAGAAGATGGAGGACTGCTAGACGGGGTTCCCCTGATGGGCAGCCCCCACTGCGGATGGGTCCCCTCCCGGAGCTACGGGCTTGGATGGGGAAACTGCGCCATCTTGAAAGGGAAAGTGGACCTGGACCTTATCGGAAGCCTGAAAATCCACAACTGCAGCAACCACCGAACAGCTGGGAGCCCCAGAACACCTGTCCCCAATTGGCGCAAAAATGCGGATTCAAAGGAGCTCTTCACTCCACCACGGAAAGGTCAGATTTCACAGGGGATAAGGTGAGGTCTCTGGTCCTGGCAGGAGAGAGAAACACATGCACTGTGGGAGCTGGAGGACCGGGGAAGTTTGTGCCTAGAAAACTCTGTGGCTGTTGGGACTGGCGTGATCCGTGAATGTGGAAGGGGGTCCTCAGAGCTGCTAACAGAAGGGATCTCTAAAAAGCAACCCATTTTGATCTGATGTGGAGGGACAGCCTAAGAATTTCAAAGGAGTGCAGGCTGCTTAGACTTGCGCGCAGACACATTGCTCACACACTTGGGCTTTTTCCTCTTCATTTCCTTGCTTCTGATTACTAAGCAAGGATCACCCAGTTGGGGACATCCTGGGAAACTGCAGGGGGAATTTGTTTTTCTGGAACCTGGGGATCAGAGCGGGGAGTGACCATCGGAGAGCCAGCTCTGAGGCAGCCCACCTCCACAAACCAGTATTGAGTGCCACAGGGAAAGAAGGCTAGAGAGGCCATAGAGACCCGGAAGTCAATCCAGAAACACTGCCTCCCAGGGGCTGAATCACAAATTGACTCTTGTGTAATAAAAAATAAAGGAATACGAGAAATTAAGACACTGCCTGCTTAAAAATTAGGACTGGCTTACAACACTGAGGAGCAGTGGAATGCAGGGAACTTCAATACTGTCTGGACTGGGAAACAGGCATGCCAAACAGAACAATAGAGGAAGTGAATGACCTTCATCCTTCCTTTAGCTTCGTTTTATCCTATCTCAACTCTACCTTTATGCCATCACTCTCTTCCTAACCTTTCCCCATTTTGTGTCCTGTTTATCTTAACCCTTTCCTGCTTTAGATTTTCCCTATTCTTTCTGTTTACCCCCTGTTAAAATTTCACCATACTTATATATCTAATTTCCAATCCTCTGCTCCAAGTCCATACACACCTCTATCTTCGCTGTCTTAAATATCAAAAAAAATTGTTTTTCTCTCTGTCCTTTTGTTGTTGTTTGCTTGAATGTTGATTACATCGAATTTTTATGCTTTTTTTTGAGATTGTTTTGCTTATTCGTTTTTTTGTTTGTTTTTTTTTGTTTGGTTTGTTTTTGTTTGTATTTTACTTCTGTTTTCCCTTGCCTCACTTGATATTAGTTGGTGTTGTAGTTTGTATTAATCTCCAGGTACTTGTTGCTGGCATTTTCTGGGATTAGTGGTTGTGATATTGGAGTTTTCTCCCCATATATATAGTTTGTTCCCTTTGCCCTCTTAGTCTCATTCTTGTCTCTCTTACTTTTTTTTTCCTTTTCCCAATTTCATTTTGACACTCCTTTTTTTTTTTTTTTCTTTTCTTTCTTTTTACTCTTCTTTCTTTCCTATCCCCTAATTTGCCTTTCTCTGGTGGTCACCTTTATTGGAGGTTATTAATATTGTGAATACATTTCTGTTCAGTGCCTTGTGTGTTGTACCTGGTTGTGTTGTATTTTGTGCCTTTAAATCAACGCAGGAGAGAGAGAACTACATAACCATACATCCGGAGAAGAGAGACCATGGGGAGACAAAGAAATAGCCCACATATGAAAGAAAAGCAGGCATCACCAGAATAGGAAGTAAACGAATTAGAGGCAAGCAACCTATCAGAGAAAGAATTCAGAGAAATGGTCATAAGGTGACTGAAAAGAATGGAAGACAAATTTGACAATATGAGTAAGAACCAAGAGGAAATGAAGAAGAACCAAGAAGAAATGAAAAATGACATTGATGCTGTAAAGAACTCAATAGAAAGCATCAAGAGTAGACTAGAAGAAGCAGAGGACTGCATCAGTGAGCTAGAAGACAAGATGGGAAAAAATACCCAAGTAGAGCAGCTTCTAGAAAAAAATTAAAAAGCAGGAGGAGAGCCTAAGGGAACTTTGGGACAACACGAAACAAAACAACATCTACATAATAGGGGTTCCAGAAGGAAAGGAAACTGAGCAAGGAATAGAAGACCTGTTTGAAGAAATAATGACAGAAAACTTTCCTGATATAGGAAATAAAAAACCCACACAAATCCAAGAAACACACAGAGTCTCAAGCAAAATGCACCCCAAAAGACAGACGCTAAGGCCCATTATAATTAAATTGGCAAACACCAATGACAAAGTAAGAATTTTAAAAGTGGCCAGAGAGAGAGAGAAAGTTACATACAAGGAACCCCCATCAGACTAGCAACTGATTTCTCAACAGAAACTCATCAGGCCAGAAGGGAATGGAATGAAATATACAAAGTCATGCAAAGGAAGGGTCTGAATCCAAGAATACTGTACCCAGCAAGGCTATCAATCAAAATTGAAGGAGAAATCAGGAGCTTCACAGACAAAAAAGGACTAAGGGAATTTATTACCACCAAACCAACAATGCAAGAAATGCTAAAGGGTCTGCTGAAAAAAAAAAAAAAAAGGAAGCGAAGAAGGAACACAGGGGTATAGAATAAAAATGGCAACAAATAAGTACCTATCAATAATAACTTTAAATGTAAATGGATTAAATGCCCCAATCAAAAGACATAGGGTAACAGATTGGATAAGAAAACAAGACCCATATATTTGCTGTCTACAAGAAACCCACCTCAGAAAAAAAGACACACACAGACTGAGTGTGAAGGGATGGAAAAAGGTTTTCCAGGAGAATGGAAATGAAAAAAAAGCTGGGGTAGCAATACTTATATCTGACAAAATAGATCTCAAAGTAAAGGACATAACAAGAAATAAGGAAGGCCACTTCATAATACTAAAGGGAGCAATCCAACAAGAAGAAATAACTCTGGTAAACATATACTCACCCGATACAAGAGCACCCAAATACATAAAAAAAAAAAACTACTTGAGGATATCAAGGGAGAGACTGACAGCAATACAATCATAGTAGGAGACTTTAATACTCCACTATCACCATTGGACAAATCCTCTAAACAAAAAATCAGCAAAGAAACATCAATCCTAAATGACTCACTAGACCAGATGGAACTAATTGACTTCTTCAGAACATGTCTCCCCAAAGCCACAGAATATATATTCTTCTCAAGTGCACATGGGTCATTTTCTTTTCTTTTTTTTAAATTTATTTATTGATTAAGGTACCACATATTTGTCCTCATTCCCCCATTCCCATCCCACACCCCTCCCCATGAATGCCCCCACCCCCCTGTTGTCCTTAACCACTGGTTAGGCTCATATGTATGCACACAAGTCCTTTGGTTGATCTCGCCCCTTTACCCCCACCCTCCCCTACCATCCCTCTGAGGCCCGAAAGTCTGATCCATGCCTCCTTGTTTCTGGGTGTGTTCTTGTTCATCAGTCTATGTTGTTCATTATTTCCCCTAGATGAGTGAGATCATGTGCTATTAGAAATACACTTATAAGAACCGAAAATGAGACAAGCAATAATGGTTATGGTGACAGGCAAATGAATCAGTCTGTAGTGAGTTTCTTTCTGGGCCAACAGTTCTTTTGAGACCCAATTTCAATGTCAAACAGTTCCTTATGTGTACATGTCAGCACTGACATTTCAGTTCTGGATGGTGGACAAATGATTGTAGTGCAGGTCCGACTCTCTTGGTTTGGTCCTGAGCAACCTGCAGTAACGCACAGCTGCTAACTGCTAGTATGGGAAGGCCACATCAGCGTCTTTCATCTCTGGACTGCTTCTCTTCTGTCTTCATGGCTGGAGTAGTCCTGTCGATTCCTCTCTGTTGCTGGAGTCCACATGGTCTCGGAGTTGTATTCTGAAAATATACAAACATATTCTCGACCAAAAGTTAATAAAGGAATATTTTCTATAAATTTGACTGGGGATCCTATTTCATTTTTTGCCCAAATGATTTTCCTCTGGCTTGTTTTGACACCTTGTGTGTTTTTCATGGGTGTCTTGCTTTTAGCCTTACAATTAATTTTGTAAAGTATTAATTTTCTAGATGTAATTTACTTACAGGATATTTTTCCTTACATGATATTCTTCTACTATCTCCCCCTTTTTTGATTTAAATGTTAGGAGGCTTTTGAAAATTTTATAATGTAGTCTTGATGGCTTTTAAATTTTAATTTTTTGCACTATAATATTACTGTTTTAGGATCATTACATGGTGCGCAATTTTATCATGAGATGAAGTACCAATAAAAATTTTAGTTAACACTTTAGGAACACCTTTTTGTCCAGTACAATTAATTTTTCTATAATATTCGCTTGTTTCAACTAGCCAGTTTAAATTTGCCTGAAAACTTGACTACTATTTTACTGTCAAATTTATTACTCTAACATTAATCTTATTTTACCCTGTAAAAATTGGTGGAAGGGATTATTTGCCTTCTTGAGTAGGTCCTGAGCATTCCTGGTGGTAGGCTGGATTTAGATATCATAAACCCACTTCCCCACACCATGGGTACAAGACAACTCAAACAATTCTTGTTGGAGTGAGAGGGCAGCTGCTGTCGGCCAAGTCTCTGTCGGTCACCTGGGTCCTTATCTGAGCTGGGCATGGGAAGCACGAAGCAGCCATGGGGGCAGGAGTCGCACATGGATCATTTTCAAAGATAGACCATATGTTGGGACATAGGCAAAGTCTCTTCAAATTCAAGAAGATAGAAATCATATCAAGCATCTTCTCAGATCACAGTGGCATAAAACTGGAAATCAACTACAATAAAAACAATCCAAAAAAATCAAACACATGGAGACTAAACAGCATGCTATTAAAAAATGACTGGTTTACCAGAGAGATCAAGGAAGAAATAAAAAACATCATGGCAACAAATGACAATGAAAACACAATAATCCAAAATCTGTGGGACACAGCAAAAGCAGTCTTGAGAGGGAAGTTCATAGCTCTACAAGCCTACTGCAAAAAAACAAGAAAAAATGGTAATAAATGATCTAACCCTACAACTCAAAGAGTTAGAAAAAGAGCAACAAGAAAAGCCCAGTGTAAGCAGAAGGAAGGAAATAATAAAGATCAGAGTGGTGATAAACGACATAGAGACAAAAGAAACAATACAAAAGATCAACAAAACCACAAGCTGGTTCTTTGAAAGAATAAACAAGTTTGATGAAACTCTAGCCAGGCTCACCAAGAAGCAATGAGAGAGGACCCAAATAAACAAAATCAGAAATGAAAGAGGTTAAATAACAAAAGACCCTGCTGAAATACAAAGGATTGTTAAAAAATATTATGAACAACTCTATTCCAACAAACTCGACAACCTGGAGGAAATGGACATATTCCTAGAAAAAGATAACCTTCTAAAATTCAATCATGAAGAATCTAAACAGCTCAGTAGACCAGTAGCTATGGAAGAAATTGAAGCAGTCATCAAAAAGCTTCCAGCAAACAAAAGCCTGGGGCCAGACGGCTTCACAGGAGAGTTTTACCAAACATTCAAGGAAGAACTAAAACCTATTCTCCTCAGACTATTCCAAAAAATTCAAGAGGAAGGAACACGTCCAAGCTCCTTCTATGAAGCCAGCATCACCCTAATACCAAAAGCAGATAAAGACAACACAATGAAAGAGAATTACAGGCCAATATCCCTCATGAACATAGATGCCAAAATCCTCAACGAAATTCTAGCAAATTGGCTCCAGCAGTACATCAGAAAGATCAGACACCATGACCAAGTAGGATTTATCCCAGAAATTCAAGGATGGTACAATATCTGCAAATCAATAAATGTGATATAGCACATAAACAAATTGAGAGATAAAAATCACCTAGTCATATCAATTGATGCAGAAAAAGTATTTGACAAAATCTAACACCCTTTCTTGATAAAAACTCTCAACAAGGTGGGAATAGAAGGATCATACCTCAGCATAATAAAAGCTATATATGATAAACCCACAGCAAACATCATACTCAATGGACAAAAACTAAAACCATTTCCCCTAAGAACAGGAACAAGACAGGGATGCCCACTCTCACCACTCCTGTTTGACATAGTACTGGAAGTATTAGCCATTGCAATTAGACAAGAAGAAGAAATAAAAGGCATCCAAATTGGAAAAGAAGAAGTAAAGCTGTCCTTATTTGCAGATGACATGATATTGTACAAAAAAATCCAAAAGACTCCATCAAAAATCTAATAGACTCAATAAATGAATTCGACAATGTAGCAGGATACAAAATTAACGCCAAGGAATATATGGCCTTTCTATACACCAATAGTGAACATACAGAAATAGAGACTAAAAAAGCAATCCCATTTACCATCGCACCAAAAAAATTATGATACCTAGGAATAAACTTAACTAAGGAGGTAAAAGACCTATACGTGGATAACTACACGACACTGAAAAAAGAGATAGAGGAAGATGTAAACAGATGGAAGAACATACCATGTTCATGGATTGGTAGAATCAACATCATTAAAATGTCCATACTACCCAAAGCAATCCATAGATTTAATGCATTCCCCATTAAAATACCAATGACATATTTCACAGACCTAGAAAGAACTCCCCAAAAATTCATCTGGAATCAAAAGAGACCCTGAATAGCCACAGCAATCTGAGAAAGAAGAATAAAGTAGGAGGGATCTCAATACCAGATTTCAAGCTGTATTACAAAGCCACTGTTCTCAAAACAACATGGTACTGGCACAATAACAGAAATATAGATCAATGGAACAGAATAGAGAATCCAGACATTGACCCAAACCACTATGCTCAATTAATATTTGACAAAGGAGGCATGAACATACAATGGAGTCAAGACAGTCTCTTCAATAAATGGTGTTGGGAAAATTGGACAGATACATGCAAAAAAATGAAACTAGATCACCAACTTACACCATACACAAAAATAAACTCAAAATGGAATACAGGACTTAAACATAAGATGGGAAACCATAAAAATACTAGAGGAATCCACAGGCAGCAAAATCTCAGCCATATGTTGAAAGAACTTCTTCACTGATACTGCCCCTGGGGCAATGGAAGCTAAAGAGAAAATGAACAAATAGGACTACATCAAAATAAAAAGCTTTTTCATAGCAAAAGAAACCATCAACAAAAGAAGAAGTAAACCCACTGTATGGGAGAACATATTTGCAAATGTTATCACTGATAAAGGGTTAATCTCCAACATCTACAGGTAGCTTATACAACTTAATAAAAGGAAGATAAATGACCCAATAAAAAAATGGGCAACAGACCTAAATAAAATCTTTTCAAAAGAATACAGAAGGAAGGCCAAGAGACACATGAAAACATGCTCAAAGTCAGTAATTATCTGAGAGATGCAAATCAAAACGAAAATGCGGTACCATCTCACACCTGTCAGAATGGCTATCATCAACAACTCAACAAACGACAAGTGTTGGCGAGGATGCGGAGAAAAAGGAACACTTGTGCACTGCTGGTGGGAATGCAGACTGGTGCAGCCACTGTGGAGAACAGTATGGAGTTTCCTCAAAAAACTGAAAATGGAACTCCCATTTGACCCAGTAATCCCACTCCTAGGAATATATCCTAAGAAACTAGAAATACCAATCAGAAAGGATATATGTACCCCTATGTTCATAGCAGCACAATTTACAATAGCTAAGATTTGGAAACAGCCTAGGTGCCCTTCAGCAGATGACTGGACCAGAAAACTATAGTACATCTACACAATGGAATACTATGCTGCCATAAAAAAGAAGGAATTCTTACCATTTGCAGCAACCTGGATGGAATTGGAGAACATTATACTATATGAAATAAGCCAGTCAATGAAAGAAAAATACCACATGATCTCACTCATTTATGGATAATAAAGAACATTATAAACTGATGAACAAAAAGATAGATACAGAGACAGTAAAGCATCAACAGACTGTCAAATTGCAGCGGGATGGTTAGGGAGAGGTGGGGGTGATAGAAGATAAACCGAAGGATTTGTATGCATACATATAAGCCTAACCAATGGACACAAAACTCTGGGGGTGAGGGCATGTATGGGAGTGGGTTGGGGGGGCAATGGTAAGATATGTACAGATATAATACATCAATAAATAAAAGAAAAAGTAAAGAATACCTTGCCCATAGTATGTGCTCACAAAATGTTAGCTATTATTATTTAGGATATATGAATCTTTCATGATGGGTTTAATTTCCTCCCAAATATATATCCATGTCTTAGTTCCCTGTGATGTTTTGATTTATAATAAGAAATAAGCCTTTGATCTTCATCTTCATTTCAGGCTCACAGCTCCTAAAACCCTTGACATTTTCTAAGTGTGGAGAGTGAAAAAGGTCTTTTATTATATTATTGATGTGACTTTTGGACCCCACTCAAGGGTGGGGGCTTGTTGTCAGAAGGAGCCAAATTGCATCTTTCATCCCTTGATTTCTGGGGAGTGGAGAGAAGCTTGAGGTTGAATTAACCACCAATGGCCAATGACTTATTCATTCATGGCTATGTAATGAAGCCTTCATTTAAACCCAGAGAGACAGTCCAGCAGCTCTTTTTTTTAGAGAACTTCCACATTGGGAAACTAGAACACTTTCACATGCCACAGTGATAGGCCTCAAGCTTCACAAGGAGAACTTTATGTGTTTGGAACCTTGCCCTATGCATCTCTACATCTGGCTGTTGATTCCTATCCTTCAATGTCCTTTGTAATAATTCAGTAATCTAGTGAGGAAACAGGTTTTCTTGAGTTCTGTGAACCATTTTAGCAAATTAATCAAACCCAAAGAGGGGATTGTGGGAACCTCTGATTTAAAGCCAGTCAGTCAGAAGTACAGGTAACAACCTGGATTTGCAACTGGTGTCTGAATTGACTTGACAAGGAGGGGGTCTTGAGGACCTCCAATCTATAGCTGGATGCTCAGAAGAACAGGTAACAACCTGGGCTTTTCATTGGCATCTGAAGTGGAGGGCAGTCTTATGGGATTGAGCCCTTAACACATGCAATGTGATTCTATCTCTAGGTAGATAATATCAGAATTGAGTTGAATTTTTAGATACCCTGCTGTAGTCTTAGAATTGATCGGTGGTATGGGGAAGCTTCCACACACACATTGGAATTGGTTCTAGGAAACCTTTTTACCACCACCCCCACCACACACACACAAATAACTTTGCATGTGACATTATTTGGAAATAGGGTCTTTGCAAATGTAATTAAGGATCTCAAGATGAGATAATACTAGATTTATGGTGGGCCCTAAATCCAATGACTGGTGTCCTCATAAAAGAAAGGAGAGGTAGATTTGAGATTCAGAGGTACAGGGGAGAAGTCCACATGAAGATGAAGGTCAATATTAGAATTATATACCATAAACCAAGGAAAGCCCGGAGCTAGAAGAAGCTAGAAGTGGCAAGAAAGGATTAACCCCTAGAAACTTCAGGGGAAGTACAGCCCTGGTGACATCCTGATTTCTGACTTCTAGTCTCTAGAGGCATGAGAGAATAAGTTTCTGTTGTTTAAAGCCACCAGGTTTGTGGTAAATTTCTTGCAGTAACCCAAATAAACTAATAGACTTCCCATTACTTCCATTTACCACTCTTTAAAAAATTTATTTAACATTGCCTTCTATTTTGAGAGATCTATCTTTAAATTGTAGAAAAATTATAAACTTTTTAGTAACTTTTTCTATTTTCAAAGCCCAAATTTATATATATATTTCATTTGTTTCCTGTTAGGGACATTTGGAAGGCTTCTTTGCTCTATACAAATGTACCTAAAATTTTGACTTACGTATTCACAAATATTTAACATACTTAACAAATATTTTCTGAGTGCCTACTATGTGTTAGGCATTATACAGGAAGCAATGATACAGTCCTATCATGAAAGAGCTCACAAACCAGTAGATAAAGTTGCTGAGGACTTGGGCTCTTCTGATTTTAGAATCTTCTCAGAGTTCCATGGTATCCTATGGGTCCTAGGATATTAAGTCAATGATGAATAAATGAAAGTTTCAATCCAGTGATCTGTGTCCCCTTCTTAACAGATATATTGGGTGTTGCCCAGGCATGAGTGATTTTTTAGACCCTGGCATATTATTGGACTAAGGTTTGGGTAGTGCTGGTCTAGTCCTACTTCATTTCCTACACATTGTGAAAGTTAATAAACAGAAAACACATTTAAAATGAAGTTGGGAGTCTAGAAGAGATCATGCACGTGTCATTCAATTCATACTACTGGCCCAAACGGGAGGAGATAAACCTTGCAACTCTGATAAGAAGTTATATTACTTTATTTCCTCAGTAGAAGGAAGAAAAAACTCCTATTTGCTCAGTAACAGCTCAGCCAGTGGGATATTGCCATAACTCATCCAATAAAATTCACTATACTTTAAATTTTAAGTTTTCTTCAATGGACTCTTTGTTTACAACAGATCCTCTCAAGTCCTCTCAAGAACAAAAGACTGTTCATCTCCTTTATTCATTTCTGTGTTTGGACTTGCATGTGGTTTACCTTTAGGTCACATGTCCCAAATTGCAAATCTTTGTTGTTCTACAATACACCCATGTTGCCGAGAAATATGTGTCTGTTTATTTAAGGTCAACAGCAGAGGTGATTCTATACTATTCCTGTTAAGTGCTTTCTTGCATTTATTTGAATATTTCTAGTAACAGAATCTCATGTTTTGTGAGTAAACTGGGTCCTTTGTTACACAAAGCACTGAAAAGTTATTCTATATATTATCTTCAGTCTAACTTCTTACAAATATTTTCTATTTTCTCACATAGTCTATGCACACCTAACTCATCCCATTGTTACTTATTTTGTTCTTGGTCCTTTAAAATTGATCAACCTCTAGTTTGCCTATTTTCTTCTAAATATTGTCCTCCATAATTGATTGTAATGCCAATGAAAATTCCAGTGTAGCTCTACTTGGAGACAAGACTTATATCAATACAGACTGTTTACAGCAGCTTGTGTTGTTGTTGTTTTTTTTTTTTAATATATTATTTTATTGATTTTTTACAGAGAGGAAGGGAGAGGGAGAGGCATAGAGAGTTAGAAACATCGATGAGAGAGAAACATCCATCAGCCGCCTCCTGCACACTCCCTACTGGGTATATGCCCGCAACCAAGGTACATGCCCTTGACCGGAATCCAACCTGGGACCCTTGAGTCTGCAGGCCGACGCTCTATCCACTGAGCCAAACCGGTTAGGGCAGCAGCAGCTTGTTTTTTGTTTTGTTTTGTAGCAGTCACATTATCCTGCTTGCACGCATTGAACTTAAAATCAAATAAAACTTCCAGAATTTTTTTTTCACAAATGCCATTTATAAGCAAGGCCCCTCTCATCCATTCTTTTTCCTCTGATTCTTCAAACATTAAGAACCCATTTCAAATGTATTCATATTGTTTCATTTTATTTTGGGTTATGTTTTTAATCTGCAGTAGTAAATTTTTGCGATTGTAATCCAGTCCTCCAATATACTTGCTTATTTTATTATTTTTTATCGCTATTGTTGAAAGTACTACATATTGACCTCTTCTAACCCACCTCCACCCTCCTGCCCCCACCCCAGACCTTCACCACCCTATTGTCTGAGTCCATGGGTTATGCATATATCAATATGCATACAAGTTCCTTGGTTGATTTCTTCCCACCCACCCATCCTCCACTGCCTTTCCTCTGAGATTCCACGGTTTGTTCCATGCTTCTATGTCTCTGGATCTATTTTGATCATCAGTTTATTTGGTTCATTAGATTCCACAGATGAGTGAGATCATGTGATACTTTTCTTTCTCTGACTAGCTTATTTTTATAATTTTTAAATCTAAAAACTTGATAAGGATTTCCTAAATTAGATAAGGAGCAGTATAGCATGAGATTAAAAGAATGGCTACCGCAGTCAAATGGAATTAAATTCTGCATATGAGTCTCAGCATTGATATTTGTTATCTCCATTGCATTTGAGAATTTAGTAAACTGTCTAAGTAAGCCCAGCTTCTTTTCCTGTAAAATGAGGATAATAATAAACTTAATTTCTATTGTTATTATGTGGATTACATATACTAATGTTTATAAAGAATTTAACATTATACCTGGAAGAGTCATTCACTGATTCCTTCAACAAACATTTATTGAGTGACTGGTCGGTTTCAGACATTGTTTGAAGTATGAGAGGTGGTAGACATATAACATTTAATTAGGTAGACAAAGACCTTTCATAGAACTGACATTCTGAAGAATGAAATTAAGAAAAAAAGCATATAAGCATGTAAAAATTAATAAATCAAATAATTTTAGAGTGTGGCAAATATTATGAAAAATGGGTCAATGGGATAAAGGGTTTTTATACACCATTATGAAAGACATTTAGAAAAATATCCCAAGGACATTGAACAAAGAGATAGAAGAAGATACAAACAATTGGAAGAATATACTGTGTTCATGGATTGGTAGAAACAGCATCATTAAAATGTCCATACTACCCAAGGCAATCTATAGATTCAATGAAATCCCTATTAAAATACCAATGTCATATTTCACAGAGCTAGAACAAATACACCAAAAATTTATATGGAATTCAGAGAGACCCCAAAAAGCTGCAGCAATCTTGAAAAAGAAAAACAAAGTTGGAGGGCTCAAAATACCAGATATCAAGTTATACTACAAAGCCACCATAACAAAACAGCCTGGTACTGGCACAAGAACAGGCATATAGATCAATTGAACAGAACAGAGAACCCCAAAAATTGACCTAAGCCATTACGTTCAATTAATATTTGACAAAGGAGGCAAGAGCATACAATGGAATCAAGAGAGTTTCTTCAATAAATGACATTGGGCAAATTGTACAGATACAAGCAAAAAAAATGAAACTTCACCACCAACTTACACCATACACAAAAATAAACTCAAAATGAATTAAATAATTAAATGTAAGTCACAAAACCATAAATATCCCAGAAGAACACATAGGCAGTAAAATTTCAGACATTTCTCATAGCAATATTTTATAAATATATCTCCTCAAGCAAGGGAAACAAATGAAAAAATAAACAAGTGAGAGTACATCAAACTAAAATGGTTTTGCACAGAAAAATAAACCATCATCAAAATGAAGAGGGATCCCACTGAATGGGAGAGCATATATGCCAATGGTACATCTACTAAGGGATTATTAGTAATTTTCAAAATACATAAAGAACTTATATTACTCAACACCAAAAAGAATAACAACCCATTAAAAAAAAAAGTTGTGGTATGTTTACACCATGGTATGTTTACAGCAGTAAAAAAGAAGGATCTCTTACCCTTTGAGACAGCATGGAGGCACTTGGAGAGTATTATGCTAAGTGAAATAAGCCAGTCAGAGAAATACAAGTATCACATGACCTCACTCATATGTGTAATCTAACAAACAAAATAAACTGTTAAACAAAATAGATGAGGAGACATAAAAGCATTGAACAACAGATTGTGGAATAGAAGAAGGAAGGTGGGGAGTGTGGGTGGGTAAGAAGAGATCAACCAAAGAACCTATATGCATATATGCATAACCCATGGACACAGACAATAGAATGGTGAAGGCCTGTGGCGGGGGAGGGGAGGAACATGGGCTAAAAGAGGTCAATGGGGGGGAGGGAAGATATATATGCAATACTGTCAACATTAAAGATTTAAAAAAATAAAAAATAGGCAAAGGACCTGAAAAGAAACTTCTCCAAAGAGGACCTATGGATGGCCAATAGACCTATTTAAAAAATGCTCAATATCACTAATCATCAGAGAGATGCAAATTAAAACCAAAATGAGATATCACCTCATGCCTGTCAGAATGGCTACCATCAATAAATCAACAAAGAACAAGTGCTGGAGAGGATGTGGAGAAAAGGGAACCCTAGTGAACTCCTGCTAGAAATGCAGACTGGTATAGTCAATATGGAAAACAGCATGGAGTTTCCTCAAAAAACCAAAAATGGAACTGCTATTTGACCCAGAGATTCCACTTCTGGTAATATTTCCAAAGAAACCCAAAACACTATTTTGAAAGAATATTTCACCCATATATTCATAGCAGCATTATTTATAATAGCCAATATCTGGAAAAAGCCCAAGTGCCCATCAATACATGAGTGGATAAAAAGCTGTGGTATATTTAAACAATGGAATACTACACAAAATTGCTTCTGTGAGGCTTCCAGTGGTTCACTCATGGAATTATAGACAGGTCGGTGTGCCTTTTTTGGATGACACATGTTTCCATCTAGGCTCCTAATTTGATTTGTACTTTAATTACAAGTGAACTGCCACTTAAATTTGAGTTTAATCATTTGTAACTTTACTCAATGGCAACAGTGGTCATGCCAGAGACCTGCGGGAGGCAGTGACCATGGAAAGAGCTTTTCCATCCACCGCAGCAATGGGCTAGCCAAAGCAACTGAGAAAAGCATTGCTATACCAATCTTCTGGCTTGGGGCCAAGCTAAGATTGCAATGCCAAACTACATGCAATCCTGAAAGTATAATAAGGCTGAAGAGATATCTAGTTTTCTGCTAACCATGAAGTTTTTCTTCTCTTCAGATATGGTTTATTGAACTTTGGCACATTTTGGGCAACTGCCTTACTTTAGTGCATGCTGGAGTGGAGGGCACGGCTAGTGCAGAAGTCTGCATCTGACTTTTTATCATGGTCATGCACAGCTGTCTTCGTGTGTGTGTGTATGTGTGTGTGTGTGTGTGTGTGTGTGTTTCCTTCCTAATGCAGTAGCTGCTGCTGTGTGTACCACAGGATAATGGCTATTATTTATATAGCAATTTTCATCTTCAGTGTGCATTACAAACACTAACAAATCAATTCTCAGGAGAGAAGTATTATATAATGCCTGGAGCAAACATCTACCCCTTGTATTTTAAAATGAATTGAGTAGGTTCATAAAATACAATCAATGGATCATCAGTATTAGTTGGAGCTGTATTACCCAAAATGATCCACTAGCACTGGACTTAATGAGTGATGGTCACAGGCTCAGTTTACAGCATATTATCAGAGCCCCTACAGGGCAGGCATTTGCAAACCAATCTTCTGCTTCCTGGTCTCAGAGGACTTCCCTTAATAATGACTGACATTTCTTCACAGCCTCTTAATGGATCCAGCTGGCACTGTGCAGGATCCTCAGGTATGGTGGATTGTTTTACTTTACTCCATCTGTCAATGCTTCCCAAGAGGGAATATTTTACTATGAAAATATTTTTATAAAACCAGCAGTAAAATTTTACCTTCTATCATGTCTGGTTCTCACCCCCTCCTATCTCACTATCCAGCTTCCACTTTCTCTCCACCCAAACACACACACCGAGTTTCAGGATCTGAAAGAAGTGAAGTGACAAGTACAATAGCTTTTCATCTTATCCTAAACATCTCCATTGGCATTTAAAAATGGACCATTGTTATACAGAACATGTCCTAATTGCATTGTTTCTTTAACTTTATTGCTGAGTTTAAGGAGAGGTAGAAAATGTTCAAAGTGAGAGCAAATCTGAAACACAGAATTACATATCCTCTGAACTCACCAAACTATTGTGTTGATGCTGAAAATAAGGCAAAATATAATTTAGATAATCGTACCTGAAACACCACAGCTGAATCACTTTTCTGATTAGCAAATATTTCATTTCCTGGCAACATGGCATACTTTATGGGAGAAGAATCCTGAAAAAAAACTCCTTTGTGAGTTTAAGCCTCTTTCACTCTCTATGAAAATTCTATACCTTAACAATTTACTTCAGAATATAGTCCTCATTTAATATTCAATTACTTGGTGACATCAACCAAAGTGTGTTTTTCCTTTTTGCTATTATTGCCACATATAAATATTCCCTATGTTCTTGAAAGCAATGAGAACAAACTTAAAATAATCAAAAGATATGATGCCAAATATCATTACCTATACTTATAAAAGGCCTGTGGCTGTGAAACCATAATGCCATCATGACCAAACAAGCAGCGGGCTCTCTAGGTGGTTGGGGCGGGGTGCAAGCTACTAGCAGCAGAGAGCTATGAGCTGTGGAGGGCAGAGCGCGAGCTACTAGGAGCTACTAGCGGTGGAGAGCTAGGAGCAGCAGAGGGCAGGTGCGAGCTATGAGAGGTGATGGGCAGGGTGGCCAGCTGAGGAAAGTGGAAGTGAGCTACTTGTGCATGATTTTGTACACGCTGGGCCTCTAGTTTATAACATAAAACAAAACAAAAGCGGGGCACAACTTTCTGAATTGTGGGCATTATTTTTATCTGCAGGTAATAGAAAAGATTTTTAGAAAATATAAAGTTCATAAGAATTTTATTTAATATACTAAAAATGCCTTTTCTATATAAGAGCAGATAGTGGTATTAGATCAGCAGGGCCTTAACTTTAAAAGAGCTGGAGGAGGAAAACCAACCATATACCATATTCAACCGCCCCCTCCACAATCAACTCCATTATTTTTGTTGGTCAATGCTTTCAATATTTACTCTTTAGATGGTCTCCCACTGAGCAGTAAGTATAAAATTAGCAGTTTCAGAGTTGGCATACAGATGTGGACCACCACTTTTGTTGGTGGACTTTTCATTCAGGATCTATTTTTTATTAAAGTACATCATCTGGTATGAGTCCTTCCATGAGAGAGCATTGCTGATATATCGAAGAAGGTAAAACAGTTGGATGAGCTGCAGACTCAGAAAGAAATGTTGGAACTGTGATGAAGGGAAATTTGTCTGAAATTCTCTTTCATTTCTTTTCATCACAAATACAAACGAATTGATACTATGTCATGTGGTGTTTCCAAGTATTATTTATAAAGCAAATATTTGATCAGTTTTCTTTACATCCATTGAGAGATCTTCTAGAGAAAGCAAGCCTGCGAACGTCAATAAAATCGTTCTAGTGCCTTGCAAACTAGAATTTTTATGTCCAAATTCAAAGAGATTGAGCTGCACAGGTTTCAGAAAAACATCAAAAGAATAGATGCTACTGTGTGAGAGCTCATTACAAAAGTTTTCAACAGGACTGGGTAAAGACAAAATACATGTTTTTATTTTGTCTATGAAATAATTTTGCTTTAATTCTGTGGTTTTGTAGCTATAAAAAATAGTGACTGCAACAATGCCTTCATGTAAGCACTATCATTTATGGTATGAAATCTGCTTATGCATACTTATGATAAATATTGTAATTTAAGGGTAATGGGAGTTTCAGGAGAGGGGTTTTGCAAGAAAATTTGAATACCTGTATGAGGTACTATGTCAATTATTATTATAATTTTATCCAAAGCAGTCACTCAACACTTCAGTATTGTGGAGTTCATTAACTCAGTGTTTCTAATTCCAACAGATAACATATTCAGTTAATTCAATTAAGTAAACAAATTTGAAGTAATTTAGTCATGTTCATTTGCCTCTTAAAGCAATGTCAAAAGGGAAAAATCTTTACGTATTATAATAGAGCCTCTACTTTACTACTATTTTTGTTTATTGTGCTATATGTTCTTAAATGAATTAAATATGCATAGCTTTCAGTAAATTCTATGATACAGATTTGTAACCAATTTCAGGAATCAACAAGTATTTATTGAATATACTTGGTGAGTTCAGAGCTGTGTTAGGACCTAACAAGAGACAAAACAAGCACACCACTGATGAGACAAATATTAGAAACAATCAGAAACCAATGAAGTGCTGTATTGTGTGGTACAGAGCTACTAATTTTAAAAAGTAAAAGGGATGCAGAGAAGGGTGAAGTAAACTGGATACTGCAACTGGATACTGTGGAAATTTTCACAAAGGCACTGGAGCATGAAGTCAGCCTTTAAGAATGGGCTTGGTTTAGGTAGGCAGAAATGAGCTGAGGGAACATTCCAGATAAGGTACATAGCATAAGAAAGTACATGGAAGGTAGAGAACATTCTAGGGCATAGTAGGAAATAACTTGGTAGAGAAGGACCAGCTTATTAGGGACCTACAACCATGACAGAAACTTTTATTTTGAATTGTAACTTAAAAGGAGGCTACTATTCAGAAATACTTTTTACTATTAAATATGTCATTCACACAAAAAGTTTCCAGAAAAGGATTATGTAGTTTAAAGAATGATAATATTGAAAATACACTCATTTCTTTCACTCAGTTTAAGAAATAGAATACCAGTAATTTAGTATTTATATTTACCCCAATTACTTTATTGCAGAGTTAATCACAATTCTAAATTCTATGTTAATGCTTCTCTGAATTTTCTTTAAATATATATACATATATATACATACACACACACACACACATACACATATATATATATATATATATATATATATATATATATATTTAAAGAGAGAGAAAGGGAGAGGGAGAGAAAAACATTGATGTGAGAAAAACATCTATCTGCTGCTTCCTGCATGCCCCCAACAAGGGATGAAGCCTGCAACCTGGGCATGTACCCTGACCCAGAATCGAACCAGTGACCTCTTGGTGTATCAGACAACACTTATCCAACTGAGCCCACTGGCTGGGCTCCTTAATCTCTTGATACTTGTATATGCAATCCTAAACAATACATATTTTTACCTTTGCTTGGCTTTGGACTTTATATTAATATAACAATGCTATAAATAATCTACTGTCACTTGTTTTTCTTGCTCAACATTGTATTTTGGAGATTTATGCATATTGATGTCTGTAACTGTGGCTCATTAGAATGATATACTGCTACATAATAGTCCATTGTTTCAGTATGACACAATTTCTTTTTCCTGACAGATTATTGGGTTGTATTCAGGTTTTGCTGTCATGAACATTGCTGATATGAGCTCTCTTTTATGTATCCTTAGGTAGTACATCCTGAGAGAAATACATATGAGTATTGTTGGGTTGTAAGGTATTCAGATGTTTATTTTGTTAAATAATATAAAACTTTTATTAAATAGAAATTTATTCTTCCACCAGCAGGGTGTAAAAATTCCCTTTGCTTCATGTTCTTGTCAACACTTGATGTTGTCTGACTTTATTTTTGACAATCTGGTGAGTATAACTTTTGTTTAACCATAATTAATTTGTATGTAAGTGATTATTAATGAGATTGAACATATTTTACAGTGGGTGTGTGTTTGTGTCATGAAAACAGTTAAAATTTGCTCTCTTAGCAAGTTTCAAATATATATTGTTACCTGTATTCACAATCTTGTGCATTAGATCCCCAGAACTTAATCATATTTTAAATGGATGTTTGTACTATTTGACCAACAGCTCTCCATTTTCCCACACCCAGCCCTTGGTTATATCACCACTCTGCTCTCTGTTTCTACGAGTTTGGGGTTTTTTTTAGATTGCACATACAAATGATATCATACAGTGTTTGTCTTTTTCTGTCTGATTTATTTCATTAGTATAATGTCCTCAAAGTCCATCCATGTTGCCACAAATAGCAGGATTTCCTTACTTTTCATGGCTGAATAATATCACATTATATATATACTAGAAGCCCGGTGCATAAAATTCATGCATGGAGAGGGGGTTGTCTCTCAGCCCAGCCTGTACCCTCTCCAATCTGGGACCCCTGGAGGGATGTCTGACTGCCCGTTTAGGCCCGATCACAATCCAGGACTGCTGGCTCCCAACTGCTTGCCTGCCTGCCTTCCTGATTGCCCCAAACTGCTTCTGCCTGCCAGCCTGATCACCCCTAACCACTCCGCTGCCAGCCTGGTTGATGCTTAACTGCTCCCCTGCCAGCCTGTTTGCCCCCAATTTCCCTCCTCTGCTGGCCTGGTCACCCCTAACTGCCCTCTCCTGCAGGATTGATCACCTCCAACTGCCCTCCCTTGTAAGCCTGGTCCCTCTCAACTGCCCTCCCTTGCAGGCCTGGTGCCTCCCAATTGCCCTCTCCTGCTGGCTATCTTGTGGTGGCCATCTTGTGTCCACATGGGGGCAGGATCTTTGACCACATGGGGGCAGACATATTGTGTGTTGGAGTGATGGTCAATCTGCATATTACTCTTTTATTAGATAGGATAGAGGCCTGGTGCAGGAGTGGGGACCAGCTGGTTTGCCCTGAAGGGTGTCCCAGATCAGGAGGGGGTTCCCTTGGGGCATGGGGCGCGTGGCCTCTCCCAGACCCAGGGGCACGTGGCCTCACCCGGACCTAGGTGCGCGAGGCCTCACCCGGATCCAGGGACACATGGCCTCACCCAGACCCGGGGGCGCGTGGCCTCTCCCAGACCCAGGGGCGTGTGGCCTCACCCGGAGGTAGGTGCGCGAGGCCTCACCCGGACCTGGGGACACATGGCCTCACCCGGACCCGGGGGTGCGTGGCCTCTCCCAGACCCAGGGGTGCGTGGCCTCACCCGGACCTAGGTGCACGAGGCCTCACCCGGATCCAGGGACACATGGCCTCACTCGGACCCGGGCTCCAGCCTCACCCAGACCCGGGGACACATGGCCTCACCCAGACCCAGGGGCACGTGGCCTCACCCGGGCCCGGGACCCAGCCTCACCCGGATCCAGGGGCACACGGCCTCACCCGGACCCGGGATCTAGCTTCACCTAGACCCAGGGGCACGTGGCCTCACCCGGACCTAGGGGCGCGTGACCTCTCCCAGACCCCTGGTCGTGTGGTCTCACCCGGATCCAGGGGTGCACGGCCTCACCCGGACCCGGGACCCAGCCTTACCCGGATCCAGGGGCACACGGCCTCACCCGGACCCAAGATTCAGCTTCACCCAGACCCAGGGGCACATGGCCTCACCCGAACCCGGAATCCGACTTCACCTGGACCCAGGGGCGCTTGGCCTCACCCAGACCCAGGGGCGTGAGGCCTCACCTAGACCCAAGGGCGTGTGACCACACCTGAGCCCAGAGGCTCGCAGCCTCGCCTGGACTCGGGTCTCAGCGGGGTTTCGTCTTCTTGATCCCAATTCCTGTTGGTCAATTCCCTCTCAACAATTCCTTCGGTCATTTTCTCAGAGCTCCAGGGTGGCTGCTGCAGAATTCGTTGGGCGGCGGGCTCGGCGAAGCTCTGGTGTGCCCGGTGCGCGGCGGCGGGCTGGTCCGGTGTCGCTGCGTCGGCCCTTGGGTCTGCAGCGGTGGCCGGTCGCCAAGCGTGCGCACCTGGCCGCTTCCGGGGCGTTGAGATTCTTGAAGGACTCGGAGGTCTCCCACCCCATGTCTCCCAGGGGCTCATCTGTCCGTGCTCGGCAGCGAGTGGAGACGTCCCCTCAGCCGGAGACTGCCGGGGGAACTGCGCCGTGCACGTTCCAGGCCGCCATTGTGTCACCTGAGCCGTAGTTCTTAAAGTGTGGACTTTGGGTCACCGGCATCAGCATCATCCCGCGTACCCCTCTCTTTTATTCTAGTTGTAGAGCATCTGCTCAGCCAGCCCTCCGGTGGTTCTGGATGGTGTCTGCTCTGCTCTCCCGTCGTAGTCTCAAAATTGTTGTGGTAGGCAACGATCAGGCTTCCTCCCTATGCCTCCATCTTGGTCCTCCTTTGTATAGTTAAGTCTTGATTGTTGTTGGTGTCACTGGGAGGAATTGTCCTCCAGGCCAATTGGCCGTGAGGACCCTCTTTGTCTATATAGGAAGAGTTGCTGTGCAGGGGACATGTTTATGGGCCGGGTCTTGGTGCAGCAATGCTTTGGCGCTCACTGAGTCTGCCTCCTAAATGTGACCCTTGTGCGCGTGGTTGAAATCTGGTGTCATCTCACACCGACCACTAGATGCCCTCGTTTCTGGGTCTCCAATGTAGTGTAGGTCAGCTACTGCCTGAGGCACTCAGCAGGGAAAAGCCTCAGCTTGGATGGGGCGGAGTTACAGGGTGGAGCCTACAACCTTGGCTTCCTGTCAGCCCCGCCCTATGAGGTTCCTGTGTCTGTGTCCCTCTGTACTCCTTGCAAACACCTCTGAGAGAAACGCGCCCTGGAGTTTCGCCCGCTGCCAAACAGTCTAGTCTCTCCCCTAATGAATCTGGATTCCCAGATTCTCGCCTGGAACTAGGTTTCAGTGTAGTTGGAACTGGGTCTCAGTGCAGTCTGGCGCTTCAGCGGCACAGGCATCAGTCCCTTCTCTGCGCACCTTCCCGTGCGCGCCTCTGGAGCTCTGCCTTCCGCTGCTCCTCTGTGCCTGCGCCCCACAGCCCAGATTCATTCCCCCAGCGTGCACCTGGCTTCCCAGGGTTTCGCCCGGAACTGGGGTTCAGTGCAGTCGGAGCTGGTGTTCAGCGCAATCTGGAGCTTTTATCTCCTTCCTGCTAGTGAACGCCGGCCAGGCCGTCAGCCGCCCCTTCCTCTCTGGCTCCGTCCTCCCCGCACGCGCGCGTGCTCATGTCTCCGCCCATGTCTCCATACCTCAGGCTTTTATGGCTCCTCTGATTTTCCTTGTGGTTTTCTCTTTCCTTCTAGTTGTGGGCATTTCAGTCCGCCAGCTTTCCTGTGGTTCTGGATGATGTCCGTTTTGACTTTTAGTTGTATTTTTGAAATTGTTGTGCCCGGCTGTAGGTTAGGTGTTTAACCTATGCCGCCATCTTGGTTTTTGGCCCAGAAAGCATTTTAATATATTGAAATATTTTGTATCTTCTATGATGGTCTTCCCTTTTGCTCTTGATGTTGTGTATTTAAATTTTGTATTTATTGGTCTTACAAGAAGTTTGATTATTTAATTAGACTTCTCAAAAAACTAGCTATGTACTCTCTAATATGTTTTCTATTTAATTAACTTTTGTTAACTTTATAATTTTATAAAAATTTGAATTTATTATTCTGTTTTGTTTTATAACTTCTTATTTTGAACACTTAGTACATTGCTACAAGTTTCTAAGTACCATGTTAATTGCTTCCTACAAGTATCATTGTTATATTTTCTTGTTTTATACTGACTATATTCTAACATCTACTTTATTTTTTAACTTATAAGTTCTCTTAATTTTTATATTTAGTTTTATTTCTTAGATGTCTTTTTTAAATTAATTATAAATGGCCTTTGAAGGTTGTCTCTATGATACCATCCTTTAAATTTATTGATGCTAAATTTCTGACCTTGAATGTGCTCACTTTGTATAAATTTTGAGTGCATATTTAGAATAATGTGTAGTCTATAATTCCTGGTAAGATGTTGCCATTTACAGCTATATAGATGCATTTTGGGAGTATCCTGCTAAGTGAAATAAGTCATAAAGACAAGAACCAAATGATTTCACTCATATCATACATGGGATATAAAACTTAAAGCAATAAATGAACAAACAAGCTTATAGCAGAATAGTGGTGAGCAGGGGGGTTGAGAGGTGGAGGGAGGACAAAGAGGGTAAAGGGAGTCACATACATGGTGATGGCGGCACACTAGATTTTGGGTGATAAACACACAATGGAGTATACACACATCTTGTATTATATAGTTGTACACATGAAACATATAATGTAATTAACCAACAAATTTAATTAAATTAAAAATACAATATAATGATTTATAGTCCATAATTCATGAAAGGATATTCTTATTATAGCCCTTAGATCCGTGGTCGGCAAACTGAGGCTCGCGAGCCACATGCGGCTCTTTGGCCCCTTGAGTGTGGCTCTTCCACAAAATACCACGGCCTGGGCGAGTCTATTTTGAAGAAGTGGCGTTAGAAGAAGTTTTAAGTTTAAAAAATTTGGCTCTCAAAAGAAATTTCAATCATTGTACTGTTGATATTTGGCTCTGTTGACTAATGAGTTTGCCGACCACTGCCTTAAATCAATCTTGATTTTTATGTAATTTCATCTTCTCAATCTTTACTGTTTGTTTTTGTTTTCTTGTTCATTCTCATAATTACTAAAAAGAAATGTATTATCTCCTTCCATGAGGGTGGATTTCTCTAATTATATTTGTGATTATATGAATTTTTATTTTATATGGTTTAAAGATATGTTTAGTTGCCTTCAAGTTTAAATTATCCTCAACTTCTTTTGTTATTGTATATTGATCTTTTTTTTCTGTCCCTAGCAATACCTTCTTAACTTAAAGACTAGTTTTTCTGAAATTAATACAGTTACACCTACCTCAAATAATTTAATATTAGTTTGGGAGATGTTATATTCCTTTTGCTTTTGACCTTTTAGTGTTTTTATGTTTAAGAATATCTCTTATACTAATATTTAGCCAGATTTTATATGTATTTTTAATCTAGTCTACTAATTTTATCTTATCTATGTAAAATCTTAACAAACATATTTATTTTGCTTATTGGTATATTTAGGATTCATTTTTACCATATTACTATATGGTAGATTTTTAAAATTATTTCATAAGATAATATTTGTTTAGATTTTTCCACATATTTATCATTATGTTTGTCATACATTCTCTCTTGCTGCTTAAATGTTCTTTTAGATCGTTTCTGTCTGTCTAAACTACAAATCTAAAAGTATCTTTAATGAGGCCTGCTGGTGATAAACATTCTGGACTTCTGGTTGAAAAAGTTTTTATTACATTTTTCTTCTTGACAAATAATTATATTGGGCTGACAATTGTTTGCTCTAATCACAATGAAGACTATTAATCCACTTTCTTGTGGCTTCTATTATTGCTATGGCTATTAAGAACAAAAACAGATCCAGAGACAGAGAAACATTGATCAGACCATCAGACCTCAGAGGGAAGGTAGGGGAGGGTGGGGGTAAGGGGGAGAGATCAACCAAAGGACTTGTATGCATGCATATAAGCCTAACGAATGGACACAGACAACAGGGGTTGAGGGCATGAGTGGGGGGTTGGGGGGTAATGAGGGGATAAGGACACATATGTAATACCATAATCAATAAGGAAATTTTAAAAAAAGAATCCATCCGTATGTTCACTTGCCATTACTTTCAAGGTAAATCTCTATTTTATCTTATGTTTAAAGTTGGCAATCTTTCTATAACTCTGTCTTTGTCTCTCTCCCATTCATTTTATTGTTTCACTGTGAAGTATCATTGTGTCAATTTTTTTAAAAGTTATCATATATATATATGCATATATATATTGCATCTTTTTGCCTCTCTTGGATGTTACAACATAATTCAAGGTGATGTCTTTATATCTTCTCCCAGATCATTAATTCTCTCTTCATCTGTGTTTAATATGATGTTAAATATGCACACCATTTAATATGCTGTTAAAAACCCAAAAAGTGCCCTAGCTGATTTTGCTTAGTGGTTAGAGCATCAGCTTGTGGACTGGAAGGTGGCAGGCTCCAATCCGGTCAAGGGAATGTACCTGGGTTGCAGGCTCGATCCCCACCTTGGTCAGGTGCATATGGGAGGCAACTAGTCGATGTGTCTCTCTCACATGGATGTTTCTCTCTCTCTGGCTCTCCCTCCCTTTCATTCTCTTTAAAAAAAAAATCAATGGAAAAAATATCCAAGGGTTAGGATTAACAAAAAATAAAATAAATAAAATTTAAAATAATGTCCTATTTTTTTTTTAAATTTTGCATTTCAATTGTTTTATTTTTCATTTGTAGTTTTCAAATATGATTGGGAATTGAATTTCTCTTTTTTTCTCACACTTACTTAGCAGCTTCTGTTTTATTTACGCACGTGCAACATAGTTATTTCATCTTTGTTTTTGTTTTTCAGCCATTGCAACTTGATTCGTCAGCTTATTTTACTTTTTTTCTATTAGTTTTAACTCATGCTATGTTTTATGATTTTTGGACAGTATACTGATCTTTTTATTGTAACCTCTGTTGAACTTCTTGAGAACTTGGTTGAAAATATGCTCCCCCAAAGGAATATATTTTTGCCTATAAGTGACTCATGAGCACTGCCAATAATGCACCACATTAAAATAAAATGTCTGCTTTAGAATTTTGGAGCATATAAGGTGTTGAAGTTAGATATCAACCCCATGAGGTTTTCTTTGCAGATTTGAATTATTTCAGGGAAGAATTTTTTCCATGTATCTGATATTGAGGTAGGCAATTTACTTCCTACCTTATCCTGTATAACTGTTTTCTCTTTTTATCCTTTTTTAATTAATGTCAACTTTAGAGGCACCAGCTTTATGTGGAAGTTCTCTTGCTAGACATCCAAATTGAGCAGACCATATAATTAATTTTATGTCACTAACTTCATAGAGCTACAGTGACCTAAGTGCAAATTATCCTCAGTATCAGACAAACAAAAACAAATTAAAAAAAAAAAAAACTAAAGAAAAGAAAGAAAAAGAAAAAGAATCTAGTTTTGGTTCTCTCTTCTTCATAGGATTTTAGTTTTCACTTTATGTTTGACCTCTGTAGCTTTCTTCCTTTACTGACAATTATACAATTTTTACAAAATTCATTTTAAAATTACTTTTTTAACTTATTAGTTTCAATCAAGAGAGTTGTTCTGAGCATCTAGTCTGCTGTAATTCAGTTAAAATATAGTTTTTGAAAATGGAAATATTATAATAAAATGGCATTTGAAGAATATTAGTTGGAAGTGGTATATGAAATAAATTAAAGAAAGGGTTTTCCCTAATTATTTCAAAGTAACAATTTTGTCTGTATAAAACCATCAAAATCACATCATTTGATATTTTCTAAACAATTGCAGGACACAATGGTATGATTTAATGTCAGCCAGATTACTAGTTAATGAATTTTGTAAAAGGTCTCATGAGATATTTAGTAATTCTTTCATTGTCTTCATTGCTAATAAATAAATGCAATTTTGTCAATCTATCCACCATTATCTATGTTCATGTAGTTGAAGGTAACAAAGACCAAACAAATTTTAAGAGCTCTCTGATGACTAGACAACAACAACCATAGAGTGTTTATCTTGAAAATACTTCATAGACATAATACCAGAGTGAGAACCACCTTATTTAAATTTGAATGATCTGAACTTACTTATAACTTACTTTATGTGTAATGGTAACCTTAGTGAAACAATGATTGATGCTTTGTAATACAGCTCTCTCACGTACATACCAAAAAATTTTTTGTAGTTTCTTATTCCTTCAAGGAGTTATCTAAGCTGGAAGCCTATAAATTTTCAAAAACTTGTATTTAAAATTTATTCCATTTTAACTCATCACTTTCTATCATTTCCATTCATTGTGCAAATTTCTTTAATCATTATTTGACCATCTATGTCCTGGGTACTGTTTGGGATAGGTTATTGGCAATAGTCAATCAGGAGGCTTAGGCTGAAGAATCCCCCAGAAAAGAGATCAGGGGAGCATATTTCAAACTGGGAGTAGAAGTGTTAGATATATAGGTTTCACTCTTTATCTTTTTTTATTATTGATAAAGGTATTACATATGTGTCCTCATCCCCCCATTGTTCCCCATCACCCCAGTTGTGCCCTCGCACCCCTGTTGTCTGTGTCCATGACTTATGCTTATATGCATGCATACAAGTCCTTTAATTGATCTCTCGCCCTTACCCACACCCTCCCCTACCTTCCCTCTGAGGTTTGAGCATCTGATCTATTCTTCTGTGTCTCTGAATCTGTTTTTGTTCATCAGTTTATTTTGTTCATTATAATCCAGTAATGAGTGAGATCATGTGATATTTATCTTTCTCTGACTGACTTATTTCACTTAGCAAAATGGTCTCCAGCTCTACCAATGCTGTTGCAGATGGTAAGAGTTTCTTCCTTTTTACCACAGCATAGTATTTCATTGTGTAGATGTACCACAGTTTTTTAATCCACTCATCTGCTGATGGGCACTTAGGCTGTTTCCAAATCTTAGCTATTGTAAACTGTGTTGCTATGAACATAGGGGTGCATATATCCTTTCTGATTGGAGTTTCTAGTTTCTTGGGATATATTCCTAGAAGTGGGATCACTGGGTCAAATAGGAGTTCCATTTTTAGTTTTTTTGAGGAAATTCCATACTGTTCTCCACAGTGGCTGCACCAGTCTGCATTCCCAAAAACAGTGCAGGAGAGTTCCCTTTCCTCCACATCTTTGCCAGCACTTGTCATTTGTTGATTTCTTGATGATAGCCATTCTGACAGGTGTGAGATGGTACCTCATTGTCATTTTGATTTGCATCTCTCAGATGATTAGTGACTTTGAGCATGTTTTCATATGTCTCTTGGCCTTCCTTATGTCTTCTTTCGAAAAGTATCTATTTAGGTCCGTTGCCCATTTTTTGATTGGGTTGTTTATCTTCCTTTTGTTGAGTTGTATGAGTTCCCTGTAAATGCTGGAGATTAAACCCTTATCAGTGATAACATTGGCAAATATGTACCCCCATGCAGTGGGCTTTCTTCTTGTTTTGCTGATGGTTTCTTTTGCTATGCAGAAGCTTTTTATTTTGATGTAGTCCCATTTGTTTATTTTCTCTTTAGTTTCCATTGCCCTAGGAGCTGTATCAGTGAAGATATTGCTTTGGCATATGTCTGAGATTTTGCTGCCTGTGTATTCCTCTAAGATTTTTATGGTTTCCCGTCTTACATTTAAGTCCTTTATCCATTTTGAGTTTATTTTTGTGTATGGTGTAAGTTGGTGGTCTAGTTTCATTTTTTTGCATGTATATGTCCAATTTTCCCAACACCATTTATTGAAGAGACTGTCTTGACTCCATTGTATGCTCTTGACTCCTTTGTCAAATATTTATTGAGCATAGTTGTTTGGGTTGATTTCTGGGTTCTCTATTCTATTCCGTTGGTTTACATATCTGTTCTTGTGCCAGTATCAGGCAGTTTTGAGAACAGTGGTTTTGTAATACAGCTTGATATCTGATATTGAGATCCCTCCTACTTTGTTCTTCTTTCTCAGGATTTTTGCAGCTATTCTGGGTCTTTTTTTATTGCAGATGAATTTTTGGAGTGTTCGGTCTATGTCTGTGAAATATGCCATTGGTATTTTAATAGGGAGTGAATTGAATCTATAGATCGCTTTGGGTAGTATGGACATTTTAATGATGTTGATTCTACCAATGCATGAACACGGTATGTTCTTCCATCTGTTTATGTCTTCCTCTATCTTTTTTTTCAGTCTCTGTAGTTTTCTGAGTACAGGTCTTTTACCTCCTTAGTTAAGTTTATTCCTAGGTATCTTGATTTTTTTGGTGCGATGGTAAGTGGTATTGTTTTTTAATCTCCCTTTCTGTAAGTTCACTATTGGTGTATAGAAAGGCCATAGATTCCTTGGCGTTAATTTTGTATCCTACTACATTCCTGAATTCATTTATTAAATCTAATAATTTTTGATAGAGTCTTTATGGTTTTCTATGTACAGTATCATGTCATCTGTGAAAAATGACAATTTTACTTCTTTTCCAATTTGGGTGCCTTTTATTTCTTTGTCTTATCTGATCATTGTGGCTAGCACTTCTAGTACTATGTGGAACAGGAGTGGTGAAAGTGTGCATCCCTGTCTTGTTCTTGTTCTTAGGGGAAATGGTTTTAGTTTTTGCCCATTGAGTATGATTTTGGCTGTAGGTTTGTCATATAGGGCTTTTCTTATGTTGAAGTATGATCCCTCTATTCCCACTTTGCTGAGCGTTTTTATCAGAAAAGGGTGTTGGGCTTTGTCAGATGCCTTTTCTGCATCAATTGATATGATTATGTGATTTTTTATCTTTCAATTTGTTTATGTGATGTATCACATTTATTGATTTGAGGATATTGTACCAGTCTTGCATCCCTGGATTAAATCCCACTTGATCATGGTGTAAGATCTTTCTAATGTAATGCTAGATCTGGTTTGCTAGAATTTTGTTGAGGATTTTAGCATCTATGTTCATCAGGGTTATTCACTCTTTATCTTGACCTTAGTAAATATATATTTTATTTCTTGTTAAAATTAGGGCATTGTTGCCATCTTCCCTATGAAAAATAAAAAAGGAGTTGAAAGATTTAAGAAAGGCAACCTTATTTGTTGGGTTATAGATATGGAACCAAGATATTTTAATATGTTGAAAATATGACATGCTTATATGGTAGAAATAAATGTAATGTCTTACTCTTAAGGTAACTAAATAAAGCAAAGGGTAGTTATGGTTTAAAGCAATACATATGGTTGACACATAATGAATGTAATTTCAGGCTGCATTCAGTTGAGGTGACAAACTTACTTTTGCATCACTCATCACAGAAATATTAGTAGTGTGTTCATGTTTAAATACTATGTTTTAAAGGAGACATGAACACATTGGAGAGGTAAGAAAAGAATGCTTTCAACATTTATGCTATGTGAGGGATAATTAAAGAAACTGAGGATGTTACCCTGGAGAAGCCTAGAATGAGGGTGTGTTAAAAGTGGGAAACATAAATGTACTGGAGTAGAAGTGAAAGAAACTGGGTTCTAGTGTCAGTGCTGATCCTGTCCATACCACAATGGTTCATTTTATAAATCTGAAAATAAGAACATTTGTGTTGATGGTAAAGATCTCTTTTAGCTTTGACTTTTAATCATGTCAGAGACACTGATTAACATAAGAAAGAGTTACTCAGCATGATGCTTTCTGAAAAGGAAATGGGTCACTAGAAGTATTTAAGGAGAAGAATGTTGAGGAAGAGTTTCATGGACAGGGTAAATAGTTGGGCTAGATTACCTCTAAAATCTTCATCTATACCAAGAGTTTTTATGTGGAGTGATACAATTGTAATAAACCTAGTTATTAAATAACTGGAATGGTGCAAAAGGAAGACCAAATATTATAAGCATGGCCAGTAAAGTCTGGGTGAAATAGGGAAGGTAATTGTCTGTCAGTCACACCTGGGAGTCACTGCAAGAGTGGGAAGATTTGAGATACTTAATCTCCTAAACCAGTGGTTGGCAAACTGCAGCTCACAAGCCACCTGCAGCTCTTTGGCCCCTTGAGTGTTCTAACGCCACTTCTTCAAAATAGACTCGCTCAGGCCGAAAACCGACTTCTGTGCACAGGCCACGAAGTTTCAATTGCACTGTAAGTGCGTGCCTGCACGTGGTATTTTGTGGAAGAGCCACACTCAAGGGGCCAAAGAGTCGCATGTGGCTTGCGAGCCGCAGTTTGTCCACCACTGTCCTAAACAAAGGAATTTTCTCTCTTGGTGTCTTGTGCTCTTGGGACTCTTGGGACACTTTTTGCAGGGGGCACACTCTCCTGGTTCCCCTGCATTAGTGCACATGGCTCACAGCCATGTGGACCCCATACAATGAACTGATGGACTGCAATTAGCCTAATGCTGTACTGAACCGAGCTCCAAGTGGGACAGAAACTTTGGATGCTGGCTATGCTTCTAGCTCCTCTGAATCCCCAGTTCCACCTCTTTAAGGACTGCATTAAGGGAAATGGGACTTTGGAAACCCAAGGATGTAATTCCATGCAAATAAGGCTTTCTACCACTTCTCATCTTCCTGTGGGGACCACTGGAAATTCTTATTCCTGCAGCATCCCAATAATCCTATTACCACTAGCAACAGAGAAAGACAATCTATGCATTTCTCTAATAACAGAGGCAGTGGTAAAAATAGATTTGGAAGCAGTTTTGAATTTAAAGAATGCTACCTCCATATATCATTATAATTTTTTTTATTATCAGATCCTGTATACTTCTCCTAAAAAGGGATTGTAAGGGTTAATTTTATGTGTCAACTTGACTGGACCACAGAGTGCCAGATATTTGGTTAAAATTATTCTGGTTGTGTGTGGTGAGGATATGTCTGTATGAGATTTACATTTGAATGGGCAGATTGCGGAAAGCAGACTACTTTACTCAATGTGAGTGGGCCTTATCCATCCATTGAAGGCCTAATAGAACAACAAGGTACAGTAAGGGAGAATTTGCTCTCTCTCTCTCTCTCTTTGTTTTTGAACTGGGAAATTGATCCCCTGACGTTAAACTCAGATTTGAACTATAATTGACACTATCTACTCTTTTGGTTCTCAGGTCTCTGGACTAAGACTGGTTCTACATCATTGGCTCCCCTGAGTTTCCAGTTTGCTAACTGCAGATCTTGGGACTTCTCAGCCTCCATAATCACATGAGTCAATTCCTTATAATAAATCTCTTTATATATTCTGTTTATATGAGGAACCCTAATGTAGAGATTGTCTAAATACCTTACAGCTATAAATGCTGTTATCAAGAAGTATTGGCAATCCTATATACTGGTGTAGTAGTATCTATACCATTCAGTGATACTGTTAGAAGGGACAGAAAACTTAGATTTAAATTCTGGCTTTACTATTCACTTTCTTTATTACCTTTTCCTTTATTACTTTTTTATATATAAATATTGGTATACTATCACTCACCTTAGCAGGATTTATGCAAATTAAATGGCCTAATACATTGTCTAGTGTATTATATGGCTCAAAAAGAAGTGGTTGAAATTTGATTATACTTAGTTTAGACATATTCCATAGTTCTTTTTTTTTGAGCTCTGACTCTGGAGTCAAATAGAAATGGGCTTAAATCAGGGTTATGTTATTTATGCTCTGTTGTTTTTTTTTTGTTTTTTTTTTTAATTTTTTCAATTTTTTTTTATTAAGGTATTATATGTGTACATATCTTACCATTGCCACCCCCCACCCCACTCCCATATATGCCCTCACCCCCCAGAGTTTTGCATCCGTTGGTTATGCTTATATGCATGCATACAAGTCCTTTGATTGATCTCTAATCTCCCCCACCTCTCCCTAACTTTCCCCCTGTAATTTGACAGTCTGTTTGATGCTTTACTGTCTCTGTATCTTTTTGTTCAAGTTTATAATGTTCTTTATTACCCATAAATGAGTGAGATCATGTGGTATTTTTTTCATTGACTGGCTTATTTCACTTAACATAATGTTCTCCAATTCCATCCAGGTTGCTGCAAATGATGAGAATTCCTTCTTTTTTATGGCAGCATAGTATTCCATTGTGTAGATGTACCATAGTTTTCTGAGCCAGTCATCTGCTGACGGGCACCTACGCTGTTTCCAAATCTTAGCTATGGTGAATTGTGCTGCTATGAACATGGGGGTGCATATATCCTTTCTGATTGGTGTTTCTAGTTTCTTCGGATATATTCCCAGGAGTGGGATTTCTGGGTCAAATGGGAGTTCCATTTTCAGTTTTTTGAGGAAACTCCATACTGTTCTCCACAGTGGCTGCACCAGTCTGCATTCCCACCAGCAGTGCACGAGGGTTCCTTTTTCTCCGCATCCTCGCCAACACTTGTTGTTTGTTGATTTGTTGATGATAGCCATTCTGACAGGTGTGAGATGGTACCGTATTGTTGTTTTGATTTGCATCTCTCGGATAATTAGTGACGTTGAGCATGTTTTCATGTGTCTCTTGGCCTTCCTTCTGTCTTCTTTTGAAAAGATTCTATTTAGGTCTGTTGCCCATTTTTTTATTGGATCATTTATCTTCCTTTTATTAAGTTGTATAAGCTGCCTGTAGTTGTTGGAGATCAAACCTTTATCAGTGATGCCATTTGCAAATATGTTCTCCCATGTAGTAGGCCTTCTTGTTGTTTTGTTGATGGTTTCTTTTGCTGTGAAAAAGCTTTTTATTTTGATGTAGTCCCATTTGTTAATTTTCTCTTTAGCTTCCATTGCCCTAGGGGCAGTGTCAGTGAAGAATTTCTTTTGGCATATGTCTGAGATTTTGCTGCCTGTGGATTGCTCTAGTATTTTTATGGTTTCCCGTCTTATGTTTAAGTCCTGTATCCATTTTGAGTTTATTTTTGTGTATGGCGTAAGTTGATGATCAAGCTTCATTTTTTTGCATGTATCTGTCCAATTTTCCCAACACCATTTCTTGAAGAGACTGTCTTGACTCCATTGTATGTTCATGCCTCCTTTGTCAAATATTAATTGAGCATAGTGGTTTGGGTCAATATCTGGATTCTCTATTCTGTTCCATTGATCTATATGTCTGTTCTTGTGCCATTCCCAGGCTGTTTTGAGAACAGTGGCTTTGTAATACAGCTTGAAATCTGGTATTGAGATCCCTCCTACTTTATTCTTCTTTCTCAGGATTGCCGTGGCTATTCGGGGTCTTTTTTTATTCCAGATGAATTTTTGGAGAGTTCTTTCAAGGTCTGTGAAATATGCCATTGGTATTTTAATGGGGAGTGCATTGAAATTATAGATTGCTTTGGGTAGTATGGACATTTTAATGATGTTGATTCTACCAATCCATGAACATGGTATGTTCTTCCATCTGTTTACGTCTTCCTCTATCTCTTTTTTCAGTGTCCTGTAGTTTTCCGTGTATAGGTCTTTTACCTCCTTAGTTAAGTTTATTCCTAGGTATCTTAATTTTTTTTGGTGCGATGATAAATGGGATTGCCTTTTTAGTCTCTCTTTCTGTAAGTTCACTATTGGTGTATAGAAAGGCCATAGATTTCTTGGCGTTAATTTTGTATCCTGCTACATTGCCAAATTCATTTATTAAGTCTATTAGTTTTTTGACGGAGTCTTTCGGATTTTTTATGTACAATATCATGTCGTCTGCAAATAAAGACAGCTTTACTTGTTCTTTTCCAATTTGGATGCCTTTTATTTCTTCTTCTTGTCTAATTGCAATGGCTAATACTTCCAGTACTATGTCAAACAGGAGTGGTGAGAGTGGGCATCCCTGTCTTGTTCCTGTTCTTAGGGGAAATGTTTTTAGTTTTTGTCCATTGAGTATGATGTTTGCTGTGGGTTTATCATATGTAGCTTTTATTATGTTGAGGTATGAGCCTTCTATTCCCACCTTGTTGAGAGTTTTTATCAAGAAAGGGTGTTGGATTTTGTCAAATGCTTTTTCTGCATCAATTGATATGACTATGTGATTTTTATCTCTCAATTTGTTTACGTGATGTATCACGTTTATTGATTTGCGGATATTGTACCATCCTTGCATTCCTGGGATAAATCCTACTTGGTCATGGTGTATGATCTTTCTGATGTACTGCTGGAGCCAATTTGCTAGAATTTTGTTGAGGATTTTGGCATCTATGTTCATGAGGGATATTGGTCTGTAATTCTCTTTCATTGTGTTGTCTTTATCTGGTTTTGGTATTAGGGTAATGCTGGCTTCATAGAAGGAGCTTGGAAGTGTTCCTTCTTCTTGAATTTTTTGGAATAGTCTGAGGAGGATAGGTTTTAGTTCTTCCTTGAATGTTTGGTAAAACTCTCCTGTGAAGCCATCAGGCCCCGGGCTTTTGTTTGCCAGAAGCTTTTGATGACTGCTTCAATTTCGTCCATAGTTATTGGCCTATTGAGCTCTTTAGATTCTTCTTGATTGATTTTTGGAAGGTTATATTTTTCTAGGAATATGTCCATTTCCTCCAGGTTGTCCAGTTTGTTGGAATAGAGTTGTTCATAGTATTTTGTAACAATACTTTGTATCTCAGCGGGGTCTGTTGTTATTTCACCTCTTTCATTTCTGATTTTGTTTATTTGGGTCCTCTCTCTTTGCTTCTTGGTGAGCCTGGCTAGAGGTCCATCAATCTTGTTTATCCTTTCAAAGAACCAACTCTTGGTTTTGTTGATCTTTTGTATTGTTTCTTTGGTCTCTATGTTGTTTATCTCCGCTCTGATCTTTGTTATTTCCTTCGTTCTGGTTACACTGGGCTTTTCTTGCTGCTCTTTTTCTAACTCTTTGAGTTGTAGGGTTAAGTAATTTATTACCATTGTTTCTTGTTTTTTGCAATAGCCTTGTAGAGCTATGAACTTCCCTCTCAAGACTGCTTTCGCTGTGTCCCATATATTTTGGATTGTTGTGTTTTCATTGTCATTTGTTGCCATGATGTTTTTTATTTCTTCCTTGATCTCTCTGGTGACCCAGTCCTTGTTTAATAGCAGGCTGTTTAGTCTCCATGTGTTTGATTTCTTTGGATTGTATTTATTGTAGTTGATTTCCAGTTTTATGCCACTGTGATCTGAGATGACGCTTGATATAATTTCTATCTTCTTGAATTTAAAGAGACTTTGCCTGTGACCCAGCATATGGTCTATCTTTGAAAAAGACCCATGTGCACTTGAGAAGAATGTATATTCTGTGGCTTTGGGGTGAAATGTTCTATAGATGTCAATTAATTCCATCTGGTCTAGTGATTCATTTAGGATTGCTGTTTCTTTGCTGATTTTTTGTTTAGAGGATTTGTCCAGTGGTGATAGTGGGGTATTAAAGTCTCCTACTATGATTGTATTGCTATTAATCTCTCCCTTGAAATCCTCCAGAAGTTTTTTTAAGTATTTGGGTGCTCCTATATTGGGAGCGTATATGTTTACCAGAATTATTTCTTCTTGTTGGATCTCTCCCTTTAGTATTATGAAGTGGCCTTCTTTATCTCTTGTTATGGCATTTACTTTGAGGTCTATTTTGTCAGATATAAGTATTGCTACCCCAGCTTTTTTTTCATTTCCATTTGCCTGAAAGATATTTTTCCATCCCTTCACTTTAAATCTGTGTGAGTCTCTTGTTCTGAGGTGGGTCTCTTGTAGACAGCATATATATGGGTCATGTTTTTTTATCCATTCAGCTACTCGATATCTTTTGATTGGAGCATTTAGTCCATTTACATTTAAAGATATTACTGAAAGGTATTTGTTTGTAGTCATATCTATTTTTGTGTCTATATTCCTTCTTACCTGTTTATTTCTTCTTTTTACAGTATTCCCTTTAGCAATTCTTGCATTGCTGGTTTGGTGGTGATAAACTCCTTGAGCCTTTTTTTATCTGCAAAGCTCCTGATTTCCCCTTCAATTTTGATTGATAGTCTTGCTGGATATAGTATTCTTGGATTCAGTCCTTTGCTTTCCAACACTTTGTATACCTCCTTCCATTCACTTCTAGCTTGTTGTGTTTCTGTTGAGTAATCATTTGACAATCTGATGGGTGTTCCTTTGTAGGTAACTCTCTGTCTCTCTCTTGCCGCCTTTAAGATTCTCTCTTTATCATTTATATTTGCCATTGAAATTATGACATGTCTTGGTGTGGGTCTTTTGGGGTTGATCCTGCTTGGGACTCTCTGTACTTGCATAACTTTTATCTTTCCCATATCCGGGAAGTTTTCTGTCATTATTTCTTCAAATAGATTTTCTAATCCCTGCTGCTCTTCTTGTCCTTCTGATAGCCCTATTATATGCATGTTACTTCGTTTCATGTTGTCCCGAAGCTCCCTTAGCCTTTCCTCCTGCTTTTTAATTCTTTTCTCCAATTGTTGTTCAGATTGAGCTTGTTTCTGTACCTGATCTTCTAACTCACTAATTCGGTCCTCTGCTTCTTGTAGTCTACTGTTGAAACTTTCCATGGTGTTTTTGATTGTAGCTATATCACTTTTCATTTCTTCCTGATTCTTGCTTAAGTTGTTTATTTTCTCATCCATCCGATGTATAAATTCCACGACCATTACTCTAAACTCCTTTTCGGTCATGTTGCAAGCTTCAGTTTCACTGATTTCCTTTCTTGGCGACTCCACATTTTCTTTCCTCTGTGAGTTATTTCGTTTCCCCATTCTGGCTATCACCAGAAAGCTCAAGCTTCCGTTTGCGTGGACCTGGGCCGTGTGCTGTGGGGACTTCACTCCACCCGAGTTTCACTGAAGTGCTCTGACACTAGGACGTGTGGCTGCCTTTGGTTGGTGGGAACCAGACTTGCCCAGGGTCAGTGTCCCCAGTGTTCCGTGTGGTCTCGTGTGCACACTTAGAATCAGGGGCCCTGTCTGCACCACACTGTTGGTATGTGCCGAAAATGAGATCCTTAGCATGTGCCAGGAGTCAGAATTTCCCTGTGTCTGCACCACGACTCGAGTGTCAGAGTCTCTGTTGCCTTGTGCGGTTTCTCGTTGAGAATCAGGGTCCCTGTGTGTGCATGCACCAACTATTGGGGTCGCTGGCTCTTAGTGTGAATGCGCTGTGAGTCAGGGATCCCAGGCAGCTGTGTCCGGCGTGCCAAATTCCCTGAAGTGGAGCTGCGTCCTGTGTGTGCTCTCTCTACTGAGCCAAACTGCCTAGGGCGCACACTCTTAATTTCCTGAAGGTGAGCTGGCTCCCTGCACTCTACAGGAGTCCCGGAAGGGGGGCGGAGTCTGTCCTGCGCGCCAAATTCCCCCTCTGTGCAAGCACTAAGATTCCCCGAAGGGGGAGCTGTGACCCGCAAGCCAAATTTCCCCAAATTCTCCGAAGGGGAGCCCTCTGTGCTCACTGACAGATTTCCCCAACAGGGAGCTGATTCTGTCCCGCGCGCGCCAAATTCCCTGAGGGGGAGCGAGTCCCTGCACAAAGCTCTGCGGCTTGGGCGAGGGGCGGGTCTATCAGTTACTATGGCGCTGTCTGTGCGCCTGCGGGGAGGGGGATAGGCTCTTTGACTCACGGAATTCTGCCCGGAAGTCTGGATTCTTGTTGTTTGTTGGTCTGAAGCTGTGATAGCAGTTCTCTGTCCCCAGTGGTTGCAGGGTCCTGGTTTGTGTCAGAAGCCAGGATCTGAGTCTCAGGCAGCTCTGTTTCTCAAGATGGCATGGTCTCCGCGTCCGCACCAGCCTCGGAGATGTGTCAGCTTTGTGCGCGGGGCTCCACTGTCTAGGACTGCCCGGTTAGGCAGCCCCTTGGAAGATGTGCAGAATCTAACTGACCCTAGCTCATACACACACACACCACACACGTCTACACTCTTCTCTATGGGTTCCTCACTCACACTCTCTCTCTCCCTACCTTCCTGCCGGTCGCCATCTTTTTTTCTCAGAAGTTGCATCTTTCCCTCTATGCTCTGTTTTATCTTAGCCAATTTATATAAGCATTCTTAACATTGGTTTCCTAATCAATATAATGAGAATAATGATGACAATTTTCTCATCAGGTTGCTATAAAGAATAAATGGCATAATACACATAATGTAACCTAATATTCTTAGTAATGTTAGGCACTCCGGAAATGTTAGCTTTAATTAATTTTAATGGTTATAACTCCTGAACAACCTAAAGTATGTCTAATTAACTATTTTAGGGCCCATGTTTTAAGTTTTCTATATAACCAGTTCTTGATAATCTTTATCAAAGGGAAAAACACACACAAAACTACAAGCAATAGTGACTAATGGGTGCTGTCCACACATGTATATTTGTCTTAGAATACAGCCAGACATGTATGTTTTTCATCTTTTTCTCTGTGTCTGCCTTCTATCCTTGCTTGTAGCAGTGCAACAGTCTTGGAGGAGGAAGAGGGCAAGGATTGAAAGGTGACTGTATGCAGTGAGGGGAATTAAGGCCAGGACAAGTGAAGAGAGAAGAATCAAGAGGACACAGGAGGTGAAGAGCATTGAGGTCTCCTGACTTCATCGGTATATGTCATTTAAGAACATCCACATAATTTCAGAGCAATCCTGTCAGAAATTTTTAGAGTGAATCATTTTCATTCTTACCACTGTGTATTTCCCAGGATACAGATCAAGGATGTGTAAGAGAGGCACAAGGAAGAATGTGAAATGTAATGAAGTTCATGTGTTAACCCATTCTATCTCCTTGCTTTTTTAAAGTGCCACACATACAATTGGCTGAAGAATCTGTGCAATGTAGGAAGGTCAGAGAGTGGAAACACAAATAGTGAAGAGAACTCTGCCAGCATTTGAGAAAAGAAACATAAATAAGAGTTCTGTCAATCAATGTGTCTGAAATTTCTTCTTTCATTTAACAGGCACCACCAACAAACAAAATACTATTGAGTTCAGTTGAGTAAATGAGCTGCAAATCCTGTCTCCTCCACACTTGAGGGCAGAAAGAACTCTAGTCAAAGAACTGTGACTGCAGCTTGAATAAAAACATGGCCAGAGATAAGGTTCTTTAAAAGAGAAAATCATTTGCAGAATACAAGAAAGCAAATGAGAACAGAAAGAAATGGACAAATTCATTAAAGATAATATAATAAAAACTTAGCAGCTTCTCCTGGTTTTCTTTGTAGAAGAGATAGCATGTGTGAGGCAAGGGACTCATTATCCTGCTCTTAGCGGGTAATTCATAAAGAACAGGAACTGGGAATGGGGCGGTGCTGCTTAGAAACTAGCCCATCAGTTAGCACCACTCACTGCTTACATAATGGGGAGACATTTGAAAGATTCTCGGTATGTTTTAGAAGTCTTTCCACAGCCCATATACTAAATGCACAATTGGTCACAATGGATTTTCTTCTATTCTTACACATTTTGCATTTCGCACACTTAAAGTGGGAATATTGAAGGACAGATATCACTCCAGAGACAAAGGTGCATCATCTTCTGGTAAAACAAAACAAAACAAAACAAACAAACAAAAACAGAAAAGCAGCAACAGAAGAGAGATACAACACTTTAAACATGACAAATAATAAATACTGCTGAGACCAGCTTGTTGTTGTTTGTTGTTTGTTTTTGGTGTGTGTGTGTGTGTGTGTGTGTGTGTGTGTGTGTGTGTGTGTGAAGAGATCACTTTTAGTTCATTTTTCTAGGGGAAAATTGTTCCACACCCTGTATGTAGGTCTTCCCTCTCAATAATCTTTTAATTTAGAAAACCTACACCAAAAAGAGTAAACACATGTAATACTCTGTGTAGTGAACATCTACATTATGCCAGTTGTTGAGCCAAATGATGTACGTATGTGTGTGTGTATATTTAGCTTTCTTTTTTCCCAACAATATACCAATGAGGCATGCACAATTGTTATTCTCTTTTTACACATGAGGATGCTAAAAATAGCTTATTTAACATCTTTAAATCACACAGTAAGTGAATAGGAGACTTAATTTGAATCTAAATCTTGCTGACTACAAAACTCATGTTTTAAATTACATCTGCCTCTCCAGTCTGGCTACTACTGACTTCAATATTCATACATTAGTGACCATTGACAACAGCTTGTCAGTATGTGTGTGGTTAAAAGGTTTCATGGTTTCACAGTATGCCTACTGACAGAAATGGCTATCTACTCCCTCTCTTCTTTCTGCCAGTTTATCTGTGTGACTCATACATTCCTTTCAGTAATCCAGGCTACAGTTATTCCAAAGGGGAGCTTGCTATTAGGAACCAAGAAGGTTTTTATGAATTCTCACCAGTTCTATCTCAGATCAACTGCCACAAATCCAGCACTCTCAATTGTCATGAAGGCACAGGGATGAAGATGATAACTGTCTATATTAAGTAGGAATTGAGAAGCCTTGAAGGATAAATTTGCTTTCTTAATGATCTAATCTGTTTGGAGTTCATATATGGAGAATAAGCATCTGATTATATCCTGTTTTGTCCTATATATAATTATTCCATATGTGTCATTTTCATTTTACAAGACTGTATGAACTCTTTGGGACCAGGAAATGTGCCTTATAATTCTTTTGTATTCTCCCTCCTCTAACTGGAAGCATGGTCTTGCACAAAGAAGGAGAATGATACAAATACTGTGTCAGTTGGTTTTTACTGAATAAAATCACTCCAAAATTTAGTTACTTCAATCAATAACCATTAGTTTGGTTCTGTATGTTGGTAGTTTGTGCTGGGCTTAGCTAGGCAGCTCTGATACCTGCTGGACTAAATCATGTGTATGCAAATAGCTGCCAGTCAACCAGGCAGTTCCCCTTTGAAGGTCTGGTTGACTGCTGGTTCTGGCAATGTGATTACAATGGGGTGGGGGAAGCAAACTAGGCTTTGTGTTTCTCATCATGTAGTAGGCAGGTCTGGAAGGATTCTAAACGTGAGAGTAAAAGTTTACAGGAGTTCTTGTAGTCTAGGATCAAAACTGGCTAAGTTACTGTCATATTTCATTGGCCAAAGGAAGTACAAAAGACAGCCTAAGAATGAAAGGTTTCTGATATCCATATCTTGATCAGAAAGTTGAAAAATTGCATTCTACCAGAAATGGTTCAAAATTGTTAACCACCTATTTTGTGAGAAGTACTTTTAAAGCTATATTAACAACTATGTTTGGAGGACTCATATAACTTGTCCAAACTCACAGAAGTTAGTGACTTAGATTTGGCCAAATCTAAACACAGTGTTTTTTCCTGCCACTCAAAACTGTCTATTAAAAACTGTGTGTAAAACAATATATCTCAGTCAACTTGATCAATATATTACTTTCAGCAACACTTCTTTGGCTACCATAAGTTAAAACATAAGTTATTTTTCTCCATATCTTTCAATGATTATTATACCATTTTTCACAACTTGGGCATTGGAGGTCAAACCATGACTCTCTACTTACTACCCCACTAGTTCTGGGTAAATAGTATGTTTGAGTCTCAACAATCCTATCTGTAAAATGGAGACAGTAATAAAACCCATCATAAAAATCTGTTATGAAAATTAAACTACTGCATATAGAGTGTGACACCAGACACTCAATAAATAAGTTCACATGTATATGTTACATACATATTCATATATAGGCATATACATATGCATATATATTTATTTAAGCAACATCTGTCAAGTGATATACTAATGGCATTTTTCTTTAATACATCAGAGAACCAGCCTATGTATAGACTAATAGAAAATATTAAAGATGGGAAAAAAGATGTAATAAATAAATGGCATAAGCTTTGCATTCTCCTTACAATAGACAGCACTATCGAGATATTGGAACTCTCCCTGTTAGAGATGAATAGTGAAGAAGAATGCCAAAGGAAATGGAGGTTTTATTTAAATAACTGTATTTTCTACAGTGTGTCCAGAGAAATGCCTTGGGGCTGAAACTTTGACATTTGGAGAAAGCTGCCTTGTTAAATAAATGTATGTGTCATTACCTTGAAAGGAGGGCTCTATCTTTGGAGTGCCCTCTAACATTAGAATTGTTACTATTGGAAGAGCAAATATGCTAAGAAATTCTCTTGACTACCACTTCATTTATTTTTAGACTATTGAAATTTTAGGCTATATAAATGATGTTTGTTTTAAAATATAAAAGGAAATTAAATATTTTAAGTAAACATTTGAAACAAAATTAAAAGGCTTAGAGATCTAAAAACAAGTTATCAAAAACATTATATCTCTATGTAGAGAAGACAGTTTGCCAAGTGTGAATATGTTAATCTTATTTCTACTCTAGAGGCCCGGTGCATGAAATTCGTGCATGGGGGGGGGGTGTTCCTCAGCCCAGCCTGCAGCCTCTCCAATCTGGGATCCCTCTCATAATCCAGGACTGCTGGATCCCAACCACTCACCTGCCTGCTTGACTGATTGCCCCTAACTGCCTCTACCTGCCAGCCTGATCACCACCTAACAACTCCCCTGCCAGCCTGATCACTACCTAACTGCTTCTGTGACGCCCCGATTGCCCTTAACTGCCCTCCTCTGCAGGCCCGGTCACCCCTAACTGCCCTCCCCTACTGGCCTGGTCATCCCCAACTTCCCTCCCCTTCAGGCCTGGTTGCCCCCAACTGCCCTCCCTTGCAGGCCTGGTCCTTCCCAACTGCCTCCCCTGCTGACCTGATCATCCACAACTGCCCTCCCCTGTTGGCCATCTTGTGGAGGCCATCTTGTGTCCACATGGGGGTGGCCATCTTGTGTGCTGTAGTGATGGTCAATTTGCATATTACCTCTTTATTATATAGGATAATATCTCAGCAAGACACATTGAAAGCTGCCAATGTTAACTTTGTGTCTCAGTGTTACAATTTATAAGTAAATTTTTTCTATCTTTCTAAGGTGAAGAACCTCATTTTAAAAAATCTTGACAGTCAATAATATACTATGAGTTCTAGCTGTAACATTTACTATAATTGTCTCTAATGGCTTGAATAGCCACTTATATTTTCAGGTTATCTTATATAATAAAGAGGTAATATGTAAATTGACCATCACACCTTAGCATAAGATGACCGCCCACATGTGGTCACAAGATGGCCGCCACAAGATGGCCAGCAGGGGAGGGCAGTTATGGGCGATCAGGCCAGCATGGGAGGGCAGTTGGGGGCAACCAGGCTAGCAGGGGAGGGCAGTTAGGAGTGACCTGGCCAGAAGGAGAGGGCAGTTGGGGGGGACCAGGCCAGCAGGAGAGGGCAGTTGGGGGCAATCAGGCTGGCAAGGGAGTGGTTAGGGGGTAATCAGGCTGGCAGGCAAGAGTGGTTAGGGGAAATCAAGCAGGCAGGTAGGCAAGCAGTTGGGAGCCAGCAGTCCCAGATTGTGAGAGGGATGTCTGACTGCCCATTTAGGCCTGATCCCACAGGGCCTAAACTGGCAGTTGGACATCTCCTGAGGGGTCCCAGATTGGTGAGGGTGCTGGATGGGCTGAGGGGACACCCCCCCCAGTGCATGAATTTCATGCACCAGACCTCTAGTAGTTAATAAGAAATGTTATAATAGCCTTCAAAATTTCTCTCACCTAGACCTTTATGGCTCAAGGAATTCATAAGCAAATTTCAAATATGAAAGTACATAATTCTGGGCATTTTTAAGTTATGTTGAACATCCTTCTCCTTCATTAAGGACAGCAGCAAAGTAAAATTGGAGAAAATGATCTCCTGGTCTGTGTAAGTCCTTTTTGAAGCCCTTCCATATCCACTATCTCATTTGACCCCCTCTTTTGTTAATAAGGCAGCTATTGATAATTTTTGTCTATATTTATTTATATTAATCTGAAAGTTAACATTTTTTTCTGGGTCAAGGCAGAATATTTTACTTATAGCACTAACCAGATTGGTTAGATTTTGCCTCAAATATTTTCCCCTTCCTGGTGAAATATGATGAAAGGCAGATGTCATCCTCCACATAATGGAAGAGAGCATAGAAAATAAGAATCTTGGGATAGGAATAGAAATTTCACCTCCCTAATATAAATAAATTATCCTTGAAATAGAGGATTCAAGGTTTTAAACTTTGGGATGTGAATAAGTATCTGTGGGTGGGGAAGATAAGCCAAATGTCTCAGGGTTGAAAAATCCCTGGAATGTCTACATGGCTCTGGGTCTCATCCTCCTTTGAAATTTAAGCACATACCTCTTCGGAGATAAATCTCTTACTATCTATTCAGTCATCCTTTAAATTACAAGTTATGTCCTTTGACTCAGATCACAGTAAAGTTTTCCCTGAAAGCACTAACTGTGTAGAAACATAAAACCATGTTCTTTACAGTCCCATGTGTATCATAACTCCCATTTTATGGATAGAAAAACAGATATCTAAAAAAAATTAAATATTTCTAAAGACTCATCATTTAGAAGTGAGAGGAAAGTACACACAGGTAGGAGCAAAAGTAGGTTCACAGTTATTCATATAGAAAATGATGCAATAATTAATAAATAATAAAAGAATCAACTGTTTCACACACTCAAAACTGTAAACCTACTTTTGCCCCACCCTATATAATGAGTCATTCTGTCTTGAAGTTTCATAACTTTATACCACAGTGGGTTATCAAACTCTATAAAATTTGTAAACAATTAGTAACTGAGATATGAACCACTCATGCTCAGGTTTTATTAGTAAGTCAAAATGTTTTCTCCTTAATTAAGAAACATTTGAAATTAGCCGTAAAGCCAAAATTGAGAGACTGGGTTTTGATTGGTTTGGTGGGAAGAAAAGGGCTTTGAAGCATGTTCTTCAAAGGCTGTGGAGAGGTGAGTGGAACAAAAGTGGAGGGGGGAGATCACTTAGAAAAATGAGAAAATAAGTGTCTCAGTTAGTGGGGAGGACGTTTGATATGGGAGGTTTAGAAGGCATGGAAATGTGCTCTTAACCAGCCAGCTCTGCTCACTTTTTACCTATGGACCTCTATGCTAATGAAAATCACCTCCATCATAGGTGTTCTATGATTTACTTAGCTCCTGGTATAATGAATGTATCCAGAGAGATGCTTCTAAAAAACAAAACAAAACAAAACAAACACACACACACACACACACACACACACACACACACAAACAAAAACACACACACACACAAAAAAAAACACACATACTTTCAGGCAATATTACAGAACAAAATAATCTGATCAGGAAAAGTTACTGTGCTAATATTTCATATCTAGGCCACCACTCCCATATATAAAATAGGTCATTTTTTTTCAAAGTTTTGATCCTATATCTCTTTTATTAATAAAACATTTTTGTTAATGCATTCACACACCAATATATTTTTGTTTCTCATTCATATACATTCACATACTACCATGTATGATTTTATATACAGTATATTACAAAAGGCATACAAATGAAAGTTATTAAACAATTAGTTTAAAAATAAGTAGAGTTTTAGTATTTATTTTTTTCATCTTGTATATCATGTGGCCAACCAATGTCCACTTGGAAGATTACTAGAATGTATGATAGTACTTACTATAGTCTAAATCAGAAAAACAGTACTACTGAATCACTGTGTGAGCTATTATTTTCTCACTTATTTCTAACCGTCCTATACCATTCCAAATGTCTCTTATATTCTTTCCAGTTTTCCATGTATTTATTTCTCACTGTGCATTTCAATTGATTTGTCTGTCTTCCAGTTCACCAATTCTCTTTTCTGCTCTAATTTTCTGTTAAACTTAACTATAGTGTGTGTGTTTTTTTTTTTTTTTAAATTTCAGGTACTGCACTTTTTAATTCTAGAATTTCCATTGGATTTTGTTTGTTTGTTTTTTAATAGATTCAAATTCCCTATAGGAATTCTCCATATTTTCATCTATTTTCTACATCTTTCACTTTATTTTATTGAATATATTAACTATGGCTACTCCGTAGTCCTCTTTTGCTATTGCCAATATCAGGATCATCTGTGGGTCTTTTTCTATCATTCTTCTTTATCCTGGATTTTGGTAATTTGGTACTGTTCTTGGGTATTTTTTTATTATTTTTTTTCCATTTCTGTTGAATGTCAGACCTTATGTATGAATATTTGTAGATTATTTGAATGATACACTTTTTCTTCAGAAGATTTTATTTTTTTCTTGCAAGGCACATAGGGTAGAGGCTAATAACTATTCAACCAGAGATTGAACTATTTTGAGGACATGCTGCAGTACAGGTAAGTCTCCCAACTACCTCTGATCACTTATCCTCTAACATAGCCCTCTGGTGGCCATAACAAAGAGACAAGGATTGACTGAGATCCCTCTCCACTCAGCAGATATGTCTCCATAGCACCATAAGATTGCTAAATATTCTAAAATGGTTTTCCAAAGACTTTCTGCTTAGTTACTTAACCTTTTGCCCCACATAACTTTAGGATTTAGCAAATCTTATCAGGGTAAACCAACCCCATTCCATTCTTAGTGGGGACCTGGACCCTCAAGTCTTTGGTTGTTTTTGTTTGTTTGTTTGTTTGTTTCCAAAACTCTGCTCTTTTGTTTTGTGCTTCATAGCAGCCTCTCTATTTGGGTAGGGAATAAGGGAGTGGATGTCCAGAATCTCAGGCTTTTTGCCTTATTTTCAGTATTAGCAAATGTCTAGAGAAAAAAAAAGTATGGATGCAGAATGTCACCTCACCTCTATGTGGATCCTTCTCCAAAATCTTATCTCCTGAAGTTCTTGTTGCCTAAATAGTTTTCTGATGCAGACAATCTATCTATCTATCTATCTATCTATCTATCTATCTATCTATCTATCTATCTATCATCTATCTATCTATCTATCTATCTATCATCATCATCATCATCTTTTTATAAATTTAAATTCAATTAAATTATATGTGTAACTATATTATGTTTACATATATGCATATGCGTGCTCTTTGCAGGAGAGTTTCTATGCCACAAGCTATTTTATTTTAGAACAAATCAGCATTTCTCAAATCTGTATTTATGTTAACATCATCTCAAGAATTATTTTAAAATACAGATTTTCAGTTCTGCCATAAACCAAACAAGTCAGTGTGTCATAATATTGGACTTAGGGGACTGACTACTTTAAAAAAACACCTCTAGGTGATATGTATGGCTCCATTCTGAGATTAATAATTGGGTATAGGTGACCTCAAATGCCTTTTCCAGCTCCAACATGTAATTATTTTATTATATTTTTTATTAAGGTGAGAAATAATGAAGCTTAGGAGTTCTGCTAAATGCTTATATCACTTTGAGTCAGTGAAAAACTTCACCTTGTTCATCTAACCCTTTCCAAAAAATATAACAACTGTCTTTTGTTGTACTTGATTTTAGAGTCAAACAAAAATCTATAAAGCATTTGGTTTTATCAACATTTCTGCTAACATCACAACCCTCAGGGATTCTTAGTTTTGTGGTTATTTCCCTTTTATTTACACATAAGTGAGAGAGTGCAATTTTAACATAATGGCTGTAAAACATGAACTCTTCAGCAAATTAACAATTGTTTTTAGAAGTTTTGGTGACAGTACTTTCTCAGTAAGCTTTCAATGGCACATATGGGTCTCAGTTCTATCTCTGTGTATGCATTTTTTCAATAACTAAAAATTTAGGTGATTAAGGTACTATAAGGAAGGAAAACACATCTTCCAGAAGAAAGATATTGTGCCTATGTCCTTATCATGGTATAGTGCTAAGCACAACATCATATACTGGTTCTAAATAAAAGGCTTGAAAATATTTAATGTTTATAGAACATGAATTCTTTCATAATATGATGCCTCTTTGCTGGGTAATTTAGCTCCAAATATTTCTTGTAATTTAAAGAAATGAGGATTATACTTGGGTAATGTCTTCCAAATAAATTATTTTCATGCTCCCAAATTGAAAGAAAAACTACCTCTCCAGAACAAAGGGCATAAGACTACAAATTGAAGTGCAATAATATAAACCTTGGATGTGTGTATGTGTGTGCATGTGTTGAAAGAGAGAGGGGGGGAGATACAGTGATAGAGACAGGAAATGCAATATTTATTTGTAGCTGGGTGATTCTGTCTCTCGGGTAAAATCTAATATCCCCCTCTAGTTTCATGACCTGTCAGTGGCTTAATTGGAGAGATTCTTCAGATGAAGAAACAGCTTTCAAAATTTGAAGGGGTAATTCAAAGAAAAATTAAGGTAATATCTGATTGATAGATTGGCTGATAGTGAAGTTATATTTTAAAACCTGGTACTCAAAGTCAAAGCAAAGGTAAAAAAAAATAATTATCTACTAAATCTATATAAAACTTCAGTATTCACGAAATTCACTTTAACTCAATCAATCACCAAACACTTGTTGAGTGCATGCACCTGAACTTTAAAGGAAATTTAAGTTTCTACTCATATATAATGAAAATAAGTGGAGAAAAATGGCCAGAAATCTTGCACAATCTCCGTGCTGGAGGTATTAAAAGATCATCTAATCCAAACCTTATTAAATGTCTGAATCTACAATAGATCATGTAGCCCACTTAAGGAAGCGTCTTCCACAAAAAAAAACAAAATACAAAAACCAACAAAACAAAACAAACAAAAAACAATAAACAAAACCCTCAAAATTTTAGAAAGCTATCTTAATAGGTCTCCCCACAAACTTCTATCCCTTAGCACTAATTTTGTATTGTAACGCATTAGTGAATCTTGCTTATAGAGTTTGTTTCTGATTATCCAAACTTGGGAGGTTGGAATGAAAAAGAATAGTCAGGTTTCAGCCAATTCATAGAAATAGCCTTACCGAGATTGTTTTTTATTGCTTTGAAAAGGTCAGAAGCCAGTATCATAATAATGTTAAGAGTTTAGATAGTACACTATTAGATAGTCAGGAATCAAAAAGTAACTTTGTACTGTTCAGTAGGGACCAGATAAAATAATGTTCTCATTTATTAAATTTGTCTTCTTTGGAAAAATAAAGTAGTTGAGACAAAAGTAGTAAGATTTCTTCTAAATTATCTGGATTTTTAGGAAGAAAAAAAGACAATGCTAGATAAGCCCCTTTTTCTGATGTAACAGCCTTCTGAAGAAAGACCAGGTTTTGCATTGATAATTTGGAGAAAATGTAAAAATTTGGAGTCTTTTGTATATGCAGTTTTATTCAGATTTAATTCATATACCATATACTTCCCTATTTAAAATATACAGTTCAGTATTTTAGTATATTTATGGAGTTGAGCAACCATCAGTGCAATCTAATTTTAGAGTACTTTTATCACCCAAAAAGAAACCCCATACCCATTAGCAGTTATCCCTAGTCTCCCATACCACACCCAGTTCTGGAGAACCAATAACCTACTTTATCTCTCTATAAATTTGCCCAATCTTGTTTTATTATATGGTATATCTTGGAGAATATTCCATGCATTCTTTAGAAAAGTGTGTATTTTATGTTTGGGTAGAATGTTGATGAATGACTAATAGGTCAAATTGGTTGATAGTGTTGCTTACGTCTTCTGTATCTTGCTAACATTCTATTTAGTTGTTTTATCAATTATTGAGAGTGGAACATTAAAGCATCAACTATTATTTTTATATTTTCTCTTTCTATCTTTGATTCTTTCAGTTTGAGATGAATATATTTGGAAGGGTCTATTGTTAGATACATATATGTTTAAAATTGTTTCTGTGCCAGCTAATTTGACTATTTTATCATTATAAAATGTATGTTTCTTCTAGTAAAAAAAAAATATCTTAAAATCTATTTTGTCTTATATTTTTACTAGAGGCCCAGTGCACGAATTTCGTGCATGGGTAGTGTCCCTAGTGGCTGCCAGCTGCCGGTCTGGGTCTCCCTTCGCACCTGCCTTGGCCTGGCACTGCCTGCTCACCTGCTCCACCATCCCACTGTGGTCCCACTCTCATTGGGGCCCATTGGGGCCAGCAGCATCTCCACTGCCACCAGCTGCCAGCGCTGCATCACCAAAGCCCACCATGTTTTGTGCTGCCCCTGGTGGTCAGTGCACATCTAACTTCCGGTCAGTTGAACACCTGTCCATGGGGACAATTTGCATATTAGCTTTTTATTATATAGGATACACACTTCAACCTCTCTTTTGGTTTCTTTTTGCACCACATTTTTTTTCATCTTTTTACTTACAAACTATTTGTCTCTTTGAATCTAAAATGCCTCTCTTGTACATAATATATAACTGGGCCATCATTTTTTTACCTGAATATGGTCCATACTTTCCCATTTCTTTGTGTGTCTTATAATTTTTTGTCAAAAACTGTACATTTTATATAATATTATGTGGTAAGTTTGTAAAACATATTCCCTCATCTTGCATATGTTCATTGTTCTTGCTAAGTTTTTGTCTTGATTTTTGTTTTATTTTCTTCTAATAAAAGGTAGTGTTATTTCTTATGTAATGTTTCTGGGTTAAATTTCTAAACTCTGTATTCTCTTTAGTCTGAGGTCACTGAAGTCTCTGCTTGGTTGTGTTAAGTGGTCACTTAATTGTTCAGAAATTTTCTTAAATGCCTTAAACCATAGGTCATATACACTTTGCTGAGTAGCTATGTGTGTGTATATAATGAATTCAACACTGCAGCGAACAATTCACAACATTGCCTTAACCTTCACTTACAAGGACTCAAGGTCAGGCAGGGGTGAAATATTAGGGTTTTCTCTTATTATTTTCCTGGGGATGTACACAATCCTGCCCATTTGCATATCCTTCTAGATTCCTAGAAATATTTCAAAGCTTTTCAAAGCCCCCATGGATATCTTGTTCTCAGATCTTCCTTTTAAATGCTTGCAGGGTCTCTTGTATGCCCCCAACTAATATTATGGCCTTAGGGGGATGTAATGTTAAACAATTGCGGCTATTTCTTTTTAAAAAGCACCCTGAGAATATGGATTTTCCTTTGGAACAAGCTCTGAACCAGATCAAATAACAAGAACACCCTATGAATGGGGCTTTTACTGGGAGCTGCAAAACAGGTCAAATTGTGACAGAGCTCTAGGGATTAGACTTCTCAGGAGCTCCAAACAGTCTTCCCCAACCAGTAACTGAAAGACTACACATTTTCATAGCTACCATAGAACTGGAGAGAGGGACATGTGAATAGACCAAGTTAAAAAATGACCTAAATCATGCTGTTTTTTATTTGTTTGTTTTTTTTCCTTTTTTACTGTGGTTCAGTAGTTTTTCTTGAATAAACTCCCTTCAGATTGTTGTAAGACTTTGGTTAATTTCCTGAATGCCCAAAATGTTAATTTTTATCATGCTGTGGTTTTATTCTTTTATGGAACAGTAGATTTAGAAAGACCCTCAGTCTACCATTCTGAGTTATGTCTCCCAACTGGATTTTTAAGCTAAAACGTTGTATTTTGTATTTTTTCATATATTTAGATTCATCTCATTATTTCAGACCACTGAATTCTTTTTACATGTTGGTTACATAATATATTAACTCATCCAATCGTATTGTAAATGTCCTTATCTTAATCATTAATTAAATTATTTAATTTACCTTTAGAAGATTTAGATTGCCAAGATCCTGCAGGCTCCTATAAAGACCACTTAGTGAAGAAGTTTCAGATTTCAATTATCCAAGTTCTTTTCAAATATGCCCTTTATCATACTGTCCTCACTCCTACTGATCAATAATAAATATCTATATGTATATTGTATACAATTTCATCTGGACAGCATTTAATTAATATAGGAGCTCCTCATTTATAACCTTACTAGGGGCCCAGTACATGAATTTGTGCACCTTGAAAGGAACCGTGGGCCATGAGGCTATGGTGGGCATAGGGGCGGGTCTCGGCCCATCCTCCATGCCCCCACCTAGCCCCTCCCGCCGCAGCCCCCTGGTACCCTGTCTGCCAGCAGTCTCAATCCCACCTCCACCACTCCCACATACTGATAGTGCCAGCCACACTCGCACCCGCTGATGGCGCGGAGTGATTGAGGCCAGCACCAGCAGCTGATGCAAGCGGGGCCAGCACCCTCAGTGGATGTAAGCAGTGGCTGCTGCCCTGATTGCCCCTCAGGAGCAGGGGGAGGTGGAGAAGTCCTCAGGGGCAATCGGGGCCAGCAGCTGCTACTTGTACCCACTGACAGTGCTGAGCGATTGGGGTTGGTGCCAGTCACTGGCAGTGGGTGCGAGTGGCAGCTCTGGCTGCAAGTGTAAGCTGGGCCAGCATCAGTAGTGGGTGCGAGCCCTGGGCGGGACCGCAGCACATGGGAGCAAGGAATTTTCAGTAACCACCAGAGGCTCACCTCAATGACAGCAACCGGCACCCTGCCTTGGTCTGGTGCCCCCACTCACCTGCTCCACCATTCTGCCAGGGCCATCACCCACCATGTTCCGCACTCGGCTGCCTGCTTCCGTTGCCTACCATGGTCCACGTGCACCCTCTGGTGGTCAGCGCACATCATAGCGACCAGTTGTTCAGTTGTTCGGTTGTTCCGCAGTTTGGTCTATTTGCATATTAGCCTTTTATTATATAGGATTTGTAATTTGGAGTTGTGTCTTTTACAAAGTTAAGTTATGCACATGCTATTATATAGGTCTTTGTTGCAGAGTTGGATGTAGAGAATAGAAACTTTAAATAGAATGAATAATTCTGCTTGCCATTCCACTCAAATAGCATATGCCTTAGAGTGATTGTGCTATGGTACATATGAATGTGTTATCCTCTCAGTTAGTTTAAGTTTCAATATATCTCCAATATTGCAAACATCTTGCCATACTCAGTGTGTTCCTTATTTTTAAGATATGTATTTTTCTTGCAATATGGCCCCTAAATGCAATCCAAGTATTTCATCTGGTGCTCAGCGGAAGACACAGCAATCTGTTCTGATACAGGAAGAAAAACTGGCTATATTGGTCTTACTGAAAAATAATATGTAGCTCTCAAACATTGTACTTCCCTAGAATAATTATAGCTGTATTCCATTTATGCCTTTTGAGCCAACTTTATAATTCATTCCCAGATACATCTATGCCATATAACAAACCTGGATCATTCCAGGGAAATCTTGTCTTGAACAATGGCAATAGCCTCCATTTTTTACTTTATTTCCCAGTTTATCCTTCAGTGTTGGCAACAAAATACAATCCAGATGAGAGAGACATAGCAGAGACACTGTCCTATGCAAATTGAATTAATCTTTCTTTCATCAAAATGGTGCTCTTTCCTGTGGATGCATTATATATTGTCCTCTTAGCTCAGTTTCACTAAATATATACCCAAATATTTTCAGTATGCTACCATTAAGTTGCAAACTCATCATAGTGACCCCTCAATAAAAGTTGATTATAAACTAAGCACAAGGTGAATAAAAGCTTGTCTGTCTATAACACGACATTTTAGACAATCCAGAGGCAGAGTTGAGCTTCTGCAATGACCTTGATACTAGGGTTTCATGATAATCATGCTGTCCAATGTGGTGCTCTAATGCTTGTCTAAAAGCTGTGGGTAGGCCAGTCTACAATTTCTAAAGAGTAAGCCACCGAGAGTTGCACTGTCAGGAAAGTTACTTATAGAAATAAAATAAGTTTGTTGAGTGAAATAATTCCCTCTCATATTTTGATAGCTTTGTTGCTTGAGAGGATTTGGCATTTTTAAAATAAAACCAGAGCTAGTCTGGTCTCGGAAGCAAACCTGGTCACTACAGCCACTCTGGTAGAAGACCTGCCACCCCAGCAGCAGAAGCGCGAACCCTGAGACCTCCTTCTCCAAAAGTGCTCCACTGAAAGCAGTAAGTACAACCTCCCCCTCCCCAGCGCCAGAACTCAGGACTCCCCTCATCCCCAGCCCATAGGCACCCAGGCACTCCACTACCCAGGCAGTGCTTGGGAACCACTGAGAGCCCCTGAGGGGGTGATTCTGCACAGTCAAGGGTGCGCGGCCCTACAGTAGAAGCTCTGAACTGCCTCTTCCTGAATAACTGCCCAGGGACACCCCTGCAGTGCGACTTCAGTGCCAGGGGGCTTCAGAGCTTTGCGCCGGTGGGCGCGCCACCAGTTCTCGCACACTCTATGGCTGGCAAACTCACGGCCACAGCAAGGGAAGGCACCCTGAACCCATATATCCACAGGGTCCTCTGGAAAGCTGCTTTGAGCCCCTGCTGGGTGTGATTCTGTACAGACAAGGGCGTGCTGCCCCACAGCAGAAAATCTGAACTCCTTTCTTCTGAATAACTTTCCACATACACCCTAGCTGTTTAACTTCAGTGCCAGAGTCTCTCAAATTGCATCAGAGGTGTGCTCCAGCGGGTGCGCCACCAGTTCCTGCACACTCCAGAGCTGGCAAACTCACAGCCACAGCAAGGGGAGGCGCTCTGAGCCCATATATCCACAGGGTTCTCTGGGGAGCTGCTTTGAGCCCCAGCTGGGAGTGATTCTGTACAGCCAAGGATGCGCTGCCCCACAGCAAAAACTCTGAACTCCTTTCTCCTGAATAACTTCCCACATACACCCTAGCTGTTTAACTTCAGTGCCAGAGCCGCTCAAAGTGCCTCAGAGCTGTGCGCCTGCAAAAACACCTCCACAGAAGGGAATTTACAACAGGCAGGCACCCTGAGCCCATTACACACAGGGTGCTAGTGGGAGCCACTGGGAGCTCTCCCAACAGACGGTTCCTGGGTGCCACTGTGAGTTCCCACTGGACACGCGTGATTTCAACTAAGGGTGCAAGACAGCAAAAACTGGGACACTCCACTCCATAGCTGCTGACTTTTAGACACCACAGTTGTGCCTCTCAAGCTTCCAGGCCTACATCAAGAGAACCCAAGTAGCTCAAGTAGGGAGCTACACTAGATTACCAGGCCCAGGAGAACTGAGAGATTATACCAGTAGCACCATCACCAAAAGATCCTGGGTAGCAAAGCAATTGGAACTACAAATAAAACATTACAGGAAAACATGGGGAGACAGAAAGGAAATTCTCAAAGGAAGGAACAGGAAGAATCACCAGAAAGGGAGTTAAATGAACTTGAGGCTAGCAGCTTAACATAGAAAGAATTCAGAGTATTCGTTATAAGGATGTTTAAACAGATGGATGACAAATACACACAACTCAATGAGAGCTATAAGGAGCTGAATGAAAATGTCACCAACATGAAAAGAAACCAAGAGGAGATGAAGAACGACATAGCTGCAATAAAGAACACAATGGAAGGCTTAAAGAGTAGAGTAGAAGAGGCTGAGGACCGCATCTGCGAATTAGAAGACAAGGTAAGAAAAAACACAAAAACACAGCAGCAACTGGAAAGAAGACTTAAAAAGCAAGAGGAGAGCCTAAGGGAGCTTCAGGACAACACAAAGCGAAACAACCTTCGAATAATAGGTATAAAAGAAGGAGAGGAAGAGAAGCAAGGAATAGAAAACCTGTTAGAAGAAATAATGAGAGAAAACTTCCCTGATATTGGTAAGAAAAAAACTATCCAAGTCCAAGAAGTACACAGAGTCCCAAACAAGTTGAACCCCAAAAGACCGACACCAAGACACATCATAATTAAATTGACGAACATCAACGACAAAGCAAGAATCTTAAAGGCTGCCAGAGAGAAACAGAAAGTTACCTACAAGGGATCTCCTATCAGAATAGCAACTGATTTCTCAACAGAAACACACCAGGCCAGAAGGGAATGGAATGAAATATACAAAGTGATGCAAAACAAGGGACTGAATCCAAGAATACTATACCCAGCAAGGCTATCATTCAAAATTGAAGGTGGAATCAGAAGCTTCACAGACAAAAAAGGGCTAAGAGAGTTCATCATTACCAAACCAGCAATGCAAGAAATGCTAAAGGGGCTGCTGTAAAAAGAAGAAAGAGAAAGGCAAGAAGAAACACAAACACTAAGGAAAAATATGTCAACAAACAGGTACTTATCAATAATAACAGTAAACGTAAATGGATTAAATGCACCAATCAAAAGACATAGGGTAGCTGAATGGATGAGAAAACATGACCCATATATTTGCTATCTACAAGAGACCCACCTTAGAGCAAAAGATTAACACAGACTGAGAGTGAAGGGATGAAAAAACATTTTTCAGGCAAATGGAAATGAGAAAAAAGCTGGGGTTGCGATACTTATATCAGATAAAATAGACCTCAAAGTAAAGACTTTAATAAGAGATAAGGAAGGCCACTACATAATACTAAAGGGAGCAATCCAGCAAGAAGATATAACTCTGGTAAACGTATATGCACCCAACGCAGGAGCGCCCAAATACATAAAAAATCTGCTGGAAGATATCAAGGGAGAGATCGACATCAATACAATCATAGTAGGGGACTTTACTACACCACTGACATCAATGGATAAATCCTCTGGACAAAAAATCAGCAAAGAAACAGCAATTCTAAATGACACACTAGATCAGATGGACCTAATTGACATCTTCAGAGTATTTCACCCCAAAGCCATGGGATATACGTTCTTCTCAAGTGCACATGGGACATTCTCAAAAATAGACCACATATTGGGTAACAAGCAAAGTCTCCCCAAATTCAAAAAGATTGAAATCATATCAAGCATTTTCTCAGACCACAATGGCATAATATTAGAAATAAACTACAATAAAAACATTCCAAAAAATTCAAACACTTGGAAACTGAATAGCATGCTACTAAACAATGATTGGGTTATCAATGAGATCAAAGAAGAAATTAAAAACATCCTGGAGACTAATGATAATAAAAACACAACAATGCAAATCCTATGGGACACAATGAAAGCAGTCCTTAGAGGCAAATGTATAGCTCTACAGGCCTACTTCAAAAAAACAAGAAAAAATGGTAATAGATCATCTATCTCAACAACTCAAAGAATTAGAAAGGGAGCAACAAGAAAAGCCCACAGTGAGCAGAAGAAAGGAAATAATAAAGATCAGAGCAGAATTGAATGACATAGAGACCAAAAAAACAATACACAAGATCAACAAAACCAAGAGCTGGTTCTTTGAAAGGATAAACAAGATTGATGAACCTCTAGCCAGGCTCACCAAGAAGCAAAGAGAGAGGACCCAAATAAACAAAATCAGAAATGAAAGAGGTGAAATAACAACAGACCCCACAGAAATACAAAGGATTGTCAAAAAATACTATGAACAACTCTACTCCAACAAACTAGACAACCTGGAGGAAATGGACACATTCCTAGAAAAACACAACCTTCCAAAACTTACTCAGGAAGAGACGGAAAATCTCAATAGGCTGATAACTATGGAAGAAATTGAAGCAGTTATCAAAAAGCTTCCAGCAAACAAAAGCCCGGGGCCAGACAGCTTCACAGAGGAGTTTTATAAAACATTCAAGGAAGAGCTAAAACCTATCCTCCTCAGACTATTCCAGAAAATCCAAGAAGAAGGAACACTTCCAAGCTCCTTCTATGAAGCCAGCATCACCCTAATACCAAAACCAGGAAAAGATAACACAATGAAGGAGATTTACAGGCCAATAGCCCTCATGAACATAGATGCAAAAATCCTCAACAAAATTCTAGCAAATCGAATCCAGCAATACATCAGAAAGATCATACACCACGACCAAGTAGGATTTATCCCTGGGATGCAAGGATGGCACAATATTCGCAAATCAATAAACGTGATACATCACATAAACAAATTGAGAGATAAAAACCATATAGTCATATCAATTGATGCACAAAAAGCATTTGACAAAATCCAACCCCCTTTCTTGATAAAAACTCTCAGCAAGCTGGGAATAGAAGGATCATACCTCAACATAATAAAAGCCATATATGACAAACCCACAGCCAACATCATACTCAATGGGCAAAAACTAAAACCATTTCCCCTAAGAACAGGAACAAGACAGGGATGCCCACTCTCACCACTCCTGTTCAACATAGTGTTGGAAATACTAGCCATTGCAATCAGACAAGAAGAAGAAATAAAAGGCATCCAAATTGGAAAAGAAGAAGTAAAATTGTCCTTATTTGCAGATGACATGATACTGTACATAGAAAACCCTAAAGACTCCATCAAAAAATTACTAGACTTAATAAATGAATTCGGCAGAGTAGCAGGATACAAAATAAATGCTAAGAAATCTATGGCATTTCTATACACCAATAATGAACTTACAGAAAGAGAGACTAAAAAAGAAATCCCATTTACCATCACACCAAAAAAATTAAGATAGCTAGGAATAAACTTAACTAAGGAGGTAAAAGACCTATACGCGGACAACTAAAAACACTGAAAAAAGAGATAGAAGAAGACATAAACAGATGGAAAAACATACCATGTTCATGGATTGGTAGAATCAACATCATCAAAATGTCCATACTACCCAAAGCAATCTATAATTTCAATGCACTACCCATTAAAATACCAACGGCATACTTCACAGACCTAGAACGAACTTTCCAAAAATTCATCTGGAATAAAAAAAGACCCCGAATAGCCACAGCAATCCTGAGAAAGAAGAACAAAGTAGGTGGGATCTCCATACCAGATTTCAAGCTGTATTACAAAGCCACTGTTTTCAAAAGTGACTGGTATTGGCACAAGAACAGACATATAGATCAATGGAATAGAATAGAGAACCCAGAAATTGATCCAAATCGCTATGCTCAATTAATATTTGACATAGGAGGCATGAACATACAATGGAGTCAAGACAGTCTCTTCAACAAATGGTGTTGGGAAAATTGGACAGATACATGCAAAAAAATGAAACTAGACCACCAACTTACACCATACACAAAAATAAACTCAAAATGGATCAAGGACTTAAACATAAGACAGGAAACCATAAAAATACTAGAGGAAGCTACAGGCAGAAAAATCTCTGACATATGCCAAAAGAACTTCTTCGCTGATACTGCTCCTAGGGCAATGGAAGCTAAAGAGAAAATAAACAAATGGGACTACATCAAAATAAAAAGCTTTTTCACAGCAAAGGAAACCATCAATAAAACAACAAGAAAGCCCACTACCTGGGAGAACATATTTTCCAATGCTATCACTGATAAAGGTTTAATCTCCAACATTTACAGGGAACTCATGCAGCTTAACAAAAAGAAGATAAACAACCCAATCAAAAAATGGGCAACTGATCTAAATAGCCACTTTTCGAAAGAAGACAGAAGGAAGGCCAAGAGACATATGAAAACCTGCTCTAAATCACTAATCATTAGAGAGATGCAAATCAAAACAACAATGCGGTACCACCTCACACCTGTCAGAATGGCCATTATCAACAAGACAACAAATGACAAGTGCTGGAGAGGATGTGGAGAAAAAGGAACCCTCGTGCACTGCTGGTGGGAATGCAGACTGGTGCAGCCACTGTGGAGAACATTATGGAGTTTCCTTAAAAAAATAAATGGAACTCCCATTTGACCCAGTGATCCCACTTTTAGGAATATATCCCAAGAAACTGGAAACATCAATCAGAAAGGATATATGCACCCCTATGTTCATAGCAGCACAAGTCACCATAGCTAAGATTTGGAAACAGCCTAATTGCCCATCAGCAGATGAGTGGATTAAAAAATTGTGGTACATCTACACAATGGAATACTACGCTGCGGTAAAAAAGAAGGAGCTCTTACCATTTGCAACAATATGGATGGAGATGGAGAACATTATGCTTAGTGAAATAAGCCAGGCAGAGAAAGATAAATATCACATGATCTCACTCATTTGTGGAATATAATGAACAACATAAACTGATGGGGGAAAAAATAGATCCAGAAACAGAGAAACATCAATCAGATCGTCAAACCTCAGGGAAGAAACTGTGAGGTAACCAGAAACCCAAGAATGCCTGAGAACGCCTTTCTAGCCACGCTAGCAATCATCAGATGTACGGTAATTTTACCTGGGACAAGAGGGTAAGTATTTTGATCTTATGCTCCTGACCCTTCATGGGTAAGACCCCTTACGTGGGCTGATCCCCTGACTAATGTAGTTACCAATAATACCAAACATCCTGGACATCTAGGAGGTTCAGGGTGGGGCAAGAAAGTATAAATACACAGGGGTCTCCACCCAGCTTCCCTTTTGTATGACACAAAATCAAAACAATGCCCCTTTGTGTGTACAATTAGAGAGAGGTTTCTGGCTTGTGTGGACACCAAAGAAAGGGTGTCACTACTATCACTACATGCCCCCGGTAGAGGTGCAGAAAATGTAACTAAGACCTTGTCTATTTAAAAAGAAATCGATAGCCAGTTTGAAAGGGAATTCCCATGGACTAGAACAAAGAATATCCTTACATGATATTATTCTACACTATCATTAAAATTTATTCCCAGATTTGGATCACCCCCAGTACTTATAATAGTTCCTCGCACCCTTGGGGATAAAAAAAAAAAAAAGTCATCCGTTTGGTGCTTGGAGACAAACTTAACACATCTCTTGATACTTTAGAATTACTACAGCATAATATACAATTATCCCAAGCAAACGTACAAACTAATTCTTTGAATGTCTGGCAGCAATTTAAAAAGGACATTTAAGGATTTAACCCTTTTTGTTGTGTGGAGGGCCTCCTGGGAGGGCACCTGAGCATTCTATATTGGTCCCTCTTACCCTTTAGGCCAAGAGAGACCCTCTTCTCACAATTCAATTGCTCACAGCTGTTGCATGAGCTCTCTGTTCATGTCGAGGTTGAAGTCTCGTGATGGCTGGTGCCCTGGATCTGTCTCTCACCCAGTGGGGCGAACTGAGCCCTCCCTGGAGAAGAAACCCGGGTTCCAAAAGATATGTGATCAGTGCTGGGGCCCCGCCAGCAGGCGAGGGGATCCCAAGGCAGGTGCTGGGCATGGAGGCCACGGGGGCATAGGCTACCAAGGAGACAAAACTGAACCTCATGTCACCCTGCTTGGCCCCGGAGGATGGCTGGTTAGCCAGAGACGGGTAAGATTCCTCAAGGAAGGAACAACCTAAGACAGGCACAGTCGCAGAGGGGCCATCAGGAGAGAATTTGGGGATCAACAGAGGTGGGGCACAGACCCTCATCCCCCCAACATTGCAAGGGCCTGAATCCTAGCCCCTTCTGAGGGAGGTCTCCTGCCCCCATGGCTGCTTCGTGCTTCCCATGCCCAGCTCAGATCAGGACCCAGGTGACCGACAGAGACTTGGCGACAGCAGCTGCCCTCTCACTCCAACAAGAATTGTTTGAATTGTCTTGTACCCCTGGTGTGGGGAAGTGGGTTTACAATATCTAAATCCAGCCTACCACCAGGAATGCTCAGGACCTACTCAAGAAGGCAAATAATCCCTTCCACCAATATTTACAGGGTAAAACAAGATTAATGTTAGAGTAATAAATTTGACAGTAAAATAGTAGTCAAGTTTTCAGGCAAATTTAAACTGGCTAGTTGAAACAAGCGAATATTCTAGAAAAATTAATTGTACTGGACAAAAAGGTGTTCCTAAAGTGTCAACTAAAATTTTTATTGGTACTTCATCTCATGATAAAATTGTGCACCATATAATGAACCTAAAACAGTAATATTATAGTGCAAAAATTAAAATTTAAAAGCCATCAAGACTACATTATAAAATTTTCAAAAGCCTCCTAACATTTAAATAAAAAAAGGAGGGGATAGTAGAGGAATATCATGTAAGGAAATATAGCCTGTAAGTAAATTACATCTAGAAAATTAATACTTTAGAAAATTAATTGTAAGGCTAAAAGCAAGACACCCATGAAAAACACACAAGGTGACAAAACAAGCCAGAGGAAAATCATTTGGGCAAAAATTGAAAAAGGATCCCCAGTCAAATTTATAGAAAATATTCCTTTATTAACTTTTGGTCGAGAATATGTTTGTATATTTTCAGAAAACAACTCCGAGACCATGTGGATTCCAGCAACAGAGGAATCGACAGGACTACTCCAGCCATGTAGACAGAAGAGAAGCAGTCCAGAGACGGAAAACGCTGATGTGGCCTTTCCATACTAGCAGTTAGCAGCTGTGCATCACTGCAGATTGCCCAGGACCAAACCAGACAGTCGGACCTGCATTACCACCATTTGTCCACCATCCAGAACTGAAATGTCAGTGCTGACATGTACACATAAGGAACTGCTGGACATTGAAATTGGGTCTCAAAAGAACTATTGGCCCAAAAAGAAACTCACTACAGACTGATTCATTTGCCTGTCATCATAACCATTATTGCTTGTCTCATTTTCAGTTCTTATAAGTGTATTTCTAATAGCACATGATCTCACTCACCTAGGGGAAATAATGAACAACATAGACTGATGAACAAGAACAGACCCAGAAACAAGGAGTCATGGATCAGACTGTCGGGCCTCGGGGGGAGGGTAGGGAAGGGTGGGGGTAAAGGGGGAGATCAACCAAAGGACTTGTGTGCAGGCATATGAGCCTAACCGGCGGTTAAGGACAACAGGGGGGTGGGGGCATGTGTGGGGAGGAGTGTGGGATGGGAATGGGGGGACGAGGACAAATATGTGATACCTTAATCAATAAAGAAATTAAAAAAAATAAAATAAATAAATAAAATAAAATAAAATAAAACCAGAAAGTTGAAGATTTTTTCTTTCTCTACTTAGCAGTATTTTCAGACCTTAGTAGTAGTATTCAGACTTCCTAACTCAGAATTACCCATAAAAATGCGAAAATGCAGATTCTCTGGCCTTTCCACCAGTTTCTGAAATATTCCCAGATGATTCTGATACAAACTACAGTATAAGCAGGTACCTCCAGATAATTCTAATATAAAACACAGTTTGAAAACCACTGTTCCAAGCATTGTGGACATCTCAGAAAGCAAAGCTGATTTTTTGAGTAAAGGAGGAAGAAAGGCTTTTCTCCCCCTCACCTTGCTATTCTTTACTTTGTTAACAATAGAGGTTTATGTTTTTTCTACCTTCAAAAAAAGTTCACATTTTTGCCATTTTAAGTTTGGATCAGTTTCAGCTTCCTTATTAGTGACCAAACAATACTACTCCATCACCCTGTGGTGAGGCTCAGAGAGCCTACCCAGTGGGAAGTCCTCTGCCTTTGCATGATAATCCTGACACCTGGTCTTCTGGTTGTGGTTAAGAATAGTTCCACCTGAACCTGGTTCACGGGAGGATTGTGTGATGGCTGCAGGACCACTTATTGATTTCAAAAATGTGTGGCTTGTTTTCCAAAAGAGGTTGGCTGCCATTGTGTTTTGAGTCACTTAATTTTAACCAGAAGAGCAACTGGAGAGGAAATTGATTTGAAAGATTTTGTTTCACTAGCTCTTTGATCTCCATCAGCTATTTAGGTAATAAGTGCACCCTTAACAGCATTGGATAGCAATGTTTGCTAGAGATTTGTTCAGGTGTAAGAAGTTAACTTCCTCTGTTATGGAGTTACTGTTGGGTCACCAAATGCCTTAGGTGAGACATGTTTATGGCTTTTAGGTAAGGTTTCCTGATTCTATGCACTGCTGTTCAACCTGGAATGTCTCTTTGAAATGCAACATGAATACATATAATTAGAAATATAGTCCATCTGTTGTGCTAGTGTTCAGAGGAACAATAATTCATCACAGAATTCTAGCACTAGAAGGTGCCCCTGAAGCAACTTTAACTGATAACTATCCACATACACTTATTTCTTCTCTTTCCCCCTCTCCCTGCCTCTCAATCCCTTTTGTTCTCTACACATTCTTTTCTATTTTATTTCTGCCTTTCCTTACTGAGGACTACCACTGGTATCCAATAAAACTCACAATGCTACATATAATTTAATCTCATTTCTTTTTCTGCATAGAGAACTACACTAAGACTTTTCGTGATACAGTGAGGTAAGCAAGGACTACTCAAGCTGTTAGGACAAAACAACTTGGTTTTAAATTCTGATTACACAAGTAGCAAAGTGACCTTAGACATTGGTTCTAGACCTATCAAAGCCTCATTTCTTATGTGTAAAATAGGACTCAGGATTCCTGCATCACAACATAGATTAAAGATACCAAAATTCACATCAGGCATTCAGTAAAAGCTGCCCTTAAAACTGATTAATTCTTCAAAGAATTAATTCCTTAGCTGTCTACATAAGAACATCCTACCTAATAAAACAGTAATATGCAAATTGACCACACCTTTGCTACGCCCAAGCCAAGCCCACCAGCCAAGCCACGCCCACCAGCCAATCAGAGCGAGTATGCAAATAAACCCGACCAAGATGGCTATTAATTTGCATACATAGGCGCCCTGAGCTGATCCCCTGCGACAGATTGCAGGGAGCTAAGGTCCACTCTGGCACCAGACTGAAAGCCTCCGCCAGAGGCTTTTGGCCTGGAGCCGGATTGGACACCCAGCTCCTGGCTTTCAATGGATGGTGGGCGTGGCGGACACCCAGCTCCTCACTCTGATTGGATGGTGGGTGTGGCGAGCAGACCCCCTGCCATCGAAAGCGGGGAGCTGGGTGTCTGCTCCGCTGGAGGCTTTTGGCCTGGTACACAAGCGGACACCCATCTCCCCTGAGTGGACACCCAGCTCCTCGCTCTGATTGGATGGTGGACGTGGCGAGCAGACCCCCTGCCATCGAAAGTAGACACCCAGCTCCCCTGCCATCGAAAGCGGGGAGCTGGGTGTCCGCTCTGTCTCCAGGCCAAAAGCCTCCGCTGGAAGCTTTTGGCCTTGTGCATGAGTGGACCACCCTGCCATCGATTGTAGGGAGCTGGGGTTTTTTTCAGCCTGGTACACCAGCGGACCCCCTGTGATTGATCACCTGGGCAGGGAGCTGGGGGTCTGCTTTCAGCCTGGGCAGGAGTGGACCCCCTACAATTGACCAAGAGGCTTTTGGTCTGGGCAGGCCTGGGCAGGGGCTGAGCCAGTGATCAGAGGGAGCTGGAGAGGCCTGCCCAGGCCTAAAGCTTCGGCCAGAGGCTTTAGGCCTGGGCAGGGCCCAGCCCTCGATTGGTGTGAAGTATAGAGGAAACACCTTTTCTGACTGCACATTGGCTAAGCTTCCTGTAAGCCACTGGTAATATTCTTAGTAACTTGGGTAATAAGAATCCAAAAAGGTGATCTAGGATTTTCCACCACACTTCTGGAGAAAAAATGAAGGTCCGCTGCTGGAAGGCTAAGAAATGTCATATCCTGCCCTAGCTAGTTTGACTCAGTGGATAATGCCTCAGCCTGCAGACAGCAGGGTCTGGATTTTATTCTGATCAAAGGCATGTACCTAGGTTGCAGGCTCCTCCCTGGCCGGGGCTCAGATCAGGGCTCATGCAGGAGGCAACCAATCAAAGTGTTTCTCTCTGTCTTTCCCTTTCTCTTCCACATTCTCTAAAAGTCAATGGAAACATACCCTCAGGTGAGGATAAAAAATAAAGAAAGAAATCCATATCCTATGAAAGACACATCTTGAAAATGCCTAAATAAAGTTTTCATTTTTTCTTGGTGAAGGGACTGGAGTCCATGTTGATGAAAACACCTTGGTGGCTGCGGTGACTAACAGTGGCTGCAGCAGTGGGGTGATGGGGCTTGTGCCTTCCCCTGACCAGCCTGGTTGCCTCCCACAAAGGGAGGCCAGACTGCGGCTTAGGTATGCTCCCTGTGGGGTGCGGGCCTAAGCCATCAGTAGGACATCCCCTGAGGGCTCCTAGTATGTGAGAGGGGGCAGGTTGGGCTGAGGGACCCCCGACCCCCAGTGCACGAATTTTGTGCACCGGGCCCCTAGTCTATATATAAAAAGCCAGAGACTGTAACGCTGTCATGACCATAACAACCGGTCGCTATGACACCCACTGCGGATAGTGAACCGGTCTGATCGCCCCCAACACCCTGATCAAGACGGGGCCAGCTGGCCAACTGCCTTGGCTGGCAGAAATTTGGGGCCCGGGGACCTTGGGGTAGCTCGGTCTTAGTCTCCGGCAGCTACACAGGCAAAGTTCTCCTTTGGCAGAAGTGGACCTGGGATAAGGGTGCTGGAGTCAGGGATGGGGTGGGGAGACTTTCCTGGTGGCCACAGCAGTCCCTGCAGGCTGTGCACAGCACCTGGGTGCCTGACCCTGGTCAGAACAGCAGCAGGAATAGGGGCCACGGGGTGCAGCGGGCAGCGACACACAGGAGCCAGGAGGTATGAGGCCTGAAGAGGCTCGTACCCCACCTACTGGGTCCAGTAGCACCAGCAGGTGGGCCATGATGTGCAGCAAGGTGCTGGGCCTCAGATGGGAGGGGAAGTGAGCCAGGAGGGCAAGGCCCCGTGCCAGACAGAGCCTTGAGCAGTGTGGGTGGGGCCGGAGCTGGAAACCCTGGTGGGGTGGGTGGGGCTGCAGCCCCATGCCTTTTTGGCCTTGGCCTTGGAATTCAGAGGTCAGCCCCACTTCAAGAGAGAGGACGTGGCAGAAAGTGGCAAGGCCACAGGAGGAATAGGAAATGTTGTGGCCATCTTCGGGAAACACAGCTGCCACAGTCTTCAGTAACTATGAACAGATAATCTTTGGTCTCAGTTCTACAGAAGAGGAAGCTGAGACTCAAGGAAGGGAGCCTTCCACAACACCTCACCCACTTCTCAGACCTGACCCTGTGCAGCATTGTTTTTGTTGAAAGTAGAGGATCCAAAATGTTTTTAGATCTTTGCTATTTTAGGCAGGAAAAAAATTTAGCACAGGGAACTGGCGCTTGGGAAATCATCAGAAAGCTGGAGGAGTGGGTATTAGGCTGGCCCCCCAGGAAAGACTCCCTGGCCAGCAGAAGGAGCTGCCCCCTCAGCCACAACTGAATTCTAGGACACTCTGGCACAGCTGTGACCTGGGGATCAGGAAAGTGCTGCCCCCTCAAGTGCCCTCCAGCTCCCACAAAACAGGTCACTGGGCACTGCCTCTGCCACAACTGCCTGTACACAGCCTAGATTCCCCTGCAGAAAACATCCACATCTCTGCAAACATGATCAACAGCAACAATTAACCCAAACTGTGGGAAGATGCCTCTGCCCCACTTCTGCCTTCAAATATTGTGCAAGTGCATCCAATTAGCAGAAACGAATTCATATCCAGAAACCTAGCTGCAAAGGAGTTTGGGCAATTTCAGACTTTTGTCTAGGAGTGAGATCTTGCCAATGTACCTCATGTGCCTGGTATTGATAAAAATGGGGCCCGGCTGGTGGGGCTCAGTAGTTAAGCATCTATCTATGAACCAGGAGGTTACAATATGATTCCTGGTCAAATTTCGGGCTTGATCCTCAGTAGGGGCGTGCAGGAGGCAGCTGATCAATGATTCTCATCTTTGATGTTTCTATCTATCTCTCCTTTTCCCTTCCTCTGAAATCAATAAATATTTTTTTAAATGGTGTCATGCTGTATATATGTGTTATAACAAGTATTTCACTTCATAGAATAATGTCTTTCCTGTTAAAACCACACTTAGAGAACATTATTTATTTGTCATTCATTTTAATTGATCTCAGAGAGAAGAAGGGAGAGAGAGAAACATTGTTACATTGTTTCCTGTACTCACTGGACTGAGTATTGAATCTGCAACCTGGGCATGTGCTCTGACTGGCAATTGATCCACCACCTTCTGGTGTATGGGACGATGCTATGCTGGTACCCTGACCCCAAATTACAGTCTCCAGAACTATGAGAAAAATATATTTCTGTTGTTTAAGCCACACAAATTTATGATATTTTGTTATGGCTGTCTGAGCTGACTAATCTATACTAATAAAAGGGTAATATGGTAATTAGACTGGGTCGACCGGACATCTTCTGGTCATCCTTCCAGACAAACCTATGGTGACAGGGACTGAGGCAGAGGTGGTTTAGGCCAGCAGGGGAGAACAGTTAGAAGCGATTGGGCTGGCAGAGGAGAGCAGTTAGGGGCAATCAGGCAGGCAGGCAGGTGAGTAGTTAGGAGCCAGCGGTCCCGGATTACAAGGTGATGTTCGACTGCCAGTAGTAGGACATCCCCCGAGAGGTCCCAGATTGAAGAGGTTGCATGCCGGGCTGAGGAACCCCCCCACACTGGTGCATGAATTTCGTGCACCAAGCCTCTAGTCTATATCTATACTAATAATAGAGAAATATGCAAATTATCCATTACAGCATCATGTCATGACTGGATGAGCAGGCTGCATCCCTGCCCTCTGCTCAGGCAGCTGTAAGGCCCAGGGTAGGATAGGATACAATAGAAGGGGATAGGAAAGGAGAGGGAGAGGAAGGCAGACCTGCATGCAGACAGGCCAAGAGGAGAAACAGAAATACAGAAAGGGAACAGGAAAAAGATGCAGGAATGGAAAAGGGAAGGAAACGCGGGGCTGCATGTGGGAGTGGGTGGTGACTGTGGGAGGAGGCAGGTATGCCCGGTGAGGGGTGTGGTGGGAGCCCTGCCTAGATGTGGGAGGAGGGCGGTGGCCCCCCAGCTAGGGCCATTGACGGGGAGGTGCCCACGGGTCCAGAACAGAGTGGTGGATGGTCTGAGGCCTTCTGGGTGGAGGCGCTCCTGCTTCGCAGCAGCAGCAGCAGCACCCAGGCCACATGGGCCTTGGACACCCTCACTGGACTGGGCATCCCCGGCAGGGAATGGGAGCAGGATGGCAGCAGGGAGGCCAGGGAAGGGAGGTGGCAAACACCTGGCTGGGGCTGAGCCATGGGCTGGGGGTTAACACCGCCCCCCCGAACGGAAGCTTTAAGAAGGGAGGGAGGGAAGAATTTTATAATGTAGTCAGTAGAGAGCAGAGTTAAAGAAGGAAAGAGAATGTATGAGTGAACTGTAGGAGCTATAATGAAAATCAAGTATAGTTGTGTACTGGGGACACATTTTAAAAGTAGAAGTCAGAAAAGAAAAAAAGATAAATGATAGTGAATAATTAGGCAGGTAGATAGATATTAAAACAGTGGAAGTAAGTAGAGAAGAATGTATGGGAAAAGTAGGATGAGAGAGAAAGAGGGAGGGAAGAAAAGTTTTAAAGGGGAGCTGGTAGAGCTTAAAAGGAGAATGGGAAGAAGGAAGAAATGGGCAGGAAGCAAAGCAGGTCTGAGGGAGGAAGTGAAGAAAAAATTAAGGTGGGAAAGAAGGAAACGGGGAGGGAGGGCAGGTGTAAAGATAAAGGGACGAAGGAATGTGGGGAGGGAGGGAGGGTGGGCGAAAGATGGGAAGAAGGATGATGGAACAGAAGTAGGAAATAAGAAGGAAAGAAAACTTTTATAAATGATGAGTCAGTAAGAAAAAGTGTTACATAAAGGAGAGAGAAAAATTGTGTGAGAGAGAGAAGCCAATAAGGAAGTCAAAAACAATTGTGTGTGAAGGGGATAAGATTCAAAAAAAGGTTAATAAGGGGGACCAGGCCAGCAGGGGAGGGCAGTTAGGGGTGACCAGGCTGGTAGAGGAGGGCAGTTAGGGGGATAGGCAGGCAGGCAAAGTGGTTAGGGCAGGCATGCAGTTGAGCGGTTAGGAGCCAGAGTTCCTGGATTGCGAGAGGGATGTCCATCCCCCCGAGGGCTCCCGGATTGGAGAGGGTGCAGGTCGGGCTGAGGGACCCACCCTGGTGCACAAATTTTGTGCACCAGGCCTCTAGTCCTATCTAATAAAGAGGGAATATGCTAATTGACCATCACACCCTCACAAGATGGCAGCACCTGCAGCCAATAAAGATAAAATATGCTAATTAACTGCCATGGCCTCACAAGATGGCGGCACACACAGCCACAAGATGGTGGTGCCCAGTCCCCTCAGCCCCACCTCATCCAGCCAGAGTCCCCCCAGTCGTCTCAGCCCTGCCTCATCCAGCCTCAGTCCCCCAGTCCTCTCAGCCCTGCCTCATTCAGTGGGAGTCCCCCAATCCCCTCAGTCCAGCCTCATCCAGCCAGAGTCCCGCAGTCCCCTCAGCCCCGCAGAAAAGGGAAATTGGGGGCTACCAGGCTGGCAGGGGAGAGCAGTTGGGGACAATCATGCCAGCAGTGAACAGTTAGACATTAAGGCTGGCAGGGGAGTGGTTAGGGGGTGATCAGGCTGGCAGGCAGAAGTGGTTAGGGGCAATAAGGTAGGCAGGCAGGCAAGCAGTTGGGAGCCAGCAGTCCCGGATTGTGAGAAGGATGTCGGACTGCAGGTTTAGAGGGATCAGGCCTAAACTGGAAGTAGGATATCCCCCGAGGGGTCCCAGATTGGAAATAGTGAAGGCTGGGCTGAGGGACCCCCCTCCCCAGTGCATGGATTTCGTGCACTGGGCCTCTAGTATATATATAAAAGCCTAAGTGACCGTTATAATGGAAAGACAAGAATGACCAGAACGACTGGTTGACTGGTCGCTATGATGCACACTGACCATCAGGGGGCAGATGCTCAATGCAGGAGCTGCCCATCTGGTGGTCAGTGCGCTCCCACAGTGGGAGTGCTGCTCAGCCAGAAGCCGGGTTCCCGGGCAGTGGTGGTGGCAATGGCAGCTACAGGCACAGTGGGGCTGGGATGAGCAGCAGCAGAGCTGCACCCGGCCCTAGGTGGGGGTCCTCCCCACTGCCTGTCATTTAGACACTGCTACACCCTTCAGGGGGATGTCGGACTGCCAGGTTTCGGCCCAATCCCCACAGTTGGCCTGGCCTGTCTGACATCTCCCAAGGGTTCCCGGATTGTGAGAGGGCACAGGCCAGGCTGAGGGACCTCACCCATGCATGAATCTGTGCACCGGGCCTTTACTTCTTTATCAGGTCAGGAATGGAGTGGAAGTTATAAAATGCCTTCTGTGGTTGGTAAGGATTAAATATATCACAGGCATAGTGTCATGCATGACATTTATTATGTGTTCATTGAATGTGTTTTATGAAGATTAACAGAAAAATGTTACTGGTAATAAGATCATTCATTCTGAATTATCCAAGATAGACTATTTAAGATGAGGATTATTACCACCCACGTCTCATGAAAAATCACATAAATTACAACAAATTTGTGTACTAACTATATTTCCTGGAAGTAGACTGAAACATCTTTAATTAGATCCCTAGGCTTAATTTTAGATTGGGACATGTGATAACCTTGGTTCCTGGGAATCATGTAAAATGGCAGACTAGTTTGCCTAGGGTTTTCATGCCTGGTGTAGCAGTCTCCAAACCCTAGAGGCAGAAAAATGGTATATAAGAGGGGCGGGGCGGGACTGGATGAAAGAAAATAAAGGAATGAGCCAAAGAACATATATGCATAACTCATAAACACAGCAACAGTGTGGTGATGGCCAGAGAGAAAGGGGGAGCTTGGGTTGAGGTGAAAAAAGTGGGGGAAAATGGGGACATCTGTAATAGTGTCAACAATAAAAATAAAGTTTTTAAAAAAACCTGCCACAGTGTTTTGCAGGGTCATTGCTTTCACTTGCATATCCAGGAACAATGGAAGTCCCTGGTCCAGCAACTTGAAGACCCATTAGAGAATTTGCCAAAGAAAGAAATTGGATTCTTTCCAGTTCAGCCACCTGCTCCTGGATTGACCAAGTCATTTCACCTCTTAATTTCTCTAATTGGCATATATCTATTGAAGCAGGGGAGATTGCTAAGAAGGACAATTTTAATGAAACTAGTAAAATAATAGGGATGGGAGGATTATGGTAGCTTTTGGATGCTGTTTCTTATAGAGCCTCTTTACCAGGAAAAATACTTTTCACTGAAGTACACTTTCAAATTTAACAAATTATAAATATTATTTAATGTGGTCAAACTGATGCCATGTTAATTGTAAGTATTGGTAAAAAAAAATCTTAAAAAATGAAAGATAGTGAACTGGAGGTTAGTCTCAAGGAAGAGGTCAGAAACCAATCCACTTTGGATATAACTTCATAGCCCCATCTTGATATCTGACATCTTAAATAACTCTAAATATGTCTTCTTCACTGGTATTTAACAGTGGAGTTGCTGGAAAGGCAAAATCATTTTTATTAATGAAGATATTTTGCTAAGTGCAATTAAATACTCTGCACTAGACAAGAAACATTTAAAGTTGTGCTGTCATTTGACAGCCAGATTGCTGATTTAAAGAAAATTAGAGAGATTTGGAGCTGAATTGAATGCACGGCCAATTATCACCCTTTTCTTTCTCCCCTTTGATTCTTTACATCACTGACTACCATATTGGACAGATAGAATGCAGAGGGTAAATATATCAGTGGGGCTCTGTGAGGTTCCAATAAGAAGTAATATTTATATGGTAATGTAGGCCATGAAAGAGGCCCATAAAACTATATGAACCTGAGAAAGACTCCATCTATCACGGATCATTCGGACAAAAGCAAAAGCTGACAGAAAGTGTGTTTTGAATTTGTTTTATTTAATAAATTATGAGCATTACCTGTGAAAATAAAGCTGACTACTTTAAAATAGTGGAGACTTTATATATATATTTCTTTTGCTTCATAGCATCTGTGTTTACATATAAAATGTTATAGTTAGGCAAGGATGTGACCATATATCATTAAGTTCTCATGAGGTTAAATAAAATAACCTACTTGCATCACAAAAATTCACATTGTTATGAAAACTCAGATAACTGTAACTGAGTCTAGACATTCAGCTGAATAAAGGACAAAATGAAAAGGTAAAAACCAAACTTAGTTGTGAAATAAAATATTAATAAAAACAACAATGAAAATTAAGTAAGTTCATAATGAATGCCTTGAAACATACAATGCATGTTTTATTATTTTTCCCAAGTAAAAGCAAGTCAGGAGGGCAAAGGAGCAAAGATTACATTGGTTTTTATCTATTAGTTTGCAGGAAGAAAAAGGCCCCTGTTTTTATTTGACCTTATATTGATTTAGTTTCTCACATAGAAGTTCAAAACCTCTCCTCCCTCATTTTTCCCCCAAAGGAAGTTTTTTTCTTGGCAATCTTGTTTTCTCAGCAAAGGTTTCTTTCAAAGGAAAAAAAAAACAAAAAACCTTGATGATCACAAAGGATGATAGAGGATGGATTCTCCTTTTTCTGTGGGAGAAAAATAATCTATTTGCAAAATAATTGGGAAGTTCAATCAAAAGGTAAATTTGTCCTTGACAGAAGGGAAAACTATCCAAAGCTAGTACAGCAAAGAATTATACTAAAAGAGAAAAAGAAATCTAGGAATTCTTAGTAGACCTATATTTTCTCATAAATGCTTTTGACTTATGGTGAGACTACATCAACCATATATCTAGGATGTGTAGCAAAAAATTCTGGATCCATCCACACCTCCTGAAGTAGCATATCTATACTTTGATAGCAAATAAATTGATATGGGAATGGATCTTCAAAATGTTCTTATATCGAACAAGTCATGTTTGACTTAAGGAAATGGAAATCAGATTTCCAATTCAACTAAATGATTGTGCTCTCTATTCTGTATCTGCATTACAGAAAAACATAAACCTAGAACTATCTTTGAAAAAACTAGTGTTACCATCCATCAGACTTACAAATCATTTGTAGATATAATCACAGTAGTATCTACAAACCTGCTATGTGCTCACTTAACCTGGATGATTATTATAGGTGTTCCTGCTCCTTATGTGGTTCATCATAAATCTTTGTGAGAACTGCCTCTTAAATTTTTACAGATATAATAGAATTACCCCAAATATAGCTCATAAGCATTTATTCATTCAAAAATAGTATTGATTTATTGATTACCTGCTAAGTAACACAATGTGCTACCTAGATACAAGAGAAAACAGGAAAAAAAATAAAGGAAAAAATAAAGGGATGGAAAGAAGAAGGAAAGGATATAGAAAAGAAGGCAGAAAGAAGGAATGACATGGAGGAAACAAGAGAAAAAAGGCAAGACCCCTGATCTCATGAAGCTTGCAGGCTAATGGGAGTTATAAATAAGAATTAAAAAATAGTAATACATGCAAATTAGCAAATTTGACAAATGCTAAATGTAAGAGGTATATCCTACTATAAAAGCTTATAATAGGGGGATTTGACTTAATTAGGAATATTGGAGAAGGCATCCCTGATGTGACAGTTGAGCAAAGACATAAAACATCAACAGCAAGAGTGGAAAATAGTGTTTCTGGGATTTGTTTCTAATTTGTACACCAGCCTGCATTCCTATCCTTGCAAACTAGTATAAAAGAGGGAAGAGCCATCATGATCACATTTACCAACCTGTTCTGAAGTTTCCTTAAAAGTTGAGCCAGCCCTAAATTACCTGCATTGACATACTTTCCTCTGGGTCACTCTCAGTCTTTCTCCCAAAATCTAAAAAGCTAAAGACACCTCAAAAGGAGCTTACTCCAAATCCAAAATGCACACATCCTTACACAATGATTTGGAGGTGGGAGAGCAAAAGAAAATAAAGAATCCTTTTATTATAACACTATATCCCTCCAATCAAAAGGTGAGAATTCTTGATATCTCAAATAGGTCTTGCTTTGAAAAGTTTCAAGTTTAGTTCTCTCTCTCTCTCTCTCTCTCTCTCTCTCTCTCTCTCTCTCTCTCTCTCTCTCTCTCTCTCTCCCCTCCCTCCCTCTCTCTTTCCTTACCTTACTAAGATACAACCTTACTAAAATCAATAGTTAGTTTTATTGGTAGTCCAGGTCTACCATATCACTATTACATTTGATTCACAGAAGTACAACTATAAATATTATTAAATCAACAATTATATTTTTGAGTTTAATTATCTAGATGACAGAGGAATAAAAATGTTTTCCTGAAACATATATTTGCTTTGTTATATCCAAAGACATTTGGCTTCTCTTTCTCCCTGACTATACATGAGATGGAACACAGGTTAGATTATTTTGCTCAATATATAATATTATGCCTGGTAAAGAAAGATCAGTATTCTTTTAGGAGCTTCTATTTGTTTTGTTATTAACTTAAATAAAAAAAACACCTTTCCAGATGTATAAACAAAGGTAATGTGAATGAATTTTCTAAAAGATGATCACTGTATACCCTTTTGACTGTTGAAGATATACATTTAAAAAAGGTTAAGAATGGAACTGCAAAAGTCAATTTCTTAAATAGCCAAATATATAATTAATGAGTGCCTACATTTTTAAATTCATCTAGTTTATTTAAGTAATTTTCCCATAAGAATCTAGACATTCTTAGTGTAGTATTCTGCCATTCATTTTCCTACTAGGCCTGTCAAGGACTAAATTCTTGATTTCCCGTATTCCGTATGTATTAGATACTCTTCTTTATGTTCCATTTATAATGTGTCTTGCTTTGGTTACTCAAATGTGCATAATTTAGGTGTTTCTTATACTTTTGTTAATTATTTGTTTTCTATTTTCTATAGCTTTCTCATTTGTATTTTATTTCTAAATTAAACAACTAAATGTTCTTCTTTCTATTTTTTTTCTGGCCCATTTTAAAAAACTATATATATATACACACACACACACAAATTCCTCTGCTATTTAGAAGTATGTATTATCTGAAAATTATCATTTTGATCATAGGTTAATTTATGATAGTGAATCCTATATAATAAAAAGCTAATATGCAAATTGACCAAATGGAGGAATGACCTGTTGCTATGACATGCACTGACCACCAGGGGACAGATGCTCAACGCAGGAGCTGCCTCCTGGTGGTCAGTACGCTCCCACAGGGAGAGCACTGCTCAGCCAGAAGCCGGGCTCATGGCTGGCAAGCTCAGCGGCAGTGGCAGGAGCCTCTCTGGCCTCCATGGCAGCGCCAAGGATTTCCTACTGACAGCTTAGGCCCGGGAGCCATCAGTGGGACATCCCCTGAGGTCTCCCAGACTACGAGAGGGCACAGGCCTGGCTGAAGGAACCTCCCCATGAGTGCATGAATTTTGTGCACCGGACCTCTAGTATAAAAATAATATGAATGGAAAAATATAAGCATAGGCTTAAGTAAATAATGAATATTTACACAATGAGTTATCATATAGTAATTAAAATGACAATGGCAAATAGTTTATAAGGACACTAAATGTTTATACTGTCGTGATCAGTAGAAAAAGCAAACTATATAGTTTGATATGTAATATTATTATGGATTTATAGAAATAAAAAAACAACAACAATCTATAGAAAAAATACTGGAGGTAAATATGTGAAAGGAACACTGATTATTTCTGGTGACTGGTATTATTTGGGTGGTATTTTTTCTTTATATTCCAACTTTAAAATATGAATATACTTTTAAATTGAAATTAATACATTTATTGTTCTTTCTATTTATGGGCTTTATTGATCAAAGTTTTAGCAATACAGATTTTAAATGACAAGGCCAGACACCTGGCATTTATGTTCTAGTGTAATCACTTCCTTTTGAATGTATTCTGAACAAAGTGACTTACATTTAATAAATAGATACAGTAAAAGACAGGGGATGTCACTTCTAAGATTAGGTTATAAAACCTAGAGCTTCTGTCTTGCTCATGCTCTCTGGCTGTCTTCTTGCTCAGTCTAATGAAGCTAACTCCCTCTTGGGTAGCTGCTCTATGGAAGGGCCTTATATGGCAAGTAACTGAGGGTTGCCTCCAACTGAAGAAACAAAGCTATCAGTTTAATAATATGCAAGAAACTGAACTCTGACAGAAAACACATAACTGAGCCTGGAAACAGATCCTTCCCCAATGGAGGTGTCAGTCAGCCCTTGCAGACACCTGATTTCGCCCTCATTAGAGACTAAATTTGAGAACCCAAAAAGTCCATACCTGGACTCTTGGCCCACCAAAATTTTACATATTTGTAGTGTTAAACTGTTAAGATTTGGAATAATTTGTAATGCAGCAATAGGTAGCTAGTGTAGATATTTTCTGTCACTTTTAAACTTTTTAGATTTTGTTTCAACCGATATTATACAGATAACACTTGTGATTAAAGGGTAATCTAATGATAAAAAGTAGTGTACTGGAAGTCTGTAGCATTGATTAAATAAAAATATATAGATAAAATAATTCTAATCACCTGAGACAAATGTTATTGTCTTTAACATTTGGGAATAACTTAAATCTCCAAGACAAGGACTATCATAGAACTGAATGTGAATATAAGAATTGCAGGGGATGAGACAGGAAAGATAATGGCATACAGAAAAGGGAAAATTCATGACTCATGCATGTGGTCTTTGGAAAATGACATTTTACTCTTTCTATTCTTTTACTATTTCTATTTTACTCTTTCTATTCTACTCTTTCTATTCATTTTACTCTTTTCTATTCTTGCATACTGGGTACCAAGAGTTTACTTAAGGACAACAAGTAATAATAAGACTTGAACAGGAATTCCCAAAGCCTTCTCTTTTATTTATTTATTTATTTATTTATTTATTTATTTATTTATTTATTTTTTTATTATGGTGTCACATAATTGTCCTCATCCCCCATTCCCACCCCAAACCCCTCCCCATGTATGCCCCCACCCCCCTGTTGTCCGTGACCCCTGCTTAGGCTTATATGCATGCATACAAGTCCTTTGGTTGATCTCTCCCCCTTTCCCCCACCCTCCCCTACATTCCCTCTGAGATTTAAGAGTCTGATCAATGCTTCCCTGTCTCCGGGTCTGTTTTTGTTCATCCGTTTATGTTGCTCATTATTTCCCCTAGATGCGTGAGATCATGCGATACAAAAATACACTTGTAAGAACCGAAAATGAGACCAGCCATAATGGTTATGCTGAGAGGGAAATGAATCAGTCTGTAGTGAGTTTCCCTCTGGGCCAACAGTTCCCTTGAGTCCTTATTTCAGTGTCAAACAGTTCCTTATGTGTAAATGTCAGCATTGACATTTCAGTTCTGGATGGTGGACAAATGGTGGTGATGTAGGTCCGACTGTCTCTGGTTTGGTCCTGGGCATCCTTCAGCAATGCACAGCTGCTGTCTGCTAGCACGGCAAGGCGTCGTCAGCGTCTTCCATCTCTGGACTGTCTCTCCTCTGTCTTCATGGCTGGAGCAGTCCTGTCAATTCCTCTCTGTTGCAGGAATACACATGGTCCTGGAGTTGTTCTCTGAAAATATACAAACATATTCTAGACCAAAAGTTAATAAAGGAATATTTTCCATAACCTTGACTTGGGATCCTTTTTCATTTTTTGCCCAAATGATTTCCCTCTGGCTTGTTTTGACACCATGTGTGTTTTTTTATGGATGTCTTGCTGTTAGCATTACAAATGAAAATTAATTTTCTAAAGTAAAAATTTTCTAGATGTAATTTACTTACAGGATATTTTTCCTTACATGATATTCTTCTACTATCACCCCCCCTTTTTTATTTAAATATTAGGAGGCTTTTGGAAATTTATAATGTAGTCTTGATAGCTTTTACATTTTAATTTTTTGTGCTAAAATATGACTGCTTTAGGTTCATTACATGTTATGCAATTTTACCATGAGATGAACTGCCAATAAATATTTTTGTTAATACTTTAGGAACAGCTTTTTGTACATTACATTCAATTTTTCTAGAATATTTGCTTATTTCAATTAGCCAATTTAAATTACTCTGAAAACTTGACTACTATTCTACTGTCACCTCAACACTCTACCAACAATCTTATTTTACGCTGTGTATATTAGTGGAAAGGATTGTTTGCCTTCTTGAGTAGGCCCTGAGCATTCCTCGTACTAGGCTGGATTTGGATATCAAAAACCTGCTTCCCCTCACTATGGGTACAAGGCATCTTCAACAAGTCTTGTTGCAGTGAGAGGACAGCTGCTGTTGGCCAAGTCTCTGTCTGTTACCTGGTTCCCTATTTGAGCTGTGCATGGGAAGCAAAGCAGCCATGGGGGCAGGAGACCTCCCTCAGAAGGGGTGAAGGTTCAGGCCCCTGCAAAGTTGGGGTGGGGGTAAGGGTCTGTGCCCCACCTCTGCTGACCCCCGAGTTTTCTCCTGATGTCCCCTCTGTGACTGTTCCTGTCTTAGGTTGTTCCTTCCCTGAGGAATCTTACCCGTCTCTGGCTAACCAGCCATCCTCCCAAAGCCTTCTCTTTTAGACTTGCCTCTGGGGAAGGATAGTAACCAATTTTATTACAAGTTGCAATCCAATACATTCTCTTTCCCTAGGTAATTTTTGTTCAGGTTGTTAATGGCCTCTACAGAAGAATCTTATACAACAGTAAAAACCAGAATTTCTATAGGTTAATATAAATGAATCTCACAAATATTCAATTTAAAAATCATTACAGAAGAAAACATAAAGAATGATGAAATTCATGTAAATATTTAAAAACTATACATTATAATTTTATATAATACTGTATATTATAATTGTATATAATTCTATATATCACAATGTATATAATACTATATATTGTTTAAGAAGATAAGGATATAATAAATATTTGAGCAAGTGCCTGAAAACAGTGCATACCAAATATAGGATAACAGGTATTCCCTAAGAGTTAGGAAGGTAAATGCACTAATGTAATGGTAAGTAATCAACCAAGTAATCAAACTTAATATCATGAATACTAGCAAAACTTAATATGGCAGACATATTGACATGATGCAACGTGAAGTGCACAGCATCACATGCTTTTTTAATAATAAATATTGAACCTAATTTAAATCCAGCCTTTATATTTAACTTCAAAGTTCAGAGGAACTACAGGGGAGAAAAGATCATGTTAAACAACACTTGGAGGAAATAGTCAGACAAATGCAAAATAAGAGTATTTTACATGACAACTGGCTTGATGTTTCCAAAAGGTTATTGTCATGAAATAAAAAAAGATAAGATAATTGCAATGGATTTAAAGATTTAAAGACTTACAACGCATTTTCATTAAGTGGATCCTGGTTTTAAAAAGCAGTTATGAAAGGCATGTATGCACATAGAGAAATACAGATCAAGCATGTGTGACAATAGTTTAGCAATAAGTAATATATGATTGAAGAACATATAATTTAATCAACTTGTCTGTATGTTTGAGAATTTGCATAATAAAATGGTAGGAAAGGATGGCTTATTCATTCAGTAAATGTTACTGAGATGACTGATTATCTGTTTAGATAAAAAGTAGATTCTTACCTCACACCAAACATTTAGAATAAAGTATAGAAGAATTATATTCATGCCCTCAGGGTAGGGGAGAATTTCTTAAATTTCTTGCAAAAGGCAAATTAAAGGGGAAAAAAGTACAAACTGACTATAATATTAAAAGCTCTGGTATATCAAATAAGATAGTTTTCTTACCCTAAATTCTCCAGAAAGCAGAGTATGAGACAAAAATTTAGGTGTAAGTAGTTTTCAAAACTTATGATCTTAGGGAGCAGGAATGAAGGACAGGGAAAACAAAGCCTGAAAGGTGGGAGAGCTAAGACAAGGATGTATTATCAAATTGACAACCTCTACAGGCCACTGGTTACTCTGTCTCATGGGACCATCTATTAGCCATATGTAGCACATCTAAAAACCTGTTCAGATGGAGTTAGAAATTGGGATTTATCCACCAGATTTCATATTGATGGTCAAAGTTTTGTCTCATGGAAAATTTACTCTTTTATACTTCCAGGTTGTACCTGCATGAAACCTGATTGGGTTCTTGCATTGTCTCATGTCCACTGCAGCAATAAAGGAGTCCAAATTAAATAGAGGATAGGGGCAAGAAGTACACAATTTAGATGTGAGGTAAAGTGCTGTCAGATTGTATTTGCATAAAACTGGTCAGATCTGGCACAATAAGGATATCCACAACAGTGGTAATAATAACAGACAGGTGAGCCCAAGAGGAACTAAATATGTGCATAAGAGGTGCCTGATATAGTGCAACCAAACATAAAATACATGATAGTGATTACAGCTAGAGAAGGTGATTGGGGAAATAAATTCAGAAAAGTGGGAAAGTATATACTATATATGTAATATTACTGTATATGCAAATATTGTATTTCTTTAAAAACATATTTGAGAAAAATAAAATATTTAGATTTGAGAAAGATGGGTATTTATTATACTATTTTAATGCTATTCTCTTTGACATTCAGTATAAAGTATTTGAATATACAAATTAAAAAAAAACAGAGTCTCTAATATTTAAGGAAGTAAGTAACTAGTTATAAATTCATTGCCTTTCAAATTATCATGGCTAACCATATCCTTGTTCTTATCTTTAGAGTTTATTATAGTCTTATTTTCTAACATTCCCTCAACCTTATTTTGGAAAGATAATTACTGGGTTGGAATTATACAACTTAAGACCACTAGACATTTAAAACCCTAGAGGTTTTTCACAGCTGTCAACAGTGAAAAATTAAGTTTAAAATGTAATTTTTTTCGTAACTGCCTCTTTATCAACTTTGCATGGTTCATTCCTTCAAGTCTTTCACGTGTTTGCTCCCCACAGATCCTTTCCCTTACTATTATAGCTAAAGAAAAAAAAATATATATGTATATACTGAGTAGCCAGATTATTATGATCTCTGAATGCATAATAAACTGGCCACTCAGTGTATATCCTATATAATAAAAGGCCTAATATGCAAATTGTCCCCTCGACCAGGAGTTCGACCAGCAGGCAGGCCAGCCAACCGCCCATGTCCCCTCCCCCTAGCCAGGCTGGCCTGGACCCCACCCATGCATGAATTCATGCACAGAGCCTCTAATATATATATATATATATATATATATATAAAAACTCTACTTTTTATTTCTTCTAGTTCATTAGAATGCATGTTTGCTAAATTACTAATTTCCCATCATTAGACTAAGTTCTATGATGAATGACAAACTGCAGTGTTAATCACTCTATGGCTAGCATCTAGAAGAACGCCTGGAATATTTAAGTACTGAATCAATGCTTCAGCAATGAATAAATGAAACAATAGATGATTGACTATTTTAAGTCATTTTTCACAGATGGCAGATTTATTAAAGTTTTTTTCACATAAATTAAAGTGAAAACAGAAAGACAAAGAGACAACTGCAAAAAGTAGAACACATGTATTTGATTAACATAAACACACACGTATACACACACAAATTCATATTTTGTGTGTGTATGTATATAGGGTGCCCCCCAAAATGTATACACACAATTTGAATAATTATAAAGACAGTGTTTATTAAAATACGTTTAATTTTCAAAATTGAGTTGTCAGCTGTTAAAGTGTATAAACATTTAGGGGCACCCTGTGTATATGTATGTATATGTGTATATGTGTACATCCTATATAATAAAAGCCTAATATTCAAATTGTCCCCTCTGGTGGTCATTTGACCAGGAGTTTGACTGCTTGTTATGACATGCACTGACCAACAGGGGGCGATGCAGAACATGGTGGGCATCAGCAATGCAGCGCTGGCAGCAGGCAGCAGTAGAGGTGCTGCCGGCCTGGATGGGCCCTGATGAAAGTGGGACCGCAGCGGGATGGTGGAACAGGTGAGTGGGCGGCGCCAAGTCAAGGCGAGTGCAAGCAAGGGCTTGATCACCCCACCAATCACCCCACAGAAGGCGACCAGTGGCAGTGCTGAGAGGTGCTGCCGCCCAGCTCCCGGGTGCTGAGGGAGCTGGGTGGGGGGCCCGGCCCCAATCGATCGCCCCACAGGTGGGATGGTGGAGCAGGTGGGGGGTGGTGCCAGGCCAACGCAGGGTGCCTGGCGAGGCTGTGGGGCTGCTAGGCTGGGGGCGTGAGCTGGGGCAAGATCTTCGCAGGCCACCCTGAGGGACCCCACCCGTGCATGAATTCATGCACCAGGCCTTTAGTATATATATATATATATGTGTATGTATGTGTATATATATATATATACACATACATACACACACACGCACACACATATATATATATATACACATTTATATAAAGTATACCCATATACACATGATTTTTAAAATCTGGAGGACATGGATTTTCTTCTGCTCTGAAGAAGAGAAAAACAGAACAAAACTTAACAACAGATATTTACATTGTAAATGTTCCATTACTTGAAATTTAAACTCTATGTCTTTCTAGAAAAATAGCACATTTTCAAACCTTGCCTCAGCAAAAGACATCTTGTTATAAACTAAAACAGAACTTATTTGAACAACTAAAGATTTTTGAGAATGAGTTTCAAATACTGTAATTAACATATTAATAACAGTTATTATAATTTGTAGAGAAACATTTCTATATTTAAAAACTTTATATTTTATAGCCTTTTAATTCTATTCAATTTATTTTAATGTCTATTATTATATAAATAATACTCAAAAACATCCTTGTTGCTTAAGGTTTAAACAAAGTAGAAACATTAAGAGAAGCCAAACAAAATCATATTTCTTTACATAAATAATGTCATAACATATATATCCTGCTGAGCCTATTTTACATAAAATTATGAGTTGTATATTATTTATAAAGAGGTAATATGCAAATTATGCTGGGACACCATAATGGGTTGGCCAGACAGGAGGAGGTTGCGCATGCAGCATCGGAGCGGGAGGGCCTGATAAGCAGTGGCTGTGGCTACTTCAAGGGCAGGAGAGGGAGACAGGGCCGCACCCGCGGCTGCTGTGGGGCCCAGGGAGCGAGGCAGGACCAGACCAGCAGGATGCAGGGCCTGAGGAGCGAGGCAGGGCCGGACCTGCAACGGCCACAGGGACTGCTGTGCTGTGGGCCCAGGTCAGGGCTCATGCAGGAGGCAACCAATCAATGTGTCCCTCTAACATTGATGTTTCTCATTTTCTTACCCTCTCTTTTCCATGCTCTCTAAAATTCAATGGGAAAATATCCCGAGGCATCTTGAGGGTGGGTGGCGCCGCGCAATTTTGAATCTCTCACGGGGCTGCTAGTTACATTATAACCCATACTTTTAGGAGACACATTTCCTTGGGTCTCATGTTTCTGTGAACAGAGACACTAATTGTCATTTTATTCTGGACTATTTTTTCAAGGATATTTATAGAGCAAACAACTTTCAAAGATGATCATAATGTCTCTCTCTAGAGCAGTGGTTCTCAACCTGTGGGTCGCAACCCCTTTGGGGGTCAAATGACCCTTTCACAGGGGTCGCCTAAGACCATCAGAAAACACATATTTCCGATGGTCTTAGGAACCAAGACACGGCTCCTCTATCCAACTCCAGGCGGGTCCGCCCACATGCAGATACGCCCACATACAAGTACCCGCCGTGATGACATCATAGCGCCAACCCCATCACATACACACCTTACAAATACATGTGTATGTGACAGTGTTGGCGCTATAATGTACTTATGCGGACCAGTCACACATGTGTAGGGAGCAGCTACTGTGTAGAAAGCAGCTGCTGTGTTGAAAGCAGCTACTCTGTTAAAAGCAGCTACTGTGTTGAAAGCAGCAGTATTGGAGGTAAAATGACACTTCATGAATTATAATTACTGGGTAAATGTAAAATCATGTACTGTAAAATCATCAACTACTGCAAAAAAAAAAAATCTGTACCATGGTAACTTAATCTGGATGCTGATCGGTCTTTTTATATTCAGCTGTGATTGATGTGAATACTGCCCCCTTGTGATAGTAACAGGTATGTAAAAACAACAACACAGAGAATGGTAAATCATAGGAAACTTTAATGAACTGTATTGACTGAACTATGCCATGTATCATCTTTTGTATTATTAAAGCTATTGTTATATATTATTTTCATTAGCAAACCATCCCATGACAATGGATCATGTAGAGAAGAACGTTAAGAAGAGAAAATATAGTGAGGATTTTTTACAGTATGGTTTTACCTCAATAATTACCGCAGGAATTGAGAAACCGCAATGAGTTATTTGTTGTGAAGTTCTATCAGCTGAATCTATGAAGCCGAACAAACTAAAACGCCATTTTGATAGCAAGCATCCGAGCTTTGCTGGCAAGGATACCAACTATTTTAGAAGCAAAGCTGATGGACTCAAGAAAGCCAGACTTGACACTGGTGGCAAGTACCACAAACAAAACGTAGCAGCTGTTGAAGCTTCATATTTGGTGGCACTCAGAATCACCAGAGCTATGAAACCTCACACCATTGCTGAAGATTTACTGTTGCCAGCGGCCAAAGACATTTGTTCGGGTTATGATCGGAGATGAATTTGTTACCAAATTGAGTGCAATTTCCTTATCTAACGACACTGTCTGCAGAATAGATGACATGTCTGCTGATATTCTTGATCAGGTAATCCAGGAAATTAAATCTGCTCCACTTCCAATATTTAGTATCCAGCTTGATGAATCTACAGACATTGCAAACTGTTCACAGTTACTGGTTTATGTGAGGTATATTAATGATGGCGACTTTAAAGATGAGTTTCCTTTTTGCAAACCTCTTGAAATGACAACTACTGCACGTGATGTATTTGACACAGTTGGTTCATTTCTGAAAGAGCATAAGATCTCTTGGGAAAAGGTTTGTGGTGTTTGCACAGATGCTGCTCCAGCTATGCTAGGATGTTGATCTGGATTTCAACGTTTGGTACTGAATGAGTCACCAAAAGTCATCAGAACTTACTGTATGATTCATCGGCAAATATTAGCAACGAAGATGCTGCCACAAGAGCACAAGAGTTACAAGAAGTAATGAAAAACGTCATAAGTTCTGTCAATTTTGTAAAGGCGAGCATTTTAAACAGTCGACTGTTTTCGCAACTGTGCAACGAGTTGGATGCGCCGAACAATGCTCTGCTATTTCACACTGAAGTGAGATGGTTATCGAGAGGAAAAGTTTTAAAACGTGTTTTTGAGCTTCGTGATGAACTCAAAACGTTTTTTAATCAGAAAGCAAGACCGCAGTTTGAAACACTTTTCAGCGATAAAAGTGAACTGCAGAAAATAGCTTACTTGGTTGACATCTTTGCCATCTTGAATGAGTTAAATTTATCACTGCAAGGACCAAATGCAACATGCCTCGATTTGTCTGAAAAGATCCGATCATTGCAAATGAAACTTAAGCTTTGGCAAAAAAAAAACACACAAATTGGATGAAAATAAAATTTACATGTTGCCTACCTTATCTTCTTTCTTTGAGGAACATGACATTGAACCAGACAAAAGGATTACGATGATAATTTCTGTGAAAGAACACTTGCACATGCTTGCAGACGAAATTTCATCGTACTTTCCAAATCTACCTGACACCCCATTTGCACTTGCCAGAAGCCCATTCACAGTCAAGGTTGAAGATGTTCCTGAAACAGTACAAGAGGAGTTCATTGAACTTATTAACAGCGATGCAGCGAGAACTGATTTCTCTACAATGCCAGTTACAAAATTCTGGATCAAGTGTTTGCAGTCATATCCTGTTCTGTCTGAGACTGTGTTGCGCCTTCTTCTTCCATTTCCAACAACATATCTTTGTGAAACAAGGTTTTCCAGCTTGTTGGTTATCAAGTCTAAATACAGAAGTAGACTTGTTGTGGAAGATGATCTTCGTTGTGCTCTTGCAAAGACTGCCCCGAGAATTTCTGATCTGGTGAGAAAGAGGCAATCTCAACCTTCACACTGACGTTGGCTTTTAATGCATACTGTCACAAAATGTAGCAATGTAGTTTACTGTTGTTATATTAAGACTGTTACCCATGCTACACCATGCTTCAAGACAAAATTTCATTTATTTGTAATTAGAAATAAATATTTCACAATATATAATTACATATTGTTTTTGTGATTAATCACTATGCTTTAATTATGTTCAATTTGTAACAATGAAAATACATCCTGCATATCAGATATTTACATTACGATTCATAACAGTAGCAAAATTACAGTTATGAAGTTGCAACGAAAATAATTTTATGGTTGGGGGTCACCACAACATGAGGAACTGTATTAAAGGGTCGCAGCATTAGGAAGGTTGAGAACCACTCTAGAGCAAAGGGCAGGTTTTTTTTCCTGTTTGGTGTAATAATGTTTCCTTCAAGGGCAAATTTAAGCAGGTTTGCTTATAACCCATTTAAAAATATTCTGGTTCCTAAACTTGAGCTTCCTCGGGTGTGACAAAACCCAGTGTTTGCAAAGCATCCACTGTACTTTTCTGTGTTGCCCCTATGGGACTGGGGTCAAGGAGAAAAGATACAAACATGATGTTCATGTTGCTTGCTGTTCTGTGGGTAATAAAGTCCTCCATCTCTGACCCAGGAATTTCATGACTTTTGTCAGTACCCATGGAACTGTACAAGGTTAACTTGTTAGTTGCCAAGTAGAATAATATCTCAAACCTTTAAGTGTTCTTGGCAGCTCTGATAACGATGGGGATAGGACATGACTCTTTAGAAGAGAAAGGATGAGGGCCTTCCAAGCCAGGTTTTCACTATGAAATGACTACCTGAGATCCAGTGGTGCATAATGTTGCACAAATGATGGGGCAAGTAGTAAAAAGCCCTCACTGTCCTACCTGTTTCTGAGTGTTTGGAGGCTGATTAATGAATGGTAGGATTAAAGCAAGCCACCCAAATGGTGTTTTGTTTGTTTCTACTCTTCTTTAAGACGGAAGACAAAATAATTTTATTATGATCATGGAGCAGCAAGGTCCAAGACCCAGCTGAAGGGCACTGTGGCTATAGAAACTGAGGCAAGGAATCCTCAAAGGTTAAATAAATATCAACAATGAAGATATAGAACTTTTGATGGATCTAAAACATTCAAAGTTTATTTAGTTAAGTCATGAGCAGCTGCCATGCTTCTCAAAGCTTACAGTGACCTCTAGTTCTTCCCTCCCCTTTTGTTATAATCTTAGCTACTTTAAGTACAAAGATGTTTAGGTATATAGCTAAACATATCACAAATAATAATACATATATCACAAATAATATGCTGGGGAGCTCTAGGAAGGGGAATAATTGAAGCTTTGATGATGCTGGCCCCATCAGGCTAAGAGTGACCCAGATTCAACTTATCTTTGGACTGGGTTCACAGTAGGGAAGAAAAGCAAACATAACTTTGTAAGTGGGGTCCTTTTGGTTCATTTAATGCTTCTCTTGCCTCCACACCTAAATGTATAGTAGAGATTGATGTTACATGATATATATACTCCCTTTTCTGTTTTTACCAGAGAGGATTATCCCAATTGGAAATAAAAGCCACATATTGAGAAGTGTTAGTAACTTTAGGGCTTATAACCTTATTGATAGCTTTGAGTTACAAGTCTCTGACTGATAATTTTTTTCAATCAGATCACCTAGCAAAGGGAGGCAGCCTCCAGCTTGAGGCACCACTCAGGGTTTTGGATTTTTCACTCTTTTGAAAAGCAGCTATTAACTTGCTATTGGGGTTCTTGCTGAAATTGAACACCTGACCCAAGGAGGTCTTGTGACTCTCCAGCTTGATACTGTTTTTCTATTTATAAGTGTATCAAGCCAGACTCAATGACTACTAAGGTGAGGAAGACCCAACAATTCTCACTTTTTAAATGGAAATAAGTAAAGATGAAATACAGCCATTTGTGACAACATGTATGGACCTTTAGATATTATGCTAAGCAAAGTAAGTCAGACAGGAAAAGTTAAGAACCATATGATTTCATTCATATGTGGGCTATAAAACTGAAAGCAACAAATTAACAAATAAGTAAAACAAACAGAAAAACCTTCATATACACAAACAACAGTATGGTGTTTTCCAGAGGGAAGGGTGGTGAGGGGGTAGTAAAGGGTAAATGGGGTCAAATATATGGTGATGGAAGAAGAATTGAATTTGGGTGGTGGGCACACAATGCAATATACAGATAATGTATCATAGAAATGTGGCCTCATTTCACAGTTTCTCCTAAATGCTTGGACCTGCTTCACTGACAGGCTAATCTGAAACAACAGTTTCACTGGACTATGGCCACTGTTAGATCCAACTACACAGAACTGAAAATGGACATGATAATTCCACTCATAGGACAGAACTCATGGTTGTTCTCATGCTTCTGGTCAATAATCTTTTTGATGAAGCTTGTTGTATTTTTACTATTATCAATAGCCTAGCTCCGTGGTCGGCAAACTGCGGCTCACGAGCCACATGCGGCTCTTTGGCCCCTTGAGTGTGGCTCTTCCACAAAATACCATGGCCTGGGCGAGTCTATTTTGAAGAAGTGGCATTAGAAGAAGTTTAAGTTTAAAAAATTTGGCTCTCAAAAGAAATTTCAATCGTTGTACTGTTGATATTTGGCTCTGTTGACGAATGAGTTTGCCGACCACTGGTCTAGCTATTTTAGTTGCTACCTGGCAAATTAAAGACTTTCCCTCTCTCTGTAGTAATCTCTGGAAACAAATTGTAGCCCCTGAACAAAGTGTCAGAATCACACATGTGAGATTGCTCAACTCTGTACTTATCAGATTGCCACCAATGCTGCATGGATCTGTCACTGTACTGAACATGGGTGCACACATTCACCAGTAGAAACCTGACACAAAGTAAAATATTCTCTATGTTTCTGATGCAGAGGCCACCACAACATGCCAGACTTGTGATCCCTGTCAAAAGTTGTCCTGGTTTTTCACGGTAGGAAAAATGTGACAATGTGACACAAGCCACATTGCCCTGCCTACTCCTGTCACAATGACTATATTGAACCTTTGAACAATTATCAAAGCTAAGTGTGTTTCCTCATGGATGTTGACAATTTTTCAGACTATGGGGTTTCTATATCAGTCTGATTAGTTGGTTCTAGCCCTTAAAATTAATATATATCACATATTCAGCTTTCTGGATCATTTGTAGTCAGACAATGATGCACTTTATATCATAAAGGTGACTCAACAATGGGCCAATAGTCAAAGTATTTGATGGACATTTCATGCCCCTGTCATCCATCTATTATTGTTAACTCCTCAAAAATGTCTTTAAAAGATTTCTAACTTTATCTTAACTCTAACTGATTTACATTTCTTAGTAAGGCAGTTTTTTCACTGAGCTCTTCTCCACAAAGAAATAATATCTTCTCAGCAGCTTCCTGGAAAATAATCAGGACAAAAAGCAGGGATTATAATATGCTATATTGAAAATTCAGGATTCTGCCCCTACCATTCTTGAGCATGATGTTTCATTATTTCCCTTAACAATTGCTAACCTAGTTGGTAAGCTATCCAGATTCAGCCTGGACAAAAGGGGGCCTAGAGGATTCAAATTTAACTATGGTTAACTTTTATAAAAATGTTCTGTCCCTCTTGTGCCTGACTCTTAGAGTGATTGAAAAAAAAAAAAAGATGAAGTATGGCTTCTGGAATAGAATGCATTGATATTGTGAAGATGGAGGGAGAGGAATGCCTTATATCCTAAAATATATTGTAGAAGGAAAAACATTAATTAATTTTTGTCTTTCAGAACCACTCTGGATTCTTTCTCACAAATGAAAATGCCTGGTGCAGCTCTCCTAAACTCTTGCTATCAGCTCAAATTGAACTGACTACTAGCTAGCTCCAAACATAAATTAATAACTATTTCTCTTAATCTTACAGAGAAGTCTATCAGAAAGAACAGGAGATTCTCCAGCTCCTGCAACCTCCCATGTATAATCTCAGATGTTCCCTCTTTTTAGTCATTCTATGGGAGAGATGAATGCCATCCTGCTGAGGATGGACATACACCATAGATTTAGCAGACTCCCCTTAGACCCTCCAAAAACAAGGACTATATTCAATTATTAAAAATGAATCTGGAATATTAAGATTTACCAGCTGGCTGGGAGGCTGCATTAGAGCCACTATAAGCCTGTGTCCTCTGATGTAGGCCACACTGGTGGGACCTCAATCATCATAAACAATGCTTTCTTTCCATGGGAATCAAGTGCACCACCTGTACTTCCTGTATAAAAGCTTCTCTGCAGAAAACATGGTAAATTGCACCTTAGTTAGAGATGGTTATGAGGCCTTCAAGTATTATGGAAACAGTGCATTGGCTCTAGAAGGCATGCAAGTCAGTTTTTACTCACTGGCCAATGTTGTTATAGAAGGTAGAATTGTACTAGATTTCCTCTTTATGAACCAAGGTGGATTCTATATAATCACATCCTTTTGATACCTTGGGAAAGGTAATACCAAATAGAAAGGTCAATGCAAATACGTAAGGATAAATCCACCTAGCTTTCTGCTGTGGACTAAATGTTTGTGTCTCCACCAGCAATAACCAAATTCATATGTTTAAGTCATATACTCAAGGTAATAGTATTTGAAGACAGGGTCTTAATAGAAGTAATTAAGGTTAAAGGAGGCCATAAGTGTAGGGCCTGATCTGATAGAATCAATATCCTTATAAGAAAAGAAACCAGAAAGCTTGTGTTCTTTCTCTTTCTTCCCCCCATGTACACACTAAACAAAGGCCTTGTGAGGACTCATACCAGAAATTTTAATTGGCTGGAATCTTGATCCTGGACTTCTAGTCTCCAGATTATAACAAAATAAATTTCTGTCATTTAAGTCATCCAGTTTGTGGTGTTTTGCTATGACAGTCCAAGCACACTAAGGAACTTTCTAAGGTAGACCTTGATGAGTTGTGGTATTTGTTCAACTGGTTGATTTCAGAAATTAGAGATTGGGAAAGATGTACTATAGTTGAAAACAATGCATCAGGTTGGTTATATAATTATTCTTTGAGCCCTACTGATGATAGCCTTAACTAAATGCTGTGTGAGCCAAATTGATACTAGCCCTGTTGGTCAGATTAATCAGAGTAGTAGCATACTCACAGAGAGAATTGACAGATGTCAAAATGGTATAAAACAAGAGATGCATATTATTGGGACACAATAATCTGTGGGTCTCTTGTTTCTACCAAACTTGAAAGCAGAAGCACTAACTTCCCCTTTATTAAGCATTACTTTTTCAAGAATGTTTGTAGAGAAAACAGTTTTGGAAGATAGAAATGTTACCCTTCAGACACAAGGACAGGTTTGTTCACTGGCCATTATAATAAAGGTAATCTCTCCCTCTAGGGAAAAGTTCCACAGGTTTTCCTATATCCACCATAAAAGATTCTGGTTCCCTAAATTCAGGTTCTTAAGCTGAGATATAAGCCTAATATGGGTACTACCTCCAAGAAAGCCTTTCTGCATCACTTCCTTGGTCAAGGCAACCAAGGTGAACATAAATTTGAAGATACTTGCTGTGCCACTAATAACAAAATTCTTTGACTCTGATCCAGGACCCTCATGTTTTCTACCAGAACCCATGAAATTGTGACAGGCTAATTCATTAACTTGCAAGTAGGATAAAATCTCAGACCCTTGACAGCTCTTGACAGTAGTTTTGTCCAATTCTTTTTAATGGCTTTTACATATACAAATTACTTAATTGGACTCTTGTTTTTAGAAAATTAGAAGGTTTCAAATATTTTTTCTACTACAACAACATTACAGTGATATCTTTTGACATATATATTTGTACACATGTGTAATTGTTTCTATAGGACAGAGAGATTCCTTGTAATTGAAATGTTTTTTTTAGATATATTCATTTGTGTGCTGTAATCATCTATACTTCTGTCAATACTTTGTGAGAATACCCCTTTGCTTATAGTTGAAAAATACTATGTTGTTTTAATTGTAATTTTCTGATTACTGGTGATAATGATTACTTTGTAATATTTATTGACTGTATTTTTCTAAAATATTTTTCATGCACATAATAAATTTTTACCATGAAATTTTATTTTTATTGAATTATAATAACTCATCATATACATGAATAGTAGTTCCCTTTGTTGTTATGCATTCCAATTACATAATTTGTCATTAAACTATGCCAATGATGTTTAAATCATACAGAGGCTTAAAAATTTATAGTCATATTAGTCAACTGTTCTCTTTCTGTTTTCCTGACTTTCCAATTTTTAGTCCTGTTAGGGAATGCCTGTGCTAGTCTATGCCATACTAACTTTTTCTAATCATTCCTAATTTTTGTTGCTCTTTATAAATGAATCATTTATTACAATAGACCACAACTATGTCTTCTGGAAATATATTTTTTTGTGAGAATTTAAATTTGCAATTATTATACTCTCTAAATTATATCAATTCTAATCTGTTAAATGTCATTTACTATTTCTCTGCTTTTAGTTAATAGTCCATATTTATTTAAAGATAAAAATATAATATTCTTTAAAAGTTATACAACATACTTCATCAGGGCAATGGAAATTATGTTTTCTTTATCATAGAGATATTCCCAAATTGATCCAGAATTTACTTTGCATAATTTACTAGTTTTAGATGAGCACAATGTATTCTTGTCCAAGGTCAAAAAAAAAAAAAAAAGAATCTTGCATGAGGCTAAAATCTGTAGTCTCAGTATTATATGTGCGTAAATTTATGTATGTGTTTCCTCACTGAACCACGCTGACTCTTAGTTAAGGCCAAAAAAAGGAAAATGTTTACAGAGAAATATGTGTGAAAGTTACAGAAGAAAGATTTTAATCAAAATTATATGTTTAATTTCTCCAATTCTGTTACCCAGCTGGAATCTGAGTTTTTTCTCATTCTACTGTTTTGGATGAGAACAGCTGCTTGTGATGACACAGGCAGTCTTCTCAAGCCTTCTGCTTTAGGCAGCAGTTTAAGCCTTTCTCTTTGAAATTAGCTGAGACCATTTTAAGCATTTTCCTGTTTCCTCTAGGCACATGCAATACCAGGACAAGGATTACAACATCTGTCCTTCTCAAAATTATGTGCAGTTTTTATAATGTTTCTTGATTATTTGAGGTCCAGAAATTAAGAAGGTAAGAAGAAAAGTTTGTAACTAGAGTAGCTCAAGACATAAAAACGGACAGAAAATAGTCAATATTTAAAGTATAAAGGAGGAAAGGAGCACTTGGGGAAAGACAGGGGTATGTCACATCAAAGATGGTTTCACATTCAGAAAGAAAATACCAAATGCCTAAATGATTTAACTTGGTAGGTAGTAGACACCATAAAGAGAGTATTCCTGTGCTGGGCTGGTGAAAGAATCTGGTATGGTATGGATTTTCTTGATGAGGACCTTTTATGCCCACCCAGCTTCACAGCCAGCTCTCCTAGTAAGCCTGCTGTTCTTCCCACCATGCCCCACTCAGAAGAGTCTGTTATTACTTTCCATTGTCAATGCTATCTTAATGCTTGGAAAGGCAGAGACCTCTGGAAGTTTTCTCAGAAAGAAACAATTACCTAGAGGAAGACAATAAAGGAAAATAAGGAAAGACATGGACATAATATTAGAAAAAATATTTTAACAATGTCAGCAAAGAGGAAAAAGGCTGTCATAGGATACACTAAGAAATTCCATCCAGAGAATATAGGAATGAAGTCCTTCAACACACACACACACACACACACACACACACACACACACAGAATTATAAAGTTTGCAAAGTAGTTAAGGGTATGAAGAAAAAATGCTTTGGGGTGGTGGAAATCTAGATTTAATTAATTACTCCTGGGAATCTGTATAAGGTATACTTATCCACACTAATAAAAGAGAAAAATGCTAATTGACTGTACCTTCGCTACACCCACAGCCAATCAGAGTAAGTATGCAAATTAACCCAACAAAGATGGTGGTTAATTTGCATACGCTGAGGGAGGGAGGAATGAAGACTGAAGACTGCATAGAAGGAAGAGGGAGGGAAAGCAGAAAGCAAGGTGGCTGCGGGAGGGAAAGCGTGGGCGGCGGTGGGCGGCAGAAGGCGGCAGCAGGCGGCAGCGGCACCGGCGGTGGCGGGTGGCGGAAAAGTGCGAGGTGGCACTGGAAGGGAAAGCACGGGGCAGCGGTGGTGGGAGGGAAAGCGCAGGGGGGGTGGCGGCTGCAGGAGGGAAAGCGTGGGGTGCGGGGGGCAGAGACGGCGGGAGGGAAGGGAAAGCACCAGGCAGAGGCGAAAGGGAAAGTGCGGGGCAGCGGTGATGGTGGGAGGGAAAGCACAGGGGGGGCGGTGGCTGCGGGCGGGAAAGTGCGGAGGATGGGGTGGCGGCTGCAGCAGGAGGAAAATCGTGGGGTGGGAGGTGGGGAGCAGAGGTGGCAGGGAAAGCATTGGGGGGCGGGAGCAGTGGTGGTGGTGGGAGGGAAGGCCGCTGGAAGCCCTGTTCTTGCAGGAATCTTCCTGCAACGGGCTTCTAGTCCTATATAATAAAAGGCTAATATGCAAATTGACCAAATGGTGGAACAACTGGTCACTATGATGCAAACTGACCACCAGGTGGCAGACACTCAATGCAGGAGCTGCCCCCTGGTGGTCAGTGCACTCCCACAGGGTAGCACCACTCAGCCAGAAGCTGGGCTCACAGCTGGTGAGCACAGCTGCAGTGGTGGGAACCTCTCCCACCTCCATGGCAGCACTTAGGATGTCCAACTGACGGCTTAGATAGGGAGCGGGCCTAAGCCATTAGTCTGACATCCCCCTAGGGCTCCTAGACTCTGAGAGGGCACAGGCCGGGCTGAGGGACCCCCCCCCCCAAATGCACGAATTTCATGCATTAGTCCTCTAGTTCTTAATAATAATGCTATAAATCCCCTTGCCAATAATGTCATAAAACTTCTGCAAAATGTAGACCTGAGCCACATTATGAAGTAAGGGATGCAATTTTCACTCTCTTATTCACCTCTAAATGCTCATTACCCTCATACTTTAGGGGTGTTTCATGTCCTATTTTCATAGGGTAAAACCCTCATCTGGACACCAGCTATTCCCCATTATAATGCTCTGGGATTATGCTCTTCCCCAAGCATTGAATACTTTACAAATTCCTGCTCAGCATTCAAAAACCAAATTTTCCTTAACCTCCTGTCTTTACATCTAGGACAATTATTTCCTATTTCTGAGCTCTCTTATAAGTACCGAGTCTCTATTATTGTACTAAAAAAAAAACAAACTGTGCTGTGATTATTTGTCACATTTTTGTCTCGTCCACTAGATTGTGTGCTCTTTGGTGGGAGAAGCCCTAAGTTTTGCAACTGCAGGACCCATGACTATACCTTAAAAAGAGTATAAGCTGTAAATGTTTGAAGGAATTGTAATCCATTTTTGTTACTATTACCAATGATTTGTGTTTTTTCCCTCTTTAATTTTGTTCCCCAGAAATATTTTAAGAATTCTGATCATGTCTAATGTACTGGTTGGTGTAGTATAGCCTGAAAAAGTTTACATCTGCTTCTACGTAGTCTTTATTTCTGATAGAGGTCACTTCATCATTGTATCTGAGAACAGCTAAGACTTCACTCTCTCCTTTCCATTACACTCTACTCTTTTTAACATCTCATTTTCTGAATCTTTAGGTATATTACACCATCTACTTGATGACTAAATGGGTTTTTGCTATGACAAATGATAACACCACTTTTCCATTTTATTGTATGTTTATATCTCACATTATAATCCAAGAATTTGAGAATGAATATGTGTAGTACAAAGACCTGCTGCAAATATATTTTAGCTGTGTTGATTTCTGTCATCTGATTTGCATAAGAAACATTTAATGAGATGTGTCATTAAATATTTTTACTAAACCGAATAAAATGAAAATATGAAACTATTGTTCTTTCTGATTAAGGGGTAACTGAACTGCTTTTTATTCTGGAAGCTAAGGTGGAAAATATATTTTTTAGAAATCTCTATTTTTACCAACTCTTTCTTATAGCACTGACTATCATGCAATACAGAATATATGCATATATCTTTTGCAGTACTATACTATTCATATCTGCTCTCCTGCTTTCCAGATTGCATATAATTCTTGGTAATGGTAAAGCCTTGGGTTGCTAGGCATCCAGAAATGGCCCTTATGAACTAGATGATGCCATTTGCACTTTTGTATAACTATTGTGAGTGTTTGCTGGGAACCAATTCCAGCATGTAATAATTACAAGAGTTCCATCAAAAGGTTTATGGGACTTGGGCGGCTCAACAAGGGTGAGCCACATATGTAGTTTACCTGTTGGAAATGACTAAACGGCACTTCTCCCAAACCTGAATAGGACAATTGTCTGCTGCCAGACAGCTCAGGGCATTTTATTGCCTCCCATTGGCCAAACACCTGAACAGCTGTAGGCTATTCCCCAATCTGACAATATCCTTTGATACCCTACCTTTGAAGTGTATATTATCTCCACTTTGCCTTAGGATAAATGGTTATAATAAAAGCATGGTCCTGAGTGAAGGAGAAGAGTCTTTAGTTCCTTCAGCTGAAGATCCTCTTACCCCCAATGCCTTTCAAAATTATCTTTCATCTCTGGACTCTTTAATCATCTAAGCATCAGCCCCTTTCTACAGAATGCTGCACCCTTTGTAAGGCTGGGAAAAGAACCCCGGCAAGTGTTCACTACTCTCCTACTCTAGAAGTGTTCTCTGTACCATTATTCCAGTCTGGCTCTTATCTGGCCAAAAAGTAAGTGGTATGCAATTCCCAACATTTGACTGGCTTATTGGTAATCATTTTATACAACAGACAGCTTTCTTCAGTTAACTAGGATTATGTTTTGCAAGCAACCAGGTTTAGAGAGGTCATCAGAGAGTGACACTGTTTGAGTTTTATCAATGTTATTAATAAGTTTTGGTTTATGTATAAGTAAGGTATTTGGTTACACCATGTTTAAAAAACAACACAAGTTAAAAATAATAAGGAAATGCACTATGATACAAAACTTTGGGACCTTGACTACTTATTCATTCATGGCATGAAACAAACCTTAACTTATTTAAGGGAAAAATCTTGCTAATTCATGCAGGTACTTCCTTGGTTCACTTTTGTAAAAAAAATATTCAGTGCATTCCTCTTCTGGTAAGTGTCCTCAATTTTATTAAGAGGACTTGGATTTTACCATAGTTTACCTGATTATTAAAGCATATCTTCCTATATCTATAAACAATATACATTACCTCTACTTCCAGACTTGCTAGAGCAGGCTTCCTCAAACTACAGCCTGCAGGCCACATGCGGGTGTTTTTGCCGATTTGTTTTTTTACTTCAAAATAAGATATGTGCAGTGTGCATAGGAATTTGTTCATAGTTTTTTTTAAACTATAGTCCGGCCCTCCAATGGTCTGAGTAACAGTGAACTGGCCCCCTGTTAAAAAGTTTGAGGACCCCTGTGCTAGAGAGTATTACCTAAAAGTTTCTATCATGAAATACATGTCAAAATTTAGATGAGAGAATATCTCTGGAATATTATTGCTTTAAATATCTAAAGGCAATGTGCTCCTCTAGGCAGTCTTCAATTTGACTTTGGTTGAACAATATTGCTTGCTCTATTACCCACCTCATCTAGTCCCAAACATGGGAAATTATTTTTTGCTTTAAATAAATTTTTATTTTTCAATTAAAGTTGACATACAATATTATATTAGTTTCAGGTGTACAATCCAGTGATTAGACATTATATAACTTAATAAGTTCTCACTTAAATAAACTAGTACCCTTCTGATTCCATACATAGCTATTACAATATTATTGACTATACTAGTGACCTGGTGCACCAAATTCGTGCACAGAGGGGGATTCCCTCAGCCCAGCCTGCCCCCTCTCACATACTGGGAGCCCTCAGGGGATGTCCTACTGACAGGGAGCGGGCCTAAGCCCCAGTCTGGCCTCCCTCTGCAGGAGGCGACCAGGCTGATCAGGGGAAGGCACCAGCCCCATCACCTCACTGCTGCAGCCACTGCCAGCCACAGCAGCTGCCAAGGTGTTTTCATCAACACGAACTCCAGTCCCTTCACCATAAAAAAATGACAACTTTCTTTAGGCATTTTCAAGATGTCTCTTTCATAGGATATGACATTTATTTTTTTTTTTATTTTTTTTATTTTCACCTGAGGATATGTTTCCATTGATTTTTAGAGAGTGTAGAAGAGAGAGAGAGAGAGACAGAGAGAAACATCAATGTGAGAGGGGCACTTTGATTGGTTGCCTCCTAGATGAGCCCTGACCTGGGCCCCAGCCAGGAAGGAGCCTGTAACCTAGGTACATGCCCTTGATCAGAATTGAACCCGGACCCTGCTGTCAGCAGGCCGAGGCTCTCTCCACTGAGCCACACCGGCTAGGGCAGGATATGACATTTCTTAGCACCTCCAGCAGCGGACCTTCGTTTTTCCCTCCAGGAGTGTGGTGGAAAAACCCTAGATCACCTTCTTGGATTTTTATAACCCAAGTTACCAAGAACACTGCAAGTGGCGGTGTACAGGGAGCTCAGCCAATGAGCAGTCAGAAAAGGTGTTTACACTTGAACTGATTTGGCTCAGTGGATAGAGCATCGGCCTGCAGATGAAGGGTCCCAGGTTTGATTCCTATTAAGGGCATATATCTTGGTTGGGGGCACATTCCCAGTGAGGAGTGTGCAGGAGGCAGCTGATCAATGTTTCTCTCTCATCGATGTTTCTGACTGCCTATCCCTCTCTCCTCTTCTCTGTAAAAAAATCAATAAAATATATGTTTAAAAAAAAAGAAAAGAAAAGGTGTTTCCTCTACAGCTCATGCACAGAGGACCCCCTGCATTGTGTCCATTGAACTAGGGGCATATCCCTGCCGCCTGGGGAGCACACCCCTTAGGCTGGTAGCCAGCCCCACGTTGTGGGTGCCAGGCTGGGGGCATGAACCCGGGCCAACGCTTGGTGCCAGTGCATAGTGCCATGGCAACACAGTGATGTTCCCGCCCCTCCCCCAGCTGCTTGGCACCTACGCCCATAGGCCCGGAGTGGCTGCAGGCATCTGGGACCCTGGCCTCTCAGGACCTACCTATGCACGGGCCTACAAGCTAGGAGCGGCCTGGGTCCCAAGGATGTTCCCAGGACTCAGACCACTTGGCGCCTGCATATGCAAACTAACCCACCATCTTTGTCAGGTTAATTTGTATACTCACTCCTGATTGGCTTGTGAGCCTAGTGGAGGTACAGTCAATTTACATGTTTCTCTTTTATTATATAGGATTCCCTATTCTGTACTTTACATCTCATGACTATTTTGTAACTACCAATTTGTACTTCTTAATCCATTCACTTTTTTTTTTTTACCTATCTTCCCAACCACACATATATCTTAAAGGAATACCTTTTAACATTTATTGTAATATTGCTTTGGTGGTGATGAACTCCTTTAGCTTTTTCTTGTCTGGGAAACTCTTTATCTGTCCTTTGATTCTAAATGATAGCTTCACTGGGTAATCTTGGTTGTAAGTCTTTGCTTTTCATTACTTTGAATATTTATTGCCAAAACCTTATAGTCTGCAAAGTTTCTTTTGAGAAATCAGCTGATAGTCTTATGGGAACTCATTTTAGATAACCAACTGCTTTTTTCTTGTTACTTTTATGATTCTCTCTTTGTCTTTAACTTTTGGCATTTTAATTATGATGTGTCTTGGTGTGGGTCCCTTTGGGTTCATCTTGTTTGGGACTCTCTGTGTTCCCTGGACTTGTATTTCTATTTCCTTCACCAGGCAAGGGAAGTTTTCTGTCATTATTATTATTTTTTTTTTACATAGATTTTCAATTCCTTGCTCTCTCTCTTCTCCTTCTGGTGCCCCCATGATGAAAATGTTGGTACATTTGAAGTGGTCCCAGTGGCAACTTACACTATCCTAATTTTTTAAATTATTTTTGCTGTTTTGATTGGGGTTTTTCTGCTCTTTATCTTCCAAATCTCTGGTTTGATCCTGTGCTTCATCTATTCTACTGTTTGTTCTTGTAATGCATTCTTCATTTAAGTTAATATATTCTTCACTTAAGACTGGTTATTATTTATATTTTCTATCTCTTTGTTGAAGTTCTCATTAAGTTTATCTAGACTTGCTCTAAATTCATTGAGCATCTTTGTTTTGAACTCTGCATCTGGTAGATTATTTGTCTTCATTTTGTTTAGCTCTTTTTCTAGAGTTTTGTTCTGTTCTTTCAGTTGGTTGCTATGAATTAGGTAAAGCTGCTACATCTCCCAAAATTGGTAAAGTGGCCTAATATAGTAGTTATTTTGTAGGGTTGAGTGGCACAGCCTCCCTAATCACGTGAGCTGATCACTCCAGGTACAATTCCCATGTGGGCCGTGTACACCCTTCTATTGTAGTTGACCCCTGATTGCTGTTGACATGTTAATACAAGGGATCTATCACTGAGCAGGACTCACTTCAGTGGGGCTCTGGTGCCCAATGAATCCACCCCTTCAGTGTGCACCTTGTGGAGGTGCTTCAGCATGGTCTGAAGCTGTCTACATGGTGAGCTGGTTTTGGGGCCTCCCAAGAGGTACAGGCCAAGGTTAGCTACCACCCGTAACTTGCCTGGGGCCACTGGCATGTGGCACAGAGCAATCTGCAGATAGATAATTATGCTGGGCTTAGAGCTGCGTATGAGAGTCCAACCTATGAACCAAGGCTGGAAGCCACTAGTGCCAGGCCTTGGGTCACAAAATAAGAAGTACGAGGCATGCAAAGACCAGATACTGCTTATTTCAGAAATTTTATGAAAATGTGAAGCATGAGCCAAGATAGGCTATTTGTATCAAAATGCCCCTGGAAATGGCTTAGGTTGGCCTCTACTAAGTTGAGTGGGCCAGGGTTTCAGTGTTAGACAGGATGATGTAGGCTCACTTATGGTGCTGGCCTATTGGCTCTCTTTGGGGAGACCTCAGAAAAGGAACAGTGGCCTCTGCCAGCACTTCTGTCTGGGAGAAAGCTTTTCTTCAAGCACTTGTCCTGATGCCAGATAATTCAGTTCCTCCTTGTGTGTCTCTGGTACCTTTTGAGCTGCCACCCCATCACTGGAGTTTAGAGCAAGTGTTTGTTGGCCCTTTAAGAGGAATGCCTGGGACTCCAGCAGCCATCCATCTCATTCAGTCACTATCACTGCTGGTTTTTATAGCCAGAAGATATGAAGACTTCTCTTCCTGTCATTGGAACCCTGGGCTTAGGTGCCTGGTGTGGGGCTTGGACCCCTCGCTTTTCCAGGGTGGAAGTCTGCATTAGAGATATGTCTTCCAATTTTTATCTGCCAATGTGATGGTGGGACCAGCTAATTCTGCATCTCTGCTCTTTCTACCAGTATCTATGTGGCGTATTCTTTATATCCTTAATTGTAGAACTTCTGATCAGCTACATTTCTGGGGGTTTTAAATGATGGTTTTTCTGTAGTTTAGTTCTACTTTTGATGTGGTTGTGGGAGGATCTGAGTACCGTGCTCATGTATACCACCATCTTGACTGGAACCAGCAAAATTTATTTCTTTGAACTAGGTTTAGGCATATTGGATAATATTAGTATTATTCATTGAGATATCTTATAATACAGCCTGGTGATCTTGGTTCTTTTATTTAAAGTTGATGACAGCATTTACATTATACTGTAAAATACACAAAAATAACAACAAAATTTTCTATCTTATATTTGTGAATACTTTTAATTCTCTTTAACATTTCTTTTTTGGGCTACACCTCATGTAACATTTCTTTCTGTACTTCACAGCATGCAATTTTAGTATTAATCTCACCTCTAATTAATCTTACTTTGCTAACTTTTTAAATTACTTCACCATGATTTCCTTATTTATTTATGGAAATTCTTGTTGTACTGCTCATATTTGTGTATACTCTTTTAAATACATTCTGAATTTATTTAACTGAATTATCTGGAATCAGGACAAGTGCTTGAAGAAAGGCTTTCTCCCAGACAGAAAAAGGCAGCATATAATAAATGTATTTATTATAAAACTGATACTAGAGAAAAGTAAGTTTTTTTGATGGTTCTGAAATATCTTAATACAGAGAAAAAGGATGAGATGAGTCTACCATAACATCAGCTCTCCCAGCATATAAATGTGAAGAATTACTATTTATTTCTAGATCCATCTTGAATCCTCAAGAGTATACGAAAGAACACTACACTGCCTATTTAGATAAGAAGACTTGTATAATAATAGTTTATGTTAACTTTTTTTTTTGGTATTATATATCTCCTGAGAAGATTAGCTGAGCAGGCAATCTCTGTGAGATCATTTTGACTGTTGTGTTCAAAGTTGAATGGTTCAATTTTCTAACATTCGTGAATGTGTGTTTTGGATATACCTAAAACTTAGCTGAACTCAGTGGAATTTTTTACCAAAGTTTAGTTGATAATATTGTTGAATGCTTTCTCTTAACTTTCTGAAGAAGTAAATGCTTTTTCCTAAGCACCTTTTTTTAATATATAGTAGAGCTGCTTATGGGACTTTCTGGTGTAAGACAGGCAGACAACCAGCCAGTCATGATCACTAAAGGGAAAATGATTCCCAAGAGTGACATGACAAAAGACATAAACATTATGATAAGGATGAAATTAGGGCTGAAACTCTGTCTGCAAATCTCCTGCTGTGTCTCAGTATGAGATGAAGTTTCTTTTTTTTAAAATATATTTTATTGATTTTTTACAGAGAGGAAGAGAGAGGGATAGAGAGTTAGAAACATTGATGAGAGAGAAACATCGATCAGCTGCCTCCTGCACACCCCCGACTGGGGATGTGCCCGCAGCCAAGGTACATGCCCTTGACCGGAATCGAACCCGGGACCTTTCAGTCCGCAGGCCGACGCTCTATCCACTGAGCCAAACTGGTTTTGGCAGAGATGAAGTTTCTTATAGATGGAAGTTACCCAATGCCTTATGAATCAGTATTTGCCTTTTTTTTTCAATATGTATTCCTGGAAAGATTTGAACCCATTATTGATCATTAGATCATTTTTTCTATCATATAGAGAAAAATGCTTTCAATTCTTCCTCAAAATATTGCATTTCACCAATGTGAATTTTGGCAGTTATCTACCAATAGCCAGAACGTACAATTGAGACTAAAAAAGGAATAAGAAATATTTGTGTATGGTTCTAGTGTGGGGGAGAGGCAGTCTTTCTTTCTGATCCTATTTGATTTTACATAAAAATAAGTCACCTATTCAAAGACACATGTCAAATTTGAAACCATGAAAATTTAGAGCAAGAAATTTTATTTAAAAGACCAGAGGGCACAGGACCAGGCCTTTTCAATTTGCTTGCCTCTCTGCTAACCTGACAACATGATACATGTCTTTTAATAAGAAATAGTATTTGTTGCTTTGTCACCGATCAAAAATAAAAAACACAATAAAACTAATTTTTTTGTACTATAAAGGTATCAGATGGGGAATGATTATGTGTTAATATCACCTGTGGCTCATCCAAGAGAAATAGGCTATATTCAGGTACTATTCTTAAAGTATATTGCTTACATGGATAAATTCCTCAGGTTATAAGAATCCTGGGTGCAGTTAGTCAGGTACTTTTTCTTCACCAAAGATGAAGCAGCCTATTTAACTGAGAATTTCACATAAATAACAAGGAGATCGTTTTTTGTGAAAACAGAATACATGCTATTAAATAAACTAAAAGTGATTTTTAGTCATTAATCTATTCCATTATTAACTTAGGTAGTATTTAAATAAGATATAGCTACAGTGTAAATCTAATATACACACATGCGCACACACACACACACACACCAGTGTCTCCTTACAAGGAAGTTGAACATTTTAATATGACTAAGGAAACTATTTTGATTCTACTCCATGCCTAAGCTTTCCTTCCTCATCTGTCCATTTTGTGTGATCTGCTGTCCATATTCTGTTTGAATACTGATTCATATCTTAAAAATTTCCCCACCAACTCATATTAGATATATCAATCTCTTTACAAATTGTGTAAAGTTATTTATTTACATTAAATTTATTGGGGTGACATTGGTTAATAAGATTGTATAGATTTCAGGTGTAAAATTCTATAATGTATCAGTATATTGTACTGTGTGTTCATCACCACAGTCAAGTTTTATTTCATCACCATTTATTCCTCCTTTACCCTCTCCTACTTCCCCCACCCCATTTTCCATGTGGTAATCATAATCACCATACTGTTGTCTATGAATTTCTTTTTGCTTAATCCCTTATCACCTTTTTCACCCAATCCCTCCAGCTCCCTCCCCTCTGACAGCTCTCAGTCTGTTCTTTGTATCTATTAGTCTGTTTCTATTTTGTTTGTTAGTTTATTTTGTTCATTTGATTACACATATAAGTGAAATCATATGGTACTTGTCTTTCTCTGATGGGCCTCTTTCATTTAACATAATACTCCATGCTGTCCCAAAAGGTAAGATTTCTTTTCTTCGTTTTACTGCCAAGTAGTATGTCAGACTTGAAACCATTAAAATCTTAGACATTTATTGTAGCAATATTTTATTTTTCTTATTTATCTCCTTGGGCAAGGGAAACAAGAGAAAAAGTAAATAAATGGGACTACATCAAACTAAATTTCTTTTGTTTACTATGATTTTAGAGAGAGAGGATGGGTGATGGATAGAGAGGTAGAAACACTGTTGAGAGATAAATATCAAGAATGGCTGCCTCCTGCACGCCCACCCCCCCCCCCCCATTAGAGATCAAGCCTGCAACCTGGGCATGTGCCCTGACCATGAATCAAACCAGCAGCCTCTTGGTTCATGGGTCAATGCTCAGTCAACTGAGTCACACCGTCCTGGCCAAACTAAAATGTTTTCACAGACAAGGAAACTATCAACAAAATGAAAAGACAACCCACTGAATAAGAGAACCTATTTGCTGCTACATATGATAAGGCAGTGGTCGGCAAACTCATTAGTCAACAGAACCAAATATCAACAGTACAACGATTGAAATTTCTTTTGAGAGCCAAATTTTTTAAACTAAACTTCTTCTAATGCCACTTCTTCAAAATAGACTCGCTCAGGCCATGGTATTTTGTGGAAGAGCCACACTCAAGGGGCCAAAGAGCCGCATGTGGCTCGCGAGCTGCAGTTTGCTGACCACGGTGATAAGGGGTTAACATTCAAAATTTATAAATAACTTATAAAATTCAACACCAGAAAAACCAAACAATCCAATTATAAAGTGGGCAAATGACCTGAATAAATACTTCTCCAAAGAGACCATACAGATAGCCAATAAACATATGAAAAGATGCTCCATGTCACTAATCATCAGAGAAATGCAAATTAAAACCACAATGAGCTATCACCTCACACTTGTCAGAATGGCTAGCATCAATAAATCAACAAACAACAAGTGTTGGTGAGAATGTGGAGAAAAGGGAACCCTTCTACACTACTGGCAGGAATGCAGACTGGTGTAGACACTGTGAAAAGCAATATGGAGTTATCTCAAAAAATTGAAAATGGAACTGCCTTTTGACCCAGCAATCCCATTTCTAGGAATATATTCGAAGAAAACTGAAATATTAATTTGAAAAAATATATGCACCTCTGTGTTCATTGGAGTGTTATTTACAATAGCCAAAATTTGGAAGCAGCCTAAGTGCCCATCAGTAGATCAGAAGATAAAAAGGCTGTGCCACATTAACACAATGGAAAGTGTGTAAAGTTTTAACATTAAAATAAGAAGTTGTTAACAGTGTTGTTGCATAATTGCAGTCATTTATAGTACTTTACAAATCTGTATAAATATTAAAACTTAGTAAAGTTCATTTTCTCAAAACACCCTCTTTAAAACATCTTTCTGTACTTGTTTGCTAATACATAGGAGACAATAAATTGCAGGGGTCAGGGGGACCATTGTTAAAGTTAGAGGGTACATTAATTGACAATGTAAATTAATTGACACAGTGCCTGCAACATAGTGAATTCTCAATAACTATGGACTGATAGTGATTATTCCAGCACAAACTCCCAACTCTACTTGCTATGTGACTTAGTGTGAGTTTCTTAATCTCAGTGCATGAACTCCCATAATAATTGACATAAGTTGGCATAAAGATGAAATGAAATGACTTTTCTGATATAGTGCAGTAACTGAAACATTACTGATAGACTCCATCCCCTGTCTATTTCCTGTGTCACCTAACTAAACATCCTTTTAGCTAGGTTTTATTATGCAATCATTTCATACCAACTAGATTAATGTGTAAACTACATGAGCATAATGGGAAAGATCTAGGTGCTTAGTGAACTGTCAGGTTAAAGTGAGTTCCTAACACAATAAGTCTGTTGTTAGACAGAGTTGATGTCACTTTTTAGGCAAAATAAAGGCAAAGCTACTTTTGAGGTATAGCAAGTGATATCCACTTTGTCTTTTCTAAGGAAAGATTGAACCATAGCTGGAAATCTTGCTAAGACCCTCAATGTTGTTTTGATTTAGTACTTCCTGTCCCGTGTGCTCTAGAATTTTCACAGAAGGAAAGGATGAAACTGTTAAGCATACAAATTGTGTCAACCTTCAGATAGGTCTCACAAAGTGTTCAAAGGATAGAGAAAGGGTGACTGGTTTAGGCTGTAACCTGCCTAGTATCAAATGGCCAGTAATTTAGTACATTTCTTTCTTGCTCTAATAATCATTAGATGTTTTAGTCTCCGCTATCTAGCAAATATTGCATTAAAGAAGAGTGAAGAAGTAAAAGTCCCTGACCTCAAAGAACTTATGATTGACTTAGGATGATTAAATGTATACCATTGAAACAACAGTGAGAAATATAAAGTGACATATAATTGAACATTATATTTGGTAGCATAGAATACAGCTAAGCATTCAGAGGGACCTGAAATTGGTGAGCAATTGGAGTGTCAAATAGAGAGTTATAGAGAAAGTGGGACCTGAGTTAGTTGATAGAATTTTGATAAGCAGGGGGAAAAAAAGGAAATGTTCATTCACTATATTTATGTATTTAAGAAACAGTTCTTATATAACAGTATATGCCAGGAACTATTCTGACTCATTTAATCCTCATAACAAACTTACCCTCATTTTACAGGTAAAAACAAAAACAACAACAATGGAGTACAAAAAAGTGCTAGATGGTTGGTTCAATGTGTAGAGATGTCAAAATGAGAATATATACTCCCTCTAACACTACATGTAAAAACATGACTAAATGCACCATGCATGCACTAGTGGGGGATAAATTTGTACAGAAACATGTTATGAAGGACATTGAAAGTTAACCAAAGAGGCTGGCTGGCCAGTTGGAATCCCAGAAAAAAATTTCAGTTGGGCGGGGGGGGTCATGATGAATGTATAGTAGGAAACACTGTCTTTAATGGGGCAAGTTGTTAAGGTAGGGAAAGATTAGTAAGAAATGCTAGCTAAAAGTTTATTAGTCATTCAGGTATGAGATAAAAAGAACCTGGATTAGAGTGATAGTGGAAAAAGACTGTGTTGGGGGGAGAGAGGGGGAGGAAGGGAAAATCAATAGAAAAAAATTAAATCACCTCAGTAATGGAAGATGTAAAAGAGGAAGAGTCACATAATGATTTTGACTCTTAGCAACTAAGACAAAGACAAGGATGTCAGAAAAGCACTCTATTAATTATTTTAGTAAGTGGTTTGCTGCTGAGATGGAGCCAGACATTATTTTTTTTCTGTATGTCTGCTCCTCATGCTTTGCCTCCTGAATAGGCTTCTGGGAGCCTCAGCCTTCCCAGCTTTATTGAACTGGCACTGGGGACTCCAAACTAGATACAGAAGGAGCATCTTGCAACTGCAGATGTGGGGATTCTTAAAGATGAAAATGTGGTTTAAGGAGCACATCATGAGGCTGTACGCTGTGCCATACTACTGGATGCTTTGAGCAAATTGTTAATGGGGAGTATTAGGCTCAAATGCTAATTAAAACTATGCACTCAGGCAAAGTACATTTAACTTCCACACCTTTCTATCTGGATTTTTGCCACAATGTTATTGTTTTCTTCAGTCTGTTAGTTGGCTCATGCTTTCGTTTTGGATTCATTTTCCTCCGTGAGTGGCAAAGGTGATTTAGTTATTTGTTCCCAGAAAGTAAAGGTTTTTATAAACAAAATCACCTACATAGTTTCATTTCTAGCTATATGATGAGTGAGGTTAGTTCACTTATGGAACAGATTTTTTAAATGTGTTTCATGCCTAATATCCACTAGAGAATGAATGACTTAGGGCAAAGGCTATGAAAACTGCTTCTCCATTCTAAAGACCACTTAGTAAGAGAAATTCTCCCGCAAGCAAGCTTGTCCTCCTGTCTTTTTTATCTGTAAACTTCTTTCTCATGTTGCCTATAATGCTTAGTGTACTGTGTGCCTAACTATCACATGGGGCTATTGGTTTACATTTTACATAAGACAGATGGTCAGCTGCTGATTGCAAATAGCATTAAATAAATAAATTCATAATAAACCAATAGAGTTAGGTCAGTGGTCGGCAAACTCATTAGTCAACAGAGCCAAATATCAACAGTACAACGATTGAAATTTCTTTTGAGAGCCAAATTTTTTAAACTTAAACTTCTTCTAACACCACTTCTTCAAAATAGACTCGCCCAGGCCGTGGTATTTTGTGGAAGAGCCACACTCAAGGGGCCAAAGAGCCACATGTGGCTCGCGAGCCGCAGTTTGCCAACCACAAAGTTAGGTGGTAGAGAGATGATGATAGATGATAGATAGATAGATGATAGATAGATAGATAGATAGATAGATAGATAGATAGATAGATAGATATTATTAGGACAAAATATTTATCTTATATAGCTAGGTTACTCACATAAATGTAATAGCATCACCACTGGGAGGCCTCTGACAACACTGGCTTGGGATTAGGACTATTTGTTCAAAATTTATAGTTATTTCTCTGATTTTTTTTATGGTTGAGAGTATTACAGATGTCCCTTATTTTCCCCCACTTTTCTCTCCTCCACCCAACCCCCACCCCACCCCAGGCCTTAACCATACTATTGTCTGTGTTCATGGACTATGCATATATGCATATAAATCTGTCAGTTTGTTCCATATATCCATGCCTCTGGACTTTTTTTTGTTTGTCAGTTTATTTTGTTCATTAGATTCCATATATAAATGAGATCATGTGATGTTTGTCATTTTCTGACTGGCTTATTTTGCTATGAAAAAGCTACTTAAAGAGACAGAGTGAGATGAAAGGCCTATATTTAAAAGTATCCCTGCATGTATTACTAAGAGATATATTTTAAATCAAAATAGCTTCTCGCCCCCATCCAAGGAGCAGCAGCCACATGTGCAGCTCACTCCCGCCCAAGGAACAGCAGCCACGCAAGCAGCCCATCCCCCATCCAAGGAGCAGCAGTTGAGAGAGGAGCACACACCCGTACAAGGAGCACCAACCCTGAAAGCAACCTACCCCTGTCCAAGAAGCAGCAGCTTCATGAGCAGCCTGCCCCATCTGAGGAACAGCAGCAGCATGAAGCCAGCCCCAATCGAAGGAGCAGCAGCTATGTGAGCAGCCCACCCCCATCCAATGAGCAGCAACTGTATGGGCAGCCTCTCCCACCAGCCAAAGGAGACACCACTGCTGTGAACAGCACCCACCAAAGGAGCCGCTGCCAACTGAGGAGCAGCCACTTCCACAATCACCTGAGGAGCAACCACAGACCAAGGAGCCACTGCCACCCAAGGAGCAGACCCTGCACGACTCCACATTTAGATCACTCAGTGAGACCAAAAATGGGTAGGCAAAGATACCCCCAAAGGAAAGAAAAGGAGGAATCACCAGAAAAGCAGCTAAGTGAAACAGAGACATACAATATGTCAGAAAAATTATTCAGAATAAGGGTCATACAGTTCATAAACCGGATGGAGGAAAAAATCAACAACTTATGACAGAATCAAGAAGAAATGGATGAAAAAATCAATAACTTATGTAAGAATCAAGAAGAACTAAAGGAGCCACTGCCACCCAAGGAGCAGACCCTGCACGACTCCACATTTAGATCACTCAGTGAGACCAAAATGTCCGGATGGATGAAAAAATCAATAACTTATGTAAGAATCAAGAAGAACTAAAGAGTTATATAGTTTCAATAAAAAAACACCATGGAAAGTTTCAACAGTAGACTAGGAGAACTGGAGGACCAAATTAGCAAATTAGAAGACAGGGAAACAAAACACACCCAAACTGAACTGCAATTGGAGAAAAAAAGTAAAAGACAGGAGGAGAGCCTAAGGGAACTATGGGACAACATGAAACAAAGCAACATATGAATAATAGGGGTGCCAGAACAACAGGAAGAGGAACAAGGGTTAGGAAACCTATTTGAAGAAATAATGTCAGAAAACATCCCTGATCTGTGAAAGAAAAAAGTCAAACAAGCACAGAGAGTCCCAAAGAAGTTGAACCCGAAAAGACCCACACCAAGACACATCATAATTATGATGGCAAATGTTCAGAACAAAGAGAGAATCTTAAAGGCTGCAAGAGAGAAACAGAAAGTTACATACAAGGGAGCTCCCATTATATTATCAAATATTTTCTCAACAGAAACACATCATGCCAGAAAAAAATGAAAGGAAATTTACAAAGTGATGCAAAGCAAGGGACTGAATCCAAGAATACTCTATCCAGCAAAGCTATCATTCGAAATTGAAAGGGAAATAAGAAGTTTCACTGACAAAAAAGGCTAAGGGAGTTTATCACTACCAAGCCAGCAATGCAAGAAATGCTAAAGGGACTGGTGTAAAAAGAAGAAATAAAAGTGTAAGAAAGAACACAGGCACAAAAAATAAAAATGGCTACAAATAAGTACCTTTCAAAAATAACTTTAAATGTAAATGGACTAAATGCTCCACTCAAAAGACATAGAGTGAGTGAATGGATAAAAAAGCATGACCCATATATATGCTGTCTACAAGAGACCCACCTCAGAACAAGGGACTCACACAGACTGAAAGTGAAGGGATGAAAAACATCTTTCAGGCAAATGGAAATGAATAAAAGGCTGGGGCAGCAATACTTATATCTGAAAAATTAGACCTCAAAGTGAAGGCCATAATAAGAGATAAGGAAGGCCACTTCATAATACTAAAGGGATTCCTACAACAAGAGGATATAACCCTTATAAACATATATGCATCCAATGCAGGAGCACCCAAATACTTAAAAAAACACACAAAACAAACAAACAAACAAACAAACAAAAACTCCTAGAAGATATCAAGGGAGAGATCAACAACAATACAATCATAGTAGGGGACTTTAATACACCCCTGACATCACTGGATAAATCCTTTAGACAAAAAATCAGCAAAGAAACAGCAATCCTAAATGACTCACTATATCAGATGGACCTAATTGACATCTTCAGAACATTTCAACCCAAAGCCACAGAATATACGTTCTTCTCAAGTGCACATGGCATATTTTCAAAAATAGACCACATATTGGGTCACAAGCATAGTTTCCCAAATTCAAGAAGATTGAAATCATATTAAGCATTTTCTCACACCACAATGGCATAATATTAGAAATAAACTACAATAAAAACAACTCAAAAAATTCAAACACTTGGAAGTGGAATAGCATGCTAATAAACAGTGATTGGGTTACCAAAGAGATCAAAGATGAAATTAAAAACATCCTGGAAACTAATGACAATAAAAACACAACAATCCAAAATCTATGGGACACAATGAAAGCAGTCCTGAGAGGGAAGTTTATAGCTGTAAAGGCCTACCTCAAAAAACAAGAAAAAATGGTAATAAATCATCTAACTCTACAACTCAAAGAGAGCCACAAGAAAAGCCCAGAGTGAGAAGAAGGAAGGAGAAAATAAAGATCAGAGCAGGAATAAATGACATAGAGACAAAAACAAAAACATAAATAAAAAAATAAAAAATACCGTACTTTCCGGCGTATAAGACGACTTTTTAACCCAGGAAAATCTTCTCAAAAGTCGGAGGTCTTATACGCCGGAAAATACGGTATGTTAGAAAAATCTCTGACAATGTATATCAGATTGCTTAAAACCCAAATACAGTATTTTCCAGTGTATAAGACCCCCGACTTTTGAGATTTTCCTGGGTTAAAAAGTCGTCTTATACACTGAAAAATACGGTACAAAAGATCAGTGAAACCAAGAGCTGGTTCATTGAAAGGATAAACAAGATTGATGAACTTCTAGTGAGGCTCACCAAAAAGCAAAGAGAGAGGACCTAAATAAACAAAATAAGAAATGAAAGGGGTGAAATAACAACAGACCACACAGAAATACAAAGAATTGTTAAAAAATACTATGAAAAACTATATTCTAACAAACTAGACAACCTGGAGGAAATGGACATATTCCTAGAAAAATACAACCTTCCAAAACTCAATCAGGAAAATTCTAAAAATCTCAATAGGCCGATAATTATGGAAGAAATTGAAGCAGTCATCAAAAAGCTTCCAGCAAACAAAAGCTCAGGGCCAGATGGCTTCACAGGGGAGTTGTACCAAACATTAAAGGAAGCACTAAAACCTATCCTCCTCAGACAATTCCAAAAAATTCAAGAGGAAGGAGCACTTCCCAGCTCATTCTAGAAGCTAGCATCAACCTAATACTAAAACCAGATAAAGACAACACAATGAAAGAGAATTACAGGCCACTATCCCTCATGAACATAGATGCCAAAATCCTCAACAAAATTCTAGCAAATCAGATCCAGCAGTATATCAGAAAGATCATACACCATGACCAAGCAGGATTTATCCCAGGGATGCAAGGATGGTACAATATCCGCAAATCAATAAACGTGATACATCACATAAACAAACTGAGAGATAAAAATCACATAATCATATTAATTGATGTAGGAAAAGCATTTGACAAAATCCAACAGTGTTGATAAAAACTCTCAGCAAGGTGGGAATAGAAGGATCATACCTCAACATAATAAAAGCCATATATGACAAACCCACAGCCAACATCATACTCGATGGGCAAAAACTAAAACCATTTCCCCTAAGAACATGAACAAGACAGGGATGCCCACTCTCACCACTCGTATTCAACATAGTACTGGAAGTACATCCAAATTGAAAAGGAAGAAGTAAAACTGTCCTTATTCACAGATGACATGATACTGTACATAGAAAACCCTAAAGACTCCATAAAAAATTTATTAGAATTAATAAATGAATTTGGCAATGTAGCAGGATACAAAATTAACGCCAAAAAATCTATGGCATTTTATACACCAATAATGAACTTACAGAAAGAGAGACTAAAAAAGCAATCCCATTTACCATTGCACCAAAAAAATTAAGATACCTAGGAGTAAACTTAACTAAGGAGGTAAAATACCTATACCCGGAAAACTACAGGACACTGAAAAAAGAGATAGAGGAAGACATAAACAGATGGAAGAACATACCGTGTTCATGGATTGGTAGAATCAACATTGTTAAAATGTCCATACTACCCAAAGCAATCTATGGATTCAATGCACTCCCCATTAAAATACCAATGGCATATTTCACAGACCTAGAACGGACTTTCCAAAAATTCATTTGGAATAAAAAAAGACCCCAAATAGCTGCAACAATCCTGAGAAAGAAGAACAAAGTAGGTGGGATCACAATACCAGATATCAAGCTGTATTACAAAGCTACTGTTCTCAATACAACCTGGTACTGCCACAAAAACAAACATATAGATCAATAGAACAGAATAGAGAACCCAGAAATTGACCCAAACCACTATGCTCAATTAATATTTGACAAAGGAGGCAAGAGCATACAATAGAGTCAAGACAGTCTCTTCAATAAACGGTGTTGTGAAAATTGAACAGATACATGCAAAAAAATGAAACTAGACCACCAACTTACAGCATACACAAAAATAAACTCAAAATGGATAAATGATTTAGACATAAGACAGGAAAACATAAAAATACTAGAGGAATCCACAGGCAACAAAATCTCAGACATATGCCTAAGCAATTTCTTCACTGATACCACTTCTAGGGCAATGGAAACTGAAGAGAAAATAAATGGGACTACATCAAAATAAAAGGCTTTTTTCACAGCAAAAGAAAGCATCAACAAAACAACAAGAAAACCCACTGCATGGGAGAACATATTTGCCAATGTTATCACCGGTAAGGGTTTAATCTCCCACATTTACAGGGAACTCATACAACTTAACAAAAGGAAGATAAACAACCCAATAAAAAATGGGCAACAGACTTAAATAGATACTTTTCGAAAGAAAACATAAGGAAGGCCAAGAGACATATGAAAACATGCTCAAATTCACTAATTATCTGAGAGATGCAAATCAAAATGACAATGCGGTACCACCTCACACCTGTCAGAATGGCAATCATCAACAAATCAACAAAGAAGTGTTGGTGAGGATGCAGAGAAAAAGGAACCCTCATGCACTGCTGGTGGGAATGTAGATTGGTGCAGCCATTGTGGAAAACAGTATGGAGTTCCCTCAAAAAACTAAAAATGGAACTCCCATTTGACCATGAATCTCAGTTCTAGGAATATAGCCCAAGAAACTAGAAACACCAATTACAAAGGATACATGCACCTCTATGTTCATAGCACCACAATTCACCGCAGCTAAGATTTGGAAACAGCCTAAGTGCCCATAAGCAGATGAGTGGATTAAAAAACTGTGGTACATCTACACAATGGAATACTACACTGCAGTTAAAAAGAAGGAGTTCTTACCATTTGCAACAGCATGGATGGAACTGGAGAACATTATTCTAAGTTTAATAAGCCAGTCAGAGAAAGATAAATATCAATCATTTATGGAATATAATGAACAACATAAACTGATGAACAAAATCAGATCCATAGACAGAGAAACATTGATCAGACCATAAAACCTCAGAGGGAAGTTAGGGGAGGGTCTTGGTAAGGGGGAGAGATCAACCAAAGGACTTGTATGCATGCATGTAAGTGTAACCAATGGACACAGACAACAGGGGGCTGAGGGCATGAGTGGGGGATAGAGGGGCATATTGGGGGAATAAGGACACATATGTAACACCTTAATCAATAAATAAATTTAAAAAAATAAATAAATAAATAAATAAATAAATAAATAAAATAACTTCTTACTATTTTACTCTCTCTTTTAGGCTGTATAATGAAATGAGAGTGGTTATTTAACTTCTTTGATGTTTTATTTTTTATTTCAGAATTGATTTATTTTGATACCATTAAATTTTGGTTTCTCCACAAACACTGATTCGTTAAGTTTTAAAAAATAAAATATCAGAAAATATTTGTATTCATTTAGGTAACTCCTTCAGTTCAGAGTCCTCATTCAAGCTAATGCATATAGATATCTAAGACAAAGAAATAATGAAGCTCAGTAGAATTGGTAAATTCCTCCTTTGGCAATGAAATTTGACTGAATAAGTCATGTTCTATATGTTTTAAAACTGAGAAAGTCCCTTGCCCACTGCTGAGAAACGTGGGAGGAAAATTGTATTGTCCTGGAGGATTTTAGCTAGATTCTCTAAATCTTCTGTTTTGGGTAATCTGTAGTTGAAATTGATTCTTTTAGGACTTATTCTCTTTCTGCCCCTCTGGGAAGGTCTCTCACTTACAAGATGGGTATTCTTTCATTAAAAATTTTCTCTTGTACCAAGGGAAAGAGTGAAGTCTTTGTTCAAGAAGTATAAAGTGGAAAAGATGTGACATTTAGATCCCCAATCAGTAAAGGGATGAAAACTAAGCTCATTGCCAACAAATGCATTTGGATTACATTTCTCCTCAAGTGATATTTATCAAGTGCCCATATACACATGGCGCCACACTAAGTACTATACAATACAAATTAAATAGATGTAGTCCCTGCTCTCTGCCAGTTTACATCTTCCTTTGATTCAAATGCTATAGCAGAGTGCTTAAAAGAGCCAAATCAAATCATAAAGGTTATATCCATATCCCTTAAGGATAGATTATCGGGGTTTCTCCTTATGTGCTGGCCTGGGTAGGAGATGCAGAAGTAGCAATGGCACTCCCTGCAACTTTCCTCTGATAATTATTTGTAAAGGTGTCTAAACATCTGAGGCTTTAACTAGAAGTTCCATAAATTGTTTCTGGTTAGTACTAGTAGCTAAGATAACAGAACATTCATTTTTCTGGAGGCCTTGAAAGAGCAACTCCCTGTGCATTTTACCCTAAAGTCTTTAAAGTAGATTTTGTCATATCACTTTAAAACAAAGTGATAAACATAGATATGATCTCTGCTAGTCACAACTGTTGATTTACGAGTCTTGTAGACGTTTTGTGAGTTGCTTTGAGTAGTCATGAGGTATGTTATGATGAGATAAGCTCAGAATGAAAGAAGGCCTGAATTTTAGTCCTTGTTCAGATATTAAATAGCTGGTTAGGTAATGCAAGTTGTTTCACATCTGGGCTTTAGTATCACTTCAACATTAAAGAAATTGGATTTAAATACTTTTCAGTTTTAATACTCCATGGGACTACATGTGACCTGACCACTACGTGGAAATTTTATAGTCATCCAAGGGGCAGTAAAAAGAGAGGAATATCTACATCATTATTCTATGTTACATTATTAATGTGATTATAATTTATTCTAAAATATAGGTGATACCCACTTTTGAAGTCAAATACTGCAGAAATTAACTCCTGATCTGATTAAGATTGAAAAGGTAACCTAGAAGCTGAAGAATAAAAAGTCTTTTGTTCAAGAACAATAGTTGAAGATACAATTGACTAGATAGGATCTAATTTTATATTCTGGACAAGTAACAATTTCAAATGTCAAATTTGAAGGGTAGAGCATCATTCCAAAATTATTAAAAGTATAGTTTGCTTTGGTCTCAGGAGAATGGTGAGGGAGACATCTGACCTCATCTTCTTCCTTTTGGATGTCATGGTCAATGCTTAATGGAAAGAGTCCAGCTGGAAGACATCCACTAAACCTTTAAGGAAAGCAACAAGCTTAAGATAAGGTTATATAGAATGGCCTATTTCAAGACTATAGTGATATATTATCTTACATTTTCTTTTAGCAGAGTAAATATTTCTGAATCCCATATATGAAGGAAGAAATATAATTCAAGGATTAAATCTTTAGTAAAATCTCTTTTCATCTTAGAAGCTTTAGTTTTCCCTGCATATGTCTCTGTTGCTTTTTCCGTTTATTTTTTCATCCATTGGTTACGAATATAATCAAGGCCTGTCAGAAATAAGAAGGACCTTAGCCACCACAGAATCTAACCTGTTTATATTCCAGGTGAGAAAGTCCTAACAACAGAACTCACATACCCAGGTTCTTGGAGTTTTCCTGGGCAAAGATAGCGTTACCATCTAGCATGAGCTGTGGAAAATGGAAGAGGGAGAAGGAAATAGTATGGCAAATAGGAAAACAAAGTGAAAGGAATCTGAAAAAAGAAAACATAATTGTCAAAATGTTTTAAAATAGGGTCAGCAAACTACTCACAGACCAAATTCTGCCTGTGGATTGTTTTTGTACAGCTCTCAAACTAAGAAGACTTTTATATTTCTAATGAGTTGTTTAAATAAAGAACATGTGACAGAGACCATACATGGCCCTTGAAAGCCAAGATATTTAATATCTGGCCCATTACAGAAAACATTTGCTGATCCCATATTAAAACACTACAGAAACCACACACACACTAGAGTTAAGCAAAGCTCAAATGACCTTCAGAAAAATCTCACAGTAACTAGGTTCAGCCAAGAACAGTTTGCTTCATCCATTTTCAATTCCAAACCACTATATCCAACACTCTGACCACAGAGACAAAGAGAAGAGATTTTTTCAGAAACTACCAGGATCTTATTCTCAGTAAAAGAGTACAATGTTCAGAATAGGTCTAAGGGTCAGAAAAGAATTTATTTCCTTTCCCTCCTATAGTGTTCAGTTTCACATTCTGAAGACTTGCCAGGTTCAACTGTTTATTTTCTCCTTCTTAGTCTGTAAGGAAACTATTGCTATGTTGAACCATATTAAATTGTCAATATTCAACTAGTTTTAATAAAATAGCAATGTTATATGATTCAACTTAATGTTTAGCTTTCTGTTCACCTTCTCTTCTTACACTTTTATCTCTCATCATTTTGATGTTTTGCCTTGTTAATAATTCTTTCATCTGTGCTTATACAACTCTCCACTTACGTAGAAATTCTTGATACAGTGAAGACTTAGTTTCTAAATTTACAGATTTCCCTTTGAAATATCTTAGTTGACTGAATTTACTCTGAATATTTCATTGAAAGTGTACTGCCACAGCCCTTATTATCAATAGGTATACACAGTGGTATCAGTTGTTTACTGGGGTATAAATGGCTTGTTTCTATTGCCAGTTTGGGATCACCTGGTATCATACAAATGCATAGTCTGCCTGGAAAAATGCATAACTTCTTTTGGGACAAATTTAACCAATTATCAGAGGTAGAATTATGGAAGGACTCTTTGGATATTTTAGCACCCTAGTTTTACCATCCATGGCTGTGTATGGGACAGGCTGGTGTACTGAACTATCAACCTCCATCATTCCCTCCTTTATTTAAAATGGTGCTCAGCCAACCTTACAAAAATGAAGCTTACTGTTAAGAAGTGCAGTCAATTAGAATTGGAGATGCACTTTCTTGATACAGCAATGCAGAGACAAAGAGGTCAGTAAGTGTAGATTTCTTCTCACACAAAGAGCTTAGTGAAAGTAGATATTGATTATGCCAATGTATTTAAAGACAGAAGTGAAGAAATGAAATTAAAAAGCAGTATAATGTAGAGTAAGGCTGTTTAGTTTACTGTAATGGTTCAGAGCATGTAATTCAAAATCAGATCAATCTGGATTTGAATCCCAGCTTCTTCTCTTACTATCTATATACACTTTGAGTATGTTATGTGGTCTTTATTTCTCTATAACATGAAGATATTACCTACCCTATAATTCTATAGATTTCTGGTGAACATTAAAGATAGTAATATATGTAAAATAAGCATTTGATAATACTTTGGCTATTAATTTTAGTAGAAGTAGTAATAATGATAACTTAACATGGATGATAATGAAATCGATAACAATCCCAAAGATTACAAAGATCTGGAATGCTAAAGAAAAGGAAATTTTATGTAGTCACTAAAATGTTAGAAAAATCAACTCAAGAAAATAAATTCAAAGAAGATACATATTGCCTAAATTTCATAAGAAATATAGTGAAATTTCAGTAATGGACATAAGCAGAAAGGGGGCTGAAATTCTTATATATTTATTAATTTGTTTATTCAATCATTATTTCAATGTATGTTTCTTAGTTCCTTCAGTGTCTAAGGGACTATACTGCATCGGGAAAAGAACAATATGTAAGAGAATGTCCACTTGAGAGTATTGTAGCGCAGAATTTTGTGAATTTTATAAACTCTTACATAGAATCCTGTCTGAAAACAGAAAAAAGAAGAGTTTCTCTGGTTAAATAGGAAGTGAAGGGACACAAAACCATATATACTAAGTTTCTCTCTCTCCCTCACCTATCCTAGGGTGCCCATTGTCACCTTTACTAATCCAAAATTTTATGAAAGATAGTTTGAAAATCACTTGTCTAGTCTGTTATAAAGACGGTTTGCAAGAAATCTCAGTTTTGGGGTTTCTTCTTCAGTCTAGAATAGCGGTTTTCAACCGGTGTGCTGCAAGAATTTTAAAACATGCAATACCTGACAATTTAGTCAGGGACACTAACCTCCTTGCCCTTAGATTGTCAAGTAAAAAAAAATGACAACAGCTAACACAACAATAGCCATCCGGTGTGAATGAATCAAAATTATGCCTATTTTTGTCAGATCAGCAAAAGATAACATATTTTTGGTGTGCCCCAGAACTTTAGTCATTATTTTATATGTGCTACAAGATGAAAATGTTGAAATCACTGGTATAGAATAAGGGTAGCCCCTCTAGATGCATGCATTATATAAGTGTAAAAAAGAATGCTATTTCTACTCCTGCATATATGATTACATTATATAACTGTTTTTTTCTAGCAAGGACAAGAGAAAGACAAGACAGAAGATTAGCAAATTTTGATTAGAAAAGAAAATGTCATCAGGCAAATTTGAAAAACTGGTAATGTTTAGGAGGAGATGCCTGGTGGAATCCAATATAAGGAAACTAGATAATAGTAGTAGAATAGATGTTCTTGGCAAGAAGGTAATGCAAATCGAGGGGGAAATCAAATATTTGAAGTCCCTCAAAATAATTTGCCACCACATACCTTTTCATCTGACAACATGATGAAAAAAATATTTTTCTACATTTCATAATACCAAGGAAGGACTCTGAGGTGACTTAATTTGAAACCATGTGATTGCCACATGTCACAAAACAAACATATAACGTACCAGCATGTAATAAAAGAAAAGATATTAGAGAAGCATTCTTAGAGTTGATCAAGCCAACAGACAAAGGGTAATGGCAATATATATATAAAATCACTTGTCTAGTCTGTTATAAAGATGGTTTGCAAAAAATCTCAGTTTTGGGGTACATATATATATATATATATATATATATATATATATATATATATACACACACACACACACACACACATATATATATATATATATATATATATATATATATCCTATCTAATAAAAGAGTAATATGCAAATTGACCATCACTCCCACACACAAGATGGCCACCCCCATGTGGTCAAAGATGGCCCCCCATGTGGACACAAGATGGCTGCCACAAGATGGCTGGCACAGGAGAGCAGTTGGGGGCAACCAGACCAGTAGGGGAGGACAGTTAGGGGTGACCAAGCAAGTAGGGGAGGGCAGTTAGGGTGACCAGGCCTGCAGGGGAGGGCAGTTTGGGGGGACCAGGACTATAGGTGAGGACAGTTAGGGGTGACCAGGCTGGGAGGGGAGGGTATTTAGGGTGACCAGGCTGGCAGGGGAGGGCAGTTAAGGGCAATCAGGCCAGCAGGGGAGCAGTTATGCATCAATCAAGCTGGCAGGGGAGTGGTTAGGGGGTGATCAGGCTGGCAGGCAGAAGCCGTTAGGGTCAATCAGACAGGCAGGTGAGCAGTTGGGAGCCAACAGTCCTGGATTGTGAGAGGGATGTCCGACTGCCCGTTTAGGCCCGATCCATCGGGCCTAAATGGGCAGTCGGACATCCCTCAAGGGGTCCCAGATTGGAGAGGGAAAATGCTGGGCTGAGGGACAACCCCCTGCCCCATGCACGAATTTCATGCACCGGGCCTCTAATTATATATATATATATATATATATATATATATATATATATATATATATATACATCCAACAACAGAGTCCTTCCCCCTGTTGCTCAAAGTCCATGTTGTATGCATTTCCTATGTTCTCCCTTTTATTGTCTCATAGCACTTACTATATAATATTATAAATGCCTGTTTAATTGTTGCTTTCCCTTACTAAAGTATAAGCTCATTGAGGATAAAAGCCTATCTATTTTTATTATAACTGAATCCCCGGCACACAGAAAGGGTCAGCCATACAGTAAATAGAATAAGTGGAATAAACAAAATAAGGAAAGAATGCATAAACAAGCAGAGTTACACATATCAGTGACTGCAGGGCAACCCTTGTGTATGATATGATTTGAATGGTGCTAGAAAACAATCTCTTTCCTAAAATAATTCTGTCATCTACTTTTCTTGGGATCTGACTTTCTACTCTTTATAATTCAAATTTATTTGGATTATGAAGACCATTTGTTATTTCAATAGCTCTTTTATGATTATGCAAATGTATCTGTGTAAGAGTAATATGTTAACACACTCTGTTTCCATCTTATAAGAAAATACTAGTCCTGAGAAATAATTATACATACAAGATAGGATTCTAGGGCCACATTGTCTAATAGAACATTTGTAATGATAGCAATGTTGCTAATACAAATGAGAAACTTAATTTTAAATTTCATTTAAATTTAATTAATTTTATTTTAAAATTAATATAATTTTAATGTATTAAATACAGAGGCCATGTGTTGTATAGTGTAATTCTAGAAGGCATAAACACCAAAAAGAGAAAATGAAAGCAATATGGAGGCCTTCAAAAATCACCCTATGTAAAGCTCAGAAATCCAGTTCTGGTTTAGGGACAATTTGAATTGGATAATACATGACAATGACAAAGCCAGAAAGGAATGAAAGATCTGAGAGGTAAATGAGCTACAACACATGTAACTTGCATTATGAAAGGAGAATATTGTTATTTCGGCCTCCCAATATTCAAGAAGCCATTAAGATTGGCCAATTGGAATACCACCATAGTGTACACAAATATAAGTTTTCTTCATCATTTGATTTGTTAATTAAAATTAGAATATTAAATTTATTAGAGCATTATTCTATTGAGTTTAATTCATCTTTCTACTTGTCCTTGTATTTAGCATTTTTAATGTTGTTGAATCATAGCATGCTAACATTTTCCATAATGCTTAATGGCATATGATGACTATGCAACCAGAAACACGGGCCATTTAGGAAGCATTTAAAGAATGGAACAGTCACTGGAATCAATAAATGCATTGGTTCATTCCTAAGTTTAAGGTAAATCTTTCATGTGTGCAAATAACTTATCAAATAACTTTACTTTTTGCTATTGGTGCAGAAACTTCAGATAAATATTCAAATTGTGATGTCCTTTGCCTTTCTGTAATTTGGTGCCATTACATGTGCTTAATGTCCATAATTTATGACTGTTTGAATGCTCATAAAATATTACACCTTTGGTGGCTGCCAAATGTATGGTTTGAAAAATGTAAACTTATAAAAGTTAAAGGAGGAAATTAATTCAAGTAGAATGAACTGAAACAAAGGTCATTCTTATACTGATACATTTTACGGACTAGTTTTAGCATTTATCTGGCTGTTTCTGATATATAATCTTTTTACATAAATATTGTGGTAATTTCCCTGTTCTACCTAGATAATAATTTGCACTAATTGCTTTCAAATCTGACTTGAAATTGAAGCCATGTCAAGAGTATGTGAAAATGAATGTACTTCTGTGAAGTTAAAGCTGTGGCTGTTCATATGCCAATAAAAGGTTTAGTTTTAAGTTTTTTTATTCTACCCCTTTATCAAATCAATCAACATGACCTATCTTCTCAGTGCAAGAGCAGCTTGAAACTCTAGAAATATTTGCTTTTTCTGCCATGCTAACATGTTGAGGAACTGATCTACTCAGTTTATAAAAATTGTATTTGGAAATGTTTTCAGTTCCCTCTTATCACAGAGGCCAAATAGATGCAGACTAAATTCAATTTGGCTGAGATAAAGAACTAAAATGATCATCTAGCTAAGCCTAAATCTAAATGTACTTTCAAAATTCAAAGTGACTCTCTGGAGAATCAGTTACTTGCCAGGTTCAATTCCCCATTATCCATCTCCATGACCCTGCAAGCATGGTAAAGCTCATATTTACAGGTTACAATATGTCATCAAATACCTCCTAATAAAGCAAGGAAATTATATACTGATAATGAATCCTACAGCTACCGTATAAAACAGCTATACAGATCATGGTGGGCTCATCAACCTATTTGCACCCATTTTAAGCCAAGATAAATTATTTGAGAAGAAATAGCCTAGAGGCTAGAAAATGACATATATTCCAACCAGGCCTCAAATCTCATTGTTCACTCAATACCTATAGTGTTTTGGTCAAGTTACTGAAATTCATTTATTATCCTATCTAATAAAAGCCTAATATGCTAAATGTCCAACCATTCGTTCGACCGTTCAACCAGTCACTATGATGTGCACTGACCACCAGGGGGCAGACACTCCGACAGGTAGGTTAGCTTGCTGCTGGGGTCCGGCTGATCGGGACTGGGCGAGACGGGCTGGACATGCCCTGGAGCCAACCTCCCATGGCCCCTTCCTGGCTGGCCAATCTCCCGTGGTCCCTCCCCAGCCTCTAAAATATTTCTTCTAAGTAATTTCCTTTCAATGTGCATTTTTTAAAGACACCTAGATACAGACAATAACATTGACACATGAAATACATGTTTTTGGACATCTGGACATCTGGGCTGGCAAAACAATGCCTAGAAGTTCTGTCAGGGAACTATAAGCAGAATGACATCTCCCTGGGTACTCTCTTAATCTGTAAAGTAAAAATGCCCTCAACTATGTACCAAAATATTCAAAAGTTGAGGCAACTTACTATAGGGATGAGCTAATACATTCATTTCATCAATAGGGAAGGAGCCTTGATGTTCCAAAGCTATTATTTCAAAAAATAACCTGGGAAAGAAGAGGGGAATGGAGAAATCATGAAATGGTGATCTGACAGGACTATAGAAGAAAGTAAATTATGTGATATGTAAAGCTTATCACAGTGCTTGATACATTGTAGATTTCCATGAGTGATTCCTTTGTGTTCCCCACCCTATTACTTTTCTGAGCATGATTTTTAGATTTATAACAGCACTAGAGGCCCGGTGCACGAAATTCGTGCACGGAGAGGGGTTGTCCCTTAGCCCAGCCTGTACCCTCTCCAATCTGGGACCCCTCAAGGGATGTCCGACTGCCCGTTTAGGCCCGATCCCTGGGATCGGGCCTAAACGGGCAGTCGGACATCCCTCTCACAATCCAGGACTGCTGGGTCCCAACTGCTTGCCTGCCTGCCTTCCTGATTGGCCCTAACCGCTTCTGCCTGCCAGCCTGATCACCCCCTAACCACTCTGCTGCCAGCCTGTTTGCCCCCAACTTCCCTCCTCTGCCAGCCTGGTCACCCCTAACTGCCCTCTCCTGCAGGATTGATCACCTCCAACTGCCCTCCCTTGCAGGCTTGGTCCCTCTCAACTGCCCTCCCTTGCAGGTCAGGTGCCTCCCAACTGCCCTCTCCTGCTGGCCATCTTGTGGTGGCCATCCTGTGTCCACATGGGGGCAGGATCTTTGACCACATGGGAGCAGCTATATTGTGTGTTGCAGTGATGATCAATCTGCATAGTACTCTTTTATTAGATAGGATAGAGGCCTGGTACAGGGGTGGGGTACCCTGGGGGCGTGGGGCGGCCTGAGCGAGGGGCCTGTGGTGGTTTGCAGGCCGACCATGCCCCCTGGCAACAAAAGTGGAGGCCCTGGTATCTGGAATTTATTTTCCTTCTACAATTGAAACTTTGTAGCCTGGAGCAGAGCCAAGCCTGGGGCTCCCTCTGAGGCCCGAAGCCATTTGTGTTGGGGTTATAATTGAAACTTTGTTGCCTTAAGCGAGTGGGCCTGGCCAGGGTGTGTGGAAAGCTTTGCTTCCCCTGTTGCCGGCGGCAACCCTGGCCTGCTCTCTCAAGCTCCATTCTGCTGCCATTTGTTTGAATTTGTTTACCTTCTATAATTGAAACTTTGTAGCTTGAGTGGAGGCTTAGGCCTGCAACGGCTGGCAGAAAGCTTGGCTTCCTCTGTTACCTAGGAAACCTTGCTCTCTGTGGCTGTAGCCATCTTGGTTTGGGTTAATTTGCATACTCACTCTGATTGGATGGTGGGCGTGGCTTGTGGGTGTGTCAGAGGTATGGTCAATTTGCATATTTGTCTATTATTAGATTAGATTAGTTATAACTTGGTAACTTTTAACTGATGACTTAACAATTCTATATTTTAAAGGGTAATAATAAGAATATTAATACATATATAGCTCATGCTATGTCAGCCATTCATCAATCTGCTAAAAGCCCATTAACAGTCATGGTTTAGAACTTTGTGACTTATAAGTACAGATTTCTGAAATCCTGTTTTCTATATTATGAGCTCCTTAGATTTGACTTCCTTACATTTACCAAACCAATACTTCACTATTGTCATGACTAAATGTCCTTTAAATCCTTCCTATTTTCTCAAATAATGCATCACTTCTGGTTTCATTTGCTTTCTTAATTTTTATAGAAGCCATGGTCAAACATTTGAATAATATTTTTATAACACTTTAGAATTCTTAGCCCCCTTGGGATTTTGCATATTTGCTACACACCATCTTACACTCTGAAAAATCCCAATGTCTGTTTCTTCACACTTTTATACAGGCTTCTGAGCATTGCTGAAGAAAATCAAGGAACTGTACTGATTAGGTCCTTGGCTGCTGCTTGGCAATTATTTTATTTATCTTTTCTTGATACCATTCTGTAATCTCTATAACAGTTATTCTAAATTATATCTAATTTCCTTAAACCTTCAGCCACAATCCTACTTCCTCACTCATGAAAAATTTAACTTATTATTTTATTAAGAGAAAAATACGACCATGCATAAATCCCCTTCTTCTCTACCCCTTCCATCTCAAAGCTTCACTGGATTTTCCCTCATCATCTTTTCCTTTTGTCTTGTCTTTGAGGAAAATATTGTCTTCCTTCTTTCCAAGATTAACCCCTCTGTCCTCTCCTTCTGTTTTATTTTAGTATCAATATTTCATTCATTGGCCCATTCTATCTCACATCTTTAGTATTTCCCTATAGCCACTTATATACTCTGGTCTAGGAGAAACCAAAAGTAAGACAGACAAAAATAATAAAACTAACGAAGACTTTTCCTATGAAATTCAATTCACTGAAGCTTATGACATATATCTAGACTTACTTCTATCAACAACTATCTCAGAAATAAAATCTGGAGTCACTTTTTCAACTTATCATCACTCAAATTTCAACCAACTTATAGTCAAGCTGAATCCCCCCACCCCCCTCCCACCACCATCTATAGAAACTGGTTTTCGAAGGTCACTAATGTCCTCAGCTAAATTTCTGTATTTTCTTAGCCCATATGCTTGACCTCTCTGTAACATTTCATATTGTACATTACACTAACATGTTTTTACTGAAATGTATTTGTTCTGTTGGCTCATAGGATTACTCATCCTTATGAATTCTTCTACTGTTTTGGCCATTTGTTTCTGCCTCTCCATTCCCTGTATCCTGTATTGTAGTTATTACCTAATATTCTGTCTTTTGTTCTCTCTAATTCTCTTTCTATAAGCTCCACTCTAGTAATTTCATATATATGTATGATTTAAAATTACCATATCTGTCCAAATGGTTTTCCTAATCTATATTGTCACTAACAACTTCCCTCTTTAAGTCTCAGACCCACAGTTCCAAATGATAACTAAATATTTGAATGTTTTCACCTAGATAAATGTTAATACCTAAAACTCAAAATATCCAAAAGTTGGCTTACTACTGTTATCTTCAAATTTTCTATAACTACTTATTTAAATTTTTAAAATCCCTTAGGTTCATAAATGCATGAGTCATCCTTAAAATCCTTACTCACTCTCAAACCACACTAGACAGTCAGAATTTATTATTAATTTGATCTCTAAAATTTTCTTTATCTCTATCTATCTCTATATCTAGCTCTAGCTCTATTTCTATATCTATCTCTAGCTCTAGTTATAGTTCTATTACTATCTCTATCTTTATCTCCCCATCTCTTCAAGTCCATTACCACTATTCTTATTCAACTGTCTAATACCTCACACCTGAACTTACTAGTAATACCTTAATCACCTAACCTCCAGTGTGCCCCCATTGCAATCTGTTCAGTTACAAAAGTAGAGCTACAGCCATTTTGCTCAATGCCATGTGATACCTTATGTGGCTTCTCCTTGTCAAATGAATGAAGTCCAAATTTCTAAGCCAAGTATTGAAGTTCTTGTAGTCTGATCCTAACCTACATTTTCTAACTTTATCCCCAACTACTTCCATCACATACTCTATATAGAGTATAGCCAAACTACTTGTCATTCCACAAATCAGACACTACTTCCCTGCCTATGTTCTTTTCTCCTTAGGAAAGGCCTTTCCACATCTTTGTTTTTTGAAATCCTAGACATTTTTCAAGGGTCATCTAAAGTTCCCTTTCTCCATATAGTGTACCGTGTTTCTCCTAGACAAGTAGTGATTGCTACTTTGCTTGACCCCCTAAAATCTTATTGCATGTGCCCATATTGCCTAAATAACAATTATTTATATTTGTGAGTGGTCCTGCTACTCAATTAGTTAGCTTCATGACTACATGAGTTTAAGTTTATTTATTCCTATACCTCCATAACACCTAACACAGTACTGTGTACTTAGTAACAGCTCCACAATATTTGAAAAATAGATGTCTAATTACAAATGGATCAGATATTTAAATTTAGAGCTTTTCCCTGAAGAGCTTTAAACACTTTAAAGGCATTATCTCACCTCTCAAAAACATTCTTGGAAACAAAGCAAAGGACAGTTATCATTATCTCTGTGAAGTACTAAGAGGCAAAGCAATTTACTAGAGTTGGTGGCAAGGCTGAAAATACAAGACAGCTGATTACTAAATAAGTACTCTAATCCCTCAACCATGCTTTCTCCAAAATTAAATTAATTCAGATTAAAATAGAAGTAAATTTTCATTTTCTTAGTTTATCCAAGAGTTAGCTTTAATATCCGCATTTCCCTGGGTGGATTGTTGCTTAGAAATCCAACTAGCCTTACTTCTTCCTCTACCCTCTGCCCACTGGCAGTTCTCATTCTTCCCTGTCACTTGTGTGGAAATGCACTCTGGTTGATGTCCTTTCTCCAGGTTGTTTTACTTTTGATGCACTTGCAGTTGGTAATCTTGTTCAATTTCTTTTCTCTTTTTTTTCTTTTCTGTGGCCATTCCTCAAGTGAGCTGAACTTACCTGCACTAAATTTTACATGTCATGGGTGGCCTCACATATTGGAGAGCAGAAAATGGCTGCAACTGAAGGGAGGAGAGGGGAGGATAATGACTATTTTCTACAGAAAGGGATTAGATCATTTTTTAAAGATGTCATTTCCTTTTAGATACAGAAGGTTGTTAGACTCCCCTTTGTGTCCTTTATCATTTAAGGTCATAGAAAGAGTTGAAAGAAGTTGCTTTCTGGGATGATAGTGAAACCTGAGCTGTTGGGCATCATTTAGACATTAAGATCATGAATTACTTGGCTAATCACTAGTGTAACCAAGACGTCCATGGGGCTGGATCATGATAAGCATTATACTATGGTAACATAATACATCAGCTTTAGATTGAGCAGTAAAAAGTAGGAATTGGAGAGACAGCCATTAGTTTACATGCCCAGTCTTGAGCACACTGTCCCAATGTGTCAATATTAATGGTCGGATGTGTGTGTGTGTGTATGTGTGTGTGTGTGTGTGTGTGTGTGTGTGTGTGTGTGTGTAAAACATAATTCCTGATAGCAGAGTCCTCTGAATCATATGATCTAGGCCATACCTCTACAATACCAAAAACCAGTTGAAAAGAAAATAATATTGAAGGCATTATTAATTTTGTGGTTTTTTTAATACCAAATAGCTGGATTGACTGTTGTGGTTTTTCTCCTTATTTGATTGTTCTGGGAATATATTTTGAAATGCTATTTATTAATTTTTATAAATTTGGACCGCTAAGTATTCTACCTTTTCCTACAAGGAAAGTGCCCCCCTACCTACTTACACTTCTAAATCATAATCTAAATTTGGAGCACTTACAGGAAACTTTCACCCCTGGAGTACTAACTCACATCTAATTCTCACTGTTGTGTATGACAACTATACATGTAAAATAATTCATCATTTATTCTAACCAAAATATAATTATGCATTCAATCTATAATGCCCACCACTTTTGCCAAAATTCAGTAAACTGTGTTATATAAATAATAATCATTAATAACATGACACATAAAAATATGCTTTAGGTAATGATGAACCTTAAATTTCATGAATTATTTCAACAGAAGAATATGAACTTGCAGAAAAATAATGGGGGCAAAGATCTTGTTTCACTTGTCTTTTCTTTGTCCTCATTGGTATCACAAAATCTAACTTAACTGAGGATTTCCCATGGAATTTCTAATGGAGTGACTATAGCAAAATGTAATTTAAAGAAGGATGACCAAAGGTGATTAAATAATATAATACAATATTAAGTAATTTGTGTGACTTCAATTTAGACAAGACTTCAGTACTTCCCACACAATAATAAAAAAAAAATCATTTTAACTTAAAAGAAAATAGTTAAATAACATTACATTCACTTTAATGAAAAAGATCAAACAAGAGTAGCCATTTTTATTCAGTGGTATAAAAATACTAGTAATACAAGATGATAATTGTGAATGTAATGAAAATAAGAACAGAGCTGAAATGGCCATCCTATATAATAAAGAGGTAATATGCAAATTGACCATCACTCCAACACACAAGATGGCCACCCCCATGCGGACACAAGATGGTCACCACAAGATGGTGGGCAGGGGAGGTCAGTTGTGGGCAGTCATGCCAGCAAGGGAGGGCAGTTGGGAGGGACCAGGCCTGAAAAGGAGGGCAGTTGGGGGTGATCAGGCCTACAGGGGAGGGCAGTTAGGGGTGACTAGGCATGCAGGGGAGGGCAGTTGTGGGGAATCAGGACTGCAGGGGAGGGCAGTTGGGGGGAACCAGGCCTGCAGAGGAGGGCAATTAGGGGTGATGGGGCCAGCAGGGAAGGGCAGTTGGGGAGGACCAGGCCGGCAGGGGAGGGCAGTTGGGGGCAACCAGGCTTGCAGGGGAGGGCAGTTAGGGGTAATTGGGCCAGCAGGGGAGGGGGAGCAGTTAGGCATTGATCAGGTTGGCATGGGAGTGGTTAGGGGGTGATCAGGCTGGCAGACAGTCAAACGGTTGGGAGCCAGCATTCCTGGATTGTGAAAGGGATGTCCGACTGCCCAGTGGGATTGGGCCTAAACGGGCAGTTGGATATCCCTTGAGGGGTCCCAGATTGGAGATGGTGCAGGCTGGGCTGAGGGACACACACCCCCTGTGCACAAATTTCATACACCGGGCCTCTAGTGGAAATAATGAAAAGTGGCTGCTTCTGCCAAAGTATGATGAACTGATACAGATTGTACAGCATCATTATTATCAGAACCAACATGTATAAAATGATTATAAATTAATGGTTTGTCTTACAAAATCATATGTTATAGATTTTTACTAGTATATATATAATCACTGGGAACAAAGGACCTTTAAACAAGTAAAATTATGAAATTAATTTAAAAATTTATACAGTACATACAGTATAAATTTTGAGATAATTTTTCATATGATAAGGATGAATTTGTATCCTAGACATTTGAATGAGCGGACTTCATTATACACAGTTATTACTATTGCCTGTGTGACAGATTCAGTCAGCCTTACTCTAAGTACCTTAACAGTAAGTTAATCTAGGAAAGGTTACAAAATTGGAAATTAAATTTACCACAGGTTATGTGATTGGTTCCAAAAGCTAAAAACTGAATTGGAAAGGTTGTTGCTCTTATAAATTTACATGCATGAAGTACAAACAGCATGCTAGTTTAGCAATTTGTGCAATTCTCAAAGGTTTTCCTTCAATATTTCATTCTTTTCACTTGATAATTTGAAGACTAGGAGTGTAATTTTCCCAGAGTGTGTTAAATCATTTTGCTATGTACTTGAGAGTTCTGTAGATCCTTTCTGTTTGAAGTGTAGCCATGTACCCATCGAATGACCTTTTCTTTATGATAAATATTGTGTTCCTACTGTTTTGTTTTCTATGTTTTTGGCAAGCTCAATGTGTGACAATTGTCTATTAAATGTGTCTCAGGCAACTAAATTTTCTGTCCTGATAATATATTCAGAAAGTTGTTAGTATTTGTGCATAGTATGGTTTTGGTTTACTCATGTTTGGCCACTACTAAAAAATGCATTGAAATTCAGTCAGAAGAAAAGGAAAGTAATCATAACTCTTTGAGAAAATACCTTATGTTAATGTTGATATCAAGATTACATTTGTATGAGCAATAGACTATGTCTACCTACACCAAAACATCTATATGTTTCCAAATATCCAGATATTTTGTGTTGCTTAGACAAATATTCCAGATAATTGACTGAACTGTTTACCCTCAGTTAACATGAATAGATTACTGTATTTTACACTCTGGAGAGGCAGTCATAAGAAGTCAGAAGATAGCCCTAGCCAGTTTTTTGTTGTTTTTTTTAATCTTGTTGGGGATGCACTCTTTTATTTATTTTTTATTTATTTTTAAATATATTTTATTGATTTTTTACAGAGAGGAAGGAAGAGGGATAGAGAGCTAGAAACATCCATCAGCTGCCTCCTGCACACCCCCTACTGGGGATGTGCCCGCAACCAAGGTACATGCCCTTGACCGGAATCTAACCTGGGACCTTTCAGTCCGCAGGCCGACGCTCTATCCACTGAGCCAAACCGGTTTCGGCCCTAGCCAGTTTTGATCAGTGGTTAGAGCACCGGCCTATGGACTGAAGGGTCCCAGGTTCCTTTCTGGTCATGGGCAAGTACCTTGGTTTTAAGTTTGATCCGCAAGCTTGTTTGGGGCACGTGCAGGAGGTAACCAATCGATGTGTCTCTCACATTGATGTTTCTCTCTCTGTGTCTCTTCCCCTCCCTTCCACTGTCTCTAAAAATCAATGGAGGAAGAAATATCCTTGGATAAGGATTAACAAGAAGACAGAAGGTGGAGCATGAGATTGTATAGAATGATTAGATGATATCTATATTTATTTGGTGTGCATGCAATTTCCAAAATTTATTGTTCTCATTTTTGTTTTACCTTTAAAACAACAATTCAGCAAAAAAAAAAAAAAATCATTTTCCTCTCAAAATCCTACTATTTATTCTTTTAGAATAAAGGTGTTGATTCATTTCAAAACTATATGATGTCAGGAAGTAAACAGTTATTAAATAGTTACATAAAAAGTAAATAGATTTAGATATGGCCTCTCTCAGTACCAATGTATTTTAAAAAGAGAATATATCAATTATAAATATTAAAACCAAAAGAAAATTTTCAACTTCTAGAGTCAGTTAGAAAGAATTTATTGAACAATTATATGTAATTAATTCATTCTTTCACTAAACATGGAGCCACTCTATGAGCTAGAAACTGCATAGGATCAGCATGCAAGTTGAATCAAATAGTTTTTGCCTTTAAGCAAGTCACATTCCATTAGAGGCTATAGAAATGTTAGCAGTTAAAAAGAATAAGGTAAGTGCCAAAAGAGGCATGTGCAAAGTGTTAATAAGACATCAATAATGGAGCCACTGTCTTCCTTGGGTGGTGGGAAGAAAGTTGTAAAGAAAAGTTTGATAGGATAAATGTTTGTGCAAAATCTTGAAAGAAAATTAGAAAAAGAACAATTTAAAAATCTGAAAAAATACTAAAAATCCCTCCTGTTTAGAGGTATCAGAGAGTATCAAGGAAGACAGAATTAAAGTACAAAATTCAAGAGAAAAGTGGAAAATTGCCTTTCATATGTTAAACATTTTACCTTTCATTCTCCTCAAGGAATTTGCTGATTCATAAGTGGCATGAATAGAGAGGTTGTTAAGCTAAGCAGTAAGGTAGAAGTGGTCACTAAGAGTCTGAAGAGTCTACAGAGCTTTTCAGCAATCTTATAAAGCTGAAAGAAAAAAATAGTTGGAGCTCACAGCTCCCAAAGCAACTGATAAGTGACTGGCAAAAGTCCCAAAGAAAATGGAAGACCAGAAAAGTAAGCCTGACAGGTCTAACAGATTTTCTTTCAGATATTCATCAAATTGTAAATGGCAAACATAGATGTGGAGAAACCTAGCAAAATTAGACAGTTTAGAAGCTGAAACACTAAGAGTTAGAATTTGAGTAAGGAATCAGAACCTCTCTAAGTAAAATGGAATAAAATATTTACTATATGTGTTGGATATAGTGCAATTGTGGGAGCTAATGTTGAGGATAATAGAAGGCTGACTCCTCTGTATCTGGGGTAGGCCTAAAGTTGCTAAAGGTCAGAAGGGCCAGAATTTGAGAAGAAAACAAAGCAGAGCAGAATCAGAGCAGATTGTAACTCACAAGGACTAACAGAAACCCAAGAGGAAAAACTGAAACCTGTGTTAGTCTATCACTGCCTTCAAATTTGTCAATGTAGGTGACTTGCAGAAGGAGCTGGCAAATTTTGTCATGGAGCTGCAAGTATGCCTAGCCCAGGACTCAGAAAAGCTGAAGGAGATCTGGTAGGAGCTGGAATAGCTGCATGCTTAGCTGCTGCTCTAAATTAACAAAGTGAATCAGCAAATTGGCCACAATGTGCGTGAGCTTCAATGGTGCCTAGACCTCTATGCCTACACCAACCTTGAAAGCATTACTTCCACCTTCTAAATCTCATGGAACCTTTTTTTTTTTTTTTTCTAGAGGTCAATGCTAACTTAGCATCAAATAGTTAAGAAAATTCTAAGAAGTATAGTTCCTCATTGATACAGTACAAAACCACCAAAGGCTGACCCTTCTCAACTTGGAATCCATATCTGTCTTCTGTTTAAAAAAAAAAAAAAAGCAACATAGTTCAACTATCTTTTGTACCACTGAAAGCACAGTAACCAAAATAGGATACTTATCCATTTTGGATGATAGTTATTCTTCTTCTAACTGAATCATACTCCCTGCATTAAGCAGCTCGGGCTGCCATAACAAAGTACCACATACAGGGTGGCTTAAAACATATAATTTTTCTTGCACAGTTATGGAGGCAAGATGTACCAGGTCAAGGTGTCAATAAGTGTGGTTTCTTGTGAGACTTTTATCCTTGGTTTGTAGCTGGCCACCTTCATACTATATCCTCATATAAATTTTTCTCTGTGCACATACATATTTGGAGTCGTGTTTTCTTCTCAAATTTCCTCTTTTTTATAAGGACATCAGGCAAATTCATTTAGGGCTAACCCTAAGGGCTTCATTTAACGTCATCACTTTTTAAAGGTCCTATCCCAAAAATGTACTGGGGGTTAGTACTTCACCATATGAATTTTGGAGGGAAACAATTTAACTCATAACACCCTCTATGCCTTTGTTATCCTGTAACTTAAATAGTGAAATCTAAGGTTAACTACTATTACCATATCTTCTCTTAGATGGTAGAGGAATAGGAGAGTAATAAAAAATTGGTTAATACATACACAAATATATTCATATCAAAATTGGGAAGAAATACTCATAATTATAATAGTGTTCTTTTCTGTAACAGGTCATGTGGTTATAGAAAGTATTTATAACTTTCTACATCCATTAACAATTACATATTTCCTTTGTCCTCAATAAGCACTTTGACTGGTTCTTGACTACTGGAATAAGTGATCTAAGACTTCATTCCTGAAGTGTTGAGGCCATTAGTAGTCCTACCTACATTGAGTTGTTTTAGTTTTTGTTAACTTTTAAAATAGGTCTGTATCAGAAGATATCCTGCATCAGACACATTCTTCTTTATTCTCCTTCCTATAAAGGAGCAACCCAAAATTTTTTCTTGGCAGTCAGGATCTACCACCCCAGCTAGTATAGTAATCCTTTTGATTGTACATTCACTGGCATCAGAAGTTCAAAGGGGACTGGTGTCATTCTCTACTTCTAATTTAATGGAAACATTGTTGTTTCCTATGGTGGATACGTGTTTTTTTTTGGGGGGGGAGGGGAGACTAAGACCTCTAGACTAGCAGAGCCTAAAATGATGGGGAAAGTAAGCAAAAGCTTTGCTTCTAAATTACTAGGGATAATTTGGTTTTTGTAACCCTGAATTTTGTCTATGGGGGAAAAAAGGTCATATCTTAGTTGAGAGCATAATTGCATCCTAGAAAATGTTACCCTTACCACATAAGGTATTACCACCCAGATAGAGTCATAACTGAATCTTCAAAGGGCTGTTCCACTATTCTATCAACCTGGTTGCTTCAGGGTATTGGTAAATATAATAAGACCCAGAATTCCATGACCATGAGCTCATTGCTATATTTCATTTACCATAAAATGAATTTATCAGAAAAATATTCCTATTATAATTTGTACACCATTTCTTTTTTTTCTTTTTTTCATTTTTATTTTTTAAAATTAATTTCTTTATTGATTAAGGTATCACATATTTGTCCTCATCCCCCCATTCTCATCCCACACCCCTCCCCACGCATGCCCCCACTCCCCTGTTGTCCTTAACCACTGGTTAGGCTCATATGCATGCACACAAGTCCTTTGGTTGATCTCTCCCCTTTACCTCCACCCTCCCCTACCCTCCCTCTGAGGCCCGACAGTCTGATCCATGCCTCCTTGTTTCTGGGTCTGTTCTTGTTCATCAGTCTATGTTTTTCATTATTTCCCCTAGATGAGTGAGATCATGTGCTATTAGAAATACACTTATAAGAACTGAAAATGAGATAAGCAATAATGGTTATGCTGACAGGCAAATGAATCAGTCTGAAGTGAGTTTCTTTCTGGGCCAACAGTCCTTTTGAGACCCAATTTCAATGTCCAACAGTTCCTTATGTGTACATGTCAGCAATGACATTTCAGTTCTGGATGGTGGACAAATGGTGGTAATGCAGATCCGACTCTCTCTGGTTTGGTCCTGGGCAACCTGCAGTGATGCACAGCTGCTAACTGCTAGTATGGCAAGGCGACATCAGCTTCTTCCATCTCTGGACTGCTTCTCTTCTGTCTTCATGGCTGAAGTAGTCCTGTCTATTCCTCTCTGTTGCTGGAATCCACATGGTCTCAGAGTTGTTTTCTGAAAATATACAAACATATTCTCAACCAAAAGTTAATAAAGGAATATTTTCTATAAATTTGACTTGGGATCCTATTTCATTTTTTGCCCAAATGATTTTCCTCTGGCTTGTTTTGACACCTTGTGTGTTTTTCATGGGTGTCTTGCTTTTAGCCTTACAATTAATTTTCTAAAGTATTAATTTTCTAGATATAATTTACTTACAGGATATTTTTCCTTACATGATATTCTTCTACTATCCCCCCCTTTTTTGATTTAAATATTAGGAGGCTTTTGGAAATTTATAATGTAGTCTTGATGGCTTTTAAATTTTAATTTTTTGCACTATAATATTACTGTTTTAGGTTCAATACATGGTGCTCAATTTTATCATGAGATGAAGTACCAATAAAAATTTTAGTTAACACTTTAGGAACACCTTTTTGTCCAGTACAATTAAGTTTTCTAGAATATTTGCTTGTTTCAACTAGCCAATTTAGATTTGCCTGAAAACTTGACTACTATTTTACTGTCAAATTTATTACTCTAACAACAATCTTATTTTACCCTGTAAATATTAGTGGACAGGATTATTTGCCTTCTTGAGTAGGTCCTGAGCATTCCTGGTGGTAGGCTGGATTTAGATATCAAAAACCCACTTCCCCACACGATGGGTAGAAGATGACTGGTGCCATGGATCTGTCTCTCGCCCAGTGGGATGAACTGAGCCCTCCCTGGAGTAGAAACCCGGGTTCCCCAAGATATGTGATCAGTGCTGGGGCCCCGCCAGCAGGCGAGGGGAATCCCAAGGCAGGTGCTGGGCGTGGAGGCCATGGGGGCATAGGCTACCAAGGAGACAGAACTGAACCTCACATTACCCTGCTTGGCCCCGGAGGATGGCTGGTTAGCCAGAGACAGGTAAGATTCCTCAGGCAAGGAACAACCTAAGACAGGCACAGTCACAGAGGGACCATCAGGAGAGAACCTGAAGGTCAACAGAGGTGGGGCACAGACCCTCATCCCCCAACTTTGCAGGGTCCTGAATACTCACCCCTTCTGAAGGAAGTCTCCTGCCCCCAGGGCTGCTTAACGTCCCATGCCCAGCTCAAATCGGGACCCGGGTAACAGACAGAGACTTGGCCGACAGCAGCTGCCCTCTCACTCCTACACCATTTCTTTTAATGTTTCTGTTCTCTTACTGTTTTCCCACCCTCGCCCCATCATCCATCACTACTGACCTACAATCTCTTACTAGGCAATAACTGTCTTATTCATTTTTGTAACATTAACATATATACCCTGAGATTATATACATGTTCAAAGGATACTGACTGAATAAATAATAAGTAAGTCAGCAATATCAAATTACAACAGAGAGTCCAAGTAACATAGGGGCAAACATTATAAAAAGAAACATTTTGATGGACTGAAAAGATCATAAGAAGGTAGAAATAAAGAGGTGAAACAGAAGGAGAGTGATCTCAGGATGGCAAACTCCCTTACTAGTTATATGAACTTAGGCCCCTGTTATGGATTGAATGTTTGTATCTCCCAAATTCATGTCCTTAAGCCCTAACCTTTGGTATTTTCAGATAAAGATTTAGGGAGATAATTATGGTTACATGAGGTCATGAGGATGGGACCCTCATGATGGAACTAGTGGCCTTATAAAAATAGAAAGAGATTGTGTGTGTGTGTGTGTGTGTGTGTGTGTGTGTGTGTGTGAGTGTGTGTGTGTGTGTGTGTGTGTGTTGGCGCATCCACGTGCATACAGGTACACATGTGAAAGGTCCTGTAAAATCATAGTAAGAAGGAGGCTTCTGCAAGCCAGAAAGAGTCCAAGCTGGCACATTGATCTTAGACTTTTCAACTTTCAGAACTATGAGAAATAAATATCTATTGTTTAAGCTCTTCAGTCTGTAATATTTTATTATGGCAACCCCAGCAGAGTAAAAAAGCCTCTATTTCCTTCTGTCTAAAATGAATGTAAAAGCTGATAGAATTTGTGAGAAGAGTAGAGATAATGTATGTAGAATGCTAGCCAGTGTTCAGCAATAATAGTTATTCTTTCCAGATAGTGCTGTGTAGCTAATATGCTGGCTTGACATATTCTTTCTCCTTCACTTCATTTAGAGTTCCTGTTTGCTCTTTGTGTTGCCATTTGATAATTTACCTTACTCTGCTATTCATCTATGCATCTCTTGTCTGCCGACTGTTTGCATGGACTTGTATTATTTTGGCCTGTGTATTTATAAACATTTAATTTTTATTGCCTATCTGAACTCTGAGTAATTACTGAAAAGACTCTGTTTCCCTAATTCTCTGCTTGGTCCCTTTGGCCAATAATGACTTGGCTTGTATTTTGAATCTTTGTGGAAAATCACTGAGTATTTTTTTAAAAAATATATTTTATTGATTTTTTACAGAGAGGAAGGGAGAGGGATAGAGAGCTAGAAACATCGATGAGAGAGAAACATCGATCAGCCGCCTCCTTCACACCCCCCACAGGAGATGTGCCCACACCCAAGGTACATGCCCTTGACAGGAATCGAACCCGGGACCCTTCAGTCCGCAGGCTGACTCTCTATCCACTGAGCCAAACCGGTTTCAGCTCACTGAGTATTTTTAAGGGAATTCATACTCCATAGTTTCATAAAAACACATGAAACAATATATATTAAAATAAATAAATAATTAAACAAACAAACAAACAAATAAATAACCCTTTCTAATAAAAGCACAACATGCAAATTAACTGTCACTCCACGACAAAATGGCGGCCCCCATAACCACAAGATGGCGGCGCCCAGTCCCCTCAGCCCCGCTGCTGGAGTGTCCGGGCCTGTCCGCCGGAGCAGCGAGGTGGGATCCACCGCCGGAGGGGGCGGATCTAGCTGCCCAGCTCCACCAGTGCTGCAGCATCTGGGCCTGTCAGCCCCACGGGGGTTCGTGGGGACCAAGTGGCGAGGCTGGATCCGCCCCCAGACATGGCAGACAGAGCCCGGACAGCAGGGCTTGGGAGCTTCCTTAGCGCAGCAGCAGAGGGAAGCCCCAGGACCAGCAGACAGAGCCTAGACAGCAGGGCTTGCGGGTTTCGTTTGCAGGATGATGACGGGGAAGCCCCAAGCCTGGCACACAGAACCCGGACAGCAGGGCTTGGGGGCTTCCTTAGCACGGCAGTGGCGGGGAAGTCCCCAGACATGGCAGACAGAGCCCAGACAGCAGGGCTTGGGGGCTTCCTTAGTGTGTCGGTGTTGGAGAAGCCCCCAGGCCTGGCAGACAGAGCACACTGCAGGGCATTGGGGCTTCCTTTGCATGGCACATGGTGGAGACAGGCAGAGAGTGGACAGCAGGGCATGGGGGCTTCATCTCCATGGCTGCAGTGAAACCCCCAGGCCCCACAGAGAGCAGAGAACCATGGGAGTGGGCCTAAGCCATCAGTAGGACATCCCCTGAGAGCTCCTGGATAGTAGAGGGTGCAGGTTGGGCTGAGGGACCCCCGTGCACGAATTTCATGCACTGGGCCTCTAGTAAATAAATAAAACCCGAAGCAGGAAGGCATGTGACAGACTGACATACCTCAATGTGGGGTTGGGGGGATGAGAAGAGATAAGCCAAATAACGTATATACTTATATGCATACTCCAAGGACATGATCAATAGGGTAGTGAAGACCAGGAGGGGTCATGGGAAGAAGCTGGGAAGAGGGGTGGAACAGGGGTAAATGGGAGATATCTATAATACTATCAACAATAAAAATATATTTAAAAATGAAAAAAAATTATGACATGTTGTTATTTCAAGATGATTCTACCTTAGCATTTACTTTTTTATTGTAAATCCTCTTCCTTTTAGATGTTTGCACTTAATTAATAGCAGTACTTATTGATCTAGATCTCCAGTAGTTCTATTGCTTGCTTCCTGAAACAGACAAGCTTACATGCAACAGTGCTTTAAAACTTTCTGGATTAGTGACCTTTAGAGAATCTCATGAAAGTTAAAGGGACTCATATCACTGCCACTTGTCCAAATGTCTATATGCATTCCCACACAAAATTGTGTATATAATTCCAGGAAGTTCATGGGCATTTTGAAACCCAAGATTTCAACTCCATATTATGAACTTCTGTATTATTCCTTCTTTTTACCCCAACTTATCTTAGAAATATTTAAATAAAATATTCAGTTTGGATTTATTAACATTAATTTGTAAATAATCTAAACCTAGGGAATAGTTCAAAGGAACACCAGGTTGAGAAGAGTATGGAAAAGAGTAAGACAAAGGTACTAACTCATGAACTCTGTGCTGACATGATTTCCTGGTCTTTAACAATTAAGGATAAGATATTGCCCTTCTCATGTTTTCCATTTGAACAGAGATGTGCCACAATGGAAAATATTTCAGCTGCCATGTTAATGACTAATCGAGCTTGTTAGCACTGTTACCAAGTGGCTCACATGCTCCTGTTTGTTGGGCATCTTACTCTTCACTGATGCTTACAAACACCATTAGAGTGAGACATTGTCTTGGCATTTCTACATATTAATATATGAGCTATTATTTGACTTTTATTTTCATAATTTGATATAAATTTCACACATATACTAAAATATGTATTGGCATCCCTTTATAATAATGTCCCTTAATGTGGGTTCTCCAAAGAATTAAACTGTAATACTTCTTCCATCATATTTGCTGTGACATAAAATTGGCATCATAATAGATTCTTTTTGGATTTGCATCCTTATGCATTTTCTCGTTCTAATCTCTCATTATAATGGCATCATAACTGGGTCCCTGCAGACTTTCATTGAAGTTATTATGAGACAATGAACATCATGGCAACTCCAGATTAAATTGCACAGGAAATCAACATTGTAAAAGAAACTTAAATAAGGTCCTGATAAGTAATTACTGATTATGTTTAGTGATTATGTTGTTTAAACAACTCTCTTAATTCAAAATGTCTCCCAAGTACAGTATTACACATTACAAAAATAACTGCCTGACTACAGGACAATTGCACTTCGTTGAGTGAGATAATTTTCAGTTGGAGTTTGGCAAAACATCCAAAAGCATACCTTGTGCTTTATTAACTGGAAAGTAAACTAATATTTTTCATTTTTAAGATTTGTAAAATAGCTGGTCTCTGAGATAGCTATGAGAAAAGAAAGCTGCAAATATCACACTTCTACCTGAAATCATCAACTTAGATAAAGCATTCTTCAACCCTCCAGATATAGAAACTAATGAGAGGGATCTGTGATATAATGACCTTTCAAACTACTTACTGATAGAGAGGTGAAAAATGTTAGTTTAGAAGGAAATAAATGGCAACCTTTAATTGTTGTAAGGAGTCACCACTATTAGTATTGTTGAACACCTTTTGTGCAAAGCAATGTACTTAATTCAGTTGATAGCAAAAGATGTGGCATATTCCCTACTTTTAAAGAATGTATGCTCTAATTGTGGGAAAAATATCATAAGCCTTAATAGCTGGTTGTCAATACAAGACTGCCCCACTAAAGACCTGGTGAATGTGTGATTAAGACAACCTGTGCTGCAGTAGAAATTCACAATGGTCAAGTGTATTAGGTTCCTGTGACTATGCTAATAAATCACCACAAATTCAGTGGCTTAAAACAACATAATTTGTTATCTTAAATTTCTATAGATTAGAAGTTTAATACAGGTCTCACTGGGCTGAAATCAAAGTATTGGGAAGGCTGCAGTCCTTTCTGGAGACTTCAATGGAAAATTCATTTCCTTGGCCCATGGTTCCTTTCTTCATCTTCAGAGACAACAGTGATGTGGCTCTTTGTCTTTTTCTTCCATAGTTACATCTTCCTCCTGATTGACCCTCTCTTCTGATTATAAGAACCCTTGCAATTATATCAGGACTCTATTAATAATCCAAGATAACATCTCTATTTTAAGGTCAGCTGATTAGCAAACTTCATTCTATCTGCAGTCATACCTTCTCTTTGCCATTACACTTAACATATTCACAGCTCCCAGAGATTTACATTAGGATGTTTGAATACAACTCAGTTGTAATTAATTCTGTAGCATTCTTTCAAGTCAATAATGTTACCATGGTAGAAGATAGTGGATTGGAATATAAACATTAGAACTAGGCAGATTTAGTTTCAAGTCTTTGTCCTGTCAGCAGTAACTGTGTGACCTTGGACAAGTCACATAAACCATTTGATCCTCAGTCTCTCATCCTTAAGATACTAATAAATGTAGCACCTAACTCATAGTATAATGGAGGTTAAAGGAAACAACACATGGGGACTTTTGCTTTCCAGTCCAGCATGTAAGAAGCTTGGAAGTTGCCGCTCCATTGTTATAGTTAGAAAAAAGTTGAACAAAGTGAATAATAAACAGCTCTTCTTAGAAGTGATGTCACAGAGGAAGATGCTACTGATAAAATTCGAGAAACAGGAAGGCAAATATAAAGAATCACAATTTACTAAAACTGAAACCCTTGAGCAGAAACTGCTGATGGAACCAATACTGCGGTAGGAAAACCTAAACTGTAATTAATAAATTGCTAGAAGTTAGGTATGGACAAGCCAGAGAGATAAAAACTCCAGAGAACTCAGTCACAGCGGGGCTGCCATGCTTTAGTACATTTTACCTCTAGGAATTTGATCAGGTCTGCACAATAAAAATCAGGAAAAAAAATTCCCTCATGCTAGTGTTAAGGAGAGTGGGGAAGGCAGCATTTTAAATATGCCAGAACATTCTGTTCTTCTTAATGAGGTCTTCCCTCAAGATAAATTATTTTTATCAGAGCCTAAAATACTGTGAGGTTATCAGAGCCTAACAAACCTGGGGGGAAGGGAAATGTGAAAATCCAGCTATCTCCAGCTATATACACCGGGGGAGAGAAATACCCTACTCCAGCCCACTCTAACCACCCTGCCCCACCTAAGAGAAGGAGGGACTGAGAAGCACTTTTGATGTTCACAGTCCAGAGTCAGAGGTTCATTAAAAACTGAGACCTAATTATATGACTATAGAATGCATCCTTTTCCCCTACACCTTGCCAGCACACCACTAAAGGCCTATTTAAACACACTTCTTTTTACCAAGTGCATCACGTTCATTTTTCAACCAAAAATAAAAAAGCAGATTAAAAAGCATGAAACACCAATGGAAGAGAGATTGCAAGCATCAGAACCAAATTCAGATATGTCAGTGATGTTGGAATGATCTGAAGTGGAACTTAAAATAACTACTATTAATATGCTAAGGGTTCTATAGGATAAAATAGACAGCATGCAACATAAACAGAGAGATGGGAATTCTAAGAAAGAACCAAAAATAAATGCTAGTGATAAAAACTACTGTAACAAAAATGAAGAATTCATTTGAAGGGCCTATTAGTAAACTGGACAGAGCTGAGGAAAGAATCTCTGAGCTTGAGAAAATATATCAACAGAAACCTCAAAAACTAAAAATCAAACAAACAAACAAAAGACTTGAAAAAAAAGCCCAGAACATACAAGGACTATGTGCCAACTACAACTAAAAAAGATGTAACATACATATAATGGAACTACTAGCAAGAGAGAAAAGAAAGAAACAGAAGAAATATTTGGAAAAAAAACCACAACCTGACAATTTTTCCCTATTAATGAACCACATATCCAGGAAGCTCAGAGAACACCAAGAAGTATAAAACAAAAAACAAACATAAACAACAACAAAAAACCTTAAACCTTTCCACATACCATTTTCAAGTTATAGAAAATGAAAAAAAAAAGAAACTGGCTGGTGTGGCTCAGTGCTTGAGTGTCAACCTATGAACTAAAAGTCATGGTTTGATTCCTGATCAGGGCACATGCCTGAGTTGTGAGCTTGATCCCCAGTGTGGGGTGTGCGGGAGGCAGCTGATCAATGATTCTGTGTCATTCACTCTCTCTCTCCCCCTTTATCTGAAATCAATAAAAATATTTTTTAAAAAAGAAAACTAAAAAAATGCCTGAAAGAAGCCAGTTTGGGGGAACCCTTGCCTATAGAGAAGGAGCAAAGATAAGAATTACATCTGAGTTCTACTAAAAAATTATGCAAGTAAATAGAAAGGAGTGATACATTAGTGTTAGAAGATAAAAAAAAATAAACACAACAATTTATGTACCCTGTGAAATTATCCTTCAAAATTAAAGGAGAAATAAAGACTTTCTCAGAGAAGCAAAAATCAAGGAAATTTGTTGCCAGTAGACATGATTTGCAAGAAATGCTGAAAAAAACGTTCTTTAGAAAAGAACACAATATGGTCAGAAACTTGGATCTACATAAATGAAGAGAATTAGATGAAGAAAAAGTGAAGGTAAAAAAATGTATTTTTCTTATTCTTAATTGATCTAACATATAATGTTTATTCAAAATAATAAAAGCAAAATTTTTGTATGTTTGTGTAAATATTCTTATGTATGCTAATATATAAATGAAATAAATGGTAGCAATGATACAAGGGATGGAAAGAAATAATTAGGGTTATTTCCTTTTTTATAAGGTACACAAACTAGCTGTGAAACAGTATAGTGTTACTTGAAAGTGGACTTGGATTAGTTATAAATATATTTTGCAAACTCTAGGGCACTAATTTAAAAAAAGTAAAAAGAAGCATAATTTATATGCTAAAAGAAGGGAGAAAATGGAATCATAATATAATTAAAAGCACAATAGGTATAAAAAGAGCAGAAGACAAATATAAGAATAAAGAACAGGGGCAACACATAAAAAACAGTAACAAATAAACCAACTATATCAATAATCACTTTAAATATCAATAGTCTAAATACACCTATTTAAAAGCAGAGATTGCCTGAGTGGATCAAAAAAGAAGTGTCCAACTATATGTTGTCTAGAAGGAACCACATTAAATACACATTATATTAAAAGTAAAGGGATGGAGAAAGATATCACTAAACATTGTTAGAGATAGCATTAATAGAAAGAAAGTGAAAGTGGCTATATTATTTTTAGACACTGTTGACTTCAGAGCAAGGAAATTTATCAGGGATGAAGAGGAGAATTACATAATGTTAAGTCATCAATTCTTCAAGAAGATATAATAATCCTTAATGTGTTTATGCATAGGAAAAGAGGCAAAAACTGATAAAACTGAAAGGAGAAATAGATGAATCCAACATTACTGTTGGAAACTACAATATCCCTCTTTCAGAAATGGACAGATGCAGCAGGTAGAAAATCAGTAAGGACATAATTGAATTTAATTGACATGCATAGACTATTTCATCCAACAACAGAGTACAGATTCTTCTAGAGCTCACATAGAACATTCACCAAGATAGACCACATTTGAGGCCATAAAACACACCTTAACAAATTTAAAAGAATAGAAATCTTGCAATATCTGTTCTCAAGTCACAATGGAATTAAATTGAAAGTCAACAACACAAAGATAGTTGGATAATCTCCAAATACTTGCAGATTAAACAATTCACTTCTAGGTAACAGATGGGTCAAAGAAGAAATCTCAAGAGAAATTTTAAAATATTTTGAATTACATGAAATTAAAATACAACTTACAAAAACTTGAGGAGTGCAGCAAAAAATAGTGTCTTTGAGGGAAATGTATAGCATTAAATGTGCATATTGGAAATTAGGAAAATCTAAAATCAATAATCTAAGCCCTTTACTTTAAAAAAATGATGGATAGAAAGATTAAATATTGTCAAAATGTCAGTTCTCCCCAACTTGATCTATAGACTTAATGCATTCCCAAATGAAATCTCAAAAAGTTATTGACAAACTGACTCTGAAGTTTATATAAAGAAGTGAAAGACACAAAATAGCCAATACAATATTAAAAAACAAAGTTGGAAGACTGACACTACACAAATTCTAAATCTATACTAATAAAGACAACATGGTACATTCTTATTGAGTCAGTCACTTAAATATTTATTTATTCATCTGCATCTCTGTAGAGATATAATCCTTACTGTGCAGATAATCATACTCTAGTTGTGGGAATATAACATTACCAAAATGTCTATTTTTAAAAAGGCCTGAATATTTTAATGTTCCATGTTAACTTCATGGTACAGATAAGTCTGAACATAATCCTTGCCTCCAAGAGCTTATTTATTTTTTAATTCTTTATTGATGAAAGTATTACATATGGGAGGGGAAGGAAGATGGCTGCTGACAGGAAGGCAGACTGCAAGATAGTGGGTGAGAGAATGAAGGGAGAGTGGTGTTTGTGAGTTGAGGAACGCCTATACTCCAGGGGATTGTGGGAGATTGCCAGACAGGGTTACCCTGACCTGGCAGCCTCCACTGCTGCTGGACTCCCTCCCAGAGCGACCGGCTCTGACGTGGAGACTAAGTCATCTTGAAGGGGAGAGTGGATATTGTGGGAAGCCTGAAAATCCCGGGAATTTACAATATGCAAAAAAAAAAAAAAGAAAGAAAGAAACTAAACCACCAACTTACACCATACACAAAAATAAACTCAAAATGGATAAAGGATTTAAACATAAGACAGGAAATCATAAAAATACTAGAGAAATCCACAGGCAGCGAAATCTCAGACATATGCCGAAGCAATTTCTTCATGGATACCACTCCTAGGGCAATGGAAACTAAAGACAAAATAAACAAATGGGACTACATCAAAATAAAAACCTTTTCACAGCAAAAGAAACCATGAACAAAACAACAAGAAAACCCACTGTATGGGAGAACATAGTTGCAAATGTTATCACTGATAAAGGTTTAATCTCCAACATTTACAGAGAACTCATACAACTTAATAAAAGGAAGATAAATGATCCAATAAAAAATGGGCAACGGACTTAAATAGATACTTTTTGAAAGAAAACATAAGGAAGGCCAAGAGACATATGAAAATATGCTCAAAGTCACTAATTATCTGAGAGATGCAAATCAAAACGACAATGTGGTACCACCTCACACCTGTCAGAATGGCAATCATCAACAAATCAACAAAGAAGTGTTGGCGAGGATGCAGAGAAAAAGGAACCCTCATGCACTGTTGGTGGGAATGCAGACTGGTGCAGCCACTGTGCAGAACAGTATGGAGTTTCCTCAAAAAACTAAAAATGGAACTCCCATTTGACCCAGTTTTCCCACTTCTAGGAATATATCCCAAGAGACTAGAAACACCAATTAGAAAGGATATATGCACCCCTATGTTCATAGCAGCACAATTCACCATAGCTAAGATTTGGAAACAGCCTAAATGCCCATCAGCAGATGAGTGGATTAGAAAAATATGGTACATCTACACAATGGAATACTATGCTGCTATAAAAAAGAAGGAATTCTTACCATTTGCAGTAGCATGGATGGAACTGGAGAGCATTATGTTAAGTGAAATAAGCCAGGCAATGAAAGAAAAATACCACATGATCTCACTCATTTATGGAAAATAAAGAACATTATAACCTGATGAACAGAAAGATATATACAGAGGCAGTAAAGCATCGAACAGACTGTCAAATTACAGTGGGAAGGCTGGGGAGTATTGGGGCGGGGGGGAAAGAGATCAACTGAAGGACTTATATGCATACATATAAGCACAACCAATGTACACAAGACACTGGTGGGGGTGGGATGAGGGCGTGCGACAGGGTGTAGGGGAGGCTGGGGGAAGGTCAATGGGGAATAAAAGGAGACATATATACTACTTTGTGTAATACTTTAAAGAATAAAATAAAAATTAAAAAAAAAACTATGGTACATCTACACAATGGAGTACTATGCTGCTATAAAAAAGAAGGAATTCTTACCATTTGCAACAGCGTGGATGGAACTGGAGAGCATTATGCTAAGTGAAATAAGCCAGGCAATGAAAGAATGGACACAAGACACTGGGGGGGGTGGGATGAGGGCATGCAACAGTGGGTAGGGGAGGCTGGGGGAAGGTCAATGGGGAAAAAGAAGGAGATATATGTACTACTATATGTAATACTTTAAACAATAAAATAAAATTTAAAAACGAAAGTATTACATATGTCCCCTTTTCCCCCCATGGTCCCCTCCCAGCCTGCCCCCGCCCACCAGCCCGGGCCTTCACACCCCTCCCCCCTTGTCTGTGTCCATTGATTATGCTTATATGCATTAATTTGTACTATTAATTTATATATAAACTCCAAGAGTTTATAATTCTGTAAGGAGGAAACTAACGAACATAACTTTAGTACAAAGTCCAGTAGACTAACTTTGGGAAGTGGTATAGTATAAGGGTAAGCATTTGCTCTATAGAAAGATTTGGGTTTGTAATTCTAGCTTTGCCATTTCTTAACTGCATTAGTGGGCTAGCTACTTATCTTCTCTAAAGCTCAATTTTTCCACTTGTAAAATATGGGTCAAAGTTTCTATCATGTATGATTATTAAGAGGCTTAAATTAAATAAAGAATATGAGTGCATAGTTTAGTGAACAGCACAAAATTGGTACTCTGTATTTGTATCAATAGGGAAAGATATATAGACACAATTTTATGCACATCAGGTTATGAAGATGAAAGCAATCTTTATTAAAAAGTATCATTTATTATGGATCTTTCTAGTTTTAACTGCCTTTGTCTTCTGCTCCCTAAAAGTGCACTCACTATATTCACCTCTATGTTCATAGAAGTGTTATTTACAATAGCTAAGATCTGGAAACAACCCCACTACCCATCAGTAGATGAGTGGATAAAAAAGCTGTGGTACATTTACACAATGGTATACTATGCAGCAGTGAAAAAGAAGGAACTCTGATCCTTTGTGACAGCATAGAAGGACCTGAAAAGTATTATGCTAAGCAAAATAAGCCAGAGAAAGACAAGTATCACATGATCTCACGTATATGTGGAAACTAATGAACAAAATAAACTGATGAGGAAAATAGAAACAGATACATGGAACAGACCAATAGCTGTCAGGGCGGGGGGGTGGAGGTGAAGGGCACTGGATGAATAAAGGTAAGGGATTCGCCAGAAAACATATATACATAACACACAGACACAGGCAACAGTGTGGTAATAGCAATTGGGAAAGGGGGTCTGGGCAAAATAGGAGAAACTTGGGGAGGAAAGAGACTTTGCTTGGGGTGATGGTCACACAATGATGTATTGAGTTGTACTAGTACACTTGAAACCAGTGTGGTTTTGTGAATCAATGTCACACCAATAAATTAATTTTTTTTTAAAAAAAGGAAATCTACACCCATTCTTTTAGGTATGTTCTCAGAAATGTTTTAAAAATTAAAATTAAAAGAGAACTTTAAGAAAAAATGCTCTCAATGAATGAGGAATAAACAAAGAATGAAAGAAAAAACAGGTTCTTTCTAATTTTATGAGACTGAACGTGATTTGTTCATTTTTCATCAGGAGTGAAAAAATAAAATTATACTAAAAGGGCAGAGTTTAGGTAGGACTTTAATAATTTATTTTATTATGTAAATTTAAAAGATAATTATGGTAAGCACCATATTTTTTCACAGTATGGATGGTGAAAGTGCCATAAGGGAGATATTGAATATTTAAAAAGAAAAAGCTGAATAATCTACTTCTAAATGCTAACAAGTTTAGAGAAAGACTATGAGGAAAAGTAAGTACTGTAAAAACAGATCATAGATCTGTATTGTAATTGTACTATTGTTACAGAAGTGGTAAGCTGGAATTGTGTCTTACCGTCTCTGACCTTCCTTGCTATCTTTAACTTTTTAGAAAAGAGACAAAAAAATCAGAACTCTATACACTATTATCTCTCTCTCTCAACTTGGCCATTTTTATGAGATAAGCTTTGACTTCATCTATGAGGCAGGACTGAAATTTATTTTTAGACTCCCTGCCCCTCCTCTCTTCATGCTCTCTCCTACTTTCAATAGCTCTACTCTTTGCCAGTATTTAGCATGTATTTGTACATTATGAATTTACTATTAAGAGGAAAACAGATATACTATATCCATCCTATCTAATAAAGAGGGAATATGCTAATTAACCATCACTCCATCACAAAGATGGCTGCACCCACAGCTGAGGCCAAGTTCCCATAAGGAGCCTTAACGAGCAATCAGCAGGGACCTGCGGCTACACCCTCCCCCGCCCCCGTGGGGCTTGACAGGGGACCTCAAGGTGCACTTCCCATCCTGGTGCTGGGCTAGAGGACCTCAGGCTGCACCCCAAGCCCCAGCACTGGGCCAGGGGACCTGAGGCTGGGCCCCCCTGCCTGGCGGGGCTTGACAGGAGACCGCAGGCCGTGCCCCCCACCCAGCAGGGCTTGACGGGGGACTTCAAGGTGCACCCCCTGTGCTGGGTCAGGGGAACTCAGGCCGTGCCCCCCCACCCAGCGGGGCTTGATGGGACCGGAGGCTGCACCCCCCTGCAAGTGTGGCTTGACAGGGGACCTGAGGCTGTGCCCCCCTCCTGGTGCCAGGCCGGGGACCTGAGGCTCCGCCCCCCCACCTGGCAGGGCTTGACAGGGGACCTCAGGCCATGTCCCACACCTGGTGGGGCTTGATGGGGAACCTCAGGCCATGCCCCCCATTCTGGTGCCGGGCCAGGGGACCTGAGGCTACATCCCCTATCCAGTGGGGCTTGACATAGGTGGGACTGGCTGGGTCTGGATCTAGCCCAATGGGGGGGGGGGGCAGGTCTGGGTCTCACACAATTTTGAGGCGCATGTGGGTGGGCGGGGACTTGACTCTTGGTCCCATGGTGTGCCCCAGACTCTGACAGCAGGAAGGTTTTCATATACATTTTACTAATTTTCTTTCATCTCTGACACTTCTATTATAGAGAAAGGGCAAATAGCGATATTAAATTATTTCCTCTAATTAATCCCCTTTTAATGTGCACGAATTTCATGCACCGGGCCACTAGTAGGTTTATAATAAGCTCCTTGGGAACAAAGAACATATTTTGTATGTCTGGGTATCGTGCACAATGTCTATTTCACACAGCAAGTGTTCAACAACTTTTTGATTGCTTCATTTCTAATAATAATAGTTTACATCTATTGCATAACTATCAAAGGCTTAATGCATGCAAAACATTATCCTAAATATTCATATTGTTTCACTAATACATCAGCAACCCTATGAAGTAGGTGACTTCATAATTCTTAGTTCATTCAGCTTAAAAAGGCCAAACAGCTACTGAATTTTACAGATATGATTTAGACCTGTCTGTTCACAATGAAATCCCAACCCTTAACCACTAAACTCTACTCCCAATGCTCATTTTTAGCACTCTATTATTATGACATTATGTTGTGGATTAGTTTAGCATATTATATTTCCCCCAAGTATTTGCATTTTTATAAGACAGAGTACAGGATCATATAAGCTGAAGAAATCAATCTCTAATAATGGACTTTCAGTAAGAAACAGTATGAGGAACTGGGGTAATATTTTTGCAGTAGCTTTTTGCCTCTTCGTCAAGTTGCATCACTCAGGTGTTTTTCCCATAAGTGATTAGTAAAAGTGAAAAAGCCTTAGGTCTCTAAGATTAAAGAAGAAAAGAGAGCAAACCTTGGCAATGGCAGAAGTACATTATAAAATAACCTTTTAAAAAAATTCATATGTACCCTACCTCCCTTGCTTAGAATAAATTTCTTGGTCTCACTGTTTCTTTTGTGTCCTTCTGGAAAATTGTATGTCTGTGCAAAATGGATCAACACAATAGGATCAAACTATACACTGCTTCCCACACCTATTAATGTGGTAAATTACATCAATGCTTTCTAATATTAAACATTATTGAATTCCTAGAAAGAACCTCAAATCATCTTAGTGTATTATTCTTTGCATGCAGATTCTAATTGGCAATATTTTCTGTAGAATTTTTGTATCTATGTACATAAATGAGACCATTGTTTCCTTTCAGAGGCTATTTCTGTGTGATTTTGTGTCAACTTTATGTTAACTTTGTAACAAGAGTTTAGAAGCTTCCTATTTCTATTCTCAGGAATAGCTGAAAGATTTTCAGAATGAACTATTTCTTGAATGTTTGAGAAAAATACCTTATAAAGCTCTTTGAAACTGTTTTCTAGGAAAGACATAGCTCTTCAGTAAGACTAGATATTTTTTCAATGGCAACTGGTTTATTTTTCTTTTAATCTCATCTGTAGCCAATGTATGGTAATTTATATTTTCATAGAAAATCATCTATTTCATCCAGATTTAAAATTTATTTTCACAAGGTTGAGTAAAGTCATCTCATATAATTATTTCCTATTTTTTCCACATGTCTGTGGTAATTTTCCCTTTTCCCATTTCCAATTGTGTTTGTGCTTTCTCCCTTTCTTCCTGATTAGATTAGCTACTTGTTTATTTTATCATGGTTTTGAGGAAAAAGCTTTTTCATTATTTCTACTATTTTTGTTAATTCATTAGTATTAACTTTAATCTTTATTAATTTATTGATTGCTTGTTTCTGATTTCTTCTGGTTTTGTGTGTGTGTGTGTAATTTATATATTTTTCAAAATAGTGCACTTATATTAATACATATCTTATCTAATAATAGACAAATATGCAAATTGACCATACCTCAGACACACCCACAAGCCACGCCCACAAGCCACGCCCACAATCCAATCAGAGCGAGCATGCAAATTAACCCAAACCAAGATGGCTACAGCCACAGAGAGAACGGTTTCCTAGGTAACAGAGGAAGCCAAGCTTTCCGCCTGCCCTGGCCAGGCCTAAGCCTCCACTCAAGCTACAAAGTTTCAATTATAGAAGGTAAACAAATTCAAACAAATGGCGGCAGAATGGAGCTTGAGAGAGCAGGCCAGGGTTGTCGCCGGCAACAGGGGAAGCAAAGCTTTCCACACACCCTGGCTGGGCCCACCCGCTTAAGGCAACAAAGTTTCAATTATAACCCCAGCACAAATGGCTGCGGGCCTCCGAGGGAGCCCCAGGCTTGGCTCTGCTCCAGGCTACAAAGTTTCAATTGTAGAAGGAAAATAAATTCCAGATACCAAGGCCTCTGCTTGGGTTGCCAGGGGGCGTGGCCGGCCTGCAAACCACCATAGGCCCCTCGCTCAGGCTGCCCCACACCCCAAGGGAACCCCCACCTGATCCGGGATACCCTTCAGGGCAAACCAGCTGGCCCCCACCCCTGTACCAGGCCTCTATCCTATCTAATAAAAGACTAATATGCAGATTGACCATCACTGCAACACACAATATAGCTGCCCCCATGTGGTCAAAGATCCTGCCCCCATATGGACACAAGATGGCCACCACAAGATGGCCAGCAGGAGAGGGCAGTTGGGAGGCACCTGGCCTACAAGGGAGGGCAGTTGAGAGGGACCAAGCCTGCAAGGGAGGGCAGTTGGAGGTAATCAACCCTGCAGAAGAGGGCAGTTAGGGGTGACCAGGCTGGCAGAGGAAGGAAGTTGGGGGCAAACAGGCTGGCAGCAGAGTGGTTAGGGGGTGATCAGGCTGGCAGGCAGAAGTGGTTAGGGGCAATCAGGAAGGCAGGCAGGCAAGCAGTTGGGAGCCAGCAGTCCTGCATTGTGAGAGGGATGTCCGACTGCCCATTTCAGGAATAGCTGAAAGATTTTCAGAATGAACTATTTCTTGAATGTTTGAGAAAAATACCTTATAAAGCTCTTTGAAACTGTTTTCGAGGAAAGACATAGCTCTTCAGTAAGACTAGATATTTTTATAAACGGGCAGTCGGACATCCCTCAAGGGGTCCCATATTGGAAAGGGTACAGGCTGGGCTGAGGGACAACCCCCCTCCGTACACGAATTTCATGCACCGGGCCTCTAGTAGTCCTTATAAGAACTCTAGAAAGTAAACACTATTTTTATTTCCCTTTAACAGAATAGGACAGTAAGGCAGCAATTTTCAACCTTTTTCACATTACAGCACATGTAAACTAATTGCAAAAATTTTGCAGTACCCAAAAAATATATTTTTGTTGCTCCGCCAAAAAAATTATAGGCATAACTTTGAATCATTCACACTGATGGCTATTGTTGTGTTGGTTGTTGTCATTTTTTTATTTGACAATATAAGGAAAAAGGGGCCAGTGCCCCAGACTAAATAGTCAGGTATTTCTTGTTTTACAAATTCGTGTGGCACATTGGTTGAAAATCGCTGCATGAAGGCACTAAGAGGTAAAGTCATTTGCCAAGGGTCATGAAGTTAGTGGAGTGGTAGAGCCAGGATATGAAGTTAGCTCTGTTTTTTTATCTATCATACTATATTGTCTTCTTCAGTTTATAGTACTGCTTTTCCTTCTCATTTGTTGAGCTGTTGAATGCCTAATTAATATATTTTCAATATTAACTGTTTATCAATAATAGTGTTTAATGCTGTGTTTCTTCTTAGTGCAACTTTATTGTGATCAAATATTTTATTGTTATTATCCGGATTTTCTGCAATTTTAGGTTTCTTTTTTTTCACTCAAGAATTATTTAACAGACTTTTTTTTTCTGATATTGGGGGTTTTGAAGGGTTTGTTTGTTTGAAAGGTGTTAACGCTAGCATTTTTGTAGATATTCTATTTCAAGTTAAATATATGGCATTTTTTTTGTTTGATGGTAGTATGTTGTCATAAATGGATATTGAAGTTTTTAAATGTTTTCTTCAACAACATATTAAGATGGTCATACATACATTTTTTTTTATTTTCCAGTCTCTTAACATACTGAATTATATATCTTCCTTTACTCATATCAAAATATATTTGGATTCTATGGTAATCATTTTATATTATTATTTTAATCTTTGGGTTCAGTTGCTAATATTTATTTAGGCTTTTTGCATTCATGCTCACAAGTGAATATTTCCTAGAATTTTATTGTGCTCATGTTATCCTAGTAAGGTAATTTAGTTATTGCCCTATGTTTTAATTTGCTATGTAATGGTATATCAGGCAAGTTTCTTAGTTGGTAAAAACAAAAATCAGTTATAGTTTACTTAGGCAGAAAATTATTTTTTTATTAATATATCATGGAGCTTATGCAATGGGAAGACTAGAGAGCATTGTTTAGAAAAAGACAAGTACAAAGAGAAGCCAAGCAGCTGAAACCCTTTGGCAGTTGCAATGAAGCTGCTGGGACTGCCACCGGTGAATATTTTTCACTACCACTTCTGGATTCAACTCGATTGAAGTGACTGAATGTAATCTGTAGTTCTCCCAGCACTGTATTCAATTCATTTATATTGTCAAAGTTTTTGGTAGAAATAGGTAATTAGTTGGCCTTACCTACCACATGCTAACTACCAGGGGTTATGGACAGGAAATGTGTATACCCCTTCACCTTTCATAAAGTTAAGAGCAAAGTTTAGTATGTAATCAACTTTTTGAATATTCTATTTTATTTGAAAAGAAAATAAATTTTTGAATAAAGTACAAAGTTAATTGTTCATTTAATTCCAATTTTATACATTTATTTTTTCTTTGTCTACTTTTGACAGTTGCAGTCTGAATAAAAGATTAATTCCAACTATAACTCTATCCATTTATTTTGCAGTTTTTGTTTTACATATGATGTTACATATCAGGCATTTCATGGCATCAATGAATAAAACTCCATCTTCTCTGTCTGAGTTTTGAATCAATTGAAACAGACACAAGTTATTATATGAAAATCAAAATATATCTGTTTTGAATCCTGATTGAATTGGCAGGAGAATGTGGCTTTAGACCTTCAATCAAGTGATATTTTTAATACTTCATCTTTGTTTAACACAGATTTAGCCACTCAATCATGGGGACAGCTTGATGACTGCTTCCCACACCTGCAAGAGCAAGTCCCTACTTTGTGTCAGTTAAAAGAATAGAGCATTCGTGTTTCTGTATTGAAAGGCTGTTGCACAAAAATGAGAAACAATGGAGAGACTAATTGAGATTAAGCATGATGGTTATTATTCCAAACTCTCTTTGCTCCTCTTTCTGTGGAGAGAAGTAGGTAAGGAGTGCCGGGGGTGACTGTCTAGTGAAGTATCTCACATAAAAACATAAAGAGTAGAGAATATGTGTTTTCCCCTTAAAGCATTAAGTTGAGCATGAAATTGCCAGTATTTCACCCTTTTTTGACCTAAAAATATCAATTTTATATTTTAAAGTTATTTTATGTTATACTAAGTTCATATGTTTGTATCTTTTTCTCACATTTCTATTATGCAAATAACATATACATTACTACTTTAAAAAGTTTAACTTATTTAAAGAAATAAGTTAAAACTTACAGATATTAAAAAGAATAAGAATAATGCATCAAAATCCATTAACAATTTACCGAGATTCACCTATTGTTAACATTACTAACATTTTACCATTTGCTTTATCATTCAGTACCCCTCCTCACACTCTCTCCACGCAGAACATATTTGTGTGGCTGGGGAGGGGTGTGTTCCTTTTCCGAACCGTTTTTGTTTGTTTGTTTGTTTTTTAAATATATTTTTATTGATTTCAAAGAGAAAGGGAGAGGAAAAGAGAGATAGAAACATCAGTGATGACAGAGAATCACTGATCGACTGCCTCTTTCATGCCTCCAACTGCGGATCCAGCCCACAACCCAGAATCGAACCCGGAACCCTTCAGTTCTCAGGCCAACACTCTATCCACTTCCCAAACCTGCTAGGGCCAAACTGCTTTTGGGTAACTTATATATGTCCTAGCCCTATACATACATAACAAGACCACAAATAATCAACTCAGTATATTTAACATTGATATACTAATTCAATCTACCACTTGTTTCCAATTTTTTTTCAATTGATCCAATAAAGCACCAGTCTAGGGTCAGGTATTATATTTAGTTGTTATATATATTTAGCTTTCTTTAATCTGGAACATCTTTTATTTTGTTTTATGACATTAACATTTTCAGGGAAAGTTAATTATCTTTTCAGTCTTCTCTATTTTTTTTATTTTTATTGTTTGTTTTAATAGAATGCTCTTCATTTTTTGAGTTTGTCTGATGTTTCATCATGATTAGATTCAGATCATGCATTCTCAAGCAGAACACTACATAGGTGATGCTATGTCCTTGTCAGGGATCACATCTAGATTCACACAATGCCCATCTGCTCCTCACTGGTGATGTAATTTTGATCACCTAGTCAAGGTGTGGTGCAAATTCTCCATTGTACAATTACTGTTTTTTTTTGCCTTACAACCAGTAAGAAATCTGTCTGGAGACACTATAAGACCATTCAAATATCCTTCTCTTCATCAACATTTTCCCCTAAATTGGTTCTTGCCTGATCAATATTTACTATGATGGTTGCAAAATGCTAATTTTCAAATTCTAGTACTCCTCCACATTTACTAGTCAGCACTAGACATTTTACTGTAAGCAAGAACCCATCCTTTTCTTATCAGATTGTTTATTTGTTTAGTCAGTTATTATTGGTATGGACTCATGAACTCTTGTAAATGGTCTATAATTCATTATTATACTTATTTACTCATTATTTTGCCATGAATTCTGTTTTAATTCCTTTTAATATTTATATATTTGCTTTCCCCTTTTCAGTATTTGCCTGGCATGTATTTTTTATGCTTTTTATTTTCAACCATTCAATTTTAAGTATGTTGCTTATAAACAGCATGTTTATGGTTATTGTTTGTCTCATACCTATCAGAAAGTATCAGTCTTTTTTTAATTTTTAAAAAATCCTTATTGTTGAAAGTATTACATATGTCCCCTTTTGTCTTTTAATATGTGAGAATAAACCATTCACATTTATCATTATTACTGATATATTTACTTATGACTTATTTTTGACATTTTTTGTCCTTCTCTTTCTTAATATGTTTTTCTCATTTTTTTCATGTTTGTTTAATGTTAACGGAGCAAGTTTTTCATTGCAATACTCTTTTCCCTGTAGCTGGCTGCCTATTAAGCTGGCAATCCTGGGGCTTCACTAATGAGACGATCCTTAAGCATAAGCACAATGAAAAGCTAGCTGTAGAGTGTGATAAGTAGGTCACTATAGATCATGGGTTTGTTCATCATCATGCCTTGGAATGCATCTATGTCTGACATATTAGATTTTGTGTAAGATTTCTACTCAAATTCTGATAGGACCTGAAGAATTTGCTGGTGTCCCAGTACAATTTGGGAGGTCACTCCCATTTATGAGTCTCATAACTACATGCCCTGTTAGATTAAATGTAGAAATGCATTGGTCTAAACTCAACAGATCTCCTACTAAGAAACAAGAATATTTAATTCTACTTTGGTATCCATTCAATTTTGATTATATCTTCCTAAATGAAGATTTAGTACCTATTTTCCTCCCTTTAGCACCCAATATACAGAGATTCTCAGGCTTAATATGTCTTTCCAGAGCTTCCATATTATAGGTTAAAATAGTATTGTCTCTAATCATAGCAAATTAAACTAATTTCAATTTTAAGAGTAACTTGAGAATTGCTAACAATTTTTAAGTTTTTTGGTATTAAACCAATAGTAGTTTCTAAACCTGAGATTTTTAAGACTCAGATCATCCATTTTGCCTCAATTTGATTAAGTGTAATGGTAATAGCTAAAATGATTGCCTTAAGTAAAACTTCTGAGATATATATTATAGCACTACCTTCACTTGTCATCACATCATCCATAATATCATCTGTGTGTATATTTGCATTTGTGTGGGTGTATCTGGGTGTGTCTTTATCTAGATTGACCTTAGGACACACCTAGATACTATACAAGTGAAAAAAGACTAGCATTTATAAAAATATAATAAGTGCCTTATACTTTATACACAACATAAAATTTTATCCTTACAATAAATTAATGTTACTTATATCATTTTATTTTCTAGATGAGAAAATTGAATTTTAGATATGTTAGCAGCTTGTCCAATTGTGCAGTCTGTGGGGACATTTTTTTCTTTACTAAGTATACAGTTTCTCCTTCTGGTAATGGATATTCTATGTTTTTTTAAGTGACAATGTTATCTATCATCTCTACTTTCATCCCCAGAGTTGAGGACATAATGCATGAGTGGCTAATCAGAGTATTATATTCCTCTGGTCACAGTGATTTGTTCAAATATAAGTACACGATTTAATCTAGACTAATGAAATTTCATCCTGACACTTATATTGAGATGGTTGATAAGAGTTCATCCTCTCTTGCTTCTGGAGGTAGAAAACTGTTATGATTTTCATAACACCCTGCTTGAAAACAATGCTAACATAAAGAAAAGCAAGTACAATATGCTGAGATGGTCTAATGTCAATCTTTGGTTCCCTGAGTTCCATCAAAGTGAAGCTAGTTTTATAGTCATAGACCTTATAGTAATAATATCAAATAAATCAGTTTTTCTGTTTTTAAGCTTTTGTTGAGTTTCTATCATTTAAAAAATATACTCTTGACTATAAGGACTAATACTTAGAGATAATTCTCTCTTTTTAAACTTTGTCTACCTTTTAAGTCCCACTTGAAGTGAAATCTCCACTGCAGAGTTTTTCTTTTCTTTATTGATTAAGGTATTACATATGTGCCCTTATCCCCCCCCATTTTCCCTCCAACCCCTCTACTCATGCAGAATTTTTCTTGACCTCTTTTCCTTCCAGATGTACACTTTCCTATGACACAACATACTTATTTTATAGTATTTGTTACATTCTATCTGTACTAGTCCTTTAACTACTAATGTTCTCCTTCCTTATTTCTTCCTACCAATAATGCATTTTTAGTGAGAAAATGTTTTTTTCATTTCTTGCAAGCCTTAAATAAAAGTAACCTAAAATGCATCTGTCTTTTTAGTAGTTATTTGATAATTTTTTTACTAAATTAACACTATCTTTTTTTTTTCTTACTTAAAGTCAAAAGCGTTAAAGTGTTTTGCTTCCTGAAATAAATTTTGGAAAGCACCTAAGAAAAACAACACAACAGTTTGATTAAGATCATTAAGTTATCTTGGGATATATTTACTGACATATTCACAATATTGGGCTATATCTACATAAATATTTTTTCTTGCTATAGCCACCTTTTAAAATAATCCAATAACCTAAAACATAATACCATGATTCAGGAACCATCTTCATAAAGTAAATGAATTATACTTTTTCACATTTTTAAAGAAAAAGTTCTGTGTACTTTGGGCCAAAAAATGAAAACCTTCAAATGTTTCACTAATATCTATTCTGAAAAATCAAGTAATTCAAAAGTCCTTCGGAATTAAAACAGAAAATATTGGCCTATGAACTACTGAAACTTTATCAACTCTAAGTAAATAAGTTTGACAGTCAAAATTGCTTAATTACCATGGTTTTAACAAATTGTTTAGGTAAATAATAATGAACTCTTGTATAAATTCAAAGGAATAAGAAACCCAAAATTTCCCCAAAATTTTCAGAGGATCATCTCAGTTACATCTTTGTCACAAATCAAAAATCTGCTTCTTTGATATGTCATGGGGGGTTATTGAAATATGCACTGGAAAATATATCATCAATGTATATTGAACATGACTCACCTTCGTGAATATAATTTCCATTCTAGAAGAAAACTGATAAATTAAAATAAACCAGTAGAGAACTCTACCATGCTCTTGTGTGGTAAACATTTAGTGTTAGAGAACCTCACAACCTCACAAAGAACTTGTTAATTGCTGCTACTGAACTAATTGCAAAATGCAGTGTACATTTGATGTAAACACTTATAACTCACATAGCAAAATTTTGTGGAGGTCACTCCCATTGGTTTGTATATTATTTGGAATTTGTGTCTCCATTGGTAGACGGAGATTCAACGCTTCCTATTTCACCACCTTAATGAAGTCACTCTAATACAATGCTTTTAATTTTCATACTTGGTATTGCATGTTTCAATAGTCATTTGTATTGCTGAGCAGAGTTCCATTGTGAATGTGCCATGTGTGTTTATTCTATTTGACTTTAAATTTTAATAAATATTATGTATTGCTTAGGTCTTCTAATCCAAAATATCTAGTATAACTTACTTTGTCCAAGGATAACATTCAATTAGAAATTCTCTATATAGCTGAAGACTTAGAGCTAAGAATCAATATTTGGGATTTGAAGGTAAAAACCTGTTTTGTTTCATGTTATAATGTGCTGAAGTAAATATCTGGGGTCTCCAGGTAGCTCATTAAAATAGTATGAATTATACTATTTTCTTTTCATTCTCTGGATAATAATGACTATTAGAGTAATCCAATATATTATTTTCTAGAGTAACCAAATAAATTACTTATCATTGATTTGATTTTTAGATTCAAATTATATTTAATATCATAAGTAGATTAATAGAAATTAACAAGTTAAGAAGGTATTGAGAATTTGTCATGAAAACCAAATCCAAGTAAAGTATTAAAATATTCAACCATAGAAACAAAAAATCATAATAAATATATTTATATTACATTACTGGACTTATATGCACATAATATACACATATTGAGATATGACAAATCTCATTTTCTTTTTTAACTATAAATACTGGCATACTCAATTTAACAACAAAGGATAAAGTAGTCTTAATTTTTGTTAAAGATAAATACAAGTAGTATTTAGTTTTCTTAAAGAAAAACAACCACAAATGTATTTTCCAGTTGTTTTCAGATGTAAGTATGAATTATAAAAAAATGCAAAAAAATATTGAAATCTGTAAATAAAAAAGTAATAAAATTCACACAAAAAGATGAATGAGCAAAAAAAATATATGTTGAAACTATTTTGAAAACAGAACAGAACATTTATTTTCAAAAACACACTGTCAGATGTAAAGGTGTAGGATAAATCTTTGCTGTAAAGCAAAATGTTGATTATCTTAATACTAGAGGCCTGGTGTATGAAATTCATGCACTGGGGGGTGTCCCTCAGCCAAACCTGCACCCTCTCCAATCTGCGATCCCTTGGGATATGTCTGACTGCTGGTTTAGTCCCGAACCCTGTGGGATATCCCTCTCACAATCTGGGACTGCTGACTCCTAACCACTCGCCTGCCTGCCTGCCTGATTGCCCCTAACTGCTCCCCTGCAGGTCTGATTAACACCTAACTGCTCCCCTGCCAGCCCGATCACCTCCAACTGCTCTCCCCTGCCAGCCTGGTCACCCTCAACTGCCCTCCCCTGTCAGCCTGGTACCCCCCAACTGCCCTCCCCTGCAGGCCTGATCCCCCCCAACTGCCCTCCCCTGCCAGCCTGGTTGCCCCCAACTTCCCTTCTCTGCTGGCCAATTTGGTTCTGATTGGTCGGTTTCTATGCCAGTCAGCATCTCTGGGCCTATCAACGGGGCTTGATCAGAAAGACGGGGATGATTGGAGAGAAATGGAGGCATGGCTACTGGCCAGACCTGAAGAGAAAGAGAGAGGCAAGTGCTGAGCAACAGCTACCACAGAGGCTATGGATTAGACCCTGCTTCTCTCTTCAGGCCTCTCTCCAGGCATGATTTGCAGCCCCTTCAGCAGTCAGTGCTGGGTCACCATGGCAACCCAGCGCTGACTGAAGGACTGGTCGAGCCTCCGGTCATGACAAACCCAGGGTTTTTATATATTAGGATGGCTAACACAATTAATTCAACTGAATAATCAAATATTGCCAGAGGTAAAAATATTTTATAGTTTGTTTATATTTATTATAATGCTAATTTAAATTCTTTAAATTAAATTTAAATTCAAAATGAGAACTTATTATGAACAGCCACGTCAATCAAATAATCCTTGGTTTTTATGGATCTATATGGTACACAAGCAAGCTGGCCATATGAGTTTAAGCTTGTCAAAGCTCAAACCTTACTTTTAGCTCCTTTGGTTGACAGCAGATAAACTGAAAGTATCAAATTACAGTGACAGTTTCTATGTTCCATGTTCATATTCATATGAATAAAACTCAGGCAGAAATAAAATATAATCATGAAATGGTAATTCTCAGGACTACTTTCTACTCCAAAATATGTTTCTCTAGAACAGATGAAAGCTAGAGCTGAGAATAGGGGAAAATGATAAGCAAACATTTAATCAAATTCAATATAATTGAGACTTTTCAGTTTACATCTTATGTGAGGCTTATGACCTTTCTCTTACTTGTATTAAGAATTCCAGACATGACAACAATAATCTAACAGTAAAATTTCCACATTATTAGATCCATTTACTTATTAATTTATCTTTGGTATTCAAGACTGTTTGTAATCCTAAAATAATTTAATTAACTTGATATCTACCTTTTAAACAAATAAATACTTTATTTCTAATGCCACATTTATTGAACAAAATATTAACTGAGAAGACTTACTTTGCCAAATGATGCTGGACCTAGAATTAAAATTAAAAGGACATTAGTCAACTTTCAGCCTGGAAGTGAGAAACCATTCTTTTGTAAAGATCAGGGAGATCTTTCCAATTCAGTTTGGTTTTTCTTCCAAATCTACTTCATAGTAATCTTCATCCATGTGCAATTTTGATGTCCTTAGAAACAAACAAGACATTGGTAAAACACTGTTTTCATAAAATAAAGAAATAATTATTATCATTAATTAGGATTTTATACATGAATAATGCAGTTTAAAACGATAATATTTATGATAAAATGCCAATATGCACTGTTAATTTTAAAGTTTATTGCCTTGCCAGTAAAACATGAATAAAGACAGAAAGAATCTATAATAATAAAAGCATAATATGTTAATTAGATTAGACTGCTGAATGACCTTCCAGACATCCTTCCAGACATCCTCTGGACAACCTTCCAGATGAAGCTGGGGCTGCAAAGGCCAAGGCAAGCTGCTGTGGCTGTGAGGGCCAAGCCCTTTGCACAAATTTTGTGCATCGGGCCTCTAGTCTATATATAAAAATGAGTTTAAAAAGTATAGGCCCATGTAAAATAAAATAGATTGCAATGAGAACATATTCTTTTTTTAATTATTATACCACTTTGACTAATTGGTACACATCCTATGTAATAAAGAGGGAATATGCTAATTGACCATCACACCCTCAAAGATGGTGGTGCCTATAGCCACAAGATGGTGGCACCCAGTCCCCTCAGCACCGTCGGGGCAGCAGGTGCACAACATGGCTGGGCCCACCCCCAGGCGGGCCCAGCTGCTCCGTGAGCCTTCCTCTGGAGTCCCCCTGTCCCCTCAGCCCCCTAGCCACCCAGGGCCAGCCCAAGGCATAGGCAAGCCTCAATTTCAGCTGCCCAGCTGCCTAGGGTGGGCCCGAGGTGCAGGCAAGCCTGGTATGATGGCAGACCAGCCCAGGGCCACCCAAGACCCAGGTAATCAGGGCTGGCTGAGGCTTGCGCTGCTGGCAATGGCAGCAGCAGAGGTGTGATGGGGGCTTCGCCTTCCCCTGATCATCTGGTTGCCTCCCATCCCTGAGGGCTCCCAGACTGTGAGAGGGGAGAGGCCTGGCTGAGGGAGCCCCCCTCCAGTGCATGAATTTTCATGCACCGGGCCTCTAGTTTTTATATGTAAGCCTCAAACATCAAGTAGATGTCAGGAAGAAGAGGAGAGCAATATTCAAACTCTACAATAATATACAGACCAATTCCCTTTGAAAGAAATTCAGAAACCAGTGAAATGCTCTTACACCCCAGGTAAAGTAAACGAGAGCTGCATGGAAATGGTTAGGAAAATCCATGGCACTTATTCCCCATAGTCTCTCCCTCCCTCACAGTAGTTCAATAAAGAAAAAAGTTTCACCTCCCGGTTTCTCCTGAGAAGGGAATGAGAAGTCTGAAACATAAATCCAACATTTAAACTGGTTGTTTGTCTTGTCTGAACTTAGTGTAGATAGTAAAGAGCACCATGTTGAAGTCCACTGAGAACAAAGGCAACAATTTTGACTAGCATAAGCTCATTCACCATAGTTCCTCTTCCTGACTCAATGTGAAATGAACAGGACAAAATTCCCACAACTTCTGGCTTCTTCTTGGGAAGCAAAAGAGTTAGGATATGCATTCAAAGTTCTTGCTTTTTGAGGTGTGGATGAATTGGTTTCTTTCTCACTTATTTCAAAGCCCTGGTGTGATATGGCATATTCTATTATCTGCACCAGCTGAGAGAGCAAAATATAGGTGTCAGCTTGCTGATTTCCCAGATGACACATGATAGGCAGACAAAATCCAATAGAGATTGGAAGTCTTTCCCTCAGAGAAAAGAGAAGAGTGGAGTGTGCATCCAATTTTCAAGTTAAAGGGTCTGGTTTCTGTTTCAGTTGACTCAGAGTGCAGAAGGGACTGGCCTACTCTAGACATCTGGGGGATTCAGATATTCAGCCTATTATAGCTCCAGAAAATCTGCAGTACTACAGACAGAAAACAGAAACATTACAAGACCTTAAAATAAAATAACTAGCAGATCTTTTTAATTGCAAAGGTATATGAAATTGCTAACAAAGAATACAAAGTAACCATTATAAAAATGCTAAACATGCTCAAGAATACAATGCATGACCAAAATGAGAATATCAACACAGAGATAGAAATGGTAAGAAAGTAATATATGGTGATGCAGATTATTTGACTTTGGGTAGTGGGAGCACAATGCAATATACACTGAGTGCCCAGGTTACTATGACCACTTGACGTTTGTAGGCAAATTAGCTGTACACTGCATCATATGGGATATGGAATCCAAAGGCCTGTTCAAACAGCTTTGCTGTCTGCAGTTACCAAGATAAAACGTCTCCAATTCGCATAGGAACACAAGGATTGGGCAGTTGAGCATTGGAAAAAAGTCATGTGGTCTGATGAATCACGTTTCCAATTGCATCATGCAGATGGCAGAGTGAGAATTTTTCAGAAATAGCATGAAAGCATGCACTCGACATGCATGAGTACAACCCTTCAAGCTTGTGGGGGCAGTGTTATGGTTTGGGGCATGTTTTACTGGCATGATTTGGGCCCTTTAATTCGTGTGGAACAACGTCTGCATAGCACAACATACCTAAGTATGGTTGCTGATCAAGTTCATCCTATCATGTTGATGACATATCTCAATGGAGATGGCTTCTTCCAACAAGACAATGCGCCATGCCACGGTGCTCATATTGTGCAGGAGTGGTTTCAAGAACATGAGGGAGACTTTACCTTGCTTAGGTGACCCCCACAATCACCAGATCTCAATCCAATTGAGCATTTGTGTGACAAAGTTAAAAGAGCCATCAGGCAGCTGGTTCCACAACTATCAAATCTCACAGAACTGGACAGTGCTATTCATCAGGCATGGTGTCAGATTCCTCGCATCACCTTTCAACATCTCATGGAGTCAATGCCAAGAAGAATCACTGCAATACTGAAGGCAAAAGGTGGCCCAACGAAGTACTGATGGGGTGGTCATCATAATCAGGCCACTCAGTGTATATATCAAGTGTTGGCAAAGATGTGGAAAAATTGGAGCCCTTATACACTGTGAAAATTTAAAATGGTGCAGCTGCTATGTAAAACAGTATCGGGGGGGTCCTCAGAAAATTAACATTAGAACTACCATATGATCCAACAATCACTCTTCTGAGTGTTTATCCCAGAAAATTGTAAACAAGCTCTCAAAGAGATATTTGTGGTCCCATGCTCACTGAGCATTATTCACAATAGCCAACTTGTAGAAACAACCTAAATGTCTATCACTAGATAAATGGATAATGAAAATGTGAAATGTGTATATGTGTGAATATTATTTATTATTCAGTTTAAAAAATAAAGATATTGTGTCATGTGCTGCAACATGGGTAAATAAATGTTGAGAACATTATGCTAACTGAAATAAACTAGTCACAGAAAAACATATCCTGCATGATTCCCCTCATATGAGATATTGAATATAGTCTTACCCATAGAAACAGCAAGTAGAGTGGTGGTTGCCAAGATCTGGGGGGAGGGGAAATGGAGAGTTAATGGTCAGTGAATATAGTTTCAGTCATGCAAGATGAAAAAGTTCTAGAGATCTGCTGTACAACAATGTGCATATAGTGAGAAACACCGTACTGTACATTTAAAATGTGTTTAGAGTAGATCTTTTTTTTTACCATATTACAAATATACTAGTATATTGAGTTAAAGAAGTCAAATCTAAAGAAATACATAACTGTATGATTCCTTTTATCTGAAAGCCAATCATAGGCAAAATTATGGTCATAGAAATTGCAAACTCATTACCTTAGGTGAGGTTAGGGGTGATAACCAGTAGAGGGCATGAGAGAACTTTCTGGGGTAATGTTATTTTGAGTGGTAATTACATGGGTGTATAAAACTTTAACAATTCATTAAGATAAAAGTCTAACATCAATTTTATATAAATTATTGCTTAAAAATTGTCAACATTTTTATTTCCAGTAGTTAAATATGTTATGTTTCCTCCTTAGAAAAAAAAACATATTGTTGATAAAAAATGGCCACAACTCATGCCTGATTAGATGAAAGAAATGCTATGTTCAGTTATAGAAAAATTGGGTGTAAGTTCCAATTGTCTCATTTTACAATACGTCTGTAAAGAGGAATAAGAAATAAAAGTGGGAGGTTGTGATTTTTATTTAAAAATTTGAAAATAAAAGTTCATAAACAATCAGTGCTATCCTGTGGTATATTTAGAAAATGTACATGGGCATAGAATTCATTTTCAGCTAATATCAATAGGTTTACAAGCAGTAGGTCTTTAAAAAATGGTAAAACCTCTATAGAAACTGAGAAGATGGAACTATAGAGTAAGACACAGGAAAAAAAAAATAACCATACCCAAGAAACAACACAGGGGCAGAAACCAGGAGACAGCAAATTAATAAAACCAAAATCTAAACCCAGGCTCAGATAGAAGTTGAGGATAACATTTTTTAAATTTTAAAAATAGGTATTTTTTTGTGTTTTTTTTTTTTTAAAGCAAGCAGGACTTGTCCCCCCCCACACACACACACACCGCCCCAAATAAAGTTTTCATACTTATAGCCTTACTCTTGGGTGTAACTAGAAGAGCAGTCAAAAACCCAGAAACTAGACACAAAGTATGAACAACAATGATTCAAAGATAACTAAGGTTCACTATATAAGTAGCCATTCTTTTAAACTTGCAACTGAAAACAATCATGACAAATATATATGAAAGTATACTTGAGGCAAGAGAGAAATTTATTGATATTGGTTTGATCACTGGGGATGACTTTTAACAGGGCAGAGTAAAAATAAGTTGTAGTTGGGGAAGTTATTATTTATTTGTATGGTTTAAACTATATAATAAATATGTTAGACAATCTGTGAGATATCTCTATATATTTATCTCCAAAGTGACTAGAGATTGGGGATAACTGCACAATTTTGTCACCATTTCATGTTGTATTATCTATAATCTGTCTGTATATAATTTGCCATTCAAAACAAAAACAAGTTACAGTGTCCCCACAGAGCTTGTTATGGATTAACTCTGACTTGGACCAAAATCGTAAAAGTCAACACTAACGACAGTGGTTTAGGGAGAAATAAACAAGCAAGTTTTATACACACACAATAAAAATTTCTTTTTCACCTTATAGTATACCATTCAAGCATTATAGCTTTGGTTTAAAGTTTCACTCAATATCAAGCAAAGCAGAAATCTAATAAATATTTCTTATAATTTCAGCATTGTAAGCAGCAACTCGTAAATTTTTTCACAGAATTATGAGACTAGAAATATACTTTTAAAAAGTGTAGCAGCATGTAATTTTAAGTAGTCATAAAAATACAGTTTTGAATAAAGAGAGTTACTAAAGAATTTTATGTTCTGTAACGTGAAAAATTGTTAACATTTTACTTTTCCAATATATCTTAATACTTTATGTATTATTGGGGTATGTTTTTGATGTGCATTCTTTCCTTTTTCTTTATGTGCTATATGTGCTATTTTTCTCTCCAAATATTTACCCAGAGTAGTATAAAATATGATTATCTTAGTCCCTCTACAATTTCCTATAAGTAAACATCCTTTTTATAAAGAAAAAAATGGATATATTATCAAGTATCTACTTTTGCAGACCCCAGCAATTTTATTGAATAGCAAATGTTCATTAGTATGCACTGATATGAAGATGATCTTACTGACAATTCCAAGAGTGTTCCCTCTTTCACAAACAGATTGTTGATTGCTGATGCATAATCCATCTGAGCATTGCAATAAAAAGAAAATATCACAAAATGTGCTCAGGGCTTCATAGCAATGAGTGCCAAAATGTCAATAAACTGGAAGAGAATATTCACATGTGCACACACACACAGCTATGTTTGTTACTTAGATCTGACTGATGCTATTTGCAGAAAATTAACTCCTGTTATATTTTTATTGAATAGATGTGCCTTAAAATAGGGTTTTATTCAGTTCTCTTAAATGAGGTTCTTTATTCAATCTAAGACAAAATACTGCAACCCATACCAAAGTGATAGTCTAGTTTAAGAGAGATTAGCTATTTTTCCCATGCCAAACCATCCAGATGAAGTGTATGGAAATTCTGTTAATCATACATATGTTTTACTATTTGATGCCAACCATCCAGATGTTCTAAATATGTGGATGTTGTGGCATCACATAAAATAATTAGAAAAGAAACCCTGATAATTTCTGGTAATTAATTCATTTATGTATTCATTCATTCTACAAATATTTATTTTAGACCTATGATATGCAATGTGCTGTATTAGGTGTTGAAAAAGGAGCATAGGTGTACAAGGATCAGAACCTGGGTTCAGAAAGCTTACAATCAGGTAAAATGGGTAGGATGTGAACATAAGGCAGAATGGGGTCTATGCATTCAGAGGTTAAAAATGGTCATGAGCATTAATAAATAAGACAGCCTTCCAAATTTTATGATCAATGTAGCATTTAATCTGACATTTCTAAGAGTTGGTAATGGTTTTATAATCAATGACTAATAAAACAAAAGAAAATATATACACAAAGAAAGTGTATGTAATAAAATTATATTCATGAAGTGTTGTAATCTAGTGGAATGGTAATAGATAAAACAGGGAAAGTACTTTGACTTAGATTGGAAAGGACTTTGAATTTATAATTTGTATTTATTTTTAAGTGACATGACACACTTAAATGTCATATACTCTGCTGAAGAGATTTAGAAAATAATTTCCTTACATAAGTAATTTTTCCTCCTTCATCTTCAGTTCTTCTATCTGGCAAGTAAGAGGGACAGATTATATAATCTCCAAGGTTCCTTCAAGCGTTCAAAAAGTTTGAAAAGATTTTACTTTGTCATCAAGAGAATCCCATAGAAGACTAAGGAGCATAAGAAATATACAATCATCATAATACTCTAGGAAGTTGTATCTCTTATTGATGTGCAGGGTGCATTAAATTATGGAGACTGAATGTAGGGAGCGCAGTTAGAAGATTTATGTGACTGTCTTTGCAGAGCCTAATCCAGGACAACCTTGGAAATGGTAAGGGATAGACGAGGAAGACTATTATTTGTTTGTTGATCATAAAAGTGTACAAGGAATCAGTGTATTTTTATTTGCATTTCTAATCAGTCTTAGCCGAACTACTTAAATTTTTTATAGTAGAGCTTTTGATATTCAGAGTAAGACCCATAATCCCTGTATTGCCATATGGGAATGTCTAGGGCGTGTCACTCCTGTGTGTGTGCGTGTGTGTGTGTGTGTGTGTGTGTGTGTGTGTGTTTGGAAGTGCTGTGATAAAAAATACTTTAAGAATAAAGTATTATCACTTTCCAAATTTTTCTGTCATTTACATTTAGTAATGACCACTTCCATGAGACCTCTGTTTTCTCTCTTATTGCCGTGTAGATACGTATTAAACTATGCCTGTGTGACAGACCACCTTCTCAATGTTTATTATCAAACACGTTTTAACTAGAGATGAATATAACACAGCCATAATACCTCAATGAAAAATGCAATAGTGTTTTTATATGAAAATATGTTTTATGTTCTACCACTTTCCAGTGGGTGACTCTTCTGATGTTTCAAAAACCAAATGCTAAAAGAAAGGGGAAAAAAAAAGGAAGAAAGGAAAGTGCTTCATATTAACAAGAAACAAAATATTCACTGATTTTTGGAAACTGACATATTAGAGTTTTGAAACTTCAGCCATTGAATAATTATTTGCTGAAATTTGCTTTACTTGTCTGTAAATATTGGAATAATTATATTATAAAATTAATTATTCCAATGGTAATAGGTAAAAGTATCATCTACATGTGTGTGCATGTCAAATGAGACAATGAATGAAAGACTGGCACATAATACATATAGTAGTTGTCATTAAAAACAAATAAATTGTAGTTTTTAGGTTGTCTTTGCAAGTAGGCATGAGTGGGGCGAAATAAAAAGCATAATAACGATATTTAGGAGCAATGATTGGCCAAAGGACAATTGTACTTCTTATGTCATTTCTAGAAACTGAAGCATATCTAAAAGTAGGAGTTAAGACAGCACCAAGAACTATTCCTAAAGACTGGCAATACATTTAGTGGTCAATTTAGTAATGCTTGTAGATTACACTTTAGCCAAGTTTTTTTCTTACTATTTATAATCAGATACCTTCTGTAGATGCTGGACATATTAACTATTTGTGGCCTTAAAGTCCCCTGTTGGGAAATAATTCATAGAGTTAGTTGGGTACAGGCAGTAAAGGTTCACACTACAAATACAGTCTTCTCATCTCAAAGCAAACTGTAGTTCCAAAAAGAAGAGTGTGTCAGGGTAAGCAGACAGAAAACAATTTTGTGTCAGGCTATGTTCCTCTGCCTCTGAAACTAGGCTTCTCTCAGTCTCCTCAGCAGTGACTCTCTCCAGCAGTGACCATAACAACTGCTGTTCTCAGCTGACCTGACTGAGCCAATCCAGAAACTTTGGTCCTTGGGGAAGCTGCCTCCCTAGGCTCCCCAGCACTTAGGGAGGGATTCTGCTCCACAGAGAAGGACTCTCTCCTGAAGAGACAGAACCAATTGCCTCCACCACAGCCTCCCTTTTGGCCTATTTCAATCTTGGCCAAATTGGGGAAATGGAATGGAGATTGCCCTGCATTTCCCTCTCCTCTGCCTCAGTATGTTTTTGTCATGTCAGCTGGTGTCATACAAAGGATAAGGGAAGTACATACACAGCCAGAACTCTTTTGCTGGTCAGAAATTCCTTGAGTGTCTGTCCTGTCGGAGCCTGTTCAGTTTGTCTGTGTTGTGACCTTGGGACTCTGGAGAGAAATGGGGAGGGGAAGAAGTAAGTGTTGCCCTAAGAATGCTTACCATTCTTTTGTTGTCTGGATACAATCTTGGGAAAGGTGGGAAGCTTGACCTTGTGTCTTCCTCAATAAACTCTTCATTTACACAAAATGAAAAAAAAAACACATATATATGGTCTTCAATGCTGCTGCCCAGGCTAGAAATTATTAATAACTAGAGGCCTGGTGCAGGAATTCATGCACAGGTGGGGTCCGGCCAGCCTGCCCCAATGGGGGCCCATCAGGCCGGGCCAGCGGGAAGAGGGGCTGTGGGTGGTTGGCAGGCAAGCCCAGTCCCCGAGTGAGGTGTTGGGCGGCAACCGGGGGTGGGGCTGGCCAGGGGGAGGAGGGTCGATCGGGGCCAGATCAGGCTGGTTGGCTGCCATAGTGCTTGTCATAGCCACAGGTTGTTCTGGTCATTCTGGTCATTCTGCCATTCAAGTTGCTGGGCTTTTATATATTTAGATATGGTGATAGTGTAAGTTAATGAACATGTTCTTCTTATGTATACTCCGAAGCCAAATATAAGAGATGAATAATTGTAAAATTCACTTCTGACATTGAATGAATGAATCTGAAAGTTATGCACATTAAAATATGGACAAAAGCCAGTTGTTTCTGATGAGAATTAATTACAAATATCTGCAGTAAGTACTTATCTGAGCCCTTGGTCATTTGAAGTTAATTTCTTGTCTTCAAAGAACTAGACATGATAAGTTATACATATTAACAAATCAAAAATATCCAGTTCCTTACGTAATGGCATTTATATATGATTAAATAAAACTTTATATTGTTTTCTAAACATGAAATTTGTTTACTTACCTGCACTACTTCCTTCTTGTGATAACCATGTATTTTTCTTTTTTCCTGGTGAGCTGAGAAATCTGAAATCTTTAACCTTTGGGCTACATAGGTTTTAGAGTACCTCCCCCCTCTGTCAGCAGATATGATGCCATGGATTACTCTGATTGTGATTGTGATTAATAATATGTTACTCTCCTGACAGTTCCTGTTAGCTTCATGAAGAATTGATGTTACAAATTTTCATTGCACTTTAATGGTTGATTTACTGATGTTTATAAAATAAAAGGTCAATTCAATAGTTTAAAATAGTTGTGATAGCATTGATACTGAATGATATTTATTTGTAAAAAAGGAAAATAATAGAGAAAATCTGGCTGATAAGGTCATAAAGTTGAACAGATGAATGTGTCTAATTGCTCTATTTTCTTTAAAAGGCCATAAACTTTGCAACATTTTGTAAATGCCAGAGTTGCTGTCTCACATATAGAAATATTCCTAATACACAGTATTGCAGCTTGAAGTTCAAAGGAAGATAGAAAGGGGACTTTGAGTGAATCCTCCTCTATAAATTATCTGTTGAAAAGGCTTCAGGAAAGTTTGACTGCAATGTTGACAAAGAATAAAAAGAAACATGTTACAAAAAAAGAAAATATTTTTAAATTATCTAAGCACCTAGATAAATCTGGGTTTAGATGTCTACATTTTGACAACATTCACCTTTTATTTTGTTTGTTGGGCAAAAAAGAAAGAGAAGGAAGAAATTATATGCAAGTTTTCTGAAAGTTTGTGCTTGTGTTTAGAATTATTTTTCTTTCAAGTTTCATTTTTGATGCTCATTTATTTTTGTTTTAGGACAAAAAGAAACAAGAAGCTCTTTATAGTGCCAGGACATGGCTCTAGTATTTCCCAGATATATAGAAGTTATAATTTCAATTTTATTTAAAAGTTGATTTCTTGATGTTTTTTTTATTTAGTTATTTATTTTTTCAATTCTCTCTTTATTTTGGGGGGATGGGTACTAATGAGTTTTTACACTATTGCACTTTCTACAAAGGATAATTTCTCCCTTTAAAATAGAGATTTACATATTGGGTAGAGGAGGGAGGAAGGGAAAGAAGAGGGAAGGGAGAGAGAAAGGAAGGTAAAGAGGAAGAGAGGGGCCCAGCCCCGCATGGCTCAGTGGTTGAGCTTGGGGGTCACTGTTCCATTCTTGGTTGGTTGTAGGCTCGATCCCCAGTGGGGGGCTAGCAGGAGGCAACTGATCAATGTTACTCTCTCATCATTGATGTTTCTCTCCCTTTTCCTTCCTCTCTGAAATAAAAAAATATATATTTTTTTTAAAGAAAAGGAAGAGGAAGAGAGGGGAAAACAGAAGAAAAATGGAAGGAAGAAAAAAAATTATCAAGTAAAATTTAAATAGAGGCACAAAAATATACACTTGCTAGCAAAAAGAAAATGTAGTAAATATAGCAATGTTAAACAAAATAGGATTCAAGGTTTAAAATAGAATTTAAGGTTTAAATGGAACAAAAAATATTTTATACTTAAAAAAGTTACAACCAATCATGAAGACTGATAACTCTTAGAAATACAAGCTACATTACAACAAAAAGAGAAACTACAAAGGAAAGAACCAACATGTTTATCAACTGGGAAATATTTTTAGCATCCTTCTAAATAACCCCAAGAGGAAATCAAAATATTATTTAGAACACTATTCATGTTATTTAGAAATATTATTTACTTAGAAACACTATTTAGAAAGGGACAACAATGAAAGAATGTATTCAGACAAGATTCTTTGTTGGAAGCAATAGAAACCAACACTGGCTGACTTAGGCAAAAAATAAACTCATTAACAGGACCTTGGTTCACTCACAGAATCACTGGCCTGGCAGTGGAACTAGGCTCAGAGCTATACAGCTAGAACGATGCCCACCATAGTATCACTGAACCAACCTGGAGAGGACAAGGCTACTGCCATCACCAGGTGCCAGCAGCTGAATCTTGCACCACTGACTGTGAGAGCCATGGATGCTGAGACTGCCCTGGTGTTCCTGTCACCACTCTCCCAAGTACAAGAACTTGGTCTTGTTGCAAATGCCACTGGTGCCATTTCTGTGCATTACTAACTCTCAATTCAAAACCAGGGTAGCATACCTATGATAGCAGCCTAGATAGTGTGTCTGTGTCCAAGCAACAAGAGAAGGCAGGCTTTATCTGCCACTAAGAGTTATCAACTCAAGAACAAATAAGCCCAAAAGAAGTAGAAGAAAGCAAATAAATATAAATAGAAAAAATAACAAAATGGGGAGTGGGAAATCACATAGACTTGATTTTTGAAAAGTCCAACAAGGTAGACAAACTTTTATCATGTCTGGTTAAGGAGAGGGAGGAAGGGAAGAAGGTGGCAGGGAGGGTTGGGGGAGGTGGGAAGGAGGGAGGGAGGACACAAACACCTCTAAGGATAAGAAAAGAAACATAACTATAGATAGAGTTCTTTTTTTTTTAATTTCTTTATTGATTAAGGTGTCACATATTTGTCCTCATCCCCCCATTCCCTTACCCCACCTTTCCCCACAGATGCCCCCATCCCCCTGTTGTCCTTAACCATTGGTTAAGCTTGTATGCATGCACATAAGTCCTTTGGTTGATCTCTCCCCGCTACCCCCACCCTCTCCTACCCTCCCTCTGAGGCCCGACAGTCCGATCGATGCCTCCTTGTTTCTGGGTCTGTTCTTGTTCATCAGTCTATGTTGTTCATCATTTCCCCTAGATGAGTGAGATCATGTGTTACTAGAAATATACTTATAGGAACCGAATGTGAGACGAGCAATAATAGTTATGCTGACAGGCAAATGAATCAGTCTGTAGTAAGTTTCTTTCTGGACCAACAGTTCTTTTGAGACCCAGGTGTGCGCGGCCTCACCTGGTTCCGGGATCCAGCCTCACCCATACCCAGGGGCGCGTGGCCTGTCCCAGACCCAGGGGCGCGGCCTCACCTGGATCCGGGACCCAGCCTCACCCGAATCCAGGGGAGCACGGCCTCACCCGGACCCGTTATCCAGCTTCACCCAGACCCGGCACCCAGCCTCACCCGGATCCAGGGGCGCACGGCCTCACCCGGACCCGGTATCCAGCTTCACCCAGACCCAGGGGCACGTGGCCTCACCTGGACCCCGGGGCGCATGGCCTCTCCTGGACCCAGGGGCGCATGGCTTCACCTGGACCCAGGATCCAGCTACACTAGGACCCAGGGGCACGTGGCCTCGCCTGGACACAGGGGCGCGGCCTCCCCCGGACCCGGGACCCAGCTTCACCCGGATCCAGGGGCGCACGGCCTCACCCGGACCCAGGGGCGCATGGCATCGCCCAGACCCAGGGGCGCGTGGCCTCGCCCAGACCAAGCTGTGCGGACTCACCCGGACCCAGGACCCAGCGGGGCTTGGTCTTCTTGATCCCAATTCCCTCTCGCTGGGTGGCGGGCTCGGCGAAGCTCCAGTGCACCCGGTGCACGGCGGCGGGCTGGTCCGAGGTTGCTGCGGCGGCACTCGGGTCTGCAGTGGCGACCAGTCGCCGGGCAAGCGCACCTGGATCCAGGACCCAGTGGGGCCTCGTCTTCCCGGTCCCAACTCCCATCGGTCAATTCCTTCTCAGCAATTCCTCCGGCCATTGTTCTGGATGTTGTCTGCTCTGTTTTCCAGTTGTAGTTTCAAAATTGTTGTGGTAGGCAACAATCAGGTGTCTGCCCTATGCCGCCATCTTGGTCCTCCAGAAGATTCTTAAGTAACCTTATAAATGTGGTTCTGAACACTGTGTCGTCCATTAGTTTACTTTCCTTCATCCCTTCTATTCGTGACCTGCTTCGGTGTCTTCACCTTTTGGCTGCCTCCCTATCGCTCAGCTTCCCCAATCTCCCTAGGTGGTCGCTCTTGATACCCCCCTTTGTGGGCTGAGTGCAAAGTCTTGGTGTTGTTAAGCCTTGATCGCTGTTGGTACACTGGGAGGATTTGACCTCCAGTCCAATTGGCTGTGAGGATCAGCTGTGTCTATGCCGGGAGACAGCCTTATTCAACTAGACTTGCAAAATTGTAAAAGCCTCTATGCTCAGCTTGGATGGGGCGGAGTTTCAGGGTGGAGCCTACAGCCTTGGCTTCCCGTCAGCCCCGCCCTATGAGGTTCCTGTGTCTTAGTGTCCCTCTGTACTCCCTGCAAACACCTCTGAGAGAAAAGCGCCTTGTAGTTTCGCCCGCTGCCAAACAGTCTAGTCTCTCCCCCAATGAATCTGGATTCCCAGATTCTCGCCTGGAACTGGGTTTCAGTGTAGTCGGAACTGGGGCTCAGCGCAGTCTGGCGCTTTTGTCTCCTTCCCACCAGGGCAATTCAGCGGCACAGTCAACAGACCATCCTCTGCGCGCATTCCCGTGTGCACCTCCGGTGCTCTGCCTTTCGCCGCTTCTCTGCATTTCCACCTTACAGCCCAGATTCCCCCAGTATGAGCCTGGCTTCCCAGGGTCTTGCCCGGAACTGGGGTTCAGTGCAGTTGGAACTGGGGTTCAGCATGGACCGGAGCTTTTGTCTCCTTCCCGCTAGGGCAATTCAGCGGCACAGGCAACAGTCTGTCCTCTGCGTGCATTCATGTGCACGCCTCCGGAGCTCTGCCTTTCGCTGCTCCTCTGTGTTTCTGCCCCACAGCCCAAAATCCCCCAGCATGAGCCTGGCTTCCCAGGGTTTCGCCCGGAACTGGGGTTCAGTGCAGTCGGAGCTGGGGTTCAGCGCAATCTGGAGCTTTTATCTCCTTCCTGCTAGTGAATGCTGGCCAGGCCGTCAGCCGCCCCTCCCTCTCCGGCTCCGTCCTCCCCGCACGCGCGCGTGCTCGTGTCTCCGCCCATGTCTCCATACCTCTGGCTTTTATGGCTCCTCTGATTTTCCTTGTGGTTTTCTCTTTCCTTCTAGTTGTGGGTATTTCAGTCAGCCAGCTTTCCTGTGGTTCTGGATGATGTCCGTTTTGACTTTTAGTTGTATTTTTGAAATTGTTGTTCCAGGCTGTAGGTTAGGTGTTTAACCTATGCCGCCATCTTGGTTTCTCGAGTTCTTCTTTTTCATTTCTTGATGTTATTAAAATATTGCACTTATAATTATCTGATCATAATGATTATATATTCTATTTTTAGTTTTAGTGTCAGATTTTTAAAATTATCATTATTGTTGTAAGTATTACAGATGTCCTCATTTTTCCTCCATTGCCTTCCTCCACCCTACTCCCACCCCCATCCCAGCCTTCACTGCATTATTGTCTTTGTCCATGGGTTATGTATATATGCATATAAGTGATTTAGTTAATCTCTTCCTGTCCTGTCCCCTCTGAGATTTGTCAGTCCATTCCATGCTTCCATGTTTATGGATCTATTTTTTTCATCGGATTATTTTGTTCACATATAAGTGAGATCACAAATCATCAGAGAGATGCAAATTAAAATGACAGTGAGGTATCACCTCACACCTGTCAGAATGGCTACCAACGACAGGTTAACAAACAACATGTACTGGCAAGGATGTGGAGGAAAGGGAACCCCAGTACACTGCTGGTGGGAATGCAAACTGGTGCATCCACTGAGGAAAACAGTATGGAGTTTCCTCAAAAAAACTATAAATGGAACTGCCATTTGACCCAGTGATCCCACTTCTAGGAATATATTCTAAGAATCCTGAAATACCAATCAGAAAGAATATGTACACCCCTATGCTCATAGCAGCACTATGCACAATAGCTAAGATCTGGAAACAACCCCACTACCCATCAGTAGATGAGTGGATAAAAAAGCCGAGGTACATTTACACAAAGGAATACTATACAGCTGTAAAAAAGAAGGATTTCTTACCCTTTGAGACTGCATTGAGGGACCTAGAGAGTATTATGCTAAGCTTTTTCTGAATCAGTAAGTATGATCATGTTTTCTTCTTTGGCCTGTTAATAAGATGGATTGCATGCATTAATTCCTGAATATTAAACCAGCCTTGCATTCTCACAATAAAATATTAGCAAAAAAGTTGATAGGTTTATGGTAAGAAAGACTATTGGTCCATAGTTTCCTTTTGTAGTCTATCTGGTCTTGGTAGCAAGGAATTGCTGACCTTATAAAATGAGTAGGGGAATATTTCCTCCTCTTCTATTATTTGGAAGAAATTATGTAAAATTGTTATTTCTTTTTTTTAATTTCTTTATTATTAAGGTACTAGAGGCCCGGTGCACGAAATTTGTGCACGGAGGGGGGTTGTCCCTCAGCCCAGCCTGTACCCTCGCCAATATGGGACCACAATCCAGGACTGCTGGCTCCCAACTGCTTGCCTGCCTGCCTTCCTGATTGCCCCTAACCACTTCTGCCTGCCAGCCTGATCACCCCCTAACCACTCTGCTGCCAGCCTGTTTGCCCCCAACTTCCATCCTCTGCTGGCCTGGTCACCCATAACTGCCCTCTCCTGCAGGGTTGATCACCTCCAACTGCCCTCCCTTGCAAGCCTGGTCCCTCTCAACTGCCCTCCCTTGCAGGCCTGGTCCCTCACAACTGCCCTCCCTTGCAGGCCGGGTACCTCCCAACTGCCCTCTCCTGCTGGCCATCTTGTGGTGGCCATCTTGTGTCCACATAGGGGCAGGATCTTTGACCACATGGGGGCAGCTATATTGTGTGTTGCAGTGATGATCAATCTGCAGATTACTCTTTTATTAGATAGGATAGAGGCCTGGTAGAGGGGTGGGGGCCAGCTGGTTTGCCCTCAAGGGCGTCTGGGATCAGGTGGGGGTTCCCTTGGGGTGTGGGGTGGCCTCAGCGAGGGGCCTGTGGTGGTTTGCAGGCCGGCCACACCCCCTGGCAACCCAAGCAGAGTCCCTGATATCTGGAATTTATTTTCCTTCTACAACTGAAACTTTGTAGCCTGGAGCAGAGCCAAGCCTGGGGCTCCCTCCGAGGGCGGCAGCCATTTGTGTTGGGGTTATAATTGAAACTTTGTAGCCTTAAGTGGGTGGGCCCGGCCAGGGTGTGTGGAAAGCTTTGCTTCCCCTGTTGCTGCCGGCAACCCTGGCCTGCTCTCTAAAGCTCCATTCTGCGGCCATTTGTTTGAATTTGCTTACCTTCTATAATTGAAACTTTGTAGCTTGAGTGGAGGCTTAGGCCTGGCCAGGGCAGGCGGAAAGCTTGGCTTCCTCTGTTACCTAGGAAACGTTGCTCTCTGTGGCTGTAGCCATCTTGGTTTGGGATAATTTGCATGCTCGCTCTGATTGGATGGTGGGTGTGGCTTGTGGGTGTGTCTGAGGTATGGTCAATTTGCATATTTGTCTATTATTTGATAGGATTACATATGTGACTTATTCCCCCATTACCCCCCACCTCCCATTCATGCCCCACCCCCCTTTGTCTGTGTCCATTGATTGGGCTTATATGCATGCATATAAGTGCTTTGGTTGATCTCTCCCCCTTACCCCCACCGTCCCCTACCTTCCCTGAGGTTGACATTCTGATTGATGTTTCTCTGTCTCTGAATCTGTTTTTGTTCATCAGTTTATGTTGTTCCTTATATTCCACAAATGAGTGAGATCATGTGATATTTATCTTTCTCTGCCTGGTTAATTTCACTTAGCATTATGCTAAGTAAAATTGTTATTTCTTCTTTAAATGTTTTATAAAGTTTGCCTTTGAAACCATCTATGCCTCATATATTTTTCTAAGGTTTTAAACTACCAATTCAATACCTTTGAATGGTCATATTGCCATTTGTGTGATTTAATCTTGGGTAAATTTAGGTAGATTATGATTTTTGAGAAATGCTTTATTTCATGTAAATTATGGAATTTATGCCCATAGTTGTTCATAGTATTCCTTTTTAATCCTATCAACATCTTTGAAGTTTGCATTGATATCCACCTTTTAAATTCCTAATACTACTCTCTTGTATATTATTTTTGTTTTGTCAGTCTTGCTATGTTTTAATCAATTTTATTGATCTTCTTAAAGAATTGGTTTTTATTGCATTAGTTTTCACTTGTTTTCTTTGCCCACTTCAGGTTTATTTTCCTTTTTTAGCTTTTTAAATAAGAAGCTAGATTTTAAGGTTTAGATCTTTCTTCTTTTTCTAATAAGAGCATTTACTAGTATTGCTATAAATTTATCCCTAAGCACTGCTTTGTCTATGTCCCACAAAGTTTGACATATTATGCTTAAATTTCATTCAGTTTAAGAGTAAATTTTCTAATTTACCTTGATAGTTCCTTTTCAATAAATACATTAATTTGTTGTTGAAATTCCAAGTATTTTGAGATTTTCTTGTTATCTTTTTATTATTAATGCCATGCTTAATTTTATTTTTGTCAGAGGACATATTTCATATTACTTCAATATTTTTAATTTGTTAATAATTAGTTTATAAATCACAGCTCAAGTACCCATCAGTGGACGAGTAGTTAAAAAAGCTGTGGTACATTTATACCATGGAATTCTATGCAGCAGTAAAAAAGAAGAATCTCTTACCCTTTGAGACAACATGGAGGGACCTAGAGAGTATCAGGCTAAGCGAAATAAGTCAGTCAGAGAAAAACAAGTAGCACATGATCCCATTCATATGTGGAGTCTAATTAACAAAATAAAACTGATGAATGGAGTGGATCCAGAGACATGGAAGCATTAAACAGAGTGCAGAATCTCGGTGGGAAGGTGGGGGAGGGTGGATGGGTGGGAGGTAATCAACCTAAGAACTTGTATGCATATATGCATAACCTATGGACACAGACAATAGGGTGGTGAAGGTCTGGTGTGGGGGTGGGGGTGGGCTGGAGGGGGTCAATGAGGGAAAAAAGGGGACATATGTAATATTTTCAACAATATTTAATTTAAAAGTTAAATAAAATGATTAAAAATAACTAGTTTATGAATCAGAATATAATCTATATTAGTTAATTTTCCACCTGAACTTAAAAATGTGCATTCTGCTTTTTGGCTGGTAAAGATGTGTATAGAATTTAATTATATCCTATTGGTTGAATTTATTATATAACTCTTTGATATCCTTACTGATTTTCTGTCTATTAGTTCTATCACTGAAGGAGGAGTGTTGAAGACTCCAACCATCATTATGGATTTATTTATTTCTCCTTTTAGTTCTGATAGTTTTTGCTTGGTATATTTTGCAGCTCTGTTGTTTGTTTCTCCAGAAAAGTTCAGTAGGGTAAAGATTACACCATCAAAGAGGACTCCTTTTTTATTCTTATGGAATATATGCATATTATACTCATCTTCTGAACTATAGGCTCTAAAATATATGAAAAAGATAAGTTTTAAATTTGTATGCTCAGATTTTTAAAATAAAGTTAAAGATTACAAAAAAAATAAAGTGTATTCTCCATGTAAAATTGTGGACATGTCTTTAATTCTGCCTTTTCTAATTTTACTTTTGCACAAATTTACTTTGTAAATTTATTTGACAAATGTTTTATTGTTTAAATACTCTCTGCAGCTTAATTATATACATCTCTTCATCTTAGCATCCCTTTGCTTTATACAGCTCTTTCATTTTCCTTTCTAACAGCTATTTTTTAAATAAAACCATCTGTGTATTGCTTATACAACTCTACTTTCCTACTTAATTATATTGTCCTGATCTGCCCTTTTCTGTCTTTAGCTTTACTTAATTGTGCTTTACTGAAATCCTTAACTTTCTTAAATATTTCAAATTTATTTGCATAATGTTACAAAAATCTTTAGGCAATACTTTTAAATGTTTGAAGAACAGTCTAATATCACTTCAAAGTCAATTCTCTAAAATCATAGGATGCTGCTTTGTTTCTTTAATGCTCATACAATGCTTCATATTAGATGATAAAAATTTCAATGTTCTAATCACACCTGCTTAATTCTTTACCAGAAATTTTTGGAATAGTTTCCATCTTATGTACTTTAAGAGAAGGAAGCTTTCTTCTGTTTGTAAGAAATACTATCATATCACTGATATCACAGCCAATATTGGAGAGATTGAAACTTCCACAATTTAACTTCTAATCCATTTTAAGCTTTTCTTATCAGCAAAAGTGTTTTCTGATGTTTTCCCTTACTGCTTTGTAACTCTACTAATATAGTAATATTGCTGTCATTATCTTCTAAACTCTTATGTGTCAGCTAAAATATTTGTATTATTATTACTCTGCAGATTCAGTATTTTCTTTTGCTGCTTTCATCAACCTATTTTCTGTATTAACCATTTCTCTTGTAGATATTTTTATTTAGCTTATATTTTCTGCTTCCTTATAGTACTAAATCTTTATTTCTAGTGAAAATTATGCGATATTGAGCTATGGATCTTAAGAGGACTTAGAGGACTAATTTGTGTCTTTCTTATTAGTCATTTTAGTGTCTAACTGTGTTACATCCTCAATGGAATGTAAAGTTATAGAGGATAAGAGCTGTGACTTTTTATGCAGGATGTGCACATTCTCTTTTATGAATCATATATATGCAAAACAATAAATAAAACTACATATTGCCTGAGGTAAATCTTATAAGAATGTAAAGGGTTTCTGAAAAAATAAATCTTATAATATTTCTCTTAAAATAACTTATACATTCTCACAAGAGAATAACATAATTGTGACACTGGCATATGTTGGAAAGTTCATTCAAATACTGGTGGTCTTTTTTTTTTAAGTTGCTGTCTTCATTTTTAGGTTCAGTTTCATGACTATTTTATTCATATTTTCATAGTTTAAGAAATATTTCTACTTTAAAGTTTCATATATTTTAACTTTAATACAAATCTTGCCTATGAGGTAATTTCCCATAATGATAAGAAATCTATCTGCCCACATTCTGCCAAACACTCTGGAGTTTGCATACACTTTCTTTGAAATTATCCTATTTGCTTAAAAATTACCCAAAATATTATACTTAAAGATTGTGTAATCCATGACTCATCTCTAAAATCTTACTCTTGGATGAATCATCTCACAACTGGTTTATTTTAAAACTAAGAAGTCAAAACTAAATAATAACACATCTTTTGCACATTTATACACAAAATTTGAAATTCTCAGCTCCCCTCTCTGTACTGAAGCATTGGCAACTCTGAGACCCAGTTGATTCCTGAAGATGAAATTTAAAACACTTTGAAATTCTAAAGGTCATGCTTGCTAGTTCCCTGTCAACTCTTTGAGATGAAAGGAGCTCATGTGAGACCATAGAGAGAATGGGTGGTTGCTGTAAGAATAGCTTGTCTTGCCTGTCCTACCCTGTTGTAGAAAGCCAGAGTCCATGTATGTATACTGGGTAATACCAGAGAAGGGTAAAAGAGGATTGTTTAATGAAAAGGAGAGTGTGACCTTCCAGCCCAAAGGAGACAAAAAGGTCCATAATTTGTTTCTGTCCTGAGCTTCAATTTTTTTAGGTGGCTTTATGTGCTGTTAGCATCATGCTCACTAATTTGTCTTTTGGTTTTTAGAACTAACTTGCTTTTTTGGTCTATAATAAAACATAGTACACTCACTGATCTTAAAAGATCATTTTTTGACAAAGAAATTCACTGCAACAGGCTACTGAAATGTAAAGGAGGCATTGAGAATTGTAAGCACTGAGGAAACAGGAGAGTTACTTGGGCTGATACAAGCATGTGCTGTAGAAATGGAAATAGCAGGTTGAAACTGAACATGGCAAAATTTAGTCTGAATGTCAGGAAAAGTTGTCAACTCTGAGATTTAATTAGGTACTGGAATAGTTTCCCAGAAGAAATGGCAGAAATTTATTGCTGGAGCTATTTAAAATTGGCCTGGACAAAGCACTAGGTAATATACAGAATGGGACAATCCTTCACAGATTCTTGAGGATTGATGTAGATAGCAATTGGTCTTTTGCATTTCTAATGTTCATGATCATTATTCTAGATTTTACTTCACAGTGCTTGCTAAATGTGTTCTCTTTACCACTGTAACATTACATGATGCCCACAGGGTTATCCACACCTACTTTAAAAAAAGTGATCCAAGCTGAATATCCCATTTAATTTGTTAATCACATGGCTCCTTCTTTCTTTCTTTCTTTCTTTCTTTCTTTCTTTCTTTCTTTCTTTCTTTCTTTCTTTCTTTCTTTCTTTCTTTCTTTCCTTCCTTCCTTCCTTCCTTCCTTCCTTCCTTCCTTCCTTCCTTCCTTCCTTCTTTCCTTTTATATCTGGGCAGAAAAAAATCCTTCCAGCGGCCTCTGATTAATATCTTTTTCTTTTCTTTTCTTTTCTTTTCTTTTCTTTTCTTTTCTTTTCTTTTTTCTTTTCTTTTCTTTTCTTTTCTTTTCTTTTCTTTTCTTTCTTTCTTTTCTTTTCTTTCTTTCTTTTCTTTTCTTTTCTTTTCTTTTCTTTTCTTTTCTTTTCATTTTCTTTCTTTTCTTTTCTATGTCTTATTTCTGTGTGTGGGCTGGAAACATTTATCAATTGATTAATAATTTAACTATTTTTATTTTGGATAAATATTTGTTTTTTAATAACTCACATTTTTTATTTTTCATCTGAATAACAGTTGATAAAGGGTTTTATTTTTTTCTTCAAATGTCTTACAAAGCCCTCTGATTATGATCATAATCATTAAATTTAGGATTCTTGTTTATCAACTCTTTTTTTTCCATTCAATCTCTGAATAAGAGAAGGCAGAAATAGAATCTGAACTTAAATGTAATGTTGCTGATAACTATCTTTTCAATAGCCTTTGCAGCCAAATCAATAATTCTGTTTTGTGTGAGGTATGTGACTACTTTTTTTGAGAAAAAAATATATATATTCACAATATCCCTTGGTCATACTCAATAGGTGGTACTCAGAATGTATTTTATTCAGGTTCAGAATTTGTTTCCTTACAACAAAGGTGTTAGAAATATACCTTGTAAGCTAGCTACCACATACCAATGTATATCTTACAGGCATACAGTATTCTACTCAATTTTTGGTTCCTTTCCTTGGACTTTTTCAGCCACTTTGAAAGTTAGAAGAGTTCCTATATACTTGTCCCTTTATTCTCTTTCTAACAATACTAGCTAACTTTAGGAAAAAAAAAAAACTAGTCTATACCAGACAATGTGTTAGTTCTTTTCATGAATTATGATTTTGAATCATCACAATAATTCTGTGAGGCAGGTATTCTTATGAACCTCATTCTCAGGTAAGTAACTTGTTTAAGGTCACACAGCTATTAACTGGTAGAGTAAGGCTGAAATGCAGATTGTCTGACAGCAGAGTGCATACTCTCAAAACCAATGCATTGAAATGACTGAAGTGCTTCTGAACGGGGAGTAAGGATAGCTGTACAATGTTCTGTGAGTTTTAAGAACCTTGGGAATAAGCGCAAATGAATTATCTTCAGTATGATAATGCATGCTGAAGTGATATGTGCAAAGAATCAAGAGGCAAAACAAAGTATTTTAATATATGATATTCTAATTCTGCATACCTTCCCCCCCACACACACCCAGATTTTATTTCCTGGGTCTGGAAGAGTTTCAGATGGACTGCAAGTTGGGAAGTCCATTGTTCACCAGATGCTAGTACCCAATGTTTGATGATTTGGAGTCTCTCTCATAGCTTTTAAATACTAACCAAGATAACGTCTATCATAGTCAAACATTTCAAACCTTTCATAATTGTGTAATTCTGCAAAACCTAATTAGGTTACCACTAAGCCATTTATTTTCAAACCAGAATAACCTCAACTCCCTTAAGCTATAATTGTTATATACACTCTTGAAATATTTTGGGACAATGGCTATATACTATGTGAGGCATTAAGTGTTCTTCCTGTGGAATAGTATAAGTAGAAATTAACAGACCTTGGCAGAATGTAATGAGTACTTTACAGAAAGGGATGGTCATCTTTGCTATTCTGCTCCTTATTTCAATTGTTTCAATTATTTATGATATTCTAATATAGACAATTTTTATTTTTCAAAATGTTGTTGCATTACTTGATCATAATCAATTCCCTCATTTAAATTTAAAATACTTGCTTTATAATCTGTATTACTAATATATAAAGGTTAAGACTAGGTAAACATGGGAAAACGAACATTTGTTATTATTGTGCAGTGAATTTTCTAAGCTCTTTTTAGTCATTAGAAAATGCTAAAAGTAATATCAGTCTAAGGGGAACAAACTAATTAGTAATAATGATAGTGGCTGAGAGCATACCTTAAAGCTGTTTTTGCGCCTGTCAATATCAACAAAAACAATGATATCAAATGATAAAGGTAGCTTTGAGGGCTTAAACACTTTTTGCACCAGAAGCAAAGATATATTACTAATTGGGTAGTTGGAGACAATAAATCAGTAAGGAACACTTTTTAGAAATTTATGTACATGAAATATTTTTTGTTTTTTTAAATATATTTCATTAATTTCAGAGAGGAAGGAAGAAGGAGAGAGACATAGAAACATCAATGATGAGAGAGAATCATTGATTGGTTGCCTCCTGCATGCTCCCCACTGGGGATCTAGCCCACAACCTGGGCATGTACCCTTGACTGGAATCGAACCTGGAACCCTTTAGTCTGCAGGTCGACATTCTGTCCACTGAGCCAAATCAGCTACGGATGAAACAATTTTTTTTTTTTTTGCTTTTGGCCATTTGTTTGTTCAGCCAGGTAATTTTGAAGAGTTGTCACTAACCAAGAGTCAACTTTGAAGCGAAATATATTAAAGTTCTACATAAAATCTGACATAAGTATCATTGTGAATATTTCCATTTATCGTTGTGTAAGAGAAGTTTTAAAAACTCACCCTCTCCCAAAAAAGAGTGGATTTAATTTCATGAAAGTTAAACACCATCATTTTAAATGTCATACAGACAGATGCTATGAGAAAAATGTTGTGAGCTAAATTATTATTCATCTTATATAATAAAGCCTAATATGCAAATCGACTGAATGGCAGAACGACCAGTGGAATGACCAGTTGCTACAATGTGCACTGACCACCAAGGGACAGATGCTCAATGCAGGAGCTGCCCCCAGCCCGCAGGCCCCAGGCCAGCCAAGGCAGGTGCCAGCGGGGGACCCCCAATAGCCCCACAGAGGGAGGCAAACAACAGTGGTGGCAGGGGGCAGAGACAGCCAGTGAGCAGGCCGGTGCTGCCCCTCAATTGCCCCACCAGTTGTCTCCAAGGCAGGTGCCTATAGGGGCACCCTCATCACCCCACTGGTTACCCCGCTGATCTGCCCTGATCTGCTGGCCAGGCCTAGGGACCCTACCCATGCACTAATTTCATGCACTGGGCTTCTAGTTCTATCATAACAGGCACTGACATCCCATTGAAACTTGAAATCCAAGAGGATATGCAGGGTTGAATGAAAGGCTGGGATTTGTAAAAATTGGACTATAGCTAGGAGTCTTTTTTAATTAGTGTACAAGAACTAAAGAGAAAGTAGAGCCGAAACCGGTTTGGCTCAGTGGATAGAGCGTCGGCCTGCGGACTGAAAGGTCCCAGGTTCGATTCCGGTCAAGGGCATGTACCTTGGTTGCGGGCACGTCCCCAGTGGGGGGGGTGCAGGAAGCAGCTGTTCGATGTTTCTCTCTCATCGATGTTTCTAGCTCTCTATCCCTCTACCTTCCTCTCTGTAAAAAAAATCAATAAAATATATTTAAAAAAAAAAAAGAGAAAGTAGAGCCATAACAGAACTAGCATTCTAAGAAGGCTAAAGGGAACAAAGGCAGTAATCAATTATACTTATCCAAGGTCCAAACTGAGTTAAAATGCAGAGGAACCAGGCATTAAATGGGAAGAAATGTCTGTGAATAAAAGCAACCCAGTAATGGAGAATGACTGGGGCAAGAACTCTCAGCATGGTTGATAAGAGCAGAGTTGGAAAACAGATGTTGGAGAGAAATTTTCCCAAACTGCAGAATCTTGGTTTGGGATTCATTTTGTTAAGAGAGATAATGGGTTTCTTTACAAAGGTAAATGACAGGCTCTTAGCAGGCTTCCTGATAAGTCAAAGTTTAAGGCTCAACTCTAATAGAGATATTAATTCAGCTGTAAGAATTTTTTTAAATGCTAAAGCCAGGGATTTTTAGCATATTATTATAATTCTGTCTGTTTTCCTTGTATCTTTTCATAGGTACATTGGTCAACCTGAGACATAACACTACTGTACAATCCCCATTGACCTGCTTTTTCATCTTCAAACACTGGGTAGCCACACTATATTTGATGCTTCTTCTTAATAGGGAGATATTGTTATTGATCTTACTTGATCTTCCAGTAAGGTTAAAGGGCCCACATTGATTGTGGTGGATATAACTTTAGCCTTCTTCCAGAGATAAGACTGTGATAACTGGCTAATTCTACCCTCAGAGTCTATGCCATCCCATGGAGACGTAATGCTGGATGTGTTAAAAAACTCTCAGGTCTAGCAGAAAGCATTTTGGCACACTGAACTAATATCTATGAACTTATTTTTCTATGGCTTCTATTATGAACAAAGAAGAAAACACCCCATTAAGTGCCTTTATCTATTGGAATAAAGTGTGTCATAAAAATATATATATGGTTCTGGAATTAAATAGCTCTTAGCCATGTGATCTTGGTCAGGTTGTCTCAAATTTCTGAGTTTCTGTTTGCTCATCTTTAAAATGGGGACAAATATTACCTACCTCACATAGTTATTAAGATTAAATGAGAACGCCTGTGTAAATGCTTGGCCCATATATGGCTCAATAAATATTTGTTAAATTTAAACCAAAGGATTGTGCTTGAATCAAAAGCCAAGTCTCTCTTATTCCTCTCCCTCCCCTCCCCTGCCTTCCCTCTGAAGAATGATGGACTGTTAAGATGCTTTTATGTCTCTGGCTCTATTTTTGTTCATCAGTTTATGTTGTTCATTAAATTCCACAAATGAGATCATGTGATATTTTTCTTTCTCCGTGTATGCATGCATATAAGCATGACCAATAGATACAGACACTAGGGGGCTGAGGGCATGTGCTGGGGGGTCAGGGTGGCTGGGGAGAGGTCAATGGGGAAAAAGGAAACATATGTAATACTACATGTAATATTTTAAACAATAAAGATTTAAAAAAAACACATCCAATTTTCTTCAATTTAGGGTCATCCTGTTTTCTACACACACCAGATATTCTCTACTACATCACTGTGCATTTTATAATGATTCACATAGAAAGATTGAATTTTTCCTAAGAAATGTTAACAAAAATCCTAGCTCCTAGTGATACAATTTAAACAACAACCTAATAGAATGGAAAGCATTAATTTCCTTAGATATGCCTCATACTGAGTGACCTATACAGGTCTACAAGGAGAGAAAAGGATCAATAGCTGCCCTTTCATGGAAATAAATTAAGGACACAAAAATGAGCTGTGCTGTGTAACTATATTTTGCCAAAATATAAATGTGATAATTCACTCCCTTCTTCCCAGGTCATAAGGGAAAATATGACTCAAAATCTTTTAATTTGTCAAACTGTATTCTTTCTTTTTTGGGGTTATTTGTTGTATAAATCCCTTTTTAGGGGATTATTAGGAACATTCAAATGAGAACAAACTAATCTAAAAGATCCCTGTCCACACACACATACAAATACCAACTAACATACTTTTAGGGATTTTAAACCTGAAATTGTACACAAACTGTAGTCATATGTGTAAATGGAAAGAGATGGCAAAAGAGGTCAGTTTTTCATAGCAGTTCTTGGCCCAAGAAATGTTCACAACTACTGGCTTCACTGTTTATACACCTACTCCATCCTTTCCCATCCTGGATTCCTGTCAGTGAATGAAGCAGTGAGGCACATGTACATGAGAACTTTCTGTGTGTTGCTATTGTGTGAGATAGGTTTGTTCTAATTATTAGTTAAGGCAAGCATGCCAAAAAATCTTGTTTACTGTAATGAATTTTAGTTTAATTGGTGGTGAAAGAATTATCGACCTGCATCTTCTGAAACTCCAAATTAAAAGCAGTTCACTCAGTTTCTCTTCATAAATTTACTTCCTTGAGGAACTCTTTTTATAGCAAAATATCTACCTGAGTCTCCTATCAGGAAAGACTGACTTCTCAAGAGGTCCAGTAAAATCTCCTTGATGCTTAGCTCTTACAGAGTTTTTTTTTTTTTTTAAACAAACCTCAAGTGCATCATATGCCAACCTAAATGAAGTGGCATTTATGTTTTACACTACTCTGGATATATCTCAACAACAAACAAACCAAGTGCTCAATCATTTTTCTTTCAATAGTCATCTGTTAGGAGGTACTTATTATATGCAGACAATGTTAACCACTGCTGTTTCTATGGTAAGCAAATGAATATGGCCATCCCCAACCTTCCCCATCTAGAAGAAATTCAATAGAAACAGTGTTATACACACTAAAATCAGGCAAGACTAAAAGTTTTATGCATTTGGGTAAAAAAAATTACAGATAAATGCTTGGATATGTACCCTCTATACCATAGATTCTCAAACTTCTGAGTGCATAAGAATCACAAGAGAAATTGTTTGAAATGCATGGTTTTGAACCCATTCTCAGGGCTTCTGATTCATTAGGCTTGGTATGGGGCAATAATCTCTATATTTACAAGCATTCAAAGTGATCCTAATGCACTTGTCTATGAATTAAATTTAGAAATATAAACTATCCCATAGATTCTGTCACTGCTAAAGGCTATAAAATTCTCAGTATCTTCCACTGTAGCTCTCTTTCTTCAAAGTGAAAAATGTGAACTTTAAGTTTCTTCTGAAAGTGGAGGAGTGGTATAGTGAACTAGAAAAGGCAACCAAAGAACTTGTATGCATATAAGTTTGTGATGATTTGTTACAACAGCAATTGGAAACAAATGCATTTTCAGTAAGTTTCTCTTTTATAAGTTGTAATTTTTAAATTGGAATAAGTTAACAATAGGGTGGTGAAGGTCTGGGGAGGGAGCTGGCCAGAAGGGGGGACAGGGGGCATCTGTAATACTTTCAACAATAAAGACTTTTAAAAAAATAAAAGAAGAGGCAACAAGCCCAACTATATAAGCCAAATAGCCAGCATGTTCACAACTTTCCTTGAACCTATTAGAATGCAAAGCTTGCAGGGGATCAAATTGACCCAAAGGCAAAAGAGAGGCAGACACCTACTGGAAGAGAAAGAGCACTGACTGGGACAAGGTGTATCCTCAGGCCACTAAGAGTTCAATTAAAGTGATTGGCAAAAAAGTGAAAGTCTTTGAGTGAAAGCCTCTGCAGCTTCAAGTATAGGAAGAGTGCACAAGATATTACTTGAAGTTAAAGCCTATGTACAGTGAGAGTAACCATAGCAATAAATCTCAAACCCAGCCCAACACTTAATTAGAATTAACTCAAACCATTGGACTGGAGGCTCAGCAAGAAGAAAAGCTTGCACATTTCCAGGAATAAAATTTATTTACCTCAGTTTTGACTGTCCTACACAAGGTGTTTGACATTCAAAAAAATACAAAGCATAAAAAATGTCAAGAAAATACAACACACTGCAATGAGACAATAAAAAAAATTATAATTAGACCTAGGTAACTGATAGGGAGTCTAAAATAACTATGATTTATATATTAAAGACTCTAATAGAAAATGTAGAAAACATGTAACCAGCTGGGTAATTTTAGCAGAGGGATGGAAACTATAAAGAATAAAATACTAGAAATGAAAAGCACCCTAACAGAGATAAAGAATGTTTTTAATGGCCTCATCTGCAGATTTGACAATAGCCAAGGAATAAATCAGTGAAATTGAAGATAGATCTATAGAAAGGAAAAGAAGAAAAAGAGTGAGAAAAACAAAACCAAGCATCCACAAGCTGAGGGATTCTACCCAAAAAAATCTAACATGCAAGTAATTGGAATCCTAGAAGAGAAGGGGAGAAATGAAGCAGAAGAAATATTTGAAAAAATAATGATCAATAATTTTCCAATATTAATGAAAGACACCACACTGCATGTACAAGAAGCTCAGAAAACACCAAAGAAAAAGTGCCAAGAAAGAAAAAGAAAAAGAAAAAAAAAATACCTAAGTGCATCATATTCAAACTGCTAGAAACAAAATGACAGATTGTCTTTGGAGATTGCCAAATGGCAGACTTTGGGTAAGATCTGCTTTTGAGTATCTTTGGCCCCTCCCAAAAATATTCTCGTCTATTCCTCAAAACCTGTAAATATGTTACCTTATAAAGCAAACGTGACTTGCGGATATGATTAAGTTAGGAATTTTGAGATTGGGAGATGATTTTAGATTATTTGTGTGAACTCTAAAGCCAATTGTGAGAACTTTACAAGTGAAAGGAGGAGGCAGGAGGGTCAGAGTCAGATAACTTTAAGATGCTACACTGCTGGATTTGAAGATGGGGGAAAGGGCCATGAGCTAAGGAATGCTGGCCATCTCTTGAAGCTGGAAAAATAAATGGGAAGGATTCTCCCTTAGAACTGCCAGAAGCCCTGTTGGCACTTTGATTTTAGTCCTGTGTAAACCCTGTATTCTATACTACACAAACATTATTGGCTTGGAAAAATCATCTCAGGATTAATTAAAATAATCTCACATCCTAATATAACCCTTGTCCATATTTTAATCTCTTTTGAAACTCCATTTAAGACTCATCTCCTTCAGGAGGCCTTCTTCAGTCTTCTCTAATATATTATTGTGTAGTTGCTGTGGTAGGCAGAATAATACCCTGCCTACCCGAATCCCCAGAACCTGTTAATATTTTAGGTTACATGGCAAAAGGGAATTAAGGTTGCCTGTGGAAGCAATATTACTTGTTAGCTGATCATAAAATAGGGAAATTATCCTGAATTGTTTGAGTGGGTCCAAGGTCACCACAAAGGTCATTAAAGTTGAAGAAAAGTTACACAGGGGAAGATGTGACTATGGAAGAAAGGTACAAGAGATACAACATTTGTGGATATAAGATGAAGGAAAGGGGCCATGAACCAGGGAATGCTGGCAGCCTTAGAAGCTGGGAAAGGCAAGAAAATATATTGTCCCTATAGCCTTCAGAAAGGGAAGGAACCTTACCACAAGCTTGACCTTATCCTACAAAACTGTAAGACAATAAATTTGTGTTGTCTGAAGCTACTAAGTTTGTGATGATTTGTTACAAGAGCAATTGGAAAGGAATTCATTTTCAGTAAGTTTCTCTTTTATAAGTTGTAATTTTTAAATTGGAATAAGTTAGCAGTCTTTAAAGTAATGAATGCAACTAATGATTAAGCATTTTTTTCCCAGTATGCCTAAAAACTTAGTCCTTGTCCTCAACCTAAAATTAGGGCCTGTTTCATATATACCCTATTTGATATAGGTATAATTTTAGTAAATGATTCAAAATAATGGTCAGTATTATATTCACTAGCTTATAGTTTTCACTATCACAATACACTTGTTTATGGATGTATCACCAGAAGATAGGAAATACTCTTTGTTTCTCCACCTATTTAGTCATCATCCAGTCTGGCAAACATTTATTTTTTAACCCCATGTATTGAAGTTGATTTAAATTAATAAGATAAAGTTTTACATTAAGTCATATTTAAAAAAAAATATTTATGCAACAAAAGTATCAATGATCAGGGGCTGACATTTTAGTTTTGCTGAATTTCAGCCAAAGGCAGCACCATTATTGGCTGCTTTCCCTCCTGGCAATAGAATTGCTGGCTTTTTCCTTTAAAGTTGAAAAAAAAAATTGCCTTCTCAGTGTGATGTCACAAATAATGTAACTAGAACATATTTCTTTGAGAGGCTATATATTTGGGTGTAACAATTTTTCAGGCAGAAACAAGTTATGCAATGCTTAACTTATTACATATATAAACTCCTAGGCCTGCTAAGTCTAGAGAAGTTAAGTGACTGAAAGTTTAGAGTGTGCTGGGGAACATTGGAGCCATTTTAACTCTCAGTACCAAGAACAAAAATGAAAAATAGCTAATAAGAAATATAGGCTTTCCTACCTTTAATGCAATTATAACCTCATGATAGTCATAATAGAGCTACTAGCCTCCACATTTCATTTACAACCAAAAAATGTATGTTGCCATTCTTTTTCTCACTTGTAACAAGTTGAATCTACAAACTTTATCCAAATAGTTTAGTAAATTCTTTCATTTATCAAGAGGACAAGTCATTTTTTCTTTATCCAATAATGCGGTTTATTTTAGTAATTTGTAGAAACATTACTCTATGCCTAACAAATAATAACAGTTTATTTTTTAGAACAATATGTTTTTATACTAGCAAAGGAGGAGTAATGAGTGAGGCACAGAGAATCACATGGTTTGCAATGAGAATATATTTATTTATTAAATGTGATTTTATCATAAATTCATAATGACTCTCAAAATCTGTTCCCATTTCCTCTTAATTCAAGAAGTTATTAACCACCCAGGAATGTTTGGAAATATGCACTGTATTCTTCCACATTCATTGGGAATTAATTTTGGCATTTAATGCCTTGGGACCAGAAATGTTAAATGTTCTGCAATGCATAATTTAATTTTATACAATGAAGAATTGTGCCCACACCATGACAGCATGTCCTCTTGAAAAACACTTTGCCATCACCCCTTTATCCACAGCTCCAAAACTCTATTCAGATACTCTTTTCAAAGACAACAGATTTATTATGCAAAATTCTCTCCAGGACCATGGGTGCATATGGGAGGGGGAGCAGAATAAAAGTACAACCAAGGTTGGAAACCTAATTAAGGAATCCTAAGACAAATAATATCTCTAAAAAGGGACTAAGGAGAAAAATCCCCAAAAGATAGGCTTCTTGTCGGTGGTTACCAAAGTTTTAAAATCTGTCATACCCATTGAGGCACAATGGGTGATATAGGTAGGCTAGTGAGACCACTATTGGCTCACACTAGCTAAAATGATGCTGAAAGGAAAATAAATTTGCTTGGCCTTCAATCTAGACTCTATGTCTCAAATTATTGTTTGATATTGGTTGGATATTTTCAATAATAAACTGTATCATCTTTTTAATCCATACTAAAGTCTAATTGGGAGGTTATGTTTAGATGTGCACATTACTCTACACATGTTTTTTCTCCAAATATTAGCAGCTGCCTTAAAATTTTCCATCTAGAATAGAAACAAACAATATGGAAATAATGCATTTCAAATACTTTCCTAAATGGAATCCCCCTTACACACACACACACACACACACACACACACACACACACACACTTTCAGAGAGAAAAATAACATCTTCATTTTTCCAACCCTAAACCAAAGTAAAGAAACCTTAGGACATAACCAGGTCTCTGGCCAGCAATTTTTTAGAGACCCAAATCCTCCTTGTTTCTGCTAGAGGACAGCACATTGGAAACCAAGTTCACTAAAGCTGCTCTTTCAGGAACATGATAGATTCCTACTTTTACTCCATAATTTTGCATAAGTAAAAAAAAATTTGAAAACTCACATTTGTGTAATGTTATTATATATAACTTTCAATTCATACTGACATAAGTAGCTCTTTTGTTGATGAATTTGTTAGTGAAATAAAACATGCTTCAAGAAATATAGAATCTTGAATTATTTTTAAGTAATAAAGTCTAAATTTGGAAGAGAATAACTTCACTAGGTGATTTTCTTCCTTTTTCATGTTTTTATCCTAAAAGTAGTATTCAGTCTGGGCAAAATTGGGTGGTTGAAATTCAGATAGAACACTTGTAGTCTTGCAGCTTAAATAACTAGAATACAAAATTTGGGACTACCGTGAACTATCAGAAGTGAGGAGAGTACCATAAAGGAGACATTCAGAGTGGGACTGCCAAATTCTGTGCATAAGGTCTATGTATGAAAATACAAGAAAAGACCAACATTGAGCTAACAAGATGTCATAATCAACACAAAAGAATGATAAAGCTGCTATTATAAATATGTTCAAGGTCATTAAAAAATAGGCCTATAATAAGTGAAAAGATTGGAAGTATCAGCAGGAAAAATAACTAAATGAAATTTCTAGGACTTAAATATTTCAAATTTAAATTTGAAAACAATCTCTGATGGAATCAACAACAGATTAGTGGTGATGGAAGAAAGTGTCAGTCAATTTGAAAACAGCAATTTAAATTGTTCAACACAACACAAAAAACTAAGAGGAAAAGAAAATTTATAAACCCTAATGAGTGCCTTGGGATAGTGTGGGACAATATCAAATGGTTAAACATATACATAACTAGAAGCCCGATGCACAAAGATTTGTGCCAGAATGGGCCTTCCTTTCCCTGGCTGCCAGCACCACCTTTGCTCTGGCTGGAGCCACCTTTCCACCTTCCCACACTGCCCAGAGACCAGGAGGGCCGGAGGTGGTGTGGAACACCTGCATCATTGCCATGGAGATGACACAAGCATCCCACCCTGCCCCTGGCCACTCGGCGCCTGCATATGCAAATTAACCTCCCATCTTTGTTGGGTTAATTTGCATATTCACTCCTTATTGGCTGGTGGGGTCACAAAGGTACAGTCAATTAGCATGTTACTCTTTTATTAAATAGATTGGAGATTTAGAAGGAGAGAAGAGAGAAATTTGAGGATAAAATATTTGAAAATACGAATTTCCCAAATTTAGTGAAAGACATAGATTTAAGAATCTCAGTAAACTCCAAGCAGAAAATATGCTAAGAAAATCACACCTGAGCCCTGCAGACATGGCTTAGTGATTGATCATCGATCTATGAACCAGGAAGTTACGGTTGGATTCCCAGTCAGGGCACAAGTCTAGGTTGCAGGCTCAATCCCCAGTGAGGTGGGGGATGCAGGAGGCAGTTGATCAATGATTCTCTCTCATCATTGATGTTTCTATCCCTCTCTCCCTCTCCGTTGCTCTATCTGAAATCAATAAAAACATATTTAGAAAAAAATGATATTCAAAACATCAAGCAGAATGAAGAGCACCCAAAATGGAAAATACGTAGGTAAATATGAAGGAATTATTTCCTTAAAATACATATGATTATTTAAAGCATAACTTCATACAATATTTTATTGTGAGTTTTATAACTTATTTAGGTGTAAGTCACAAAGCACGGCTTATCAAACTATAGCCAATGGGCAAAACCATATTTAGGCATATTTTGGTATAGTCTATGAGGTAAGAATGGTTTCTACATTTACATTTTTAAGTGTTAAAAAATAGAATATTTCATGACACATGACAATTGTGCCAAATTCAAATTTCAGTGTCCACATGGAAAATTTTGTTGGAACACAGTAACACTCATTTGTTTACATATTGTCTATGGCTTTTGATTAATACCTCACATTATATGCAAAAATTAATGAAAAATGGATTATAGAACCTAAAATGCCAAAACAGCCAGAAATAACATTAGAATGTCTTTGTAACTTGTGGTTCACAAAGATTGGTTAAATAAAGCACAGAAGTAATCATAATAGAAAATGGGATCTATCAAAATTTTAAAACTTCCATGTTTCAGTAGGTAAATTAAAAAAATTAAAAAGGCAAGCAAGAGACTAGAAAAAAGCAAATCATAAACTAACACATTTGCATGACACATATCTGGCACAAAATGTATATACAGAATATATAAAAGAGCTCTTATAACCCAATGAGATGTATTAGTTTCCTATTATTGCTATAGTAAATATCTACTAAGTTTGTGGCATAAAACAATATATATTTACTAGAGGCCCAGTGCATGAAATTCATGCACAAGGGAAGGGGGTGGCCCTCAACCAAGCTTGCTCCCTTTCACAGTCCGAGAGCCCTCAGGGGATTTCCTACTACATTTTTAAAAAATCATGCTGTACTTAATTTTCTTACTAACTCCTCCTTTTAAACTCCCCTCACTCTCACATTCTGTTTCTTCTTTTTATTTAACTACTAGAAGCCCAGTGCACGAAATTCATGCGGGGGGGGGGGGGGTGTCCTTCAGCCCAGCCTGTACCCTCTCCAATCTGGGACTCCTGGAGGGATGTCCGACTGCCCGTTTAGGCCCGATCCTGGTGGGATCGGACCTAAACGGCAGTCGGACATCCCTCTCACAATCCAGGACTGCTGGCTCCCAACTGCTTGCCTGCCTGCCTTCCTGATTGCCCCTAACCGCTTCTGCCTGCCAGCCTGATCACCCCCTAACCACTCCGCTGCCAACCTGGTTGATGCTTAACTGCTCCCATGCCAGCCTCTTTGCCCCCAACTTCCCTCCTCTGCCAGCCTGGTCACCCCTAACGGCCCTCTCCTGCAGGGTTGATCACCTCCAACTGCCCTCCCTTGCAAGTGTGGTCCCTCTCAACTGCCCTCCCTTGCAGGCCTGGTCCCTCACAACTGCCCTCCCTTGCAGGCCGGGTGCCTCCCAACTGCCCTCTCCTGCTGGCCGTATTGTAGTGGCCATCTTGTGTCCACATGGGGGCAGGATCTTTGACCACATGGGGGCAGCTATATTGTGTGTTCCAGTGATGATCAATCTGTATATTACTCTTTTATTAGATAGGATAGAGGCCTGGTACAGGGGTGGGTGCCAGCTGGTTTGCCCTGAAGGGTGTTCCGGATCAGGGTGGGGGTTCCCTTGGGGCATGGGGCGGCCTGAGCGAGGGGCCTGTGGTGGTTTGCAGGCCGGCCACGTCCCCTGGCAACCCAAGCGGAGGCCCTGGTATGTGGAATTTATTTTCCTTCTACAATTGAAACTTTGTAGCCTGGAGCAGAGCCAAGCCTGCTGTTCCCTCTGGGGCGGCAGCCATTTCTGTGGCAGTTAATTCACCTTCTACAATTGAAACTTTGTAGCCTTAAGCGGGTGGGCCTGGCCAGGGTTTGCAGAAAGCTTTGCTTTCCCTGTTGCTGCCAGCAACATTGGCCTGCTCTCTAAAGCTCCATTCTGCTGCCATTTTTTTGAATTTGTTTACCTTCTATAATTGAAACTTTGTAGCTTGAGTGGAGGCTTAGGCCTGCAATGGCTATGGAAAGCTTGGCTTCCTCTGTTACCTGGGAAACCTTGCTCTCTGTGGCTGTAGCCATCTTGGATGAGGTTAATTTGCATACTTGCCCTGATTGGCTGGTGGGCGTGGCTTTGGCTGGTGGGTGTGGCTTATGTAGCGGAGTGATGGTTAATTTGCATATTGCCATTTTATTAGAGAGGATTTTCCTGGCCTCACCCCATTTTAGCATCCTTCTCTTTCCTGCTTCCTTTCCCTCCCTCCCTTTGAAGCAGGGAACTTCCTGTGGCCCCTCTCCCTCCCTCCCTCCTCCCTTATCTCCCTTCATTCCCCACGTCTGTCTCCTTCTTACTGCTCCCACCTTCCCCCCACATTTGCCTTTCCCTTATGAGCCTGAACCCTGCCTCCCTCCTTCCTTCCCTATTATTACCCCTCGCCCCCACCCCCGCCATGTTCACTGGTTTCTCTTTTAAACCTTCCCCTTTCCACTGTGGGTCCTACTACCAGCCTTGCCTGAGTGCACTTTGATATTAAAGCTTCCATTCAGGGGACATTAACCCCCAGACCAGGGCCCAGCACTGGCCAGGCCTTCACCGCCCCCTCTTCCCTGGCCTCTCTGCTACTGTCCTCCTCCCATTCTATGCCTGCGAAACTCCAACTTCCAGTCAACAAGGTACAGTTAACGCACCACCAAACTAACCCTGGCCAGTGTCTTTGGAGTCCAGCCCTCGGGGACATAAGAGGTACCCTCCTTCCTTAGTGTCCGACTCCACCCCAGCTAAGTGTGCCTCCCATCCCAGTGCGGAGCACCTGGCCCAGTGAGGGCCAAGGCCTGCATGGCCCAGGCTCTGGTGCCGCAAAGCAGGAGCACCTCCACCCAGAAGGCCTCGAAACCTTCACCCCTCCATCTCAGGACCCAGGGTGGCTCCGTGCTAACCGCCCATGACAGGGACCACCACTCTTCTCCCACATCCTGGCAGGGGTTCCTGATCCACGCCACCTGTGCCCCACCCCTCACCGGTGCTACTGCTCTGCCCCCGCCCCCTGCTGTTGCCATCCCCTCCTGCATGCAGCCCGAGTTTCCTTCCCTTTTCCATTCCTGCATCTTTTTATTGTTCCCTTTCTGTATTTTTCTCCTCTCGGCCTGTATGCATGCAGGCCTGCCTTCCTCTCCCTCTCCTTTCTTATCCCCTCCTATTGTATCCTATCCTACCTACTCCAGGCCTTGCAGCTGCCTGAGTGGGGGTGGGGTGGGGGAAGAGACGCAGCCTGCTGATCAGTCGTTACATGATGGTATCCTCACTAATTTGCATATTATCCTATTATTAGATAGATTATTTTACAGTTCTGGAGGTCAGAAGTTATAAAATCATGTCAGCAGGGCTACATTCTTTCTGGAGGCTCTAGGGAAGAATCTGTTTCTGTGTCTTTTCTAGCTTGTTGAGGCCACATGAATTCCTTCTCTCATGGCAACTTTCTCTACCATTAAGCCAACAGCAGCATAGCATCTTCATCTTTCACTTCCTGTTCCTCTCTCTGCTTCTCTGTGGCCACATATCCTTCCCTGACTCTGATCCTCCTGTCTTCCCATGATAAGTACCCTTATGATTAGATTAGTCTCACAGGAATAATATAGAACAATCTTCCCATCTCATGGTCTTTAATTTGAAAACATATTCAAAGTCCCTTGTACTGAGAGTTCCAAAACATATGTATACCAATAGGTATACATAATTTTTGGAAATGAGGATGTAGACATCTTGGGATGCATGCATTATTCTGTCTCCCATAAATGACAACCAGCCCAATATTTTAAAGGGCAATTATTTGAACAGACACCTTACAAATAAAAATGTAGACATGAATGGCCAATAAGCACATGAAAAGATGGTAAATCTTTATTCGCTAGGAAAATTCAAAACAAAACCACAATGAATTACCATCATTCACACAATAGAGTGGAAAAAGTTTAGAGTCTGAAATTAAACACAAAGTTGTGGTGATGATGTATTTCAAATGGAACCCTCACACATTGCTGATGGAATGCAAAATGGTTGAGCCATTTTGGAAAACAGTTTTACAAATTCTTACTATATGATTCAGTAACTCTATACTCACACACACACACAAAAAAATATTTTATATTAATTTGCATAGCTGCTTCTTTATAATAGCCCATACTGGAAGTGGTCAATTGAGGTGTATTCATACACTCTGATACTCTTTAACAATAAAATAAACAAACCGCCAATAAATGTAATATTGAATAGTTAGTTGTATCAAAAACGTTATATCAAATAAAAATATTAGTTACAAAAGATCATGTTTTGAATATGAAGTTTTTGAAGGAACAAAAGTATTCTATAGTGATGCAAATTATATCATATGTTACCTGTATAGAGGTGGGGACACTTAATTGCAAAGGGCTATGGTTGTTTTAGTGTTTACACAAGTGTATATATTTATCAAAATACTAGGGACCCGGTGCATGAAATTCATGCACGGAGGGGGGGGTCCTCTCAGCCCAGCCTGCACCCTCTCCAATCGGGGGTCGGACATCCCTCTTGCAATCTGGAACTGCTGGCTTATAACCACTCACCTGCCTGCCTGCCTGATCGCCCCTAACTGCCTCTGCCTGCCGGCCTGATGTCAACCCTAACTGCCCTCCCCTGCCAGCCTGATCTCGCCCTCAACTGCCCTCCCCTGCCAGCCTGGTTGCCCCCAACTGCCCTCCCCTGCTGGCCTGATTGCCCCTAACCCACTGTTGGCCTGATCTCACCCCCAACTGCCCTCACCTGCCAGCCTGGTCGCCCCTAATTGCCTCTGCCTTGGCCCCCACCACCATGGCTTTTTCTGGAAGGAAGTCGGACATCCAGAAGATGGCCGGGAGACTCAGTCTAATTAGCATATTACCCTTTTAGTAGTATAGATAGATTATATAGGATAGGATTGCTTAAGTGGGGGAAAAGCCTTTTTCAGCAGGAGGAGATGCTCTTGGCAGACAAAAATACATAATCCCTATATCTGGACTGATAGCCAGCCATAAGCACTATACTACCAAACCAGTCATGAAAAAATTGAACTGCTCTCTTACACCTTACATCAAATAGCTTTTGCCCTTAAAACCCCTCCTCAGCCCCCACCTTGGGTTCTGCCTTTGCAATTCACCCAGATTAGGTTCAGATTGGTCGGTTTCTATGCCAGTCAATGTACAAAGCTCCGCCTCCTAGGCAGCCATTGGCAACTTGCACTTCACCCAGTTTTGGTTCTGATTGGTCGATTTCTATGCCAGTCAGTGTCAGAAGCTCTGCCTCCAAGGCAGCCATTGGCTCCTGGCACTTCACCCAGATTTAGTTCTCATTGGTCAGTTTCTATGCCAGTCAGCCTCTCTGGGCCTATCTCTGTGCCTAATCAAAGAGGCAGGGCTGATCAGCAGCCCCAAAGGAGGCCTGGAGAAAAACAGAGGTGCTGCTGCTGAGGAAGCTGGGAGAGGAAGAGAGAGGCAACAGCTGATCAACAGCTGCCACTGAGGCTGGGGATCAGACCCTGCCTCTCTCTCTGCAGGCCTCTCTCTGGGCCTGATCCGCAGCCCCCTTGGCAGTCAGTGCTGGGTCACTGTGCCAGGACCGGCTTCTGACTTTTAGTGTTTGGTGGAGCCTTGGCCATTATGGACCTTTGGCTCTTTATATATATAGATATGGACTGACACAATTAAAATAGACAAATTATTTTGTATTCTACTTATACTTCAATAAAGTTGAAAAACATAATGGAGAAGGAACAAAGAACAAGAAATTAATAAAACTGAAAGTAAAGAATAATTTTTTTTAATTTGGGTTTAACTACAATTTACTCAATTTGTATGCAATATTGTGTATTTCATAACAAGAATGATATTGAGTATGATTCTTGTGTCATGTACATACCATGTGTCAGACATGTTCTAGTGCTGAATATAGAGGGGAGTATAGCCCTAACTCTCATGTGTCTGTGGAAAATAATAGATTATAAACATCTAAATATAACAATTTTAGAGAGCAATAAGCACTATGAAGAAAATGAAATAAGGTTATAAAATAAGGAGGTACAACATTTAATGGTTAACTCTACTGACTCTAGAGCCATACTGCTTATGTTCAAATCTTGAACTAAATTCCAACTCTGCTACTTAGGCAGACCACTGAAATGTTCTCTGCCTCAGTTTCTACATCTGTAAAATTAGAATAATAATAGTAGCTTATAAGATGGTTATAAATATTAAATAAGCAATATTTAATGGTTTACAATAGTATATAGAATATAGTATGCACAAATTTAAAAGTATTATTATTATTATTATTATTATTATTATTATTATTGCATTGTTACTCCTGAGGTGTGATTATATAAACTGGAGCTATACATATCTGAGATAAATAAAAATGAATAAAGGAGAAAACCAAGATGGCGGCATAGGTAAACACCTATACTTGCTGCCTCTCACAACCACATCAAAATTACAACTAAAAAGCAGAACAATTACCACCCAGAACTGTGGGAAAGCTAGCTGAGTGGAAGTTACACAACTAGAGAGGTGAAGAAAGCACAGTGAGACTGGAAGGAGGTGTGGAGGCGTGGAAAATGCTGGCACCTGGATAGGTTGCTCTTTTAATTGGGAGGGAGATACAATCTCCCAATTGCTCTGAACTCCAGTTCCTGGTGAGACTCTGGGGGACCCAGACACATATGGGGAGAAACTGGACTTCTGACATCGGGAAAGGAACACGAAGGCAACTTTCTCTCAGAGGTGCTCACAGCGATCATTGTTCCTCCACGCAGGTGCTGGACACGGAGACCCTAGGACCTCTCTGGTGCAGGGATGACTGGCAGTCATTGCTGCTTGCTCTGCCCTGGTGATTCCCAGAGACCCCGCCCCACCCAATTTACAACCCCACCCAAGCTGTGAGCATCGGCTTTCGCATATGAATGGCCTGTCCTTTCTCTGCCTAAAACCTGTCAAACTGCAGCTGGGTCAGAGATCCCCAGAGATTCCAAAAGAAGCCTACTGCCTGGCAGCAGCAGCAGCCTTGCTTCACAGCTGGGACTCATCTGGGCACTTCCAAACCCCATACAAAGAGGAGGAATAAGCAGATCTCTCTGTAGCTCCTGCTGGGCAGCCCCAAACAGTGGCTGATCTTGTACCTCCTTGGAGATCCAAGAGGCAGTGTACCCAGTGGTCAGAGTGAGACCATACCAGATTACAACTCTTCACAACCATAAGAGACACACTCAAGGGGTAGACTCAGTGAGCACCAAAGAAACTGTGAAGCAGGTTCTGCCCCATAAGGGTGTACCTGCACAATAGATCTTCCACTATAGACACAGCTGGTCATCACAGCCAATGGGCCTGGAGGTAAATTCCTCCCAGTGATACCAACAGCAATCAAGGGTTAACTACAACAAGACTGTGCAGACAGCCCACAAAGGGGTGCACCAAGAGCATACACCTCAGGTGACTGGGAGACTGAGCCACTGGGCCCTATAGGGCACCTACCACATAAGGCCACTCTATCAACTCAAGGAGACTTAGCAGCTACTCAGTACATAGAAAGAAACACAGGGAAGCAGCCAAATGCAGAGACAAAGAAACAAGTCACAAATTAAAGAAATGGATGAAAGCAAAATACTGGGTATAGAGTTCAAAACCATGGTTATAAGGTTACTCAAGAATCTTCTAGAAACCTCTGAGAAATTTAGTGAGACCCTCAAGGATATGAAAAATGACCAAACAGAAATTAAGCATATACTGACTGAAATAAAGAATAGTATACAGAGATTCAACAGTAGACTAAAGGATCCCAAGAATCAAGTCAAAGATTTCAAATGCGAAGAAGCAAAAAGCACCCAACTGGAAAAGAAAAAAGAAAAAAGAATCCCAAAATATGAAGATAGTGTAAGGAGCCTCTGGGACAACTTCAAGCATACCAACATCAGAATTATGGGGGTGCCAGAAAAAGAGAGAGAGCAAGATATTGAAAACCTATTTCAAGAAAACTTACCCTACCTGGTGAAAAAAATAGGCTTACAAGTCCAGAAAGCGCAGAGAACCCCAAACAAGAGGAATCCAAAGATGACCACTCCAAGACACATCATAATTAAAATGTCAAGGGCAAAAGACAAAGAGAGAATCTTAAAAGCAGCAAGAGAAAAACTTAGTTACTTACAAGGGAGTACCTATACAACTGTCAGCTGATTTCTCAACAGAAACTATGCAGGCCAGACATATACAAAGTGATGAATAGCAAGAACCTACAACCAAGATTATTCTACCCAGCAAAGCTATCATTTAGAATTGAAGGTCAGATAAAGAGCTTCACAGACAAGAAAAAGCTAAAGGAGTTCATCACCAACAAACCAGTATTATATGAAATGCTGAAGGGTATTCTCTAAGAAGAGGAAGAAGAAGAAAAAGGTAAAGATAAAAAAATTATGAACAACAAAGTGACAACAAATACATATCTATCAACAAGTGAACCTAAAAATCAAATGAATAAAAAACCTGATGAAAAGAACAGACTGGTGAATGTAATAGAATCAGGGGCATGGAAAGAGAGCAGACTGACAATTCTCAGGGGGAAGGGGTTTGAGGGGTGCGGGAAGAGATTGGACAAAGCGCTTACACCTATGGATGAGGTCAGGGCAGGGTGAGGCCTAGAGTGAGGTGGGAACTGGGTGGAGGGGAGGTATGGGGGGAAAAAGAGGAACATCTATAATAATCTGAACAATAAAGATTTTTTAAAAAAAGAAATAAGTCTTCATAAAAGGGTAAAGTGAGGAAATGAAAAGGCAGGCAATGATGGCGACTGTACGCCAGTTTGGAAAAAAAAAATGAAGGAGAGGAGTTACATTTCTATAAAAGAGAACAGTGGCCTGCTTTATTTGGCTACAATCTTTTCCCTATTTCTTCCACTGAATCACTTCCTTTGTTTATGCTCATTTTTAAGCTTTCCTTTACAGCATTCTTTTTATGACTTATTCTCACTGTGAATTTGAGTTGTAATATTCTATATTTGATAGTGCTCATATAAAAATAAATTGAATTGTTTTGTTCCATTTAAGTCTAAATTTAGATAAACAGTTTTTTCTTGATGTTCCAAATATATGTTAAGCATAATAACTACATTAGTCTTACATTCATAATTAGTACTTGATTTTTAAAGTAAGTATGACAGGGTAAGAAGACATACTTCTATTTGATATTTTTAAAAAATCTCTCCTCTATTTAGTTTTGAGATAATTAGTCTACATTCAAATATAAGCTGAGTATGCTTTTAAAGGAACAAAAGAGCATAACCCTTATGATAACCATTTGATTTTACAGTCTACCAAATCAACGGCTTCAAACCAGTCTCTTGTGAATGTACATAAAGAAAATTTTATATTTCAGTAGATAATTTTTCCTTGATTTGCCTGGAGTAAAACTAAATGCACAGCTGAAAAGATTATGGAAAATTCATTTAAGCTATAAAACCTAACAAGTTTACATTCATTTAGAAGAATGACCTTAAGAAATTATTGGAATTGTTGAAAACTTAATGCTTTGTTTAATTTGATAATATATTTTATGTTGCTTTTTGCTGCTTTACCATTTTTAAGTAGTGAGATAACAACAGAGAAAGAATTTGCTAAATCATCATTATATACAAAAAGTAGAAGTTTCTGTTTTTATAATCTATTTCAGTGCATTCTATGTTTTCTTAATAGTCTTTCCAAATAATCATACATTTTGTTAGTGAGTGTAAAATAATGGAGCTTCATTTGCAAACTATTTAAATCAAGGCCTCATTAAGCATATGAACTTTAATTGTTCTCTGCATGAAGAGGAGGACATTACATTCCAAAGTAACTTGTCCCCTCCTAGTCCAACTAATACTATCACCTAAAAATTGAACTAGCATTGCCTGAAGAAACAACCCTAGACATATAGGAAAATGCCAATCTCTAAAATAACCAGTTGCTATAGCAAAAAGAACTTTTGTAAATTAAAATCAATACCTTGAACTGCAGCAAGGAATGAATAACTAGTCAATGTAAAAAAATCACAAACCGAAGTAGAGTTAGTACCTCTAAAAATCTTTGAACAAACATTGAATTGGTTTTGCAATTTAGCCATACATAAACCAGTTTACATTAAACAGTTCCAAATTATAATTTCAGATCTTTAGTCTAAATATTATGGTATTTTCTTATCATTGTTCTCTTTGTAAATCATAGCAAGAATATCTATTATTACTCATTAGTTCCATCTTAGAGCTTGACATAGTGTATTGGTAACATAATGGTTGCTCAATCAATTCTTATTGATTATTTTCTATCTGGTAATATTTCATTTACTTTTTTTTTTATTTGGCAAGGCATGATTCACTCTGCTATGGCTAACATAATGTAAAAGGACATTATTCAAGCAACTACTAGAACCAGAAAACTTAGTGCTTGTTTCTGCATTTACAGAACTGTGCTTTTATGTCCCAATCAATTTAATTTTATAATTATGACAGATTTGTCTAAAGCTCAGCAGAAGCTGTATTTGATAACCACCATGGGCAGAACAGAAAGCACCATTAGATTCTGTTACATAAGTGTATAATTATGAAAACTAAATTCACAGCTCAAAAAATGTTAGCCATGGTTATTGATATGTGTGTATGCAGTCTCAAACAATAAAAACAAAAAGAGATATATGATTCACAATAGTTTAAAAAGGTTTGCTTATTAAAAAAGTGTTTTATTTCCTAGGTAAGCTTGTAATTGAAACAATTTAAACACAATTTTCATAGTCACTTGTAATTCCTCCTATAATAGTTTACCTGTTCAATAGCACTTTTAGTACTTTGCAGCACATAAAGTCTTATTCACAGTTGTATTCTTCTTTCTTGACATTATCTCTTAATTCTATTAATGAATAATCAACACATAAAACCCTTTCTTAGTGATTTTATTGTTCTAAATTAAATTAAAAGTAGTGCTGGGGGTCTTGTACAGCATCTAGAAGGGTTCAGGAATCTGGAGATGGGGCTGCTATAAATTATTAAAGAGTCTAGAGACAAAACATAATTTTGGAAGGCATTTTGGGGAGCCAGAAGAGCTTGGCTGTAGAAACCAAGTTCTTTTGTCTCTCTGGACCCCTTGCTTTTTATTAACACAAATTGTCCTAAGGCAAAGTAGATATACATCAAAGGCAAGGTTTAGTATGCAGAATCTATTGTCAGATTGGGAGAACTGCCTATGGAAGTTCAGGTATTTGGCCAGTAGGAGACAATAACATGTAGATTAAAATGCCCTCAGCTTTCTGGCAGCAAGCAATCATTTATGAGAATCTTTAGGAGTGGGGAAATGCCCTTAGCCATTTCCAGCAGGCAATCCTCAAGGTTCCATCAACCTTCTGATGAAACTTATTGCATTTATGACATGCTGGAATTAGCTTCCAGCACAATAGTTTCTGTTTGTTTGTTTGTTTTGTGTTTTTTCCCAAGAAAAAAGAAAAATGCTAATGTGAAGCACCAAAAAGTATAACCCAGTGTTAAGTAATTAAAGTTAAAACTCACAGTTTGGATCAATAAGCTATAAATAGTTGTATTTTGCAGAAATCAATTAGTACATCAATTAGTGGGTTAATCATTTTATATTTTATTTTCATATCAATAACACCAATGTAACCTTTTTGCAAAATTTATAGGTATTATACCAACTAATTAAAACTAAATTTAAAAGGGAGCTTCATAAATATTCTATTTATGAAATGTAAATTCAAAGAGAAAAAATGCAGACAAAAATGGGTTTTGATACTTCCTCTTTTTAAAATTTTGTTCTCTTACTTAAACATGCCATGTGACTGCATTTGTAAGTGAATAATTCAGAAAAGAAGTAGATGTCATCTATTTCTCTATGTATATGCAATACAAAATAAAATATACATACATGTTCTGGTTATTAACTATGAATAAATGATTAAACATTATACCTTGAGCTCTTTTATCTCAATTAAAACATATTCATTTAACAGGCATTTATAACTCTGGAATGCTTAAGACACAAAGCTGACTAAGGTTTGTGCCTCAGAAAGCCTACAATATAGTGGGAACTAAATACATGCTATGTGGTAAGTACTATAAGAAAGATATGACAAATTGCTGTGGGAGAACTAAAAATGGAATAAATAACTGCAGACAAATCTGGAAAGGCTACATAGAGGACATGATATAAACTCAATCTTGAGACAAGTAGGATTTTTTCTTGGCTAGAAAGAGAAGAAAGGGCATTTTATACAAGTCCAATGGCATAAAAATATAAAAGGGAGGGCATATTCAAAGAAATTCATTCCAGCTGGAATTTAATTTGCATGACAGGAAAAGTGAGAGGCTTTGAGGAAGGAAATCCTATCTAATAAAGAGGGAATATGCTAATTGACCATCATGCCCTCACAAAGATGGTGGTGCCCAGAGCCAATAAGGAGGGAATATGCTAATTTACCGCCACACCCTCAAAGATGGTGGTGCCCACAGCCACAAGATGGTGGCGCCCAGTCCCCTCAGCCCCCCAGCTGCCCAGGGCCGGCCCTAGGTGCAGGCAAGCCTCGGATGGTGGCTGCCCAGCTGCCCAGGGCCACCCAAGGCTCAGGTAACCTGGGCCAGCAGAGGCTTGCGCTGCTGGCAGTGGCAGCAGCAGAGGTGTGATGAGGGCATCACCTTCCCCTGATCGCCGGGTCACCTCCCACCCCTGAGGGCTCTCGGACTGTGAGAGGGGGCAGGTCGAGCTGAGGGACCCCCACTCCAGTGCATGAATTTTCATGCACCGGGCCTGCTAGTCCTATATACTAAAAGGGCAGTATGCAAATTGACCCTAAGGGCAGAACAACCAGCAATGACTGGTCGCTATGAAGTGCACTGACCACCAGGGGGAAGATGCTCAATGCAGGACCTGCCCTCCCTGGCGGTCAGTGCACTCCCACAGCGGGAGCTCCACTCAGTCACAAGGTGGGCTGACAGCTGCGACTACAGCATTGGTGGCAGGAGGCTCTCCTGCCTCCTCAGCAGCACTAAGGATGTCAGACTGCAGCTTAAGCCTGCTGCCCATGGGGAGTGGGCCTAAGCCATCAGTTTGACATCCTCCTAGGGCTCCCAGGCTGCTAGAGGGATGTCTGACTGCCAGCTTTGGCTTGATCCCCTGGGGAGCAGGCCTAAGCCAGCAGGTGGTCATCCCCCAAGGGGTCCCAGACTGTGAGAGGGCACAGGTTGGGATGAGGGACTTTCTTGAGTGCATGGATTTTTATGCACCAGGCCTCTAGTAATGCTATAGACAAGTTGGCATTATTCACATTGTGAAGGACTATGTATGCTACACAAAAGAGTTTGGAGTATATACAGTAGGCAGTTGGTGGTCATTGCCATGAGAGTTATTAAGCAGATAAGTTACAGGATCATAATTGTTTAAAAAGATAACTTTTTTATCAGTGTAAAGAATTTCTTGGTGGCATTAGTGAGACAGGAGTAAGGGAACCCTCTATGAATTTGTTGAATAGCGCAAGACACATGGTAGGAGATAAAATAAGATTGTGACAATGGAAATGGAATATGGGTTGAAGCCTCATGATATCCATTATAGATAGACTAAAATGCATCAAAGAAGAGCTTGGATGTAAGGATTGAAAGAAATAAAGGAGTATAAGATTAAGCCAAAATTTTTAGCTAGTACAACTTTGTAGAATGCTGTAAAGTTTATAATTGTAAAAGGAAGTTAAAGTAGGTTAAGGAAGGGAAGTATAAATGATAGTCTTTTGGTGATATGCTGATTGGAAGTAGGGTGTTAAAAATATAGAGCAGGAACTCAGAATGAAATTGGGAAGTGTGGATTTTGCAGTCATAAATTACCTAAAACTTATATGATTATATGCAATACCTATGGACACAGACAATAGGGTGGTGAAGGCCTGGGGCGGGGTGGGAACTGGGTGGAGGGGGCATTTGGGGAGACAACGGGGGACATCTGTAATACTCTCAACAATAAACATTTAAAAATAAATAAATAAATAAATAAATAACCTAAAAATGATGACTCTGTAATGACTACTGGAATCCTTAATTTCCCTGTGAATTTTATTTTTTGGCAAGTTAATATGTCAAGTGTTTTAGGTAAATCTGTTTTCTGAGTTTATAAAGTGGAATTATAGAACATAATGATACAATGATACATGTACCAATGGCAATTTTCTGCATTTTAAAATGTTAGTTGAGAATTTTTTTTAATATGTGTTTGTTTTTTTATTGATTTAAGAGAGAAGAAGGGAGAGAGAGAGAGGGATAGAAACATCAATGACAAGAGAGAATCACTGATCAGCTGCCTTCTGCATGCCCCTTACTAGAGAGTGAGCCCACAACTGGGGTGTGTTCCCTAACTGGGAATTGAATCATGACCTCCTGATTGATGGGTTGATGCTCAACCATTGAACCACACCAGCTAGGCAATAATTTTTTTTATCATGGATTGATATTGAATTTTGTCAAATGTTTTTCTGCATCTATTGAAATGATCATATAATTGTATCCTTAATTTTTTAATATAGTGTATGACACTGATTGGTTTGCAAATGTTAAATCATCTTTTCATCCCCAGAATAATTCCTTTTGATCATGGGTATGATCTCTTTAATGCATTGTTGAATCAGTTTGCTAATATACTTTGAGGATTTTTGCATCTATGTTCATCAGAGATATAGACCTGTAATTTTCTTTTCTTGTAGTGTCCTTGTCTGATTTTGGTATTAGGGTAATGTTGACCTCATAAAATGAGTTTGGAAATGTTCCCTACTCTTTTATTTTTTGGAAGAATTTGCAAGTGTTAATTCTCCTTTAAATGTTTGATAGAATTCACCGGTGAAGCTATCTGGTCCTGGGCTTTTTGTTAGGATTCAACCTCCTTTATAGTAATTGGTATATTCAGATTTTCTATTTCTTCATGATCCAGTCTTTGTAGGTAATAAGAGACTTCAATGCCCCAATTTCATCAATGGATAAATCATCCAGACAGAATCAATATGAAAACATTGAACTTAAACTGCACATCAAATAAGATGAACTTAACAGGTAATGAACATTCTATCCAAAAGCAGCAGAATATACCTTCTTCTCCAACACACACTGGACATATTTTGAGATAGATCATAGGCCACAAAACAAGTCAATAAATTGAAGTTAAAATCATATCAAGCTTCTTTTCCAACCACAATGGTATGAACCCTTTGTACGCCATAAGCCTCTATAGACACAAGCGGTGAACCTTCCCCACATACCAAGCACATCTATAGCAGCAAACCTCGCATATCAACTCTGGTCACCCAATTTTAAAATCAGACTTGTTAGTGACATCTCTGGGTTTGTAACGAAAATTATGGTATCTTAAATTCGTAAATATTTCAGTACAAATGGAAGAAATGGGGATGGTTTCCGTTTTGGACGCGTGGCAGTTAACTGGTGAAAATAGTAATGAAATATAAGAGGGAAAAAAAAAACACGAAAAATTCACAAATATGTGGAGATTTAAAAACTTGCTACAGAAAAACCAATGGGTTAAAGAGGAAATAAAAAGAGAAATAAAATTTATATTGAGATAAATGAAAATGAAAATACAAGATGAAGTAAAAAAATTGTGCTAAGAGGGAAGGTCATAGTGATTAATGCCTACACTAAAAATAAAGAGCTCAAATAAAAAACCTAACTTTATAGCTCAAGGAACTAGGATATAAACAAAGACCAAAGTTAGAACAAGAGAGAAAATAATAAAGATCAGGGCATAGATAAATGAAATAGTGACTAAAAAGACTATTTGCCAATAAATTTGAAACAGGTAAAATAGAGAAAATCCAAGGAAAAATACCCAATTACCAAAACAAGTAAATATGAATTAAAACTTGAACAACCAAATGGTGTTACAGACAACTTCTGACAAAAATTAATTGAACAGATAATTTCATACTTAAATCAAATTTTTAGAGAAAAAGAAAAATTGGAATGCTCTGTAGGTTCTTTTATGAAGATAGTATAACCATGTCAACAGAACCAAAAGAGAACCGTGTAGCAAAGAAAATGTTCAGGCTAAACATACTAATGAACAGAGAGAGATAATCTTGAGCAACATATTAGCAAATTAAGTCCAATAATGTATTACAAATAATGTCCAATTTATGTTTTCTAATTGAATAAAATAATTGTTCAGCATCTAGTTAATAAGCCTGTATTATGTACTTGAAATTTGCTAAGAGAGTAGACTTTAATTGCTCTCACAAAAGAAAAGTTTAGGTAACTATATGAGCTAATAATATCAATTTGGTTGTGGTAATCATTTCACAACTTAGACATATTTCAAAACATCACATTGTATGCCATTGCTATATATAATTTTTAATTGTCAATTATACATCCATAAAGTTAGGAAAAATTATTGGTATATAATTTAAAAGCAATTTGACATTAAGTATTTGGATAACAAGTCTGATCTTTCTGTAGTTAGTTATGATTTCCATTAATAATATTCTGGCACTGTTTCCTCTCTTATTCTTTTGTCTTTGTGCATTTTCTTCCATTTTTTACAATTTAATTGTAAACTTATAATATAGATATGTAATTTTGTGGCCTATTTTTGTAAATTTATGTATACACTAGAGGCCCGATACACGAGATTCGTGCACTGGAGAGTGGGGGTGTTCCCTCAGCCCGGCCTGTACCCTCTTACAGTCCAGAACCCCTTGAGGAATGTCCCATCTTGCAGTCCAGGGCTCTCTCAGTCCAGGACCCCTCACTCCTATGGCCTGCCTGCAGCAGAGGCAGGAGAGGCTCCTCTTGGGCTCACCAGCCATGATCCCAGCTTCTGGCTGAGCAGTGCCCCCCTGTGGGAGCGCACTGACCACCAGGGGGCACCTCTTGTGTTGAGTGTCTACCCACTGGTGGTCAGTGCGTGTCATATCGACCAGTTGTTCCCCCGTTCAGTTGATTTGTATATTATGCTTTTATTATATACGATTTTATGTTGGTGCATAGTCTGATATTGTGGCTAATATTCAATTCAGTGTACTATACTTTTGAGCATGTCCATATTATGAACATTAAGTATTTGACTTTGTTGAAAGAAAAGTCTGAAGTTATAGGTGGTGTTATAAATATATTAAATAACAATTTAAAAAATAAAAACTCATGACCATCTTTTATTTTTATTTTTATTTTTAAATATATTTTATTGATTTTTTACAGAGAGGAAGGGAGAGAGATAGTTAGAAACATCTATGAGAGAGAAACATCTATCAGCTGCCTCCTGCTCGCCCTCCACTGGGGATGTGCCCACAACCAAGGTACATGCCCTTGATCAGAATCGAACCTGGGACTTTCAGTCCGCAGGCTGACTCTCTATCCACTGAGCCAAACCGGTTTCGGCTTATTTTTGTTTTTAACCTTTTGCACTCGGATGTCCAGTGTGACTCTACATGGTTAGCATCGGTAGCAGCTCGTATGTATTTGAAATATTAAAAAATCCAAATAAATAAGTTTGTATGAAAATAAACTCCAGTTTTTTATTCTACTGCCGCACTTTGTAAAATCTGGGATATTTAAAAAATTAAATCCTGAGTAGAATAAAGGAATCGAGAAAAAAGCAAGCAAGTGCAAAGGGTTAAATAAATATTTATTGTTGAAAGTATTACAATACTAATAATGCACAAATTATTAGAATTAATAAGAAAATTTAGCAAAGTTGCCCTAGATGTGATTGTATACAAAAGTTATTTGATTTTTTTAATTTTAACAGGTATTACAAAAATGCAATATTTAAAAAGGTAAAATTTAGCATTCTCCTTTTAACTCAAAACAGATTGAGCCTTAGCCATTTTGGCTCAGTGGATAGAGCATGGGCCTGTGAACTAAAAGGTCCTGGGTTCAATTCCTGTCAAGAGCACATTCCTGGGTTGCAGGCTTGACCCCCAGTAAGGATCGTGCAGGAGGCAGCTGATCAATGGTTCTCTCTCATCATTGATGTTTTCTCTCTCTCTCTCTCTCTCCCTCTCCCTTCCTCTCTTAAATCTAATTAAAAAAAAAAAAACAACAGCTTGAGACAGATCACTTAGAAAAATTGGATAATACACAAATTTATCTGAGAGCTACTAAAGCATTGAGGACTACAGGGGCTAAGCTTCAGAAGAAAAGAGAAATTTGGAGAGGTGAGCTGAATTCAGCTGCTTTTCCACTGGGCACATTTGCCAATTCAGAACATAGGCAGAGGCTGAAAATCTGGGCTTAGCTTAGAAAAGAACCACTGATGGAAAAATGAGACACATATCTCTGACATGATCCAGCCATTCCAAACCTACGTGATTACTCCAGAGAAATATAAATGTACTAGAGGCCTGATGCACCAAGATTCATGCAAGAATGGGCCTTCCTTCCCCTGGCTGCTGGCACCACCTTCGCTCCCACCCAGAGCCACCTTTCTGCCTTTGCTCCGGCCCAGAGCCACCTTTCTGCCTTCCCACACTGCCCAGAGGCCTGGAGCGGCTGGGGTGGTGTGGAACACCTGCGGCACCTGTGTGTGCAAATTAACCTGCCATATTTGTTGGGTTAATTTGCATACTCGCTCCTTATTGGCTGGTGGGCGTAGCAAAGGTATAATCATTTTGCATCTTTCTCTTTTATTAGTGTAGATGTTCACACAAAAACCTGTACATGAATGTCCATCATAACCGTATTTGTAATAGCCCCAAACTGGAAACAAGCCAAATTTCCTTTTGCAGGTTAATAGTTAAACCCACTATGGTATATCCATACAATAGAATATTATTCAGCACTCAAAAAACAATCTATTGATACACACAACTTGGATGATATCAAGGGCATTGTACTGAGTGAAAGAAGCCAGATATAAAAGAAAATATACTGTATGTTTTTAATTAAATAAAATATCTCGAAAATGCAAACTAGTCATTATTTTTTTATTTTTTTAAATATATTTTATTGATTTTTTACAGAGAGGAAGGGAGAGAGATAGTGAGTTAGAAACATTGATCAGCTGCCTCCTGCATGCCCCCTACTGGGGATGTGCCTGCAACCAAGGTACGCACCCTTGACCGGAATCGAACCTGGGACCTTTCAGTCCACAGACTGACGCTCTATCCGGTTATAGGGCAAAAACAACAAAACTGTAAAAAAAAAGAAACCACTTTATGACTAACAAACTAATAGAGGGATAGAGGGATACATAGTCTAACAAAATATTCCTGGTTAATCCAATAGAAAGAAGTCAAGAATTAAAAAAGGACACACATGAGAGATTGAGTAAACCGGTTTCGGCCAAACTAGTCATTATTGACAGAAAATAGATCAGTTGTTTCCTGACAGAAACTAGGTCAGTTGTTTCCTGAGGGAAAGGATGAAATTACCAAAATGGAATAAGGGAAAATTTGGAGTGATTAATATGTTCACTGTCTTGATTGTGATGATCATTGAAAGGGAGATGCATGTGTTAAAACTTATCAAAATGCGTAATTGAAATATGTGGAATTTATTGTATGAACTTGTAAAGCAGGGGTCCTCAAACTTTTTAAACAGGGGGCCAGTTCACTGTCCCTCAGACCGTTGGAGGGCAGGACTATAGTTTAAAAAAAAAAAAACACTATGAACAAATTCCTATGCACATTGCACATATCTTATTTTGAAGTCAAAAAACAAAATGGCAAAAACACCCGCATGTGGCCCGCAGGCCGTAGTTTGAGGACGCCTGTTGTAAAGTATGTGTACCCTCTCATTATTGTATGTAGTTTTCTATATAAATTATCAATGCCAAAATATTTCATTGTGTTCTTTTAGATCTTCTATACCTTGTTGATTTTTTTGTCTGCCTGCTTTCTTAGTTATTGATAAAGGTATATTATGTTAAACTTTCCCACTAAGATTGTATACTTATCTCTTTCTCTTTATATTTTTCTATTACTGTCAATATGTTTTGAAGTTATGCTTACATGAAATATTTGTTGTATCTTCCTGATAGGTGTACTCTTTTTTTTCTTCGTAAACTATTTGTTAGCTTAAGTAATTCTTACTGTTTTACTGTCTGTCTATATTGTCTATAATGAGTATAGATATGTCAGTTTTCTTTCAGTTTGTTTGTATGATATATCTTTTTCCATTCTTTTCCATTAAATTTTCTCTTGTAGGCAGTATATAATTTTATCCAATTTGACAATCCTGTCATTTAATTGGCATATTTAGTCTATTTATGATAATACAATTATTTATGTTTGACTTTATATTTACTGTCTTGTTTACTCAATCTCTCATGTGTGTCCTTTTTTAATTCTTGACTTCTTTCTATTGGATTAACCAGGAATATTTTGTTAGACTATGTATCCCTCTATCCCTCTATTAGTTTGTTAGTCATAAAGTGGTTTCTTTTTTTTTACAGTTTTGTTGTTTTTGCCCTATAACAGTGGTAGACAAACTTTTGTTAAAGTATCAGAAAGTAAATATTTTATGGTTTAAGGGCCATACAGTAACAACTTGCCAAGATACAGCAAAAGGAGACAGTCAATAAGTGAATAAACAAGTATGACTCTGTACCAATAAATCTTTATTTAAAAAACTGGTGGCTGGCCCACAGGTGTTCCAACCCCAGCTCTAGACATTAAAACATGCACACTGACTTGTTGAAGTTTAATATTAATTAGACAACTCTTATCACTTCTCAGATATACTAGGGTCATAGAAAACTTTAAATCCATTTAACAGCCTCATGCTTTATTTACCATTGTTATTTTATATTTTAGTTCTTTATATTTTTAAGTTTTATTTAAAAAAAACAATTATAGATGTACAAATAAATCTTGCACAAAAAAAGGGTGCAGGGAGGTACTGTGTGCCCTTTATCTTGCCTGACCCAAATAGAGCACCTGGCATAATTATAGTACAACTAGGGGCCCAGTGCACAAATTCATGCACCTTGAAAGGAACTGTGGGCCACTAGGCACAGGCGAGGGTCTCGGCCCATCATCTGTGCCCCCACATGGTCCCTCTTACCACAGCCCCTGGTCCCCTATCTGCTGGCAGCCCCGCTTCCGCCACTGCCGCTGCCACATGCTGACAGTGCCAGCCCCACTCACACCCACTGATGGTGCGGAGTGATTAGGGCAGGCACCAGCAGCAGTTGTAAGCGGGGCTGGCACCGTCAGCAGGTGCGAGTGATGGCTGCTGCCCCGATCACCCCACAGGAGCAGGGGGAGGTCGAGAAGTCCTCAGGGGCAATCAAGGCTGGCAGCCACTGCTCACACCTGCTGATGGCACCGAGTGATAAGGACCTGCACTGGGCACCAGCAGCGGGTGTGAGCAGGGCCAGTGCTGGCAGTGGGTGTGAGCACCGGGCAGGACTGTGGCACACAAGAGAAAAGAATTTTCAGTAACCACCAGAGGCTCTCCCCCATGACAGTGACCAGCACCCCGCTTTGGTCTGGTGACCCTGCTCACCTGCTCCACCACCCCTCCATGGCCAATGCTCCACACACACACCCTGGTGGTCAGCACATGTCATAGTGACTGGTTGTTCTGTTGTTCAGTTGTTTCGGTTGTTCACCTGTTCTGTCTATTTGCATATTAGTCTTTTATTATATAGGACATTAAAACCAAGGAAACAGCATTGATACCATTCAAAGAACTTAAGATTTCACAAAATACACATGCACTAATGTATGCATATGTATGTATGTGTAATTTTGTGCAATTTTATCACATGCGCAACTTTGTATAACTACTATAAAAATCAAGATACAGAACTGTTCTAACACCATAAGACAATCTTGTCCTACCACATCTTACCCCTACTTTCACACCCTTATCCTAAACCATGATCTCTGGAAAAACACTATTCTTTCTTCCATCTCTGTAATATTGTTTGTTCAAGAAGGTTATAAAATAGAATCCTTGAGGTCTATTTGAGCTGTTACAGATGTCAATGATTTTTGTGTGTGTGTTTTTGTTTTCATTTTTAGGTAGTAACCCATGGTATGGATGTGCCACAGTTTAACTATTTGCTTATTGTAGGGCATTTTGATCATTTCTATTTTTTTGGCTCTTATGGATAAAACTGCTATAAGCATTCTCAAACAAGTTTTTGTGTGACATAAGTTTTGATTTTTCTGGGATAACGTCCCAGGAATACAATTGCTGAGTTGTATGGCAGTTACATGTTTAATGTTTTAAGAAACTATTGAACTATTTTTCAGAGTGACTATATAATTTTATATTTCCATCAGCAATGTATAACCAATTTCTCTGCATCTTTTCCAGCGTTTGGTATTGTAGCTTTTTCTTTTTAATTGTGGATATTATGAGAGGTGTATAGTGATATCATTGTGGTTTTAATTTTCATTTCCATAATGGCTAATAATGCTAATATCATGTGACTATTTGACATCTTTATGTCTTTTTCAGTAAAATACCTTCAGGAATTTTGCCTATTTTTTAATGGAATTTTTATTATTATTATTATTATTATTATTATTATTATTATTATTATTATTATTATTATTATTTATTTACTGTGTAGTATAGAGAGTTTGATGTATTCTAGATGAGTCATTTATCATTTGTCACATAGGTGGTTTGCAAATATTTTCTTCTAGTCTCTAACTTGTCTTTCATACTATAGACAAGGTATTTCCAAAAACTTTTTTATGAAATCCAATCTATTTAAGATCTCTTCACATTGGTATAGAACCCAAAAATACTCTATTTTAAAAATTTTATACTTTTAAATAGTACACTTAAGTTAATTATCTATTTTGAGTTAATTTTTCTATGAGATATGAGGCATAGGCCAATGTTTATTTATTTTTATTTTTTTACCAAAGGATGTCCAACCTCTCTATCACCTTTTGTTAAGGAAGATTTCTTTCTCTGTTAAATTGCTTCTGCACCACTTAAAAAAAGTCAGCTGGACCTATTTTATGTGTGGTTGTATGTCTGATTTCTCTATTCTGTTCCATTGATCTATATGTCTACCTCTCTACCAATATTACAGTCTGGATTACTATAGCTATAGCTAAATCGCATAGACTGATTCCTCTCCCTTTATTCATCTTTTTCAATATTGAATTAGCTATTCTAGGTTTTTATTTTCTACTAGAGGCCCAGTGCGCGAAATCGCGTGGGACCCAGAGTTCCTCCCACCACTGCCGTGGGACCCATCAATGCACCTCCTGGTGACCGGTCATTATGGCATTTTGGCATTACGGCCACTGGCCTTTTATAATATAGATATGTATTTTAGAATACTCACTCCTATATCTATAAAAATATCTGAGGTTTTTAAAAACTATTTTTATTGATTTTTAGTGGGAGAGGGAGAGAGAGAGAGAAACATGGATGTGGGAGTGAAACATCAATCTGCTGCCTCCTGTACACCCCCTACTACTGTGGTCGGCAAACTGCGGCTCGTGAGCCACATGTGGCTCTTTGGCCCCTTGAGTGTGGCTCTTCCACAAAATACCATGGCCTGGGCGAGTCTATTTTGAAGAAGTGGCGTTAGACGAAGTTTAAGTTTAAAAAATTTGGCTCTCAAAAGAAATTTCAATCGTTGTACTGTTGATATTTGGCTCTGTTGACTAATGAGTTTGCTGACCACTGCCCTACTAGGTATCATGCCCACAACCCTGAAATGTGCCCTCACCAAGAATCAAACTGGCAAACGTTCTGTGGTTTGGCCCAATTAACTGTGCCACACCAGCCAGGGCATCTCTTAGATTTTAATATAAATGGTATCTCAATTTACAAAGAATTGACATTTTTACAACATTGAGTCTTACAATCCATGAACATGGTTTGTCTGTTTATTTAGATCTTCTTTTCTTTCTTTTGTCAGCATTGTATAGTTTTCAGTAAACAAAACCTGTACATGTTGTAACTACATCTATGAATTTCTCTTTTAGTGTGTGTGCAATTGTAAATCATAATTTATTATTTTTATTTTATGTCCATTTGTTCATTTGTTCTTTAATTTTTTTATATTGCATCCTGAAACCTTGATGAATTCACTTATTAGTTTAGGAAATTAATTTAGTAGCTTCTTTAACATTTTCTATGCAGCTAATGTTATATGCATATAGAAACAGTTTTATTTTTTCCTTTCCAATTTGTATGTGTTTTAGTGCCATTCTGTGTTAATTTAGAATATCCAGAACCATGCTGAATTAGAATAGTAAGCCTGAACATGCTTGCTTTTTTTCTCAGATCCTAAGTGAAAACATTCAATATTTCACCACTAAGTATAATGTCAGCTATAGGCTTTTTAAGATATACCAAGCAAGTTGAGAAAGTTCTTCTGTACTCTCAAATTGCTGAGAGTTTTTATAATAAACTAGAGGCCTGGTGCATGAAAATTCATGAACACAGGGGTCCCTCAGCCCAGCCTGTGCCCTCTCACAGTCTGGGACCCTTGGGGGATGCCCACCTGCTAGCTTAGGCCTACTCCCTGAGAACAGATAATCTAAAAGAAATAATCATATCCTTGGGTAAGGATTTTTTAAAAAGGTAATGGTTGCATGAAATTTCACTGCTGGCAGGGCTGAGGGGACTGGGCACAGCCATCTTGTGGCTGTGGGTACTGCCATCTTGTGAGGGTGTTATGGTCAATTAGCATATTACCTCTTTATTATACAGGATGAGTTTTGGGTTTTGTCAAAGGCTTTTTCTACATCTGTTAATAGAAATATATAATTTTTTTCTCTAATCTGTTGTTACCATAGATTTCATTGATTAAATTTCAAATGATGAACTACCCTTGGATACTTAAAGTAAATTCCACTTGGACATGGTAGATTATTTTTTACAAGTGGCTGACATTGGCTAATATGTTATTGAAAACGTTTTGTCTATATTAATAAGAGATATTGACCTGAAGTGTTTTGTTCATCTCTTTTGGTTTTGATATCAGAATAATACTGAACTCATAAAATGCTTTAAGAAGTGTGTCATATAAAGAAATTAAAAAAAAAGAAGTGTTTCATCTTAGTTGCATTTTGGTAATTTGTGATTTTTAAGAAAGTGGTCCATTTCTTCTAAGTTGTCAAATTTATGTGTGTAGAGTTGTTTGTAGTCTTCTTTTATAATCCTTTCAATGGCTTCAATATCTGTAGTAATACTTCATATTTATTTCCTGATATTAGTGATTTGTGTCTTCACTCTTTCTATTTTTGCTTTGCTAAAGAATTGTTCATTTTCTTTTTTAAAGAGCTAAATATTTGTTTAAATGACTTTCCCTATTGTTTTTCTATTTTCAATTTAATTGATTTCTGCATTTGTTCATACTATTTCCTCTTTCTGCTTGTTTTGTATTTATTTTACTTTTTCTTTTTCTAGTTTATTGAAGTAAGAACTTAGATAATTGATTTGAGGTGTACTTTTATAAATATAAGAATTTAATGTGATAAATATCCCACTGGGCTCTGTTTTAATTGTGTTTCACATATTTTGATATATTGTATTTTTGTTTTATTTAGCTCAATATATATTTTAAGTCCCCTAAGATTTCATTTTGATTCATAGATTGTTTAAAAATGTATTAATTTCCAAGTGTTTCAAGATTTTTCTCTTATCTTTCTGTTATTGATTGGTAGTTTGATTTCATTAAGATCAGAAAACATACTTCAAGTGATTTTAATTCTTTTAAATTTGTTGAAGCTTAATTGTGACTCAGGATATTGTCTATCTTGGTGAAAAATCTGTAAGTGCTTGAAAAGAAATTCTATTCTGCTGTTACTGTGTTAATTATTCTATTCTATTATATCGATTAGATCATGTTGATTGATGGTGCTTTTGAGTTCTAAAAACTTGCTGTTTCTTTGTCTACTTGTTCTACAGTTTGTTTCAAGTGTAGTTCTGAAGTCATGGACTATAATTGTGGATTTCTCTATATCTTCTTTTTAGCCCTAATGGTTTTGTTTCATGTATATTGAAGCTGTGTTGTTTGATACATTCACATTTATGATAATTCTGTCTTCAGATGGATTGGTTCTTTTAGTATTACATGTCCCTCTTTATCCCTAGAAATTTACTTTGTTCTGCAGTCTACTTTTCATAATATTCACAAAGTTACTCCTGTTTTAAAAACAAATATCAAGACTTTTTTTTTTTCATCTTTTTACTTTCAATACTTATGCTGTTAATGCTTTAAATGAGTTTCCTGTGCAGAACAAAGAGTTTTCATGTGTTTTTTAAAATCTACCCTGCCAATCTTTTCCATTCTATATTTAGGCTGTTTATGTTTAAAATAATTATCTATATATTAGGGTTGAGTTCTGATATTTATTATGGGCTTTCTCTTTGTTTTCTCTTTCACATTCTTGTTTCTTTTTTTTTAACTTCCTATGGGTTGATTGAACAATTTTTAATTTATTTTTACTTAATTCATTAAGTAAATTTATTATTTTTACTTCATCTTTACCTTAATTTATTTATACTGTCTTTGAGTGTATTATTTTGTTAACTTTATTAGTGGCTGCTCTAGGTAATTATATATAACTCATCTCATCCTACCAA